>NC_137689.1:50518323-50545823 GCF_963989245.1 Nansenia antarctica | reverse complement strand
GTGTGTTAGAGACAGTTACAGATGGGGAAATATTACCTTGGGATGCAGTGGAGGTTCTTATCAGAGATTAAACTCCTTCCCTAAAATCACTGTGATCTCAATGATTTTCGATATCCTGACTGAAATGATTTTGTCGTTTCACTGCGGTAGTCAAGCACGAGTCTACTCCAGAGCCCCATGGGTGGTTTGTTTTTGGGTTGGCTACATTGCTCAGAGCAAACGGTTGTGCTTTTTAATACGTAATAAACCTTTATACATGTATTTGTTTGTTATTTGTATTTTATCCTTGGGCACAGTATTACAATTGAAGGACCTGTGAAGCCAGTTGTGAGCAGTAGAGGAGCTGATCAATAATGCATTGTGCCTTTAGAAACAGAAAAATAATAACAAGATCGAAAGGGGTAAAAAAAAAAAAGGGTCCCTTTTGGCTTGCATTCTGTATCTTTCTTCACAATATCAAGTGTGTCTTTAGTCCATCAATCGATATGATACCTCCGTCGGGACAGGGGAGGGTAGATTTTGGGGGTGGGAGGAACCACCAAAGTGTCTTTCTCAAATACCAGTTCAATGTTCCAAGGGTTGGGGTGTATTTCCACAGAAATGTGTGAGGTGGGGCAGGGGGGAAGGGCAGGTATGGGGCAGCGGATATTATTATGGGTTCATTTTTTTCCAGCGAGCCACCCCATCCTCCATTCCCATCTTCCAAGTTGTGTCGGGCTGGATTCCATTTAAATTCCAACAATTCAGAAAGTGAATCAAAAGTACAATTCATGAATTGAAACATTTGAGAATTCAAATGGCACTTCTCAATTCACAAATTGAATTTTTAACTCATCTCCTGGGTGGACTGAATTGAAATGGAATTCTCCCCCTTCGCCTGATCGATCCCGACTCCTCCTTCTCTACCAGACAGTGGTCTCTCCCATCTCCTGGCCTGGGTGGGACATGGGGGCGCTGTAGCTGGAGTTGCTGGCCAGGGAGAAGGGGGGGCTGGGGCCCCCTCCGTATACTTCCCCAGGGACTGGCTGCAGGGAGTTGGGTAAGCCTGGCTCAGGGCTGGGGGTGTCTGCGTGGGAGATCATGTCTGTGAACCTTTGGTCGTCCGAGGGGTGGTGCTGGACTGATACAGAGCCCTCCATGGCTCCATGGATGTAAGGGGAATCGGCTGGCGATTGAGCCTGCGAGGAGGGAGGCCCATGGGTGTAGAATTCGTAGTTACTCCCTGGTCCGTAGTAATCACCCTGGTACTCTGCGAGAAGGACAAAAGAAAGCACTTAGGGCTGCTGGTACTGGTACAGAGTGAAAAAGCAAACACTAATAAACTCAAATTAAAAACATGTCATGTCATTACAACATCATCCCGCGAACCTGCTAGGTTTCACAATGCTGTTAACCTTTATAATTCTACACCGTCATACAAAACGTATCTTTCCAATTGTGATAATGAGGGTTAAAATAAAATACCCAAACAAAATAAACAAGCTAATTATTGACTCACACAAACAGAACCCTGCTAGTTTGACAGACCTTGAGAATAGACCTGGGGCGGTAAGGAAGGGGGAGGTGCAGAGAGAGGGGTGTTAGAATAACCCCTTCACACACGCATACACACTCTCTCTCTCTCACACACACACACACACACACACACACACACACACACACTCCCTCTCTCACACACACACACACACACACACTCTCTCTCACACACACACACACACACACACACTCTCTCTCTCTCACACACTCTCTCACACACACACACACAGAGTCCCTCTCTTACAGCAGAACAGAAGGATGGATGCAGCACTAATAAGGGAGAGCAGACTCCCCTGCGCTGCTGCACCACAAAAGGGCGTGAAAAGAGACATGTTGAGAACGGAGGGAGCTGTGAGCGAAGGATGAAGGTTTTGTCCACATCTCCCCTCCCTCTCTCCCTGTTCTAGCCCTTCAAGGCTCCATTTTATTAAAACCTCAATGCCATGAGCCATTCAAGCAGGTATGCACTAACTACAGCACTCGAAACTGTCAGTCACAACGCAACCCTCACATCTTCAAGGCAGGAGCTGCAAACTTGTCTCTGTCTCTTTTCAAGGGACACAGAAGTCACCGGTACACTTGGTGCTGTTGTAATAATCTCTGACATTTTACAGATTTCGAGATTTTGAACAAATGCTTTTGTTTTATCTTCCTATGGTTGTTTACCTGGCCTGGTCTTAAAATATGTTAGATCTTGTTATCATATATAATTATGTTATATCTTGTTCTAGTAAGCCACCTGACGAACCCCAATGGATGGGTCCTCAGTAATAACCACAATGAGGATCCAGAATCCAATAAAATCATTCCAATAAACGACAAGTATAAGCAATGAGACCTACTGTCCCTGTAGTAATCCACTATCTTATTGTTTATATAAAGTCAGATGGCTTTTGTTATTATGTTGTGTTTATTACCGTGTTACATACGCTGAACAGTGTTCAGGGGAAGCGATAGCAATAAGTCCAACCCTTAATAGTAATAGTTTTTGTATCGTGCTTTTAATATGAGGTAAACATTTGCTGAAACAGGACTAGATACCCTAATGCAGAGGTCTATGCTGTACTGCACAAAATGGCACACTGTGTTATCAGAGGCGTTAGAGGTGTTGAAGTGTGTTGAGGAGTGTTGAGGTGTGTTGAGGTGTGTAGAGTTGTTGAGTCTTACCTCCGAAGTAGCCGTAGGCCCCGGGCCCCATGATGTCTGGGTCCTCCAGCCTCCCCCCCAGGGGCCTCATCCTCCGGGGGCCTCGGAAGAAGGCGTGCCGTCGGGCCCCCAGGGCACTCAACTGCTTCATCCGCCGCTCTTTGGACCGCCGGTTCTGGAACCAAACCTAGGACGCACAGAAAGAGTCAGAGCTGTCAGCAACAGACACAATCAAACCACAACACGTATTCCATATGTCTTTTTGTTTTGGACAAATTGTATTTTCATGGACTTTTTAAATCTTTATCTATATGTTTACCCTAACCATCACCATACTCAGCATCAATATGAATTTAATTCAAACATTTTTAATAATCCATTTCACACTTACAATAAAGAGCAGACATAACTAGTTCCAGTCCAAACCAACTTTTCTGTAGTACATTGAAGAATAGACTAGTTTATCGCCAGATAAACTACTTCACAGAGAATTAAAAGCTCATTTCAAATTAGAAGGACCAATCTAAAAATGTAATCAAATCAAGGCATCATAAAATCTAATCATAGTTAATTTTGAAACCGTAATTGTTTTAAGGCTTTTGTACATTGTCCATTTCATGGACTCCTGCACTTTCATTTTATGCTGGTTTGTGCAACTCTTATTGTTAACGTTTAAGTTAACAAACTCTACTTCAGACCTTGATTGTTTTTAGACGATTTGTTTTGACCATTGAATTAACCATTTCATGGACTCTGGGTGCAATTTGATCTACGCTGATTGTGCTGCTGCGCTGTTCACTTTACGTACAGGACAGCTCTCCATTATAAGAGACATCTTCTATCTCAACTTAATATAAATAATTATTAATAGATGTGTGCAATTCACACAAATGTCTCAGCACATTAAACAGAAACTTGAGAAATGGAAAGACACAATCCCAAAAGTATTATATCAAATCACCAATGATGAGGAATCGCTGAGACAAATATCATTGCCCTGTCAGTTATGTTTATGACTGCAGGTATGCAATGTTCAGTAAATGTATATGATCTGTTATTCATGTGTGTGTTTTAAACATGTCCTAACCCCCAGGAAGCTGATTTTCATAAAAGACCAAGCTGATTTTCATAAAAGAAAAAATGGCATGCTGATAGTTGGAGTGTATTCAGCTATTGTAGAGATGTTACTCTTCACCTGAAGACCCTATCATCATTAGTGACTTTATCTAGCTGTACAGATTAGAGGGCAGAATACAGGGCTGAGACAGAGTCCTAGATGTCTATAGAATACCCTGACTAGACAGCCTCTCAGCCCAGGCTGAATGGAGACGTGACTTCAGACAGCAGAAAGAAGCAGAGTAATGTCCAGAATCAGAATGAATGATCGAGGTGGGTACATATAAGAAATAAAAAAACGTATATATGTTTTTCATTTTTTTGCCACCTGACTTTGCAACCAAGGTGCATGCAACAAAAAACTAACTAGACCTAAATAAGATATTCAGACACTGTTTGGAGGACAATAAAGATTTCAATAAATGGTCTTCCTTTAAAAAGGAGTCAAATAGAGTCAGACATAAGGTTCAGTTTCAAACAGGGATGTGATAGCAACACATTCTCAACACCCTTGCGATCAACTTGACACGGTATGACATTGTGGGCCTGCATTTAGTACTGAGGTTCTATTCTATGACTATACAGTCTCATTAAGCAGCCTTCTTGGGCAGGACTCCCTGGAAGAGAGAGATGCTTTACCAGGATTTTCCTTTAACAGGATTTCCAGATTGAACAAAGTAACAGAAAGCATCACAAGCTACTAATACGCGGTAGCATGATCTCTGTTGTTATTCTGCAAGAGCATTGCCAGATCTTTAGAAGTTGACATAAGCCAAAGAGGGCGTACAGTGAAATACAGTTGTCACTGTTCTAAAATAAACTTTGCGGAGGAACAAAGGGAGGCGGAAAAAAAATGTAAAAATGGCCAACATATGGAGGAATAGCTTTGCATTACAAACACATAACACATTCTTGTGTCTTTGCCTCGCCACTGCATAATAATGTCTGTTAACACCAGCTAGGCAACACCAGCGGCAGAATCCCACCGTGTTGGAGATTAACAAAAACACACACACAAAAACACCTAAAACCACTTAGGCATTCCTCTCCATGCTCTCTCAGCAAAGGCGACACCTGCTTATTGAGAACAATCGTCTAACTGTAGGGTACATTTTTATGGAAATGTTCTCGCTCCCCTCCAGAGAGCGTTGCTTAGGGATTACACACACACATGCTGGAGCACCGGCACGGCTCCAAAGGGCTCCCGCGCAGAGTGCAGTCAGAGTTAACATGCAACAAATGAGAGGGGGAGACGGGGGGAAATGGGCTCCATTTTGGCTCTATGCATCGCAGTGCATTATGTTGTTGATAATAACAGCCCAATGTGAATGATTCAGTTTCGTTGAGGCATGGCGATCGCAAACAAACACAAATGCACACACACACACACACACACACACACACACACACACACACACAAACAGCCAAATGTGATTTTGATTCAGTTGAGGCATGGCAATCACAAACACAAACTCACACACACACACACACACACACACACACACAAACAGCCAAATGTGATTTTGATTCAGTTGAGGCATGGCAATCACAAACACAAACACAAACTCACACACACACACACACACACACACACAAACAGCCAAATGTGATTTTGATTCAGTTGAGGCATGGCAATCACAAACACAAACACAAACACAAACTCACACACACACACACACACTCAAACAAACAAACCCAAGGTGCTATACCTATAAACCCTGGTCTAATCTGAGAAGAGACTGAAAGGGCTGTAAGTGAGTGAGGACAGAGAGGAGGGTGAGCGGCGGATGGTATGTAAATCTGTGAAATCAGTGATAATTACAGTAAGCGCACAAAAAGCCACATCTCAGCTGGCAGAAATGGTGCTAATCACCCTAACACAGTCTGAACCCAGTCTGTGTGTGTGTGTGGGGGGGGGGTGTCTGTGTGAGTCTGAGTGTGTGTATACAAGTGCATGTGCAGGTGTGTGTGTGTGTGTGTGTGTGTGTGTGTGTGTGTGTGTGTGTGTGTGTGTGTGTGTGTGTGTGTGTGTGCGTGCGTGCACATATGCGTGCGTGTGAGTGTGTGTGTGTGAGTGTGTGTGTGATCCAGAGCAGACCATATTGAGGTTATGACTGCAAAGGCAAGGGGTCTGAATGTGTTTGACAGCCTTGTGAAGATGTCCCTCTTCCCTGAGGTACACAGAACGGTTAATACTTTCTAATTAGTCGTGGCTTGATCACAAGTGTTCAGAGGGTCGTTTGATGTCACCACAGCCCACAATATCTAGGCCTATGTTGGTGATTCGGATGCATTGCTGTAACACATTGTATCATATAACTGCAATTACACTTTCAAAACATCGCTGTATCTATGTTATGGAAAAATACTAGTCATCTATTATCTGCAGTTCCAACCAAGTATTACAACAGACTTGTGACTGCAAAAAAATACATCAAAAGCATGTGCTATTGATAGCTATGGGAATGTGAATATCACACTGACTTGGTGAAAGAATCTAAAACAATCACGTCATTATTTCATCTACCTTCAATGTATGAAATTATGATTTCAATATTGTTTGCTAATTAAATGTCCACATATAAATAAGTATTGTCAATGAACCTTTATACTTCTAAATTTACAAAGACAATTTGTATGACTTAAGGTTGAGGTTTTAAAAAAGAGCTAACTTTAACAAATAAGACTTGTTTAGAATGGGGCAACATTCATCAATTCCAAAATCCCATTTTCATCCCTTTTTTTCCATCTTCCTTTCTTCTATCACATTGAAATGATAATATGAATATAGCCTATGCATAAGCATGCACATTGCGCCATTCAAACACCTTCCTATGATCACCTTTAGGACAGCTGAAATCTCGGATAACGGGAGCCTTTCCAAAAGAATACCCTGGTCCATATATAAAGGCCTATAGTCTAATCGTATGTGTGTTCTTCGAGGACAAGGTAATATGCTTTTCATTATTTTATTTTCAACCTTGTAGTTTCTCTGCAAAAAACGATAGCCCAATTAGTCAGCCATATGCTTACAAAATGAAAACAAATAATTAAATAGCTGAATAGCCTAATCATTTATATTTTGACTCCTTTTACAATTACAACCTGATAATAGCCTATATTCTGTTTTCGATTTCTATAGCCTTCCTTCTCAAATGGATAATGGGAACTTCAATTAATTATTGGTCTTATTTCAGTACAATTAAAATCCAATCTATTCTAATGTATGACGACTGTCATATCAGACACTTTCAAGCTTATGATGTGCTCACCATGCCACACAGTATACACCACAGAGAGCAGTCTCTATGCCTATAGGCCAACCTAAACACAACGTTTCGAAGAACATCTCGAGAAGTCGACATAAACCACGTAGCCTCGTGTCCTACCTGGATCACTCGCATGTTTAGTCCTGTTTCCTGGGCCAGCTGTTCGCGGATGTGGCGGGTGGGTTTCGGCGTGGCGACGAAGGCCGCCTTTAGCGTCTCCAGCTGCTTGGCTTTGATGGTGGTCCGCGGCCCTCGCCTCTTAGTGCCCGACGTCTGCTCCTCGTTCTCATTATTGTTCGTTTCCTTATCTGAGGACGTAGAATTGTCTGTCTCTTTTGTGTCGTCCTGTATCGGGTCCGCGAGATCCGGCGATAAACTTCTGTCGGTACACGATGACACTGGGGAATGGAAGAAATGGTCTCAATCAGAGATGTCAAGGGGCTTTCTGCTTAACCGATAGATTGCTTACCACTTGCGACCAACACAGACTTAGACCAGACAAACTCAGAGACCACGAAATACAGAGACATGACATGACAAAGTGCTTAATGTTAAATGTATTTGTCTGTCCTCTTCACTTATTCAAGTATTCATTTAATATATGAAATAGGGCAATATTACATTAATAGACTATTATTCAGAAATAGACTATAGGCTGCAGGCTAGGATATACCATATTCACAAATAAAACCGGTGTCCTTGTGACTATAAAGCGGATATAAATAATGAAACAGAAATGTGTAACAAAAAGGGGAGACTATCTAGCAAGTCCCCAAGGACCCTCTGTGGCACACGATAACAGCTTGTCATTGTCCGATGGGAGGGGATGTTTGAACCATTCATCTGACAAGAATTTATAGCCTTCATAAGACTAGCTATAGTAAAATCCTTTCAGCTATGCTAAAATGCCTTGTTAGGAGCATCATCAAAAGGTAGGCTACACTGCCCTACACGGCCCATTGCTGCAGTGAGAATATGATAGAAAACATTTGAGGACGCACAATGAGAGGTCAAAATCAATGTCACGTAAAAAAAAAAGAATCAAAAAAAAAAAGTAAGAAGTGAGTGAGGCAATACAGGCATGAACTGAAATGTTTATCAAGGGCTATGGTGGATATTCAGATATGTTTATTATCATTTGCTTGGGCTATATCCACAAACTTCTCAATTCAATCTTCAACTGACCACACACCACTGCAGGTTTAGATTGCAAAGAAGAAAGTAATAGAATAGAACAGAACAGAACAGAACAGAACAGAACAGAAATGAAAAGCCTTGGATATTTCTGTGGCACATATTCCGCTCGTTTGATTAGATAAAATCATTGGAGCTTAAAAGGCTATAACAACACGCTGAGCAAGGCTAAAGCTTTCATCCACCAATATTCAGTCATCCACAAAGACTGAGTTAGTAGGCCTAAGTTCAGTGGTGGTGAGAATCGACTTTGACAGTTAGCCAACATCATGGGACGTACAACTAACTAACACACGCGCCCTGTCCATGGTTCTGAATTGCCTGACTTATAGATAGGCCTATAGGGACAGATGGGCAAAACAGCAGCAGCGACAGCAGAAGCAACAACATAAACAAAAACAACAAAAACAACGTAGTCTGACAATGGGTTATGTAGCATCATCTAAAGCATTTAAGATTTTTAAATATATATATATATGTCTAGTCAATAATAGGCTACTAAATATAAGGGAGTGTTAGAGCCATTATTCCACGTGTTTCTTTATCACCAACCAGTGTGTTGACTTTAAAATCGTTATTGTATTGAAAGAATCAGTTCATCTAGAGCTAATCAATTAATCCATTAACGATGGCGTGAACCATTCCACAAATAGGCCTCGTACACGATATGCTTCTATACTTGCACTCACTAAAATGCCTCCATCCACACTTTTGAAAATGTGCAGGCCATGTAGGGCAACTCATTTGAAGAGAAAACTCCTTTTGAGAAATGTGCGTAGGCCCTATCCAATATTAGCAAAGCACTGACTGAATCATAATCAAAGTGTAAAGGCCTGAGACGCAGGGGAATCCGATAGTTACCTGAATTTAAGTTTACTTCCTTGATGGCCCCTGGGCTCAGGTAATCGTCTTTGCACACAAACTTGTTTTCGTCTATGACATACAGTTCCTCGCCCGTGGACAGCTGCTTGTTGCAGACCATGCACGTGAAGCAGTTCAGATGGAACACCTTGCTGCGCGCCTTGCGCACGAGGTCGCTGGGAGAGATTCCTTGAAGGCAGCCCGCGCACTTCGTGCCAAACCGCCTGGAAAGAAATCGGAGAAGAAGCGTGTGTGAAGTCATTGAAATAGAAAAAACATAGACAAAAAAATCTAAAATCTAATTTAATAGAGCTATTGATATAATCAAAACAAACGAAAACGACTGGATAGATAAACACCATGTAACTTGGTAACCGCATCTATAAGCCTCTACTTGAAAATCCTCCAGAAGGTGTTGCTCATTTGTAGACTCTGGCAGCCACAAAACTGCAATCTAACAAAAACTATTTTCTTTTTAGATACTAATACTACTACTACTACTACTAGCCTACTACTACTACTACTACTACTACTACTACTACTACTACTACTACTACTACTACTACTACTACTACTACTACTACTACTACTACTACTACTACTACTACTACTACTACTACTACTAATAATAATAATAATAATAATAATAATAATAATAATAATAATAATATACTATAATAATAATAATAATAATAATAATAATAATAATAATATATAGGCTACAGCCTATATACTATATATGTAGGGTATAATAATATACTATATAGGCTATATATATACACCCAGATTAATATTATATTAATATTATATAATATTAACGGTTATTCTACACTGGGCCTTATTACTATTGCATCGTGTCACTTGGTAGGCTATATATTCTGGTAGAATAACAGAATAATTTTAATTGGAGGTTAATAGTTTCTATTTAAAAAAATACATTTCACCTGCGCCAATCTGAGAGAAATAATTATGATTATGATTGAGTTGCTCTGACAATAAACCCACGCAAAACGTGATTAGTGACAATCAACACATTGTGACCGAGGAGATATTATAGGATTAAGCAGAGTACAGGAACATCTTAGCATCGAAAATCTTCACATAATCCACATTCACCCTATTCAAATGTAAAATGAAGGGTGGGTATATTATGTGGATATACAAACGTTTCCAAGGATAAGTCGACAAGGTAAATCGGTAGAAAAACTGGAAAGGCTACTGAAAGAAAGGGTGTAGGCTATAGTGTTGCAGAAGCTCTATTTGTTTTCCCCACTGTAATATTTGTGCAAACCTCCATTGTGAAATAATCCACCATATCATGAGCCATAAACCATTTGTCACGCGCCTCTTATGCTGATTTGGCAATCTCTCTCATCAACATTTTGTCGCCTCAGTATGACCAACATATGAGGAATTGAAATATTTAAAATGTAATTCGAGTATGGAGGAGTGGAGAGTTTACTTTAGTCCTGTTTGGGTTTTGAGACGCATTGAGCGAGCGGTCGAGGCAAGCATCCTGTTTGTAACGCTTGAAACACGAATGTGGGCTATATGCGATGTGGTCTATTCCCTTGAATTTGCGATGGTATCGCACCACTGTCCCCTTTCACATGCATGGAAAGCCACCCCCAGCGAAAAGACAGAACTCTACTTACACAACAAATGGACACATTAGGGTGATTACTGTTTCGCCTGGCTAATGGCTGGCCATTTAAATCCGAGGCTTGATGGGACCCGGCTAATATGATGGTCAAGGCCGTTCGGGGCCAACAATACCACCACAAAGGCTTAAACACAAGGCCTTACATGTCATTAAACAATTTGTTAGGGGAGAAAAAAGCTGACACATAGCCTAACTAATTGGTATGATGCTATGAAAATGCGAGGAGACAAACAAGGACCTACACTTATCACTCAATTAAATGAAACACTTTGAAGAAAAGTGAGCGGCTGTAATAGGCCTAATGGACATCTAAAAAAAAACTAAAAAAAACGCGTAAAACATAGAATACAGGTGAGCACAAAATAAGCCTATATATGTCTATTTAGAAATACAATTCCACTGTCATGACAAATACACAATACATTTTGCTTATAGCCTGCAACTAAACCGGGCACACATGACATGCCCATGGTGAGACCAAACGCCTAAAAGCCTACACGATAATAAAAAAAGGCCTACACAATACCTACACAATACATTATCAATTCATTTAATATATGAATTGATAATGTTGTCAGCTATTGTCAGCGATCTAGTCACGAGTAGATCCATGTAAATTAATCTGTATATTTTTTCTCTATCTTTTTAGGGATTTCTTTTAATAAAACAAATAAAAAAGAATTGGTATATATACCAAAGTATTTTGTACTGACATTATAAACCTATTCGAACAATAGGCCAGTCATTTCTTACACTGTACCTATTTCACCTGATTTGATAGGCCTATGATTTTTGTTAAATACCTGGAATTGTTTTGTTTATCAGCAATTTTCACACAGCAAATTACCATTAGGCCTAACTGTGAGGAGAATCATTTGATTAATTACAGTATTGACGTTAAAATGACAGCAACTGTATGGCAACATGAAATCCCACACATCATTTGTGACTAATCCACAACAAAATCCACAGAAAAACTGAAATCCCCAATGACATTGCCTTAAGAAGGAAGAGAATTTAGGCTACTCCATGGTGAATTTGATATGGCATGCCAGCCCGTTTTACGTGTTAGACCTTACCTGAAAAAATCCATTTTGCAATAGAGCTTGCCATCCCTGGAGAAGCACTTCTCGGTTAGATTGCAATTACACTCACAGCACTGGACGCACTTGGCGTGCCACGCTCTGTCCAACACGTTGAGCAGGAACCGGTCCAAGATGGGTCGCTCGCACCCGGCGCAGTGGGCCATCATGTCGCTGCCCTGGAGGACACCGAGTGCCGACCTTCCCAAGCGGGCACCACTGCTCGGACTGGGGCAACCCGGTTCTACGCGGAACAACGTCTTGACTCCGGGACTGGGGACAAAGCAGGAGCGAATGTTCCGTCAGTGAACCTCACCTACCCCTCAAAGGTAAGTTAACAATCCCTGAAGTGAGTGTAGTCCTGGTGGTCCCTTCTGTTTTGGCACTTGTCAGAATCCAGAATCCAGAGGAGAGAAGGATGGATTTAAAACGCGCCTATATATATAGTTGTCTTCATGGATGGACATATGGTTAGCTTTTTCTTCCACGCTGCAAAGAATACGTATAGAGGATGTATTTTTGTGGGAGTCTTATTCCTTTTTTATTCCACTGATATCTTTTGTTTTAGGTCCACTTATTTGCCTCGCCTCACCTCACGTCGCCACTTTTCGCATCACTGTGCTTGGCTGTGCGGCCGCGACGCGCATCCGTATTCAGATTGGGTGACGCTCTCGTTAATTCCTGTGCCTGGGTGGCCAATCAGGACCCGGTTGTTATGGTTACGCGTTTAAATAATGTTAGCCTACCTCCAGGTCGACCCAAACCTTAAACCATGCTTGCAGGAATAGGCTTCAACTTTAGAGGGAGATTTTGGAAAAATAAATTAGACTTTTTCTTTTCACTGTCCCAACGTCATAGGGCTATCACCAATTCTACCTTTTATATGGTACATTCGACTGTAAAGCTCGGAGTGAAGGGATTTTCGAGACAATCACTTCCTAAGGTTTTTAGGATAATCGAGAAACAGTTAGGGCCTACCATATTTTTTGTCAAATATCACAAATTAACAATACCACTATTTGATACAATTAGGGCAGAAGATAGGCCTTTATTTTAATCGAGTAGAATTAAAGCTTGAATCACCAAGCTGCTGTGAAATTATGCTGACAATGGCAAGAGGAAAACCTACCTGATATGTTTTTCTGCATGCTAAGCCCATGCCTATTGAGCGAGGGCCGTCTTTACATGACATGATGATACCCGCCTTAAATGAACTGAATGGGATGCAATAATATGGGAGAGGGAGTTGACTGAGCAAGAGCTAATGCTACAAAACCTCCATGCATTACACTGCCTATGTGTGGAGTGTATGGGGAGGGGGGCGGCCGGCCTTTTCTCATGCAGAAATCTATTTACAGGGAAATGCATAGGATTAAGATACCCGGGCCTCATCAATAGGGGTCGCCTGGTGGTTTAACAGAGTAGCCACCAATCGAAGGGAATTTCAATATTTACCCAGAGATTCATTTTGTTAGTCGTCGCAATGCAAACATCACGCAGTCGCTAATTTATGTTAGTGGAGAGGCGAGACTGTTTAAAAAATGTTTAAGCTGTTCCCGTGTAATTACTCACTGAAGTAGGTGTTGATTTTCACCCATTTCACATTATCATGGATACATTTCGGAATTCACAAAAACACAACAACCTGTAAATCAGGACTATAGCCTATCGTAAAACGCCTATAGGCTTAGGTAGGTCTATTCAATAGCCTACATACATCGTTAATCTGTAAATTAATTAAACGTGTATTATGGTCAAAAGCTGAAGGTCTGAATTGCTTTATACAGCATATATTAATATGATCATTATTGTTATTATTGGTGTTATTGTTTGTAGTAATAGGTTAGTAGGCTAACAATAGGCCTAGTACTACTAGTAGTAGTCCTAGTAGTATTATACTATAATAATAATAATAATAATAATAATAATAATAATAATAATAATAATAATAAAGCTTCACTCTTTTAGGCCTATATATTGTTCATAAATAAATACAAAATCCTAAACCGAAATGTTAATTTCTTAGCATACGTTCTGCAAATGTCGGTATTTGTGCTTGGTAAATTGTATATTGAAGATGAGTTTGTTTGGTCATAAGCATATCCATAAAAGGCACAGTCCGTATATTTCCAGTAGCCTAATTTCAAATGACATAACCCATCCCCTGATTTTCAAGAATATTTCCCTTTTCTACTTTTTTAATTAGATTTGATGACACCAAAACACTAAGGAGTTCTTTACACTCCTCCTTTTAAAGTAATGCTGCTCTTATAAAATGTGTACAGATGTATAGGTCCACTGTTTAGCCTATATGTGTTGGTGGCTCACTCTTTGATGAGCACCTGTGTGTGGCTGATCAGAAGAACAAGGCTTTTTGATTGTTGCTGTTCATGACTCTGATCTATCTATCTATCTATCTATCTATCTATCTATCTATCTATCTATCTATCTATCTATCTATCTATCTATCTATATCTATATATCTTTGTGGAGTGTTTCCTCGATAGGTTAGTATTAAGTGGTGATTCTACATAATAATAAGTGGTAATTTCTTTTGCCGGGGGGACACCGTTCAGGTTGTTCCAGAGAAAAGGAAAGCCGAGGGCGACCGAAGGGACCCCCGTAGTTCTTGGCAGGCGACAGCGGAGGCAAGCTTGGCCTCGCTTATACGGTCTTACTGTAATCCCAAAGCAATTGCTTGCTTTTCATTTTTCTCAATGATTCTTGTTTTCTTGACTCCGTTTAAGAATAGTTTATGTTACCACAGTGTAATGTTGGTTATGTGCATATGCATATCTTTAAAGCGTACGTTTCCGTCAACAATAAGCAAATAAGGTGTGAGTAAGACTCTGGCACTTTGTGTAATTTGCACTTTGTTACATTGTTAAATTGCGCATATTCAATCTGCCAAGTAACACGGAGGATGGATGATATAGGCCACTCTTCTGCGATTAAAATATTTGGTAAATAACCGCTTTAAATGACTACTTTCCTGTTTGCTGTTTTGATAAGATAGGCCTAAGTGTACCATCAGGCCTACACGTAGCTGTGGCTCATAGCTGTGTGGATACAGTCTAGACCCTTCCAAACAAAGATAAAACGGTGCTTTTACAGGATAGATTTTGGGGACAAAAGCGTTATCGCCCGATGTGGGAAAACGGGCATGTGAGGCAATCGCTTAACAACCTCTTGTTTGCGTATCTCACATCTCATTGTGCAGAATGCTATGTAATCCCCCTCCTCGTGTACCGTTCAGTCTCTCCTCCCGCACAGCAGAGCCACCCTGTGCGTGAGCCACGCACCTGCGAAAACACCAGGGAGGAATTGTCCAAGGTGCTGAAAGCACAGGCTATCCGTGGTGTCTGTTTTCATTCAATTCCCCTTAAAGGGGCACGTGTCGTCTCTAGGGGATTGATGCAATTCTTGAAGCCATATAGGGTTATCAGTTGTATTCATATACAGCAGACCTCAAACATATCAGACGTGTTTCTTTGTTTTGTAACAGTGTGGCCAAACAAGGAGAAGGTGTACCTTCTAGGCCATACATGCCTATTTCAGGTATCAGATAGTGAATGTTGATACTGAATATCGATCTAGGCTTAAGATAGTACTTAAGCTATTATTGAGTTAGGGTTAGGGTTGGGGTTTGTTTACACCGTCAGCTAAAAAGCCATGCAATATGAGACATGGGGTCAGCTGTATTGCATAACCTGAATTTCACACAAGCTTATCAATTACTGGGCTATGAAAACAGACATCAGAAAAAAAGGGAAAAAAAGTTAATTGTCATTCATGTGATATGTGTCATTTGAGTAAATTACTCATTTAAAACACAAGAGTTGTACCTCTGATCTAACCTCTGATCACACACACACACACACACACACACACACACACACACACACATACACACACGCACGCACACACACACACACACACACACACACACACGCACACACACACACACACACACACACGCACACACACACACACGCACACACACGCACACGCAGGCCTGCACGTGCATACGCACACACACAGACACACTCAGACACATATTTTCAAGGACTTATCCCTTCTGCAGCAGCCTCAAATTCAGAGCAGATCGTGCAGCCGCGTCCTTTGTCCACTGTGAGGCCTTGGCCACACACTATCCCTGCTTTGCTGTGTGTGTGTGTGTGTGTGTGTGTGTGTGTGTGTGTGTGTGTGTTCTTGTTTGGCCATGATAAAGATGTGGATTATTTCCTTTACTGACCAAAACATAATTGAAAAAGATGTTTGATGTTGAATGAGATTGACTGAAAATGACTTCTCATTTGATATCTCCTTTCATTTTGGTGATGCCATATTGGCAATGGGTATGATGCTGAATGGGACTATATCAAAATAAGAGATCCTTTACTTCTAAGCGCTTTGAGTTGCATTTCATGTACGAAAGGCGCTATATAAATAATGCTTTACTTATTTACTTACTTACTAAAACTAAAACTACTAAAACTATGTGTTGCAAAATGTCTCAGATGTTGAAATCCAATTTCTATCACTTACAGTAAGGTCCGACGAGGTGAAACATTGAGAATGAATTTGGAAACCTTGGAAAAAGTAATGTCTATGGATGCCAGTCTCTGTGCTCAAAACCCATGCAGGTAATGTCGGACCTATAGGATACAGAATGAGAATACTGGAGAATAGATCAAAGGGAACACAGATGAAAAGAAGGGGATGTAAACAATACATACAGTCATGTGAAAAAGATAGGACAACCTATGAAAACCTTATATACTAGATATCATGTCATAGACATTTGATCTTCATTTTAACAATATTGAGAGATGGAGGTAATATAACTTAACAAATAAAACTGAAAAAAAGATCTGTAAAATGTAATTAGAAATCCAATTTTCTTGTGAGGAAAAAGTTAGGACACACCCACATTTATTACTACTTAAAATGCCTCCAAGTAGTGAAAATACCACCGCTCATCCGTGATTACACTTTGCTGAGGTGTATAAATAACAGCATCCACACACTCAAACACTGTGCAAAAAAACATAGTTTATTGCGAGCTTTCGGTCATAGACCTTCTTCAGGCACTACTACATTTTACTACTTAAAATGCCTAAAATTAGAATCAAGGTGCAAATGATTAGAACATCGTTAGAGAGGATTTTGGAGGAGCCTGTCTTACTTAAACGTCAGACATTTAGTTTGGTTTGCTCTTGATTGTTGAAGTGAGTGGTATCACCATGGCGAGATCAAAAGAGCTCACTGAGGCCTTCAGAAAGAAGACTGTAGATAATAAAATAATTTGTGGAGAACATTTAAAACAACACAACATGGTCAGGTCAGGCCGTCCTAGCAAGTTCAGCCCAAGAGCAGACTGCAAGATGCTTAAAGAAGTCTCAGATAATCCTAAAATGTCATCATGTGACCTACAGGTAGCTCTTGCCACAGTTGATACATGCATCTACCATCAGAAAGAGATAGTTTGATTTCCATGGGAGGTGTGCAAGGAGGAAACCCTTGTTGTAAAAAAAAAAAACATTAGGGCAAGACTAAAGTTTGCCAGAGAACACCTCCTAGACAAACACCAGGACTTCTGGAACAATCTCATTTGGATAGATAAATCCAAAGTTGAATTATTTGGGCAAGACAGGTTTGGTGCAAACCAAAGACAGCATTTGAGCACAAGAACCTCATACCAACTGTGAAGCATGGGGGTGGAAATGTCATGGTTTGGAGCTGCTTTGCTGCAGCAGGGCCTGGCCAGCTCACCATCATAGAATCCACTATGAATTCTTTTTTGTATCAGACAGTGCTTGAGGAAAATGTGAAACCATCTGTCCAAAAATTGAAGAGGATTTAGTCCATGCAACATGACAATGACCCAAAACATTCCAGTAAATCCACCAAGGATTAGAAAGGAAAAGAAAGAAATGGAGAGTTCTGGAGTGTCCTAGTTCTTTCTGAATAGAGAGAGAAAGGGAGGGAGGGAGGGAGGGAGAGAGGTATAGTATATGGATAGAGCGAGAGAACAACACATGCAGGTGAAGGCCAGTCAGTCAGTCTCTTCATGTCCTCTTCATGTCCGTCCCCCCCACACACACACACATCGCCCACCCTTCTCTGGTACCTCTGGTGCCGGGACACCTAAGGGGGTACCCCCCCCCCCCCCCCTGTTCCAGCCATCCTATCCCAACCCCTCCATAACCCCCTCAGCCCCTTACCCCAGGCTGGAGCCCTCTCTGGCAGGTATACCCCACCACCACCACCATCATCACCCCCCACCACCCATCACTACCATCAACCCTTCACACCCCTACCCCCACCCCCCCCTACCCCCCCAGCCCTCTCCAGCCCCCCCCACCCCACCTCCAGGGCCCCCTCTCTGGCAGGGTCGGTCCCGGGGGAGAGGTTAGTGTGATGGATGTCTGATTGGTAGCCCTCCCCTAGGGCCTCCCTCTCCGTCACCTCTCCGCGCTCTGAATTAAAAGGCCGTTTGTCTCCTCCGAGTCCTCAGCTGTGGAGCGCCGGCCTGCAATTTCACAGCACTCAGAGAGAGAGGGAGGCCATTACAGAGGAGGCTGTCAGGGGAGCCATCAGGGCCCGGACACGCCTGAGGGGCTCCCCCTTTCCCTTCCCGCTCCCTTCCCTTCCTGAGCCCACCACCAGAGCACCATGGGGAGGGAGGGAGGGAGGGAGGGAGGCTGTCAAACCACATACACACACAAATATAAACATACGCTACTCGCCTGTCGCCTTCCCTATGAAACACGTAGCATACTCTTGATTTTTGCCCAGATGCACATCACTATAAACAATTATATCCACATTATAAACATATTGTACTTCTTCTTCATAGACATATGCCGTATATGTACTGTATATACAGTAAGTATATATGTACCAGCCCCCGTAATGTAAAATAGGTATGAACAAACTCTGTCAGATCATATATATGTGTACATTCATATGAAAGTGACACATTTTCCACTCATCTTCATTATCTCCTGCACCTTTGCCGTATCTACATATTATGTGAAAACAGCAATTGTCTACATTCTGTAGTCAGAGAAAAGGCCCCTGAGAGAATGTTTCTAGCGGTAGTTTTGGAAAATCATTGAATTCTATTAGTTTTATCCTGAATGATATCATAGGGGGTAATTTCCTTCAGACCTTTTCTCTTATCTTTTTGAGTACGGAACATAGAAAATCGCCATTTTCTCAAATGTTGACACTGGTATGGTGGTGGAGATAATGAATATGAAGTTAAGAACATCTTCACACATTACAGATAAACACAAATAATACTGCAGACACAAATTCAAACACACAAAGTTTTGGACTGACACCTTATTCAATTTGGTAGGTTCAGAAGCCAACCTAAAGGTACAGTATTCTTCTGAGCAGCTGTCTTTCTCAACAGACAAACATAGAGTGATGAAAATACACTCATCCTCTCTAGCGATATTTGCACTAGCAGAAATAAATATTTTCACACATAATTTGAAGGCAGAGGGAGAGACTAATACTGGCTCGTCAGGGGGGACCATCATGACAAACAAACACTGGAGGGAATCTCATCACACTCAATCTCAACACATAAATATGGATACACAAACATTTGTGTATACACACACACACACAAATGTACACACGCATTCACACATATGCACACATACACATTCTCACACGCACTCGCACAGGCGCACACACACACACACACACACACACACACACACACACGCACACACACACAAATCATGTGACAGCCTTGCTTCTACTGCAAGGTGAAAGGTGAGGGTTACACCAACCTCTCCCTCCATACCCCATCACCCACGCCACACACAGGTAGACAATACAAGCTTTATGTTGGAGGGTCTATAGACATGTGCTGTATGTACACAACCAAGTCACCCTCCTAAGCTGCATCAACCAAGCTCACCAGACAACAGTATGAAATCCTTGCTGCATTCAACCACACAGTCAACGTGTGTGAGGAGGAATGGCATAAAGGAATAAAAAAAGAAAGTGATCGAAAAGGAAGGGGGAGAAGAATAAAGAGGAAAAAGAGCGGGTCTCACTCTGTGAAGAGTTCAGCCCCTGTCATTGCCACCTAATGAGGGAGAGCACCTTTCGCTGTCGGCCATCCTAATGAGGTAATGAGCGGGGGGGTGCATCACACCTCTGCCCTCACCTGCTCTATTAATCAGAGTAGGGTCAGCCACAGCAGCCAGGGCCCAACCTCCCCCATCTGGCCCCCGTAATGGACCAGCCAACGGACGGAAGGTGCTTTTAGCTATAGGAAAGCCGCGGTCTGGTTCGTGTGTCGCTGAGGTAAAGGGTGGGAAAAGAGAAGGGAAGAGGAGAAGAGAGGAGAGGGAAAAAAGGACAGGAGAAGACAGGAAGAGAGATATATATATACATTGAGGTAGGAAAAAAATGGAAATATATACGAGAGCAATAAATAGCAGCGAGTGTGAGCAGTGTGCGTCGCCGTGACCTTTGACCTAGTGCTGACCCTGGGAGAGAGGGGGTGTGGGGGTGTGGGGTGCGTGCGGGGGTGGGGGGGGTCAGCCTGCTATCTTTAGCTGCGCACGCCAGGCTCAGGCAGTGACAGACGTCCACGTACCAGAGGGAAGGACAGTGTTGCTGCCATCCATCTCCCACAACAAACCTCTACAGAGAAAGGCTTTCTTACACACTCTGGAGAGAGAGAGAGAGAGAGAGAGAGAGAGAGAGAGAGAGAGAGAGAGAGAGAGAGAGAGTGAGAAAGAGAGAGAGAGAGAGAGAGAGAGAGAGAGAGAGAGAGATAGTGTGTGTGTGGGTGGGTGCTCAGAGAAAAAGAGAGAGAATCATAAAAACAGGTTGATTGGGTCTTCCTCACGGTCCACCTTTCATCGAACTTGTCTGTAACATTAATTTAGCTCATTATTCACCTACAGTCGTTGGTATCAACAAGGCATCCACAAAACCCCCCTCTAATAGCCTTAACAACCAGACTACTGCTAGAGCCTCTAACATGACAGTACAGTTCTGTTCTCTCACGATATTTAAAGACAAAAACATCCAATATCAAAGCATGAGAGCATTCTTTTTATGATTTGATGATGTTTGTGTTCACGTTGTACATTAAAAAACGCAAGTCATCAATTTTGATTTGATTTGATATATTATATGTAATTCGTAACAATGGGAACAATTTTAGTAACAACAAAGCAAGCAATTAGGCAAGTTGCTTTTATATGAAATAATTCCCTTCTCTAGTTTTCCCTTCTTAGTTTTTTTTTTAATTCTGTTGATTGATTTTCACAGGTTGATCCAGCTTTCAACCGTTCATTTTCGGAATGAAAATGAATACACCATTACACTTCACACCATCATGTCAAAGTCAAGTTCAGCCTCCATTTCATCCCCAGATCCACTGTCCAGCAGCCAGACACAAGATGTCCAGGATGAGGGGCAAAGTCAGGGAGGTGTGGGGGGGGGGGCAAATCCCAAATCAGAGAGCGAATAATCTCGGCTGCGTATGTGCCCCAGCATCCCATCCTCCCCTGGCTAACCGCACCGGCGGCCACTTGAATTAGCAGCCGAGGATTATGGGGAGAGAGCCTCATTAATCTGGGCGACAAACAGCGGGCAGTGTGAATATTTGCACCCAGAAATTGAAAAGATTAAGTCCTATTTGACAATGACTGGCAGGCTCCGTGTGCTGCGAGAGGCTACTGTTAAATATTCATAACCTGGACCGTGTGGTGTGTGTGTGTGTGTGTGTGTGTGTGTGTGTGTGTGTGTGTGTGTGTGTGTGTGATCATGCACAGTGATGTGTGGAAAGAGGAGGTCAAGTTCAGCCATTCCCCCATCTATGGTGCAAATAGTGTTTGCTCATTTGACGGATAAGACAACCCCATCTCACCCATATTGTCATTCAGTAAGGACTCCTACACCTAGAAGTGTGTGTTCTCTGATGATGGACATAGCCAGGTAAGATGGTCACATTTGCATCAAGGACTTATTCACTCTGTTAAATCATATCATATTTATTTCTGTACAGTAGTAGTGACTGGCCCACCTAAAGGACTAGAGGCAATCTGTTCATTTACAGAACTTCCCACTTATGGTGAAAGAAAAAAAACACCACAGATGCATGCACACACACACACACACACACACACACACACACACGCACACACAATGACAGTCTAAAATCTACTACTTTGAGCGCAAATCACAGCCAAGTGAAGTATGTAAGGTGTCTGGCATGGGCCCGCACACACACGCATACACACACACACACACACACACCACATCAGAGCCCAGCGAGGGGGCTGCTGTGATACCCCGCTGTTCTGTCTGCCGTGTCAGCCTGGCAGGAGATTCCCTCCCTGCAAACGCTCAGCAAATACAGCTGCTATTCATTTCCTCCACGGGAGAGGAGGCTCGCCAGACCTGACAAAGCTATTTACCCACCTCCAGCCCGGTCCGTGTGGACGCTATCGTTAATGTTTTCCCTTCTGCAGGAGATCAATATGTTTGGAAGCGGACAAACAGCCCTCCTCCTCCAGGCAGACACTTCCCGTTTAGCAGGCCGCCACTGGGAGCCCTGACAGCAGATGTACACAACAGAATCAACAGCCAGCGTTTCACCAGAATCAACACTGTCTAGAATCAAACACCATCGCCAAGATCTACAGTGCTAAGAAACAACACTAGCCAAAACCGCCTGGCCAGGATCGAACAGTGTGCTGAGAATCTGCACAAAAGCTAAATAAACACTGAAGCTTGATCACGGCCAAAGAACATCTACAATGCTAAGAATGGACACCGCCGACCAGTGAGAAGCAATCAACTTTAAAGAGAATTTCGTGATAGTCTTTTCATCATCTCTAGACAGAACGTCAACACCAGCTATTAATCAAAAACAGTCAAAGCTAGACAAACACTCGACCTGTCAATACAAGAACTCTATAAGCAAGTCAAAGTGAATAGATCAGCACCCCAGTAAATCCATACATCTGACAACACCACTTCACCAAAAGCAACGGGAATGCATATCAATATCAGTCCAATTCAGAGCAACAGACACCAAACACACACTCGAAAATAAATAAATCATTAAGTGACTTGAGCTTATGCACATAGCCCCATGCAAGCCAGACAACACAAACAGGCTTCTCCCCTGGTACTATCCCCTGCATCATCCCCCTGGTACTATCCCCTGCATCATCCCCCTGGTACTATCCTCTGCATCCCCCCAGCCCCAGTCATCCATGGTGTGCCTCAAGGCTCTGTGCTTGGAACCCTCCTGTTCACCATCTACATGCTCTCCCTCCACCAGATCATCCACCATTACGGCCTCAACTACCATTGCTATGCTGATGATACTCAAATCTATCTCAGCACTACTCCATCCTCCGAGCTCCCCCCCTCAGTCCCTGGTCAAACCCTAACCCTGCACAAAATAAAAACTTGGATGTCCTCAAATTTTCTCAAACTGAACAGTAAGAAAACGGAGCTCATGGCACCCAAGGCGCTGCTCCGGAAGGTTGGTGACTTCATCCTCGAGGTCGACGGCTGCTCCATCTCCCCATCTCCCGAGGTCCGCAACCTGGGTATCATCTTTGACTCCACCCTCTCCTTCCAAACCCACATCAAGTCTGTCACGAAATCTGCCTCCTTCCACCCAAAGAACATTGCCAGACTCCGACCGTCACTCTCGGAGTCTGTTGCTGAAACACTGGTCCATGCGTTTGTTACTTCCCGTCTGGACTATTGCAATGGTGTCCTGTTTGGGGTACCCAACAAAACCCTGGACAGGCTCCAGTATGTCCAAAACTCTGCTGCCAGGGTTCTCATGCACACAAAGCCTTGACAGCATATCACCCCCACCCTCATCCACCTCCACTGGCTTCCGGTCAAGGCCTGCACCTCATACAAAATCCTCACCTATGTCCCTTCATGCCTGTGCCCCTCAGTACTTATCCGACCTCCTCCGCCCACATACCCCTCCCCCAAACCTGCGGTTGTCAGACTCAGGCCTGTTTGCCACCCCCCACACCAACCTGCGAACCCCTCTGGTACTGTCCCTCTGGTACTGTCCTCTGGTCCTGTCCTCTGGTCCTGTCCTCTGGTCCTGTCCTCTGGTCCTGTCCTCTGGTACTGTCCTCTGGTCCTGTCCTCTGGTCCTGTCCTCTGGTCCTGTCCTCTGGTCCTGTCCTCTGGTCCTGTCCTCTGCATCATCCATCTGGTCCTGTCCTCTGGTCCTGTCCTCTGGTCCTGTCCTCTGGTCCTGTCCTCTGGTCCTGTCCTCTGGTACGGTCCTCTGGTCCTGTCCTCTGGTACTGTCCTCTGGTCCTGTCCTCTGGTCCTGTCCTCTGGTACTGTCCTCTGGTACTGTCCTCTGGTCCTGTCCTCTGGTCCTGTCCTCTGGTCCTGTCCTCTGCATCATCCATCTGGTCCTGTCCTCTGGTCCTGTCCTCTGGTCCTGTCCTCTGGTACTGTCCTCTGGTCCTGTCCTCTGGTACTGTCCTCTGGTCCTGTCCTCTGGTCCTGTCCTCTGGTCCTGTCCTCTGCATCATCCCTCTGGTACTGTCCTCTGGTCCTGTCCTCTGGTACTGTCCTCTGGTCCTGTCCTCTGGTACTGTCCTCTGGTCCTGTCCTCTGGTCCTGTCCTCTGGTCCTGTCCTCTGGTCCTGTCCTCTGGTCCTGTCCTCTGGTACTGTCCTCTGGTCCTGTCCTCTGCATCATCCCTCTGGTCCTGTCCTCTGGTACTGTCCTCTGGTACTGTCCTCTGGTACTGTCCTCTGGTCCTGTCCTCTGGTCCTGTCCTCTGGTCCTGTCCTCTGCATCATCCCTCTGGTACTGTCCTCTGGTACTATCCTCTGGTACTAGCTGTAGAGCCCTCTGGTGCTCTACAGCTCTCAGCAGCACTGTTGATTGGCCACCACTCAAATGGAATACAACTGTATTCATACATCTGTCCTGATTTCATTTGATCCGTTAGGTGTTGATGTCCATATATAGATCTGTCGGAATGGGAATAGGTTCAATCTCCCTTTTGTTCTACCATCTCTGTGTGATTCGGGAGATTCTGCCTGCAGATTCCATCTGATCCTTAATGCGTAACTCTCAACGTTGGTCCAAAATGCAGCTGTGTGCAAATGCATCTGCCTATGCATGCTCTAGTCTACACACTGTGTGTGTGTGTGTGTGTGTGTGTGTGTGTGTGTGTGTGTGTGTGTGTGTGTGTCTGCGTACGCGTGTGAGGTGGTCCTGGGATAGTTTTCTGTTGGGTAGATCTGCTGGGTGTATTTGTATGTGTGTCATGTGTTTTTTTTAAGTGTGTGTGTGTGTGTGTGTGTGTGTGTGTGTGCGTGTGTGTGTGTGTGTGTGTGTGTGTGTGTGTGTGTGTGCGTGTGTGTGTGTGTGCATGTGTGTGTGTGTGTATTTGTGTGGGTTGGTGCGGTGGGGCGAGTGTGCTAAATCGTTCTGTTCTGTGGAGATAACACTGGACCCTTATCAGCTGCATCAGGGGCTTAGGACCCCAGAGGGCGAGAGAGGGGATGGATGCTCTGCATATTACAGGATTACACAGCACCTTAGATATGCTTCCTCTGAGCCTGTCTCTGCCTTACAGCTATATGTTCCTATTTAGATTATTGAAATTGAATTTCACAGTGAATGGGAGTCAATGTGCGAGAGGCCACTGCGAACCAAGATTGAATAAATGAAATTGATGTGGAATTAAGCTTTTTTGTTTTATTAGACAAATAACTTTTTTGGCCCAAAATCGAACAGTGGGGCCAAGATTTAGTCCAGGCTGTCTTCTCCCAGTAGTACGATGATTATACATCAGAAAGTGAGCACTTAGCTCTTGATTCTTCTGTATTTGTCAGATTACAACACAAACACATGTTTAGATGCACACACAAACACATGTTAAGAGGCAATCGTCGCCATAACAACCACTACTGAGTGCCACTAAGGTTCTAACAACAGCTCCTGTTCTCATTCCAGTCCTCCACCACAGCTGATCACCACCACACTACAACACTAACCCTCTACGCTCCATTATCATGATCCTCCACCACTACTTCACACTGGACTGGACTGGACTGTGTGTATCAGGGGTTGTGTGTGTGTGTGTGTGTTCAGTGGACGTGGCCTCTGGGTTGCATGGGTGACAGGAACGCAGTGATCAAGGGGTTCTGTCTCCCCTCTTCTCTTCCCCTGCTCTTTCCTCACCCCCTCCATCCCTCCATCCCCCCCCCCCCACCCCCCCGCCCGACCACCACCACCACCCAGCCTTCGGCTAATTACTCCTTTTTTCAAATGCAAAGCAGCTGCAGAAAGTGAGATGATTTCTCCACGGCTGCTGGGGGGGGCGGGGGGGCGAGGAGAGGAGAGAAAGAAAGCTGTGGCAAGAAAAGAGGAGTGAGGGAGAAGAGAGAAATGAAAGAAAGAAAGAGGTGACTTTCTCCTTCGGCTGGCGGGGGCCTTTGATGTTGAGCAAGATGGGGGTGGGGGGATAGGGGGGGGGGGGGGGCAGGCTTGTGCAGGGAGAGGGAGCAAAAAAAAGAAAAAAGCGAGGGAAGATCGTGTTAACGAGATGGCCTCTAAAGACGAATTAAATGGTGAGAGAAAAGAAACACGATCATTCCTAGCCCTACTTATAGACTCCTCACAGCCTCCCTCTCTTCAACGCCCATGAGGTGTTCCAAAGCCTGAATTCCTGAGCTCAGCTTTTTAAAGGGTTTGGAGTGGGGGGTGGGGGGGGGGGGGGGGAGTCTGTGAAGGGTGGCAGTGTTGGGGGCAATAGTGTGTGTGTATGTGTGTAAATGTGTGTGCGAGAGGGTCATCCGTCCTATAGACGCACATCACACACCTTCAATGGAGGGGTCAGGGACTTACAAGCCGATGGAGGGTCAGAAGTGGCGGGGATTACACGTCCGCTCTAAGCCCCCTGGATCCTTGTGTTTTCACTCCCTCTCACTGTTTGTTGTTTTGTGGCGAAGCAGACGAAGGGAAGAAAAGGCAACGGTCGGGGGAATTAGTGTAAAGCTCAGGAGATGAATGGGCATCTCATTCGCACCTCTTGTTGGCTGTTTTTCAGCCCCCCAAAACAGCCCTCCCATTCCATGTCACTGTGAAAGCGCGTTAGGGTTGCCTTTGTGCGGACAAAAGGGGACTCCCCTCCTGGCTTTCATGCTCCCGGTGGAGCAACAAGAGGATTTGGCCCCTTGGAGCAGCGGTGCAGCGCCTAGAGCCCGCTACAGCTTTGATTGGGCTTCAGCAGGAGAGAAGCACTGCTTCTCTTTGTTGATTCATCAAGTGATTCCCAGTTCCCTCACCAACACACACCCCACTCTCATTCTCTCTCTCTCTCTCTCTCTCTCTCTCTCGCTCTCCCTTTCATTTTCATCATTTTGTTTGATTCAGTTTGAATCATTGTCTTTATCTGATTTAACTGCCTGTGTGTGTGTGTGTGTGTGTGTGTGTGTGTGTGTGTGTGTTATAGTATAGATTGGATTAAGGCATATCTGATTCATCCGCTTTTGTTTCACACCTTCAATGAGGTGACAGGTGTCTCCTTGCCTTGGCTGGTAACTTCTTATGGCACTGGTCTAAAATGTT
>NC_137689.1:50498323-50508323 GCF_963989245.1 Nansenia antarctica | reverse complement strand
GATAGAAGCTCCATATCAAGAATTGGTGTTGATTATGGTCTAATTAAGTTTAAAACTTATAAGCTCAATCAGAGGACATTCATTAAAAGAAATGATTGCCTCCAATCTACCAATGTTAAAAGCTATAATGATTCGACATGAGAATGCACCTGCCACAATGCCTCTATCAAGGAGATAATCTACGACAAGCTATCTGAAACATATAGTGACACCTTCACACATACACGCACACACACACACACACACACACACACACACACACACACACACACACACACACACACACACACACACACACACATCCAGATTTCAACACCATGGGGGGAAGGTGTCATTGGAGTGTCAGTGCTGGTTGAAGAGTCATAATTGGCAGCTTTTCTTTGACCATTTAAACAAAAATAAATCTAATCAATTACAGCATTGTGCAGTCCCCAAACCCCTGTTCAATTTACCCCCCCCCTCACTACACCTTCTAATGTACCCCCCCTCACTACACCTTCTAATGTACCCCCCCCTCACTACACCTTCTAATGTACCCCCCCCCTCACTACACCTTCTAATGTACCCCCCCTCACTACACCTTCTAATGTACCCCCCCTCACTACACCTTCTAATGTACCCCTCCTCACTACACCTTCTAATGTACCCCCCCTCACTACACCTTCTAATGTACCCCCCCCTCACTACACCTTCTAATGTACCCCCCCCTCACTACACCTTCTAATGTACCCCCCCTCACTACACCTTCTAATGTACCCCCCTCACTACACCTTCTAATGTACCCCCCTCACTACACCTTCTAATGTACCCCCCCTCTCACTACACCTTCTAATGTACCCCCCCCTCACTACACCTTCTAATGTACCCCCCCTCACTACACCTTCTAATGTACCCCCCTCACTACACCTTCTAATGTACCCCCCCTCTCACTACACCTTCTAATGTACCCCCCTCACTACACCTTCTAATGTACCCCCCCTCACTACACCTTCTAATGTACCCCCCTCACTACACCTTCTAATGTACCCCCCTCACTACACCTTCTAATGTACCCCCCCTCACTACACCTTCTAATGTACCCCCCCTCACTACACCTTCTAATGTACCCCCTCCTCACTACACCTTCTAATGTACCCCCCTCACTACACCTTCTAATGTACCCCCCCTCACTACACCTTCTAATGTACCCCCCCCCTCACTACATCTTCTAATGTACCCCCCCTCACTACACCTTCTAATGTACCCCCCTCACTACACCTTCTAATGTACCCCCCCCCTCACTACACCTTCTAATGTACCCCCCCCCTCACTACACCTTCTAATGTACCCCCCCTCACTACACCTTCTAATGTACCCCCCCTCACTACACCTTCTAATGTACCCCCCCCCTCACTACACCTTCTAATGTACCCCCCCTCACTACACCTTCTAATGTACCCCCCTCACTACACCTTCTAATGTACCCCCCCTCACTACACCTTCTAATGTACCCCCCCTCACTACACCTTCTAATGTACCCCCCCCTCACTACACCTTCTAATGTACCCCCCCTCACTACACCTTCTAATGTACCCCCCCCTCACTACACCTTCTAATGTACCCCCCCTCACTACACCTTCTAATGTACCCCCCCTCACTACACCTTCTAATGTACCCCCCCCCTCACTACACCTTCTAATGTACCCCCCCTCACTACACCTTCTAATGTACCCCCCCTCACTACACCTTCTAATGTACCCCCCTCACTACACCTTCTAATGTACCCCCCCTCACTACACCTTCTAATGTACCCCCCCCTCACTACACCTTCTAATGTACCCCCCCTCACTACACCTTCTAATGTACCCCCCCTCACTACACCTTCTAATGTACCCCCCCTCACTACACCTTCTAATGTACCCCCCCTCACTACACCTTCTAATGTACCCCCCCTCACTACACCTTCCAATGTAACCATCCAATGAGAGTCATCAAACTGAATCCACCACACATCCTAACCCTTTTTAACCCCCCCCCCCCAAATGTAAACTTCTGCCACACACCATTCCCCCTCCCCAACCCAACAGCAGCCCCTCCTGCCCTCTCCAACCTCTGACCCCCATATCAGGGCTAGCAGGGTAAGCCTCCCACTCTCAGGGCTCTCGTTGGTCCCCCAGCCCCCAGAGGACCTGCTATCAGCTGGGCTGAGCCCCTCTGCACTGGCCTGATATCCACCAGGTGGGGGAGGGGTGGGGTGACTGGGCGGGAAGCAGGGAGGGCTGTGTGTGTGTGTGTGTGTGTGTGTGTAGAGATGATTATCAACGCTGTATTATGAGCTTCAAACGATGGAAGATTAGCCTCCTTTCCTCTCCCTCTCTCCCTCCCCCCTCCATCTCTCCATCCCTCCATCCCTCCGTCTCCCCATCCCCCATGCAGCCGTCACCCCTGTGTCACCCCACAGAGTGCTGGGTGTAGTAATGCCATTCAGGGCCCTCTTATCTCCCAGCTCAGGCCCTGTCGCCCGGGTGACCCATGAACTAGCCACGGAGGGAGGGAGGGAGGGAGGGGGAGGGAGGATGGAAGGGGGGGAGGGAGGGAGGGTAGAAGGGAGGTTGGATGAGGATAGGAAGGAAGGATGGAATGAGGTGGAGGCGAAGGGGAAGGTGTGAAAATGAAAAAGGGAAAAATTAGGGTGGAAGGGAAAAGGGGGTGATGGAAGGGGCAGTCTGTGACTGGTCTGCCCACCTGCCCCACAGTGAGCCCTGGGTCTGCCTTGGGCTAAGCCCCCCCCCCCCCCCCCGGGGTGTATTCTGGTACCAGACCGGATGGTGTCATGATCACATGGTTACACTTTAGACTGTCTCTGTGGGAGACTAGCAGAGCTACCAAGCGCTCTACTTTATTTCCATCTCACCCCTAACAAAGACTTGTCCACTTTGCAGTGGTGCCAAGACCATACAGTATGTTCCTCTTTCATAACCATTAGGAGGCAGACATCTCTGTCCACTGTAGGATGCAAAGAAATCAGCAATGTTGCTTATTGCTTTGCATCCTACAGTGGATAGAGATGTCTGCCTCATAATTATATGATCATATTATGAGTGGAGAGATTGTGTTGCTGTCTGTTGATGTATACAGTACATGTGGATATTTACTCAACAAGACAGTAAATTGCAATGTACATCCTACCAGCAAGTACTGAACTTAACAAATACTGTATAAAGGATTCAGTGATTGGTGCAGCAATTAAGACTTATGGGGACGGGGAAGATACAAAATCATAACATTCCCAAAATCCAGGGAATTGGCTTGATAAAAACATACAGTATATGGACAAAAGTATGTGGACGCAATTATTGTCTGGGCTGTTTTCTTGGTTTGGGCTAGGCCCCTTAGTTCCAGTGAAGGGAAATCTTAATGTTACAGCATACAATGCGATTTTAGACAATTGTGTGCTTCCAACTTTGTGGCAACAGTTTGGGGAAGGCCCTTTCCAGTTTCAGCATGACAATGCCCCCCATACGTGAGGTCCATAATGACATGGTTTAGCACGTTTGGTCGGGAGAACTTGACTGGCCTGCACACAGAGCTCTGACCTCAACCCCATCTAACAACTTTGGGATGAATTGGAATGCCGACTGCGAGCCAGTCCTTCTCACCCAACATCAGTGCCCGACCTCATTAATGCTCTTGTGGCTGAATGGAAGGAAATCCCTGCAACCATATTCTAAAATCTAGTAGAAAGTCTTCCCAGAAGAGTGGAAGCTGTTATAGCAGCAAAGGTGGAACCAACTCCATATTAGTGCCCATGGTTTTGGAATGAGAAGTTCAACAAGCACATATGGATGTGATGTTCGGGTGTCCCAATACTTTTGTCCATATAGTGTATGTCTTTAGATGGGGAGGGGTTAGGATGGTGGTCATGCTTCTGGATGTTTTATTTTGAATATGTGGTATGCTCGTGATTATTATTATTATTATTGCTCATTGTTATTATTGAATCAACTGAATCACTGATTTAAAATGATAAGATTCAAGGAGGGTGCTGATGCCATAGCATCAGTAAATGCCAAGTGGGCAAAGCAATGCTAAGATGACTGATAAATGTCAAATCAGAGGACAATGAAAACAAGCGGTCATACATGTCCCTGAGGTGCAGGGGGGGGTGAATTCATTTTGGAATCCACTCAAACAAGCAACGCACGCCAGGAACACATATCTACAGGAAAACATTAGACTGATCTGAGTGTTTTACAAGGCACCTTTCCCTAAGAACAGGTGCTTTAGTCAAACAAGCCAGAAATCAACATTTTGAGCTTGGCTTAGAATCTGACAACCACTGTTCATCTGATTTGCATACCTGACTATATTAAAAAAAAGAGAGCTCGACTCTATCCTACTGATTATGAACCAGACTTTATCTGTATGTTTTCAGTTTGAATCCTGCCAATGACTGCCTGTCAACCCTTCAAAAAATTCTTCATTTGGCTGAATTGATTAAAAGATGAGTGAACTTAATATGCATTAAAGCATCGTGTCAAAGCCCTGGCACGGGGAGATAGCAGCCTTATCTCTCCGCCTCCTGATAAGAGGCAACATGGGAGAGAGGGTGGAGGGGTGGGGGGGGGGGGGAGAGAGGAAAGAGGGGAAAGGGGAGGGGGTGAGGGAGAGAGGAGAGGGGAGAGGAGAGGATAGGAGAGAAGGAGAGGGGAGAAAGGGGAAAAGGGAATGATGCATACACATCTTTATTTCTCCCCACTCTCCCTCCCTCCCCTCCCCACCTCCGTCTGCCTTGCCCTCTATTTGCATGTTCCTCTTCCTCTCCTCTCCCTCTCCCTCTCTGTCTGTCTATCAATCAGTCTGTTCTCTTCCCTCTCAACCCCCTATCTCTCATATTTCTCTCTCTCTGCTCCCCCCTCTCTCTCTCTGCTCATTCTCTCTCTCTCTCTCTCTACTGTGCTCATTCTCTCCCTTCCTGTGTGTGCGTGTGTAGGTCTTCGCAGGGAGGTCAGGAGGGAGACAATGCAAACACAGCCTTGTGAATGGGAGGATGGGAAGAGGACAGCTGTTGGAGATGACAGCGATGGCTGTTAAAATGCAATCTGTCTCCCTTCCCACCGGCCTATGCAGTCAGTGGCACACACACACGCGCACACACACACGTGCGCATGCACGCATGCACGCACACACCCACACAGACACACACACACACACACACACACATACACACACATACACACACACATACACACCACAACACACACACACACACACACACAGGCTCATGTCTTTTTAATGGGTGACACTCCCGGCTGTCAGCACCAGTATGCAAGCACACAGTTTCAGGCACGTGTCAACGCACACACATATGTAAATGCCCACACTCTGCATAATGTGCATGGGCACAAGGACAAATAAACACATACTGAAACACATGTCATTATACAGTATGTGTGATACATGTGTGTGGATGCGTGCGTGCAAATTTCAGTATGAGACGGGACATGGAGAGAAGGAGGGGGGAAGGAGGGAGGGAGGGAGGGAAGGAGGGAGGTAGAGAAGGGACAGGACAGAGGAGGGAGGAAGGGCTAGCCTATCTCTGGCCTCCATACTCCACTGTGATGGGAAAGAGGAGGAGAGAGGAGGAGAGAGGAGGAGAGAGGCGGGTGGTGAGGAACGTGAGGAGGAGATGGAAAAATACCCTGGATAAGGAGCAGCAAGGTATCTCAGGTAGCCACACACCCCTAAAGTGTGTGTGTGTGTGTGTGTGTGTGTGTGTGTGTGTGTGTGTGTGTGTGTGTGCGTGCGTGCGTGCGTGCGTGCGTGAGTGTGTGTGTGTGTGTGTGTGTGTGTGTGGGTGTGTGTGTGTGTGTGTGTGTATGAGTGTGAGTGTGAGTGTGGGTGTGTGTGTGTGTGTGTGTATGATGAGTGTGCGTGGGTGTGTGTGTGTGTGTGTGTGTATGAGTGTGAGTGTGAGTGTGAGTGTGGGTGTGTGTGTGTGTGTGCGGTATCTCAGGCCTCCACACTATGCTGTCAGACAGAGATAAACACAGGCCTCTGCCAATGACCACATGATTTATCAACATAGAATTCACCCCATTGCATGGACACACACACACACACACACACTAACTCATTAACTGTCAAACTACATTAATGAGAAATGAAGAGAGTGTCTCAGTAAAGGAGGTGAAGGAGCATGCAGGCAAAGGGGAGGGAAAGGGGCAGAGAGAAAGAAAGAAAGAAAGAAAGAAAGAAAGAAAGAAAGAAAGAAAGAAAGAAAAAGAGAGATTATGGTAATTGGTATGAAAAATATGCGTATACATTAACAATCAAGAGTTAGAGAGAGACAGATGCAGAGAGAAGAGAGAGAAGAGAGAGAAGAGAGTGGGAGAGAGAAGAGGCCACACCAGGATCCAGGGAGGTTGAGAGGTAGAGATGGAGAGATGGAGAGATGGAGAGATGGAGAAACAGAGCGATGGAGAGATGGAGAGATGGAGAAACAGAGCGATGGAGAGATGGAGAGATGAAGAAATAGAGAGATGGAGAAATAGAGAGATGGAGAGATGGAGAGATGGAGAGATGTAGAGATGGAGAGATAGAGAGATGGAGAAACAGAGTGATGGAGAGATGGAGAGATGGAGAAATAGAGAGATGGAGAAATAGAGAGATGGAGAGATGGAGAGATGGAGAGATGGAGAGATAGAGAGATGTAGAGATGAAGAGATGGAGAGATGTAGAGATAGAGAGATGGAGAGATGGAGAGATGTAGAGATAGAGAGATGGAGAGATGGAGAGATGTAGAGATAGAGAGATAGAGAGATGTTGAAATGGAGAGATAGAGAGATGTTGAAATGGAGAGATGTAGAGATAGAGAGATGGAGAGATTTAGAGATAGAGAGATGGAGAGATAGAGAGATGTTGAAATGGAGAGATGTAGAAATAGTGAGATATAGAGATGGAGAGATGGAGAGATAGAGAGATGGAGAGATGGAGAGATGGAGAAATAGAGAGATAGAGAGATGGAGAGATGGAGAGATGGAGAGATTGAGAGATAGGGAGATGTAGTAGATATAGAGATATAGAGATGGAGAGATGGAGAGATGGAGAGATGGAGAAATAGGGAGATGGAGAGATGGAGAGATAGGGAGATGGAGAGATGGAGAGATGTAGAAATAGAGAGATGTAGAGATGTAGAAATAGAGAGATGTAGAGATGGAGAGATGGAGAGATGTAGAAATAGAGAGATGGAGAGATGGAGAGATATAGAAATAGAGAGATGGAGAGATGGAGAGATAGAGAGATGTTGAAATGGAGAGATGTAGAGATAGAGATGTAGAGATGGAGAGATGGAGAGATGTAGAGATAGAGAGATGGAGAGATAGAGAGATGTAGAGACAGAGAGATGGAGAGATATAGAGATGTAGAGATGGAGAGATGGAGAGATGTAGAGATAGAGAGATGGAGAGATGGAGAGATAGAGAGATGTTGAAATGGAGAAATGGAGAGATGGAGAGATGGAGAGATGTAGAGATAGAGCGATGTAGAGATGTAGAGATGGAGAGATGGAGAGATGGAGAGATAGAGAGATGGAGAGATGTAGAGATGTAGAGATAGAGATGTAGAGATGTAGAGATGTAGAGATGGAGAGATGGAGAGATGGAGAGATATAGAGATGGAGAGATAGAGAGATGGAGAGATGGAGAGATGGAGAGATGGAGTTCCTCTCCGTGGAAGCCTCTAAAGAGAGAGAGAGATGGACATCTGCAGAACAGGGTGCTGTGGTGAGGGGAAGAGAGAAAGAAAAACAGGAGACCCTAACACACATCCACGTTACACACTCTGAGGCACCCACTCGTCCCAATGGGGGGGTAACGGCCTTCAGCACCACGGACAGCGGCCCCCACGCCCGCAGGTCATAGCATGATAGCGCAGGGGGGAGACACCGTACCTGCTCCCAGCTGCCCCCGCGATACGCCATCAGGCGGGTGGCCGCGGGAAGCACACCTCGGGCCAATCAGCCCAAACAGGCTAACCTGTGCACCTCCCGGAGGGGTGACAGACGGGAGACAGCCAGAAGGGAGAGAGAGGGGGGGAGACAGCCAGAAGAGAGAGAGAGTGGGTTGCCCGACAAGCAGCCAGGAGGAGGGGGAGGCCAGGAGGAGGGGGAGGCCAGGAGGAGGGAGAGGCCAGGAGGAGGGTGAGGAGGAGGGGGAGGCCAGGAGGAGGGTGAGGAGGAGGGTGAGGCCAGGAGGAGGGTAAGCACCGGAAACCAGCATTATCGGAATACCGTTGTAACCTAACGTGCTATACTCTGCCTCCCCAGGATATACTCTGCCTCCCCAGGCCAACTGAGTGGCCCCAGCAGGAGCCCCCCCCCCTCTCCAGATGAGAGGCAGCTGCCTCCAGGCCCAGACGAGACGTACCTGGGTCCCTCTCTCCCCTTTACCCTCCAGACGAGACGTACCTGGGTCCCTCTCTCCCCTCTACCCTCCAGATGAGACGTACCTGGGTCCCTCTCTCCCCTCTACCTTCCAGATGAGACGTACCTGGGTCCCTCTCTCCCCTCTACCCTCCAGATGAGACGTACCTGGGTCCCTCTCTCCCCTCTACCCTCCAGATGAGACGTACCTGGGTCCCTTTCTCCCCTCTACCCTCCAGATGAGACGTACCTGGGTCCCTCTATCCCCTTTACCCTCCAGAAGAGGAACAACCTTAGTTGGACTGTGTTCAATACTGATGTTCTCTTTGTTTTATTAAATCCTCCCAGAGTGGCTGAACCGTACCCTGGTCTCTGTGTCCTTCTCTAGTTTGGGTGTGTGCTTTCCCCCCCCCGGCCGGTACAATGGGCTGCTACAATGCACACACACACACACACACACACACGCACATGCACAGCCGCACACACACACACACACACACCCACCATCGCCTTTCTAATTAGATGGCTCCCAGTGTTCCGACTCTACGAGGGGGCTGCATGGTGTTGAAAAGGGTGCCATCACCCTCTACCACTCGCACCACACCTCTTCATCCCCCCATCTTCCCTCCCTCACTCCCCCCCCCCCTCTCCCTCTCCCTCCAAGAGCTTGGACAGAGGTGCCAGACTCTGGCACCAGACTGGGCGCCAGAAGGGTTGGTGGAGCAACAGGGAAAATAAAAAAGAAGGAAGAGAGAGAGAAAGGATGGGGATGTGATAGAGGGGTAATCATGGAGTACAACATGTCTCCTACTCAGCTTGTGGGCTTGTTTACTTCACGTGTGGGCTGTGTTGATTGTCCCCTCCTGCCCCTGCTTTGGTGAAGGGTTTGACTTCTGCTGAAAGTGATAACTAGGACACAGATGGTTCTGCTGCCAGCGACTCATTCCCTCTCTCTCTCTCTCTCTGACGCACTCCTACACACACTTAAAACAAAGCGAAACGCAACACACGCACCCTCCCACCGACACAAACATATGTCAGTATCAATCTCATGTATTTGTGTTTGTGCTGTAAATGAAGCTCACCTGTACGCCCGGTCTGTCTCCAAATAGTGGAACGCCCTACTAATGGGACTCCAGGGGGGGTCAATCATATGCCTGTCACTCCACACTCTATTTAGTTTGGAGAAGGAGGAGGAGGACAGCGTCAAATGGACACCGCGCTCCTGTTCTAGTACCGGTACCATGCCGATGTGAGCAGATCGGCCCGTCTGTGTCCTGTGGACATTTTGGTCGTCTGAACACGCACAGACGTGGTCTCTGGTCCAACGGAAAACAAACACTGATCACTTTATGGTGTCAGATCAGGGGCTGGTGCTGGTCCGTGGACAAGGAAGTTGAGGAAGTTATTTTCATGAAGTTCTTAAGGTTTCTGTATTGCCTCCCTTCATCAGGGTTGTGTCGAGCCCACTGCCAGGCAGTACCAGGTAGAGGTACAAGTGTGTGTGTATGTGTGTGTGTGTGTGTGTGTGTGTGTGTGTGTGTGTGTGTGCATGTGTGTGTGTGTGTGTGTGTGTGTGTGCATTGTAGGAGCCACTTG
>NC_137689.1:50463323-50480823 GCF_963989245.1 Nansenia antarctica | reverse complement strand
CCTAGAGGTGTCTGTCTCACAATCCTATACAGCTTTGGTTACACTTCCATTCACAGTCCCTACATCATTATAACCATGTAATAATAAACTCTAGAACAGTTTCTTTGGAATATGCACCACTTTGCACCAACCATAATGATCATTTACGAGGACCCAAATGTATGCATACTATGTCACACTTAACATGACTTTGCATAGACACCATAAAGTGACATGGAATTAGTGTCATGACATACATATAACTACATCTATAGATATATAGATATATCATTGGTTCATGGATCCCTCAATGGAACCAGCCTAGGGTTAAATCATGGGTTAGGGGAGTGTAATAAACATGCCTGAAGTCCCTCCCTCAGTGGGAGTGAATTTACTGAGTAAAGTAGAAGACACTTGTGTGGGGGGAATGTGGGAGAACGATTGATGTGAAGTAAAGCCAACCGGTAGTTTCCCCAGGTCTTCAGATCAGCAGATCAGCTGCTGCTGGTGGTGCCCAGAACCAGGCTGAAAACCAGGGGAGACAGAGCCTTTGCGGCTGCTGCACCTAAACTTTGGAACAGCCTCCCCCTCCACATACTCAGACCCCTCCTAAAAACACACCTGTTTTCCCTAGCCTTCCCCCCCCACTTAGCTATCGGTCCCTGGCTTTTATTGTTTGATTGTTTATTGTTTTTAGTCCTTTTATCTTCTCTTTTAACTTTACCATTATCTTGTATTGCATTGTATTGTGTGCATTGTGCATCTTATTGAATTCCTGCATTTTATCTATTTTACAACTGTGAAGCATTTTGGTTCAGCACTGCTGTATGTAAACGTGCTATACAAATAAAGCTGACTTGACTTGACTTGACTTTGTATTGGGTAAACAAGGCCAAGTTTGCCACTTTGGTTCACCAGAACTTCCGAGCATATTGGGTGCTCCCAATGAACTATTGAGCACAGCGCATATAAGCCTGGAATAACAACTCTAACCTGGCTGTAGTGGAAGTGAATTTACTTAAATATTTGTCATTATTCGATTTCTGCGAATACACACGACTGTGAGGCATGGCTCCAAAATCAGAAATGTGTGGTGCGCAAACATTGGGGCCGGGGAGATGATTGGTTGATAGATTAAACCGATTAAGCCAATGGCTATACAGCCGGCACATTATTCCCAGACACTAAGTTTGTCAAGTTTTTATATGTTGGTTGGTTCACCACACCTTCTGAGCATCTGGGTGGACGTATCTAGGAACGTATCATTAGTTGCACTGGAACAAAAATAGCGTCGGAAGGGAGAGGGGGCAGGAGTAACCATGAGAACCTGAAAGACAGGGTGGAGGTGACGGAGGCGCACATACCTATAGAGACGGATCTGGGAGGGGGATCCTCATACTGTTTGCTTGCCAGATCTGACTCAAGCAAGTGTTTCAGTTGTATTAGAGATTTAATCCATGCTAGATTAGGGTATAGTTATTAATAGTCATAAATGACTTTATGGGTGAGCCATCATTTTTTTTTACTTGAGACAAGGTTCTCTCATGGGAGAACATGTGTCCATTAGGGTTTGGTGTTATGAGCAGTGAGTAGAACCAGGGAGAGACAACAGGGGAGAGAGCGAGAGAGGGGGAGGGGTAGAGAAGGGAGAGAGAGGGGGGGGATAGAGAAGAGAGAGAGAGAGGGGGGGGATAGAGAAGAGAGAGAGATGGGGGGGGGGGGGTAGAGAGAGAGAGCGATAGAGAGAGAGAGGAGGGGGTAGAGAATGGAGGGAGAGAGAGAGTGTGATAGAGAGAGGGGGGGATAGAGAAGGGAGAGAGAGAGAGGGGGGGTAGAGAAGGGGGGAGAGAGAGACAGAGAGAGAGAGAGAGAGTGAGACAGCGAGAAAGAGAGAGAGAGAGAGAGAGAGAGAGAGAGAGAGAGAGAGAGAAGGGAGATAGAGACAGAGGGGGTGTGGAGAGAGGGAGGGAGAGGTGGGGTAGGGAGATGGAGAGAGACTGCCTGCACACACTGTCAAGGCAGTTAATATAAGGTTTGGAGATAAGGCCCCACAGACAAACATTGACCAAATCAGGCATTTCAGCAGCAAAGCCTGAACTGTCAGTCAGCCTGAGAGACAGGCCAACAATCAGCACTCTCCCCTGATAAGGGCTCTACTGGGCGCGTGCGGGAAACGGCCAATCTACAGGCAACCTGGCAAGGAGGACGATAGAGAAAGAGGGGGAGGGTGGAGGGAGAGAGACATGGGGGTGGAGAGAATGAAGGGGAGCAAGAGGGAGGGGGGTATGGGGAGAGAGCAAGCTTACACAAGCAAGAGAGAAAGAGAGAGAGAGAGAGAGAGAGAGAGAGAGAGAGAGAGAGAGAGAGAGAGAGAGAGAGAGAGAGAGAGAGAGAGAGAGAGAGAGAGAGAGAGATGGGCAATACATCTGCAGAAATGTGGACAAAGAATACACAGTGGAGGAATGAGAGAACAATACCATAGAGAAAATAGAGAGAGAAAGAGGGAGAGAGAGAACGTGCAGAAATCTTTCCATTCTACCCCCACCCCCCCACCCCCCACCCCCAGACACACACCCCATCCCACTCCCCCCCTGTAACTCTCACGCAGAAAGAGATGGAAGAGAGAAAAAAAGGCAAAGACGGGAGTAAAAAAGGAGAGGTGTGATATCAGCTCTTAAAATAGTGTCAGTCACCTGGGAACAGCCAGCGCAGAGAGAGATTGTGTGAGAACCAGGTTTAGACCCACACCTTACATTAATGATTCACCAACAGCTTTGACTCGATCGTTCCTCAATGCTCTGCCTGCCTTGGCTCACACAATAGCATTATTTCATTGCCTCTATTGATTAATAGTGCGTATGTATGTTTGTCTGTGTGTGTGTGTGTGTGTGTGTGTGTGTGTGTGTGTGTGTGTGTGTGTGTGTGTGTGTGTGTGTGTACGTGTGTGTGTGTGTGTGTGTGTGTGTGTGTGTAAGAAAAGGATGGGGGGATAACACCCCCTATCCATTAATATAGTCTCCTAGTGTACTATACCTGAGAAATTCACACATAGCAAAATAAACACATACAACAATGCCAAGTGCCAACGAGTGGATACCGCTGGGAACCCAAGCCACTGAGATGTTGGAACCACACTGCCCCCCTCTGGTCACATCAATAACTACAATCGGGATTCACAGCAGGTTGGGAAATACACTCCCAGTCGTTTACCTTTGTCAGTCGAGCAAAACAGTGGGCAATAGCTACCACTGAAAGAATTAGTCGTGTTCACAAATGAGAGATAGTAGGGGGCTGCAATTTCCTCATCATATTACAAATTATATTGTAATATTTTCCAGCAGTAACAGTATGAGTTATCAACAAACCCATCACCAACCTGCCATGGGTGCCTACAGCCAGTGTGTGTATGTTTGTGTGTGTTTATGTGTGTGTGTGTGTGTGTGTGTGTGTGTGTGTGTGTGTGTGTGTATGTGTGTGTGTGTGTGTGTGTGTGTGTGTGTTTAGAGATATAGGGGATGGGGAGGTGAAAGGGTTAAGTCCCCTCCCTGGTTGCATGCTGCTTTCCCTTGCTCTGTCAAGCCCCATTAAACCTGCTACACCACACCAATATGGTGCCATCAATTACAGGCATGCCGCCATCAATGGAGAGAAGCTAGGAGAGGCAGGAGCACATAAACAGGACAAACGGCCACATAAAAGACCTCCAGTCACATAAAGCCCTATAGCCTGGCTCATAGACACACAGAGCGTGTGCACGCATGCACGCACACACACTCCCCAGACTCACCTTGCAAACCTCTCTCCACCATACACTCTTAGTGGTTTGAGTGAAGGGGAGGCTGTTATCCAGGTCTCTCTCATCTCACGTATAGGCAGTATAATGAGGGTCACCAATACTCACACAAATAACTTCACATTTTGTCACAGAGATGCATCTATCCATCAATCTATGGTGGCCATACAAACCACACCCCACCCTCACAAACAGAAAACAAAAAGACCATAGAAAGGGCCAGTGTTCTGTTTTACCATTGTGTGCTAGTCTAGGCACACTTGACTGTGTTTTCACTGCTCCCTTGTGGTCAAAGAAAACATATTCCCTCTATAAGAGACCATGGTAGAGTTGACCAAATATGTTACAAATTCCATTCCAATACAAATTTAAATAATCAAGACTGATTACAATTTCAAGATGAAAACATAGCTACTGTTCTTTAAAATGTAACATTCATCAGCAATCATTTTATACCAGAGAAGGTATACTATATACAGTGGGTTCGGAAAGTATTCAGACCCCCTTACATTTTTCACTCTTTGTCATGTTGCAGCCATTTGCTAAAATCAATTAATTTCATTTCTTTCCTCGTTCATGCACACACAGCACCCAATATTGTCAGAAAAACACAGACTTGTAGACATTTTTGCAGATTTATTACAAAATAAACACTGAAATATCACATGGCCATAAGTATTCAGACCCTTTGCTCAGTATTGAGTAGAAGCACCTTTTTGAGCCAATACAGCCACGAGTCTTCTTGGGAATGATCCAACAAGTTTTTCACACCTGGATTTGGGGATCTTTTGCCATTCCTCCTTGCAGATCCTCTCCAGTTCTGTCAGGTTGGATGGTGAACGTTGGTGGACAGCCATCTTCAGGTCTCTCCAGAGATGCTCAATTGGATTTAAGTCAGGACTCTGGCTCGGCCATTCAAGAACATTCACAGAGTTGTTCTGAAACCACTCCTTCGTTATTTTAGCTGTGTGCTTGGGATCATTGTCTTGTTGGAAGGTGAACCTTCGGCCCATTCTGAGGTCGTGAACACTCTGGAAAAGGTTTTTGTCCAGGATATCAATGTACTTGGCTGCATTCATCTTTCCTTCAATTGCAACCAGTCGTCCTGTCCCTGCAGCTGAAAAACACCCCCACAGCATGATGCTGCCACCACCATGCTTCACTGTAGGGATGGTATTAGGCAGGTGATGAGCAGTGCCAGGTGTTGTCCACACATACCGCTTAGAATTAAGACCAAAAAGTTCGATTTTGGTCTCATCAGACCAGAGAATTTTATTTCTCAGAGTCTGGGAGTCCTTCAGGTGTTTTTTGGCAAACTCGATGCGGGCTTTCATGTGTTTTGCACTGAGAAGAGGCTTCCGTCGGGCCACTCTGCCATAAAGCCCCGACTGATGGAGGGCTGCAGTGATGGTTGTCTTTCTAGAACTTTGTCCCATCTCCCCGCTGCATCTCTGGAGCTCAGCCAGAGTGATCTTTGGGTTCTTCTTTACCTCTCTCACCAAGGCTCTTCTCCCCCGGATGATCAGTTTGGCCGGACGGCCAGTTCGAGGAAGAGTCCTGGTCATCCCAAACTTCTTCCATTTATGAATGAATGGACTTTATTGTCATTGCTACAGTACAGGTACCAAACAACGAAATTTAGGAATTTTAATTTAAGGATTATGGAGGCCACTGTGCTCTTAGGAACCTTAAGTGCAACAGACATTTTTGTTGTAGCCTTGGCCAGATCTGTGCCTTGCCACAATTCTGTCTCTCAGCTCTTCAGTCAGTTCCTTCGACCTCATGATTCTCATTTGCTCTGACTTTACACTGTGAGCTGTAAGGTCTTCTATTGACAGGTGTGTGCTTTTCCCAATCAAGTCCAATCAATATAATTAAGCACAGCTGGACTCCAAGGAAGGTGTAGGCCCATCTCAAGGATGATCAGAAGAATTGGACAGCACCTGAGTTAAATATACAAGTGTCACAGCAAAGGGTCTGAATACTTATGGCCATGTGATATTTCAGTGTTTATTTTGTAATAAATCTGCAAAAATGTCTACAAGTCTGTGTTTTTCTGACAATATTGGGTGCTGTGTGTGCATGAACGAGGAAAAATGATTTTAGCAAATGGCTGCAATATGACAAAGAGTGAAAGATTTAAGGGGGTCTGAATACTTTCCGAACCCACTGTATGATACACTTGTGGTGGATCAAGCATTTTTACAAAGAAACAATGGTTCTCAATGGTGTTTCAATCGATTCTGTACCTGAGAAAGACATACACGTACAGACAGTACACTGTCTTTCATTGTCAAATAGTGCTGGAGAAAAAGGCCTTGAAGCAAAAACATTTCTTAGCATCATCTCATAAAATAGACAACATACTGTACTTCGCAGTGACATTGAAAATGTTTTTTTTTAAATAACATTTGATACTTCCATACATTCCAATAGTTAAATGCCTTTGTACAACATACTGTACTTCGCAGAGACATTGAAAATATGTTTTTTAAAAAGAACATATTTGATACTTCCTTACATTCCAATAGTTAAATGCCTTTGTACAACATAGTATAAGGTCCAAGGTTCCGAAGTTAGAACCATTACACTCATTTTACTCCACATTTTATTAGGAACACTATACTTATACTAGGAAGGGCCTCACAATGCTCTCAAAACAGCCTCAATTCTTCGTGGCATTAATTCCACAAGAACATTCCTTCGAGATTCTGGTCCATGATTGCATCACAGTTCCTGCAGATTTTTTAGGTGCACTTTCAAGCTGTGAATCTCCCATTCCACCACATCCCAAAAGTGTTCTATTGGACTCAGATTGACTTTTGAGATGACTTTTGCTTTGTGACATGGTGCATTAAAATATGGGTAAATTGTGACCATGAAGGGATGCACATGGTCAGCAACAAGACTCAAAAAAGGTTGTGGCATTCGTTTATATTTAACAACTAAAGTAGATAGGAATGAATGAGGACACCTTAAGAATACCAACAAATCCTTGAATATATAATAAGAATACCGACATTGTACCAACAGAACTGAAGAGAAAAGCAGTTCACCGTTGTATGCTGTTGAAGCACCACTGTAATAGAAAAGGGAATACCACCACACCACTTAAACAGACCACTTGACTGTGCTTTACTTACAACCTCTTGGGTAGGCAAAACCATGCTGCACATACTGGTTAGGTTATGAAAAAAGCATTGTAGACTTCTTACAGTGGTCCTAAAAAGATTCATTTTATTGAAACATTTTGGGACAAGACAGAATGAGCATGTTTAATTCTACAATATCTAAATGTTCCAGATATTTCAATGCTTAATGTATTTTAAAAAAAAATAGAAAATAACAATACATACAAATGAACAGGCAAAATTATTTTGCAAGTTGACTGAGTAAATTCAGGAAATACTCTAGTTTTCCACGGGTACAGTAGTACACGCCCAGAGACCATACCCCTCTAACAGTATACGTCCACACTAACCGCTAACAGGAAACTATTTACATCAACACTTCATCATAAGGCCCACATAATGTCACATAATAATGACACAACCAATACTATAAACATTCATAGACAGCTGAACTTTATGAAAACGGACTCCACACTGGCATAAACTGGTGTTCATGTAAGCTAGTTGGGTAGCTGACGTTTATGTCATGACAGTGAGGGCAGTTCTGATCAACTCTTCTAAGCTGCCATGCATGCTTATAGCTCTTGTAATGTTCTTGCTAAGAGCGCGTGTTCAAAGGCCTCACGTATACTTGACACTTAAATCAGTCTCTTGTCTTGTGAATAAGATGATCGCATACAACTGTACAGGTGGGTTTAATAGCCTCTATGCGCTTTCGGGGCCGGATTGTGTCTAGACGGTCGGAAATTGTGTTTACATCGTGGCCTGGTTGGAGGTGGACGATGTATTTCTATCCAGTCTAGACACAATCTGTCTACTGAAAACGCGCACAGGCTATTAAACGCAGCGAGGGGAGAGGTACTGTAAATGCGGACACAATGTGGGCACGGGAGACCGTTGGAGACACATTTTGGATTTTTTAATACCAGGTGTGGATGCACATACTGTGATGGGATTGTGCTCTGATCCTCATATTCAGATAACAGGAGTCTGATTTTAAGTATCAAGGCCTTAGTTGGAGGGTGTGATCTGAGAGGAGGAGCTACTGCTGCCGGAGCTCTTGGTGGTCTTCTGCCCCCTTGTGGCGCTGGGCTGGCGTGGCATCCTCTGGCTGGAGCCCTCTCTGTCCCGGCTGCTCTTCTCACTGTGGCCAGCACCTGCTTTACTACGCACTGTACACATGAAACAAGGAACAGGGTCAGGGGGTGAGAGGGTGAGAGTGAGAGAGAGAGTGAGAGTGAGAGAGAGAGAGAGAAACATCTATAGATCTGTGTGTATGTCGCAGCGGGAGTAGCACATTGACATTTAGAGCAGGGTAGACCTATAGAGCTCAAGCTCAAATCAAAGTGTGACCTCTCTTCAGAAAGGGCAATTATACCTCTCCCAATCTCTGGCAGCAGACTACAGTAACTCACTAGTGGAACACATGACAGCATGGCCAAGACAGCAGAGTTTGGGGGAAGGTTAAGAACATGCAGATGGGGGACATTCATAAAAGTAGGAGCAATGACAGCAATGAATGACAACCAATCAAGATGGAAGACTGCTTGCATTAGTGGGGTGAACAAGTGCAGGGGTTGGTCTTTCTTGCTTGCTTGTTTGTTTTTTTCCCCCCTTTCGCTGCAACAGAATCTGACCATATGCCATTTACCTTTTTCCTCAAAGCACCGGGACACACAAAAAAAAAACGTAGGGAAAAGGTGGAATATCTCATAGCCAAATCAGAACAGCTGAATCATATTCAAAAGCATGCATTCCATGCAATCACATGACCCTCAAAGAAATAACACCACGCAGGTCACAGGAACACAACACACAGCGGAGTCCTTTACACCGAGCCGAGAACACCGATACACTTTACACGCCACGGTAAGTAAACTCAAGCTGAAGCCGAAGAGAAGGATCTGGCAGGCAGACAAACAGACACATAGAGGGGGCAAAAAGAGACTGTAAAGAGGGGACCTTGAGAGTGAGGAGCACAAGCATCTTGGGGGCCATAGACCATCTTAGTGTTGACCCGGGTGGGCCGAGGGCCAGAGGAGGAGGGGGGAGGGGCGGGGGGCTTAGTGCTCTTGCCAGAGACAACAGTCTCGTCTTCTTAAAGGAGAAAAGAGATACAAACGCACAGAAATACAGATACACACACTGTGTTTGTGCATATACATCACAGGTAAACGTAAAGACACAGAGGAATCAGAGAGGAAGCTCAAATGAAATCGGCATTGTGTAGTTCCTGGAGTTGGACTATAATTCATATGATGTTCCCCATTCATTGTATTCAGCAGGCAGAGGTCTCTATGGAGTGAACAGGAGAGGGGAGTAACAGCTAGTTAGTGAGGAAGATTAGGGGGGTATTCCATCAACATCGCTAAAGGAAAATCCAGACTTATTGTTGATAAGTCTCACGATATTTATAAAAAAATAAGCCCGGATTTTCCTTTAGCGACGTTGATGGAATACCCCCCCATGTGTAAAGGCATAACCTGGAGTAGGCATAAGTAAGGAATATGATCATCCCACATGCCCAGCTGGGGTGGTGGAGGGGTTAATATCTTGCTTGAGCAGGATATAGGCTAGGGGTAAGGTCAGTACCAGGATATAGGTTAGGGGTAAGGTAAGGGGGGGCAAAGCAAGCAAGGGTGACAGAAGGAGAGATATTATGGGACACAACAAAAAGTCCATTAAAGTCCATCAGTTACACACTGCAGAATGGAAATAATATTTTCTGGAGACAGGCATCATCGTTATGATTGCTAGCAAAAAGAGAGTTAGCCCGTAATATAATAAACAGTAAATTCCAGTAAATTCCTCCATTTACCTTACCTGCAAGCTTTTGACAGTGGGCAAAATTAGAACGATATATCTACCGTTTGTTAGCAACCGCTCAGATATTAACTGTTACTAGCAATCATAACAGTGACTTTCAGAATTTCTAAATCTCCAGTTATGTTCTGCAGTTTGTGACATACAGACTTTAATAGCTTATAGACCTTGAGGTCAATAACAACACCCAGTACATGAAACATGAGAGTTTAATATTCTTATATCTTGACTCTCCAGACACAGACGCTGACCTCTGGGCTCTGAGGGGGCTGTAGTTGTGGTGGTGGTGGTGCTGGTGGGGTGGGAAGCAGTGGTGGAGTCTCCTGTGGAGGCCTCAGCTGTCCTCTGGACAGCACACATGTCCTTCAGGGTCTGGAATACTGCCAAGGGTGCCACATTCATTTTCAACAGGTCCACAATGATCCTAAAGGGGCAAGAGAAGCAGCTAGTTAAACTATGCGGTGTGGCTGTGGCGCAGGAGGTAGAGCCGCCGTCTAATGATCGCAAGGTTGGCAGATCTGCGGTTTGAACCCCGGCTGGCCACATGTCGAAGTGTCCTTGGGCAAGACACTGAACCCCAAATTGCTCCCAGTGAGCGGGCCGGCGCCTTGCATGGTAGCTTGCCGCCATTGGTGTGTGAATGTGTGTGTGAATAGGTGAATGAGAGGCCGTTGTAAAGCGCTTTGGATAAAGGCACTATATAAGTGCAGTCCATTTACTATGCACGTGGCACGTGACTATACAGTGGCACAAAACATAGTGCGAGTCTGTCTGATTATAGATGAGTGGATCTCACTGGTATAATAAGATGTATCTGGTGTGAAAGTACTGTACAGGTGTAAAAGAGAGGAGAGGGGAAAGAGCCCATTCTGATTAATGACTTACTTGAAAACCTCTTGGTCCATGACAATACCCGCAGCCTGTGTTAGCTCAAACAGCTCACTCTCTTCCGCATTAAGAACTTTCTTTTTCTTCATAGCATACTTGGTGGATGTTCCACTGACCGTGACGCCCTGGGCAGGGGAGTCTGGGGCTGTGGGCAGCGACATCACTAAGACCTCTAGACACCCAGGAGAGGAAAGATGACATAATTAGACTAGAAGTATTTGATACATAAATGTTCTGATGATCAGATCTGCATCTACACAATTAAAGAACCCTATCTGCATAACGGCTACTAACACACACAGTCATGAATGTTGCTTAAACCAGCCGATGTCGCTCTAGGCTTGTATACAACAACTGTTCAACGGATGAATACACGTGACTTACAATAAAACATCGTTACATTAAAATACATTTAAGTTTGTCTTGTCTTTCTTGTGTGAAATATTGATAGATACATCTGGTAACCGTTGTATAAAAGTGGATATTGGCACAGCTCAGGGGGTGTAACGGCAATCCGCGCGCTAGCTGTGCCAATATCTACGATATACCACGATATATCCCGCTGATAGTGTGTCCCTGTAGATGGGATTCTTGTATCTCTACAGGGATACACATGTTAGATACACAAAAGCCTTGTAAGAGCCGACTTTGGCTACCTCTTACCTGGTTTGAAGGCAAACGTGGATGAATTAGATTGTCGGCTAGTTTTTTAGGGGAAATGTGGAGCCTGCCCAAGTGCTTTGACAGTTTTCATATTGTGTTGAAGAAAACAAAGACGCACAATATCTACGTCATCATGGTAAAAAATAATAATCGTACAAATAACGAGTAGGGTCCATCTGCGCGCAACAAATCCAACACCCGGAAATGTGTTATGCAAATATGCAGGCGCGGTATGATGACGTATGGTACATCACATTTCCGGGTGATGGATTTGATGCGCGCAGCGCAGATGGATACACTAGGAGTAAACCATGAATCGCCTTACTACGGCCTTACTACGGTGAAAACTACGGAAAAAAACTAATATGTAGAGTACAGTCCTATCAATTGTTCGAAAAGGAGTAGGAAGAAGCCTGTCCTACCCCTGTTTATACTTAACAATTATGCTTACATTATATAATCCAATTAATTAATACATATATTTCAGTATCATCCGTTCTAATACTTTTTCATTAAAAATAATTTAAACCTTTTTTTAAATAGAGCAATAGAGCAATATTTCTGCTTTCCTTCATATTTTCTTCATATTTTTGACATTAGGAACAAGTTATTAGTGTGATCACGATATCCGACCTCATGTACAATCTGTACTGCAGTAAAAATGTGGAACGCCCTTCCTATAATCTTAAAGGAGTGCAAAACACTGCCCACCTTCAAAACCACTCTCAAAAAACATTTACAGGAGGCTGCAATCCGTAACTGGACCCTCTAAATCAAAAATCAGATTAAAAGACCCGAACTACCCACTGTACATACTTTGTGTTTTGTCCCCCGCCCCCACCTGTGGTGTATGTCCCCACCTGCCCTACCCGCTGTACATACCTGATGTTTTGTTGTATTGTTCTTCCCATGATGGATGTATTTTTATCTTGTAGATAGTAATAGTTATTTGTCTGTATTATCTTGTAGATAGTACTAGTTTGTTTTGTCGGTCTTACATGTAACGATGAATTGAGAATCAAGGACCCCAATTGAAATAAGCCAGTGGCTTTCTTGGGTTTTTATCCTGTTAGTTGACCTTGTAGTTGACCATGTACTTTCATGTACCTACTTCTGCAAATCTTCTAATAAAGTTTTCAATCAATCAATCAAAATCCTCATAGCTTTTTTCTGTAGTGTAATCAATGGGTTTAAAGTGCTTTTATATTCATTTCCCCATATCTCCACACAGTAACTCAAATAGGGTAAGACAAGACAACAATATAGAGTATACAACATCCTCTGTTCCAGAATATGTTTTGCCCTGCACAATACTGCAATACTCCTTGATACTTTGGATCTAACGTATCTTATATGAGATTTCCAACAGAATTTACTGGGCTTAAAGTGCAGACTCTCAGCTTTAGGTTAAGGGTATTCACATCCAAATTGAAGGAAGGGTTTATGAATTATAGCTCTTATGTATAATAACCAAAAGTAATTAGACAATTGACTCAAAAGCTGTTTCATGGGCCAGTGTGGGCTATTTATTCCTTCATTATTTCTTTATCAATTAAGCAGGTAAAAGGTCTGAGTTGATTCCAAGTGTGGCATTTGCATTTGGAGGCTGTTGCTGTATACGCACAACATGCAGTCAACAGAGCTCTCAATGCAACTGAAACAGGCCATCCTTAGGCTGTAAAATGCACTTCAATTACATCTGGATTGTTTCATTTCAAATCCTTTGTGGTGGCATACAGAGACAAAATTATGGAAATTGTGTCACTGTCCAAATACTTCCAGACCTAACTGTATATAAATAAAAGAATGTCAATGACCCCAGGTGAGGGACTTTATTAGGTCAAACAGGTTTGAGGGGTCAGGCAAAGGACTTGGTGGAGTCAGGCAAGGGTCAGGCGATCATCGTTGTAATCCATGGAGCAGGGCAGGAACCGTGGTGCAAGGTGCTGGGCTGGAGGTGTCCATGGTGCTGAGTGCACACTGATGAGCTAAATAAAACATTCTATTTCTGATGTCAACAGCACTAGGGCTCCTTCACAAAACCCTTACTGGAATCTTCATACACTCTGTGAATTAGTCTTTACTTTCTGATGAGTCAACAGCAATAACCCCATCCAGTGCGACATGTAGATAGCATATATTTAGAATATGTAAAATGCAAACACCAGAAATGCAAGAAAGTTTATGAGGTATACCAAATGGAATTAATAACAAGTGTTACAACCCTTCTGTCTAGAGTAAAATAAGGGCCTAACAGGGTAGAGTGCAGAATGTACAGGTGTGTTGCAACACAAATGCCCAAAAAAAGTGTACAAGGGATCAAATCAATTCAAGCTTTATTTGTATAGCGCATCTCACAAGATACGACTCAATGCGCTTCAATCAAGACATCATTGCTGATTGCACTTTAGCACAAGTGCTCTTTCAACATTGTCTCTATGGTCTTTCAGCTTCCTTTTCTTCTCACATTTTCGACCATATAATGGTGAGACAGCTGCTTCTCACTGTTGAGACAAAATGTTATAAAGAAGTGATTAATAATTAATTTAAGAAACTCACATTCATCAGTGGTTGCAAACTGTCATGGAATTTGTATTAGCACTCTCCTCATGTTTCCAAAATGCATTGCAAATGCAATGCACTAACAAGTCATTGGTCACTCTTCGTTGGTGTTGAACTTGTTGAGCCCTTTCCTAAAATAATAATACAGTGCTTAACCATGTTACAATGAAAAGGTGCAGTTAAGTACTGAATGAGTCACTCACTTTCTTTCCTTGATCATTCTACCTCAAGTGTCCTGATATAAAGTGTGGTTTCACTTTCCAGGCTTCTGACATCTTTGTCCCTGGTAACAGGATACACACATAAGCATGACTATGTGTACAGCTGTGAATGGTGGATAGTATGTTTGTATGCAATAAACTTCATTCACACTAACCAATTCTTTAGGAGGAAAGCTGTAAGGCCTCTTGAAGTACGTGTGGTCCTCGTCAGTGTCCAGTGGCATCTGTACAGAGTCCACCATTATTGCCAGTATGTTTTACATGAAAGGGTTAACTACTTCAAAAAGAGATCCAGGCTGGATTCAGAATGACACAGTACCACTAAACATATTGCATGTGCCATAAAGTTGCATGGAGTATGTGTTTTAGGAGCAGTAGCCCATTCAGAAACAGGCACACGGTCATAGATACTTAGTGAGAGATGCACTGACCATGGTGTTGCTTGCATGACTCCTTTTAACACTTGAATAGGTCCTGAATACAGGTGGGACACTGTCGTGAAGGGTCGCTCTGCCTTCCTCACTAAAGTGAGCAAACTTCCTTCCATATCTGAAATTAACACACATTATCTTCACCGGAAGGTTGAATTGTAGGGCCAGGTGTTACCCCAAAGTCCTCTTGATAATAAATGTACAAATACAATTATTATTTTTGTAGCACTGCAGCATACCCTTCCAGCCCAATGTTTTCCACCAGGACAATACACCACCACCTTCTCAGGAGAGACATGTCATCCTAAAGAAAGAGCAGTTACTCAATTTGCATTCAAAGTCTTATAGCATATTGATATAATGGGTTCTTGTTTTCTTAATACTTACAATGCTGAAGTCAAAGGTAGCCTCCATGGCGAAATACCAGGCATACTGTAATGAGAAAAGACACAAAGACAAGATTACCATGTGACAGCTTATAACTCAGTGAGAAGGTAGTCACACACATCCAATGAAATGTACATGGCTGATAACTCCATAGGAAAGTGATATGAGAGGTCTGCACACATGAATGTTCCTTAATACCTTTTATTGCACACCTTTTTATTTGCAAATGCACAAACAGAATGTTGGTCAGGACTAAGTGGTGGTCAGTCATTGTTACATACATTTACACATTTTTTTGATGGTTTTAAGGAACAATCAAGTGTGCCATATCACTTGGTGGCATTACCATAACTCACCATTATCATGAAGACACCACAGTCATTGCCACTGGTCTGCCTCGGAAGCCCCTGTACGAAGAAAAGTTAGTTAGAGAATAGTAGGTAATTATGACTATAGCTATAATATGATAGTAACATTCAAACAATACCTCCAAATCCAGACCAGTCTTCTCTGTCCAGGATCCCGCAACAATTTTCTCAGCAACACCCCTGGGCAACCAAGAATAAAACTAAGTCAAACAAAGAAGTACACACCTCCTACAGGAGAGAAAAAAGGAACAACATTCGTACCACTGCTGCTTCAGAACCACTTCACACCATGCAAGTCGGTCGATCATGCTTATTTGCAAAAGTTCAATGAGGAGGATTTCTCTGTGTTTCTCTTTCCTTGTGTTGGAAATGTGTCTATTTAAGTCCACTCCAGCTTTCGGGAAGCCAATCCTTTCTGAATGTTGGACAAACAATCAGTACATAATGCATGCATTGCCACAATGCCTCCTGATTGAACACAAGTCTTTAGAAATGGCAGTAACATTAGACAGGTCAGGGGACCGCCAGGACACACATCATAGGCAGGTCAGGGGACCGCCAGGACAAACATCATAGGCAGGTCAGGGGAACGTGACCGCCAGGACACACATCATAGGCAGGTCAGGGGACCGCCAGGCAGGTCAGGGGAACGTGACTGCCAGAGCAAAAAATATTTGGGGCAACCTTAATAGTGTTCTGTAGGCTTCAGAGGTGAATCCCCTTGGAGTTTTGAAATACTGCGAATCTAGAAAGAAAATTTCTTTCTGGTGTGGCCTCATTACCTACAGGGAATAACGCATTCTGGACAATAAGCAAAAAGGACACTTTGGGGGTAATACAATAGACACAAACTCACAAGCAAATGGCATATGAAGGTTAAAGCTGAGAAATGCTCAACTACATTGTATGTCTTTATAATCTACTACTGTGGATGTCATATGTTGCATATAAAGTTATGCTCTGTATATATATATATATATATATATATATATATATATATATATATATATATATATATATAACAATTGATAGGACTGTACTCTACATATTAGTTTTTTTCCGTAGTTTTCACCGTAGTAAGGCCGTAGTAAGGCGATTCATGGTTTACTCCTAGTGTATCCATCTGCGCTGCGCGCATCAAATCCATCACCCGGAAATGTGATGTACCATACGTCATCATACCGCGCCTGCATATTTGCATAACACATTTCCGGGTGTTGGATTTGTTGCGCGCAGATGGATACTATAGCAAATAACGCAAGGGGGCGCTAAATAATTAGGACGTGAAATGATTTATGTTGAATTTGGTCAAAGTTCTTTAGAGTTCAGGGCCGGTGGTGTCCAGTGCTGTGCCAAATGATTTGTATTCTTCTGTGAAGTGCACTTGGTAGCTGCAGGCAGCCACAGGAGTTAATGCTGTGATCTGAAGACAATACAATAGAGCACACATAATCATCAAAGCCTCAATATGTATCACGTTTGTTTGTATATACATATTTATTCATTTTTATTATGTATTAAATCTTTGTTTTATCATTAAAAAACAACAACAATAAACATATTCTTGAAAATCTAAAATAAACAGATAAAATTCTCCCATCCAGTAGATGGCGGTAAACACCGATATGATGACCTGCTACTGACTCCTTCAACAACAAGTGCGGTTTAGGAGCAAGGTGGCCAGATGGGGCGGGCTCCCGCCGAATGGGCTACTTTTGATCACACTGGGCCAAATGGGTGAAGTTAAAACACACACGCTAGTAACTACATACAATGTTCAGGGTTTATTTTTTTTATTTTTTTACAAACATCATTGGCAACAGACATACAGTTTAGGGGGCAGGAGATGGGCACATAGGTTTTGGCCTGGTTGTTTTTGGTGGATTTAGCGGGTTTTTTGACTGTGGTGGTTAGGCTGGAAATTGTCAACCCCATCTGGCAACCCTGTTTAGGAGGAGGTTTCAAAAGATGGTGTTGGTGATGAGGCAGGAGTGTAAACACATCATGACATGGCATAGCTAGTTAACGTTTATGACTATTTCCATGACATTCCTCAACGTGTTCTATCTTGTAACACACTTGTATGACCTCCAGGATGAGTTCGTTCTGCGGCCGTATGAAGGAGTACCCCACCATCTCTCTGGACCGGTTCGACAGAGAGAACCTCCACGCCAGGGCTTACTTCCTGTCCCACTGCCACAAAGGTCTGTTCACATCTCACATGTTGACCATTTAGCTTTCATCTAAAGCGATT
>NC_137689.1:50373323-50458323 GCF_963989245.1 Nansenia antarctica | reverse complement strand
AGGTCAGGTTTAGACTAGAGAAGTAAAGATTGGTTGAGAGGTCAGGTTTAGACTAGTGTTAATTCTGGCAGCTGTTTTATATTTTGTGTTTTTTTGTGAAAAAACGTGATTGGATAAAAAGTGTAATTTATCAATTTCATTAATTTGCCATCATGATGAGGGGTGAGGAGGTTGGTTTGAGAGGTCAGGGGTGAATGGTCAGGGTCAGATGTCAGTGAGGACTGAGGGGTTAGAGGTCACAGTAACTGTGTCTCTCTGTCCAGGCTGAAGCCCATGTGCAGGAAGACCAGCGGGACACAGGTGGTCTACAGACCTCTAGGGACCCTAAAAAACACCAAGGTGGACCAGCAGGCCCTGGGTGAGACACACACACACACACACAAACACACACACCCCACACACACACACACACACACACACCCTTAGCGGTATTACAGAGAGATATCAGTGAATGTGATCAGTAGACCGTGGCTTTCCTCTGCTGTTTGCTGATTGGCCCTTTCCTGTGTCTCTGTCAGATCTGGAGGGTGACGATTGGCTGTTTGAGGAGTCGGACCTGGCGCCCACGAGGAAGAGGATGAAGATGAGGCGGGAGGCTGAACCCCCTCACCTCCCCGGCCCCACAGCGCCCCCTAGCACCCTGGAGGAACCTCTGCCTCTCACTGACCCTGTCACACACACCAAAGACTACATGGACTGTACTGAGTCTAACGATGAGGAGGAAGAGGAGGAGGAGGAGGGGCAGGGAGAGGAGGAGGGGGGAAAGAAGGGGATGGAGGGGGAGGAAGGGGAGGAGAAAACAGGGATGAAAAAGGAGGAAATGGAGAGAGGTGGGGAGACAGACCAGATGGAGGAAGAGGAGGAGAAGAGGATGGAGGGGGAGGGAGAGGAGGAGAAGAAGGGGGTGAAGAAGGAGGAAATGGAGAGAGGTGGGGAGACGGACAAGATGGAGGGGAGGGGGATGAAGGAGGAGGGAGAGGGAGGGCAGAAAAGGGGGATGAAGCAGGAGGAGGTAGAGAGAGAGAAGGAGAGAGAGAAGGAGGAGTCTGTCTGTGTCTCTGGCCCCGCCCCCCCATGCTGGGAGGAGTTCTTCACCACCCAGGCTCTGACAGACAGCCAGAACAGCCAATCACAGTCCTGCTCCTGCACAAGCCCCTCCCTGTTCGGCGAGGAAGAGGAAGATGAAGACAATAACGAAGATGATGACGAGGAGGACTCTCCCCCCCTCCACCAAACCCCCCCCTCTCTGTTATCCAATCAGGCCTCTGCGGGGGGGCGGGGCTTGACCCTGGCTGACACCATGCTCCTCCACTCAGAGGGGAGGAGGGGGCGGACCCAGGGAGAGGAGTCGACCAATGGCGCGGTCGGGAGGGAGGAGGAGAGCGACGGGGCCGGGCCTGACAGCCAATCAGGAGCGGGGGATCTGTCGGAGTCTCAGGTGTCGTCAGACTTCGACATCCCGGCAACGCCGGAATCACAGACGCCGCGGCATGATGACCTCACTGAGCTGTACAGGAAGCTGGCCGCCGGGGAGGAAGTGGTCATCAGGAGAGGAGGTCAGGGTTCCTTGTGACCGTCTCTCTACATCTCTCTCTCTCTCTGTCTCCCTCTCTCTCTCTCTCTCTCTCTCCCCCTCCCTCCCTCCCTGTGTGAGAGAGAGAGAGAGAGAGAGAGAGAGAGAGAGAGAGAGAGAGAGAGAGAGAGAGAGAGAGAGAGAGAGAGAGAGAGAGAGAGAGAGTCCTAGAGGGAGGGGGAGACAGAACACTAGGGTGTCAGTTATGCTGGAGGCACGGTCGGTGGTTGGCAGACATCTTTGTTCACGTATGTAGATCGTTAACCATATCCTCCACCTGTAGGATCAGCTGCAGCCTCCCACTCCAACCACACACACACACACACACACCTCTACCTCTCTGTACATTTTTACACCCCCCCGTGTCCTACTTTACCCTGCATACATTCCAGTAGCACCTGTGTAAGTCACTACACTGCCACAACACAGCTTCCTCACAGAAGCTACGTACACACAAGTGTTAAGTCCCACAGGGTGGGTGGAGTTGTTTAAACTTGAGTGAGTTCACCACTTGTAACTCCACTTGCACCTGGGTGTGTGTAGGTAGTGTTGATGTGGCTCCTGTCTGTCTATCTCAGAGACACTGGACCACACACCTTCATAACACACAAGCTTCGCCTTAAAACTCTGTTTGTATGAAGCCAATACTTTAATAAAGTCACTTTATTTTTCATTTTTGATTTCTTTTATTATTGTGTGTGTGTGTGTGTGTGTGTGTGTGTGTGTGTGTGTGTGTGTGTGTGTGTGTGGGAGAAGTCACGTCTGCAGTGGCGTCATTTCAACAACGTTTTTTTTTTTTAATCACTTGTGCAATAGTCGATTTTGAGTTGTTTCTATACAATTCACTTATGACATTAAGGTAATGAATACAGGAGACAACTACTGGATGTAGGTAGCAATCTACATCTTTCCTAGGTGTACCTGGTTCAGTCTCTTTAGAAACAAAACAAAACATTACAGATTGAGCTATTCTTAACTCTTAAGTAACTGCAGTAACTGTCTTGTAAGACCTCACCTGTGTCCCTGTACTTGTCTCTGCTGCCCTTTGGCCAAAAAAGGTCCTTGTTATATCCATTTTACTTTTCCCCCCTGGCATATTTGTGTTACAGCTCACCTATTAAAAGTGAGATGATTGACAATATCAAAAACATGCTTGCACACACAACTTACTCACACACAAGTTAGTGTTAGGCCCTACTGGCCCAAATTTGGTACAATTATTACAGAAATGATTGAGAATAGACATGGTTGACATACATAAACTAGCTGTTGTTCCCTTTAACGTTCGCTAACTAGCTTGTTAGAGTTAGCTTCACAATCGCGGGTGATGTTAGGTCGGGTTCTTCACTAAAATAAGATATTAGGACATGTTTGTATTGACCCAACACGACATGGACTTGTTCATTAATATGTTACATTTGAACCAACAGTATTATGGCGTTCATAGTTTGTTTAACCCACCTGAATGAACGAGAATAATGGACAAGGTTTTAACAATAATGTTACTGCGTGGCTTGTTTATTGAGGAACTGTTGCTAGGCTACTAGCCAGAGCAGAAACCTCTGTTACCTCTGTGGAGTGGATAAAATCCCCAAAATGACAAAATGTGTTTCAGATTTGATTTTCAGGGGATTTTATATCTTTTTTTGAAGCCAAGGTATGGCCAGTGCCATACCAAAACGACACCTAGATGTGTGTGTTCCCACAGATATTCACATGGAGACTGACAGACTATCAACATTAATTTATTGATGGAACATAAAAAGCTTGCTTGTGTTACAGAGTGTGTGTGTGTGTGTGTGTTACAGAGTGTGTGTGTGTGTAACAGAGTGTGTGTGTGTGTGTGTGTGTTACAGAGTGTGTGTGTGCGGGTGTGTGTAGCAGCAGCGTGGAGCTTCAGGACGCGACCGCTATGCTGATAGCCTCAGACTTCCCGCTGCCCTGCTCCACACAGGACACATGGAGGGAGCCGTCCCTGGAGACAGCCAATTGGAGCGCTGCTACAGCTCACGTGTAAGCGAAAAGTATTCGGCCTGCCAGAGACTTGCATTCGACCGGCGTCCCAACTCCTCCCCCTATGTATTTTAACAGTGAATTTTACACACACACAGATAAAATGTTTATTGTATTGGAGGATTTTTAATTAATGCTGATAGGCGCCGACAGAATATCAGCCGCATTTTGTGAATAAACAATGTTTATTTTTAAAAAAAACTTTTACAAATCGCAACTAGGAAGTGAAGGTGGGGGCGGCACCCCAGCGCCCTCTATCGGCCAGCCTATTTCTCGGCCGGGGCGCAAAAAGTTGCGTCCTGAATATCCGGTTGTATAGCAGACAATGCATTATGCTGAGGACTTCCGACTTCCGGGGCAGCATGGATTGAACGCACGCATGACTGCTCTCCTAACAAATTAAGTTTTTTACAATGTAAGGAGGATTTATTTCTGTAAACAAATTGAACAAATGGATTAGAAGGAGGCATCTTTTGTTCCCAACTTGAGGATATTGCAACTGGACCTATTACCGAAGTCAAACTTATCTCGTTTGTGGTCGCAATCTCCGCACCGGCTGTTAGGCTGCTACTGTTGGTGTTTTGCGAAGCCAGAATACACAAACTCGACCTGAAGGTAAGAGAGTCAGCTAAGATAAAAGCTACTTCAAACATTTAGTAATATCGTCAGCATGGTACGTTTTCTAATGTCGTCTTTTCGCTTGTTTGTTTATGTATTCACCCAGCACACGCACACACACGCACACACGCACACACACACACACACACACTCACACTCACACTTACACACACACACACTCACTCACTCACACACACACACACACAATAACATTGTGCAACGACAGCGTGTGAGATGGGAAATGTGTCACTTGTTGTTAGTCAAGTCCCAAGTCAAGCTCAGCAGGGGGCCATTCCACTAAAGGTGGATCAGTATAGCGGCGATATAAATAAATGCGGCGCTCAGGCAACTCGAGATTGGAATTCAAGCCTCAGGTGATTCCTCGAACGAGGATCAGCCTTGTGTTATCAGTGTTCACAGAAGACAGGCTTACAAATCTTCGATATGGGCGCGTGCACGCAGACATAAAGAGCCCAGAAGAGTCGATCTGTCGAAATGAAGATACTCCACTCTGCAGGGGTACTACATTTGCGCAGCATTCCCGAATTATGTATCTTTATGAAGACGGAAAAATAAGATGTAAGATAGTGCAATACTGCCGCAATTAACAAGGCGAGGGAAATGGTTTGGCAAGACATTGCTGACCGATTAAATGCGTAGGTCATACTAGCCCCAGTTATTGTTATATGTTCATATTTTAATAAATGAATATTTACTACTGTGGTGATATCAGCAGCAGGCTACAAACCGTCATATCGCCACAATGGCCTAGTGGTATCGACCGCTGCCATAGGATTTATTTGTCATTTTATATCGGTGGTTCAAATCCCTCTTCAGACGCACTTTTTACTGCATTTCGTTGTCTGAATCTAATCTCAAATCTCATCTAAAAAAGTATGTAGGCTATAAAATTATGGTGCAGGCTAATTTACAAGAACTGACACGATTACAATGGTGTTTGAAACCTTTGCATGAAATCTTCGGTTAAATGTAAAAAAATAAAAATAATAATGACTTAGTCAAGTCTCGAACTCGCAACCTTTGGAACTCCAGCCGGCTGCCTTAACCACTACGCCTGCCAGACCGCTGTGATGACAGCAATGCAAGTTGAGACAATTACTTCTTTTTTTTTACACTCTTTTCTTTATTGATCTATCGATCTATCCATCACACTTTCAAAATATCAAGTTATCTATCACACAATCAAACTATCTATCGATCGATCACACTTTCAAAATATCAAATTATCTATCTATCACACAGTCAACCTATCCATCTATCTATCTCGTGTGAAGTGGGAACTAATATTTCCTAAAAGACACATGAGGAACTGTCGTTCGGGGGTTTAGTTTCCGCCTGTGAGCCTTTTTTGACGCGCGTCTTACCATAGCCTGTGTTTTAGCCTGGTCGCGACCAGGCTAATTATATCTGACTCAGAAGGAGCTCAACCAAGCAGCGAATTATTTGAGCCACATTGATGGCACCGAACGCAAGCTAACATTTTCGAGGCATAGAACTTTATCGAGGCTTAGAACTTTATCGAGCTTCGTGGAATACCCCCCTGGTGACCAAGTAAAGCATGACTTAGGCAATTATGCTATAAACACTGAACTGCTCGAACCTGCTGAAAACATTGAGGTCCAGTTAAGCCTAATAGCTTACGTTAATATAGACTCGGTGTAGCTAAGAGAAGCTGCTCTGACACGGAATACAATAACGTTAGCAAAAAAAAACTGTTACATGAACCTGTTACGTCTGTGTTTACGACAGTTTGGGTTTTACGACATGTGCCGTATTACGTTTTGTGTTACACTCGTGTTTGATTAAATGGAGTCGCCAGCTCCGACTATAAGCTCTGAGTTCGACTCCGTTATTGAACATAACATTGGCGACGAGCGATGGCTGATTGTTCTCTACCAACACCCCCTCCTTTCCTAGCAGTCCCGGCAGAACCACCGATTCCGTGGGGCCGCTGGATTTCCTCTTTCGAAACATACATCCTAGCTGCCGGCTTGGAGGATGTATCAGACAAGAGGAAATATGCGCTGTTGCGGCACTGCCTGGGAACGGAGGGTCAGCGCGTGTTTGAAACACTTGGCCCTGCGGCGAGATACACAGACGCTGTGGAACTATTGAAGCAACACTTTGCCCCTCCACAAAGCGCTCTTCTCCGCCGCGTCATATTCAGACGAAGACACCAACGAACAGGTGAGACAGTGACACAGTATGTGGCTGATCTGCGGGGTTTGGCGAGCGTATGCAAGTTCGGGACATTACAGAACGAAATGATAAGAGACCAACTCATCTTACACACGAACTGTGACAAGATTAGGGCAAAACTGTTACTGGAAAATGATGAACTTACATTATCAGCAGCTCTGAACATGGCGGTCCAGGTTGAAACAGCTTTAGAATGTGCAGTTAGTTTTTCAGCCTCTCCCAGCTCACCGGCAGAGGGCGCGCACAGCCTACAGGTGCCCCTCCTCCACGTGAGTGCAACCAGCGGCGGGGAGAGCATTTTACTGGCCTCTCGGTCACGCGACCAGCCACACCAGCCGTGTGGGAATTGCGGCTCTTCTGCACACAATTCAAGAGCTCAGACATGCCCAGCCCGTGGTAAAACCTGCTCCAACTGCGGGAGACTAAACCACTTTCACAAGGTCTGCAGGTCTGCCCCAGCTAGAGCTTCCCAGTCACCTACCACAGTCATCCATAATGTCAGCTCAGGACGAGCGCCATTCAAAACATGCTTGTTGATGGTTGGTGATGTCACTCTGCCGCTCCTCCTAGACACTGGAGCCACAGTGTCCCTTGTGAACTTGACGACCTATACACAGTTCTTCTCCCATGTGCCCCTGGGGTTGCCCTCCACCACCCTGCGTGGCTATGCCAACTCTAAGATTGACATTGTGGGCTCTTTTCAGCTGCCTGTGAAGTACGGGGAGAGGACACTGCCGGCTTTCAGGTTCAACGTTGCACGCCACGGGACCAACTTGTTAGGCCTCGACCTGTTCAACGCCCTCGGTTTCACCCTGCTAGACACAGCTGGCTCAGAGATTCACACCGTTTCCATCCCCTGGCAGCAACAGTGGCCTGCGCTGTTCAGCGGTGTAGGCTGCCTCGACACTTTTGCCCACCAGCCTCTGTTAGATCCCACAGTGATGCCTGTTATACAGCCCCTCCGCCGCTCCCCCCTGGCTCTCCGCGATGACATCTCCTCTCAACTACAGAGCATGCTCGATAGCGACATCATTGAGCAGGTGAATGCATCGCCTTGGATCTCCAACCTGGTGGTGGCGAAGAAGAAGTCTGGGGGGCTGCGCATCTGCGTGGATCTGAGAGCGGTAAACAAGGCCATCATCCCTGACAAATACCCCCTGCCAACGATAGAGGAGCTCACCGCCCAGTTCTACGGGTCCAGCGTGTTCTCTAAACTGGACCTCCGTCAGGGTTACCTCCAAGTGCCACTACACCCCGAGAGCCGCAACCTCACAGCGTTCATCACTCACAGAGGGGTTTTCCGCTACAAACGCATGGCTTTCGGTTTAAGCTCCGCCCCCAGCTGCTTCCAAAAGATCATGGCCTCCATCTTCGCTGGGATCCCAGGTGTGGCCATCTATCTTGATGACATCGTGGTTCACGGGGCCACCGTCGAGAGCCACGACGAGCGTCTCCACAGTGTGTTCAGTGCATTGGCCAAGCATCACCTGACACTCAATGGTGAGAAGTGTGTATTCGCCGCCCCAGCCATCGACTTTGTGGGGTTCCGCCTCTCAGCTGATGGCACGTACCCGCTGCACTCGAACACCGAGGCCATCCATCATGTCCCGGAGCCCACCACAGCCGCTCAGGTGGCCTCCTTTCTAGGCATGACGGCGTACTACCTCCGTTTCCTGCCACAGTACTCGGCCACAACCACACCGCTGCGGAAGCTGTTGAAGCATGACGAGCCCTGGCTCTGGACGTCTGCCTGCTCAGACGCCGTACGCCTCCTGAAGGCCCAACTCACCTCGCCACCGGTCCTGGCGCATTTCGACCTGGCCAGCCCCACTCTTGTCACGTGCGACGCCTCTGCCACAGCCATTGGTGCGGTGATGTCCCAGCTGCAAGGGGGGGTGGAGAGACCGATCGCCTTCGCCTCCCGTGCTCTCAGCCCCACGGAACAGAAGTACTCGGTGGGGGAGCGGGAGGCCCTAGCATGCCTCTGGGCATGTGAGCGCTGGCACATGTACCTCTATGGACGGCTATTCACACTGAGGACAGACCACCAGGCCCTCATCACCCTCCTGGCCACGTCTGGCACCGGTCACAAGCCACTCCGCCTCCACCGCTGGGCCGACCGCCTGCAACAGTACAACTATCGGCTACAGTTCACGCCAGGACGAGACAACGTGGTAGCCGACTTGCTATCACGCGCAATCCCCAGCCCACCCACAGCCCCAACCTTGACCCCCGGACTGGACCAGGCTGAGCATGACCTCGTCCAGCTCCTCCACACACCCCTTCAGGAGACGGTGTCGCTGAAGGAGCTCCGGGATGCCTCAGCCGATGACCCCACCCTCTCTACACTCTCAACCTACATCACACAGGGGTGGCCGGTAAGAGTACCTGACGAGCTACTCACTTACTCCAGGATCAGGGAGGAGTTGTCGGTTTGGAATGACACCTGTGTCGCTCGCGGGTTCTGCACTGTGGTCCCAGGTGTCCTTCGGGCGCGTATCCTTGCTATGGCGCACAAGGGTCACCTGGGCATAGTCAGGCTCAAACAGCGCTGTCGTGAGGTTGTGTGGTGGCCAGGCATCGACAGGGAACTCGAAACCCTGGTCAAGGATTGCACTGCCTGTCTCCTTAGTGGTAAGACCAGGGCTCCAGCTCCACCCCCGCCCATGCAGCCGTTGGACTGGCCATCTCAACCCTGGGAGCACCTGCAACTGGATATCTGCAGCGAGCTGCATGGGGTACCACATCACCAGCGTTTTCTCGTTGTGACCTACGACCTCCACTCTAAGTGGCCAGAGGTGACACCTGTGGGCTCGGTCACAGCAAAGGTGCTGATCGACATTCTCGACGCTCTGTTTGCGCGTTGGGGCCTGCCCAAGAGGATCACGACTGACAACGGTCCTCAAATGGTTTCCCATGAACTGTCCTCCTATCTAGTGGGTAAAGGGATCCACCACATCCGCACAGCGTTCTACCACCCTGCTGCGAACGGGGGAGTGGAACGGCTGAACCAAACACTGAAGAATGGCATCAGGGCCCACCTGGCACAAGGGTGCACGCTCACCACCAGCCTCCTCCAGACGCTGTTGCATTATCGGGCCACGCGACACGCCACTACAGGAGTCTCCCCAGCCTCCCTCATGCTGGGGCGGGAGCTCCAGCTGCCTCTCGATAGGCTCCGCCCTACACTAGCTCAGCCCCCGGTCCATCCAGTTCAAGCCACAGTCACCAAACACCAGCGCTTGATGAAGGATCGTTTCGACAGGGCCAGACGTGCTAGGCCACCTGTCATCGCTGTGTCGGACTGGGTCAGGATCCGACGACCTCATCGGGACAACAAACTCCAGTCGTTTTGGTCTGACCCTGTCCAGGTCAGCAAACAGCTTGGCCCGGCCTCGTTTAGGCTCGCCGACGGCACTCGCTGGCATGCTACCCGCCTGCGTAAGGTGCAGCCTCCCCCTGGCCCAGCGCTGAGTGTGGCCTCTTCCACAGTCTTGCCAACCGCACGGTTGGATGAAGCGGCAACCCCGGCCTACCAGGCTCAGCCCCAAGGCGTGGAGCCGCCACCAGTGGCTGTGGCTGCACCAGAGCCACGTCTGGTTCGAGCACGCAACAGGCCCGAGCACTTGCGTGATTACATGACTGAGTATCACACCTAGGTTGTGTGAGGGGGGGGGAAATGTTACGTCTGTGTTTACGACAGTTTGGGTTTTACGACATGTGCCGTATTACGTTTTGTGTTACACTCGTGTTTGATTAAATGGAGTCGCCAGCTCCGACTATAAGCTCTGAGTTCGACTCCGTTATTGAACATAACAGAACCATCACATGTATGAGCCTAAACAATACACCAGCCACAGTGCACATTACATTTAGCTTCACCAAAGCAGAAAAAGAGCACTGCACAGCCAGTGTATATAATAATAAATGTGTCTTACCTTCATGTAGTTAGTTAGCAGACTACTAAGTAGTTTGTTTTTCTCTACTACAACCCTGTCAATCATTCTCTCCCTCGTCGTCTCCTCTACCACAAGTTTAATGTTAGTCCTAGTGCTAGTTGAGGTCTGAGGAGTGTTGCTAGCACCTGCTTGCTTCGCAAACAGATAGGTTATATTCGTTAATTTCCCCCCCCCCCCTCCGCCAATAGAGCTTTCTTTGATTTGTCCCTCTTTTTCTCTGCCCCACCCTTTGGTCGTTTACTGCCCAGATACATTTCGTTCTTATATTCGATTCTTCTTCTACTCGAGTTATCTAGCGTTGCGTAGCAACGAGTTGATCATGAGAAAATCCGTTAGGCCCTGGGCATAGGGCGGCCCGGGCCGATATAACATGTGTTGGGCCGCGGTTTGCTCAAACAAGTTATTTTCAATGAAAACCACCAGACAAAATTACAAATATTATTATTTATTTATACTTTTTTTTGTTGCAGAAACAGGAAGAAACAGACCAGATAGAAGAAAGAATGAAAGCTTTATTTCGAACATGTGGAAAAAAGAAAGTTATAACAAAAAACAAAACAAAAAACACTATTTACTTAACATGTCTGAAAAGGAGTAGGAAGAAGCATAAGCTTATTTAATCCTACCCCTTCTCCAATACTCAGAGATTAATAATCTGCAGTTTCAATATTAATATAATATATATTTTTTAATTAAATCACATTTATTTACATATTTACCAACAATAGAAAACAGATAATGTAAATAAACAAATAATCTGTGAAAACAACTGGTGACTATCAAAGCCCTTCTTCCTCCTCGTACCTGGTGAAAACGGTACGGTACGGTGAAGGAAGAAGAGCCGAGGAAGAAGGAGAGAGGGAAGGAGAGACAAGAGTTGAGAAAAGATGTGGAAGAGAAGGCTAAAGGCCCAGTGAAGAGTGATAATAGTTTTTAAATTTTTTAATAATACATTCTGAGTGGCTCAGAGTCTCACGGACCTCCTGGCATTTGCCCGGCGGCCAGTCCGCCACTGGGTGTGTAACAAATGCCTGGGCAGAGTGGGTGGGTCGTTAGGCTGAGTGTGGTGTCACCTGGGTTTGGGGAGCTGGGGATATATATATGAGATGAGTGTCCTCAGCTCTCTCTCTCTTCCTTCCTTATGATTTGGGTTCCTTTGGGGTTTTTACATTTTTTAATAATACATTCCGAGTGGCTCAGAGTCTCGCGGCCCTCCTGGCATTTGTCCGGCTTGCCCGATGGCCAGTACGCAACTGATCCTGTCTGTCCTGCAGGATGAGGGGGGTGACCAGGCCCTGGGGGAGGGAGGGGGGACACTGGTTAGTTACAGAGCCACATAGCAACAGGCTGTAGTCAGACACATCAACAGGCTGTAGTCAGACACGCAGCTCTGTCGAGCACGGCCAGGGTGAGATCAGCATTCTCTTTTGTCATCAAGGTCTCAGGGAGAGAGTTCAAGAATGGAATCATCATCTCAGCACCCCGGGTGATGTCATAGTACACTACAGGTGATGTCACAGTACACCAGTCTCACACCGGGCGCCCGGTTGTTTGAAAACTTTTAATCTGGATCAGAACCAGATCCAGGTTCTCTTCCGACCCTGGACCAGAGGAGAACTGGGGTCATTCTGACCCAGATTAAAAGTGTTAAACACCCAGGGGCCCAGGTGACCCATCAGCAGCAGGTACGGACCCTGAACTCACCTGCTGGGGGTGGTGCCTATCGAGTTTTAAATAAAGGTTTGAAATGAAATGGTGGTGGTTCAGGGGGGGGTCATGGATGGCGCCTTGCCTCCTCCTTGGCCTGGTCGCCTAGGGAACCTGAGGGGGGGAAGGAGAACAGTCAGAGGAGGGAGGGGGGGTGTGCGGGGGGTGGGTGCAGGGCGCTGTGGCCTCAGTGGAAGATTTGGAACGGTTTGGAGTAGAATCAGGGAGATCATATGGCAGAATCTTTTCATCAGCGGCGACAGATTAGAAATGAATAACAGAAACACCAAGCGTAAAAAAACACTTACGCTGATCGCCTCTGTCCTTTCACGCTGAGCCCCAGGGCCCTCTGGGAGGTTGTGATGTCATGACGTCGTCCAGCCCTGAAATGAGAAGAAATGCATTATGGGGAGGGATCGGTGTGTGTGGGGGTGAACACAGCTTCAGGGGGGTGTTGTTGTCGTCATGGATACATCAGCTAGGAGCGAAAGACAATGCTCTAGTTCTTCATGGTTTAATCTGCTGAACTATGCGGTCATCATTGTATCACAGGGGCATTCTGGGAGACTGGGGGCACCCACACAAGATCAGTTAAGGCTAGTCCCACACCAACGACCTTCAAAGGAGGGGTAGTGTGACATCCCTGGGGGGTGTGCCATCAGCATCACTAAAGGAAGATCCAGGCTTATTTGTGACAACTCGATAACAAGGTGTCAGAACAAGTCTGGATTCTCCTTCAGTGATGTTGATGGAACACCACCCTGGACTAGAGTTATACTGTCTGGGCCCCAGCCATAATCTGTTCTAGTCTCATTTAAACTTGTGGATTTACCATTCAGCCTTGTGAGGGGGGGTCCTCCACAGTCACCTAAGGGGGGGGCAGGCAGACACCTGGGGAACAGGCAGACAAACAGGCATTCAGAGGAAGAGGTAAAACAGTCTGACAGGCTGGTTCTTTTACCGTCTGGTACGATCAGATAGGAGCGAAAGACAATGCTCTAGTTCTTCATGGTTTAATCTGTTGAACTATGCGGTCATCATTGTATCAGACACGGTTCAAGTCCTGCTGGGACCATCTATACACACGCTCGCTGCAACGCAAGACGCTTCAGATGAAAGCGTCAGTTAAATAACAAACTAACTAACCCATCAGGACTGACCCACTACTACCTCTGCTGGTCACCTGACTCACCTGGACATGGGAGGGGCTTCACGATGAGACGTCAGACTCCATAACAGCCAGACCACCTGAGACAGGAGAGACCAAGTGTTAGACCAGGTGTACAGGTGGAAGATGGTTCAACCTTTACCATTACAACAATTATTTATAATCTAGGCCAGGGGTCAGAGCCATAGGACTCAGGAGCATTTAGAGGTCCAGTGCCTTGCTCAAGGACACGACACAGCCAGTCAGGGTTTGAACCGCCGAGCTGCGACCGTGCAATCATTAAACCCTCCTGAACAAGTTCCTCTCTACTCCCGAACCGTCTCAGGTATCTAATTCTCTTTCAGCCTGATTCAGAGAGATTCCCATTGATAGTTTCAACATCATCGACGGTTCTGGAACTGGACCACCGAACCGTCTTGCCCCGCTACCTTTAGATTGATGTGGTCATTTTCAGTCTTGACAACTTTCCCAGAGTTCGTCAGTCAGCCAGCCAGCCAATCAGGAGGTACCGCCTGAAAACAGAAAGTCAAAGTTCACGCGGTTGTCAAGGCAACACAGACCAGTAGTAGAGGCGAGCCAGAAGAAGCCATCAGGTTAAATATGTTGTCAGAAATCACTTCTGATCACTACTCTTATCAACATCACTGGCCTCAACAGAACAGAGGAACAGAGAGAGAGGAGACAGAGGAACAGAGAGACAGGAGACAGAGGAACAGAGAGAGAGAGAGAGAGAGAGACAGAGGAACAGAGACAGAGAGAGATGAGACAGAGACAGAGACAGAGAGGAACAGAGGGAGAGGGAGAGGAGACAAAGGAACAGGTAGCATACCTTCATATTGCACTGGCCTGGGCCTTCACTGCTCCAGGGTGGAGTGTGTCTTAAGAGTTCTCATCTGTAAACAACAAGACAGACAGTTGAACTGACGTGTCCCGGCAGCAGAACAGACGTCGTAGCAGCCGAACGCAAACAGCCGTCAGTTTGAAACGTATCAGAAACCTCTTCTGTCCACTACTCTTATTCAAAACCTCATCATCGGCTCTGGGTCAGGATGTTATAAACACGCGTATTCTGAGTCAGGATATTATAAACACGGGTGTTCTGGGTCACGGGTCTGACCACTTACCTCAGACTGATCGGCTGGTCCAGGGGTCAGGGGTCGCCAGACCTGGAAGGTTAAAAACAGACCAGTCAGATAAATAACTTCTATTTAATGAGAACTTTTTATTTGTATAGCGCTTTTCCTGCAAACATTGCAGCTCAAAGTGCTCCAATCATTATATAATCAATTTAATTATTTAGTCATTTAAAGGCGATATTAAAAAGATGGGTTTTTAGTCTTGACTTGAACATAGAGGTTGCATCCCTAATGTAAACTGGCAGTGAGACACAATCTGGAGCATAAAATGAGAATGCAGCCTCACCAAACCTCTTTTGTACATGTGGTACGCAGAGAAAACCAGCACGAAGATTATGAATAATAATCTTCTGCAGACATAATGACCGTCCTCATATCTCAACCTAACTGAATAATCACAGTAATTCATAATGTGAACAGCAAATATTTTTAAATCATCGGACGTGGAAATCTATTTGGTCAAGTGTATCATCACTTACTGCAAGTTAGATTCAAATCAAGAGTACTCACACAGCCACATGGAGGCAACTGGCCACTGTCGACACCATGATCAAAGGACGGCATCACACCCAGCAGGCCGGGCGCCTGGTGGTCACAGATCCCAGACCACCAACCCCATTCAACTGTTAGAGTAGAAAATAAAGGTCAGAACAGCAGTTTACTCCATCTCATGCACAGCAAGCATAAAGTCAAGCCTGAATTGATTTAATCAATCAGACATGCTCAAAATGTGCAAAATTCGTCCTCATATTAATAATACAAATAATCACAGTGTCTCATATTGTGAACAGCAGTATGTAAGTATTTAAATCATAGGACGAGGAAATTAAATGGTTATATATTTATATACACCAACCTGCAACCTGAAATCGTACCTTATGAACTGGATGGCGTGGATGTAGCAATTTGCCATTGGCCTGGTTACATTTTACAGAGTCACTGAAAAGGAAAGAAAAGGGTTTGTACATTGTACCAGTTCATTCTGGTGTAAACCACGTGGCACCACTAGCTAGCTTTCCTGCTGCTGGCGACCGGAGCTACACGCAAGTTACTGCAGACATAATGACCGTCCTCATATCTCAACCTATACTGAATAATCACAGTAATTCATAATGTGAACAGCAACATTTTTAAATCATCGGACGTGGAAATCTATTTGGTCAAGTGTATCATCACTTACTGGAAGTTAGATTCAAATCAAGAGTACTCACACAGCCACATGGAGGGCCACAGGCCACTGTCGACACCATATCGACAAGTTGTTCCATTTTCAAGACATCCTGCAGCACGTTCACTCGAGCACATTGAATAAAGACTTTCGGCTTAAGCTTTTAACTCTAAGGATCATGATGAAAACTAAATGCAGTACGACCTCGTGTCTGATTGACTAAAGGCGTACACACAGTGCGATGAGGTCGACTATAATGGTGGAAATGTAGATCCGCGCATGGGCACTGGCGTTTATAATAGGCCGCAAAGCAGTACGGGATGACGTGATAAAAGGCGTGGCTTCATACTTTTTGGCATCAGATTTTCTGTGCCGTGTAATAAATAATGAATAGTCTTTATTGTCATTGCTATAGTACAGGTACCAAACAACGAAATTTAGGAGGGGTGGCTCCCCCGGTGCTAGGAAAGAAAAAAAAACTAGAAAAAACACAAGAAGGGAAGGAGCTGGTTTACATAAATAAATAAAGGCTATGTACACTATCAGCTTAAATTAATAACATTAATAACGTGTAATATTAGCTATTAGCAGTGTATAAGCAACTCTTTAGTGATTTGTGCCACTTTAAATAAAGTAATAAAAAAAATCGAAACATAAAAATAAAATACACATATGAAACATACAGCAAGAACCACTAATTAAAAATTACAATTTAGTTTTTGCAGATTAAATCTGTTGCTAATCTGTTGCTACTTTGGCAGAGGTATTTCCTCTGCCAAAGTGTCATGTAGAGAATGGGAGGGATTGTAGGTTAATAGGTTAATTCGTTAATTGACATGGGCCTAGGCTATAAGCAGTGCTGCTTATATAGCCTATAGTTACAATCAACTCTGTGTAAACATCTTCTTTGCGCTGTGGCAGTTGATGTGAGAATCTTTGTGTTTTGTCTTCTCTGTTCTTTACTTTTGTGTATCCAAACCTCACAGGCTTCAGTTTATTTCATAGTTTTAAAACGTGTTTATGTAGTCTGTTTTACTTTATTTTCCTTTTATTGAAGTCATTTTCTCCCTTAGACAATTGTTTGCATGTGTATGTATTTCAGATACAAATGTGGCAAAGCCAATGTATTTGTTTTAGATCAATTTGAAATAAAGGTTTTGTACAGATATTCAATTTCAAACTTTTGTATTCAATCTTGTATTGAGTTGGTATTTTTATTCCAAAACATTACTTTGTGTAAGATTTCATTGTGCCAATGTATAAAGTCTGAATAGTAAGTACTGTATCATGATGTATTTTGACCCCACCCTCTCGTTCCTTCCCCATGCCAACCAGGTCACTAAATCTGCTTTTTTCCACCTCAGGAACATTGCCCCTATCCGACCCTCCCTGTCCTTTTCCACTGCTGAAACTCTTATCCACGCCTTCATAACTTCCCCGACTCAACTACTGCAACAGCATCCTCTACGGTTTGCCTAATAACATCCTAAACAAATTCCAATACGTCCAGAACTCTGCTGCCCATCTGCTCACCTCCACTCGCCGCCATGACCACATCACCCCTGTCCTCCAAAACCTACACTGGCTCCTGGTCAAATACAGGATCCAATTCAAAATCCTACTCACCACTTACAAAGCCATCAACAATCTGGCCCCCTCCTACCTTGCCAACCTCGTCCCCCTCCACACCCCCTCCCGTTGCCTCAGGTTTGACGACCAAACCACCCTCAAGACCACCAGGACCAAGCTCCGGAACCTGGGGTGATAGGGCCTTTTCAGCCTCTGGACCCCCCCAAATCCCCAACCACATCAGACAGGCCAACACCCACCCAACATTTAAACAGGCCCTCAAAACCCACCTCTTCAAGCTTGCCTTCACCAGGTAACCCTCTCCCCCTCCCCTTCCCATGTGTCCCCAGCACTACCGTAATTAGGCCCCTATACTCTTTTCTATTCTTTTTCTTTTTTGTTTCTTTTTTATTATTACTACTCGATCTTTTCAGTTTATAAAGCGTCTTTGAGTGTCTAGAAAAGCGCTATATAAGTCTAATGTATTATTATTATTATTATTATTATTACTATGTACTGGGGATTATGTGTAATAATCTTAATGATGTCATAATGCTCTCCCACTGGGTAGTGATAACACATACTGTTCCACTGAGCATTCTGTGATGTCATAATGAGGTGGCATTCCAGTGACCAGTTGGAGTCGAAGGTTCTTTCCCAGCCTCAGTCTTCTCCCTGGCTGTGAGAGAGAGAGAGAGAGAGGTCCTTTCTCCTCAGGTTCCATCAACTTGGTGTGAAGATGGTGAGGAGCCGCGGGGCGTTCGACCTGAACCGCTGCACCATAAGGCAGCTGGTTCAGCTGTCGGGTATCCCTCTGGGCCACGCCAGGAGGCTGGTCCGCTTCAGAGAGCGGCAGCGCAGGACGGCCCGCCGGTTGGAGGCGGAGGAGGAGGAGAAGAGGGCCAGGTTGGAGAGACGCCGGGAGGAAGGGGGGGAGGAGGAGGAGGAGGAGGGGCCGGTGAGCAGACGCACACGCGGAGCCAGACGTGTCGCACAAAGAGCCAGACTCTCACACAGAGCCAGTCTAGCACGCAGCCAGAGCAAAAGCACAGAGGATGTCGTCACCTTGGCGACTGGGGTAGGAGCTGATCCTCCGAGACTGAGATCTGGCCAGCAGGGGGTAAGGGGTGCCGTCCTATTGGAGATCCACAACCAGCAGGACCAGGCTAAGAACCTCCAGCCGAGCCAACCAGGGTCCTCCTCAGAGAATCGGAGAATCCTCCTCAGCCTCGGTGGGAACGAAACCGGGAGATTAGGGACACCGAGCAATCCGTTTGTGATTGTCATCGAGATCAGGCCGACTGACCGAATGAACATGGGCCACAGTAGCGACCCTAGGAGCGAAGCAGAACTCCCACACACGCTCCGAGTCAAACAGGAGGACAAGCAGGTCCGGCTCCTACACCCACATCACCTGCCTCCACAGCAGCCGTACGGCCTCAGTGTAGCAGACCTACCGCAAACAGAGTCACCCGGGTATCCCCCCTGTCCTCCAGACCAAGCTTCCCCAGAAGCACAAGCTTCCCCCCACACTCACACCTCGGAGACCAGAGAAACCCAACTCCAGCGGAACCAGAGGATCCTGGTGGAGAGGAGGAGGGGGCGGAGCAGGAGGGATAGGAGGGGGAGGAGGGATAGGACAGGGAGGATGACGCGACAGAGGGAGGCAGCAGTACTACCCCAGAGCCAGGCAGAACCACCCCAGCGCCAGGCAGAACCTTCCACAGACCAACTATGTGTCATTCTTTGATTTGTAACCAAAGTAGCATCATGCCTTACCCATGCAGAGTGTGACTAACAACTAAACAAGCCTACAGCTAAGTTCAAATAAAGCAATTGGAATTCTCCTCATTGATGGTGTTGATGACTTTGAATTTAGACAGAAATTAATCGATAAGAGTAAATAATGATTTAATGTAATAATAAGAACACATTAATGTACAAATGCTGCAGTCGTCAACATCCATTTACGACTGTAAAACGGACCACATCTACTGCCTACCAGTTTTATCTGCTATCATCTCCTAGATGCAGTTCAGTCCACAGGTCACTAGAGGGTAACGTTTAGCCATGAACTACAGTCAATCGTCTGAACTCAAACAGTTGAAACTGTCTTCCTAAACATTATATCACAAAATACTGTAAATCCTGGGGGCCATTAAAGGGGCTATCTGGGATTCAAACAATAACAAAGCGGCCTCCCCGCCACTTTTTTTAGGTAAACAGCTGAGGGTTGAGACTGGAAGAATTGCATCTCTCAAATTCATAGATAGAGTTACTGTATGGATGCAAGGACTGACCATCAGTGAGATCTAAATAGTTAGTAATAGTTGTATTATGTAACATAGTTTTAACCATGTAATGAATCTATACACTGTTTGTTTACAATTACATTTGTAGTATTTTTACCTTCTGAAAGGATGGCTTGGACTGGTGATATCAAGAAAGGTTCTTTATATACAATCTGCAGGTCATACACTGCTGATCACTTTCTATAAAATGAGCTATTAGATCATTCACTTTCTATTCAATGTACAATTTTGCATTTCTCAAAGAACAAACTGTCAGATTCCTGAAATAGTTTTATTGACACAAAAGGCTTTCTATTATATATGAGGCTAAAATAATCATGGGGGGGGGGGGCTGCCGAGAAATATATTATATATCAACTGACAGTTTGTTTTTTGAGAAATGCTAAATTTTACATTGAATAGAAAGTGAATTATCTAATAGCTCATTTTATAGAAAGTGATCAGCAGTGTATGACCTGCAGATTGTATATAAAGAACCTTTCTTGATATCACCAGTCCAAGCCATCCTTTCAGAAGGGAAAAATACTACAAATAATACTACAAGTAATTGTAAACAAACAGTGTATAGATTCATTACATGGTGGTGATACAACTATCCAACCTATATTGTAGGCTAGTCGGCAACGTTTTGTTACGTTTCTGTGCGTACTATGAGATCTAATCCTGCCGCCGGCTGCCTGCCGCCACTTGACATTTCAGAAATAACAGGTAAAAAACACATCAGAAGTATATACAATGTCTGCCACTCAGTCATTTGCACCTGCAATTGCACTTTCTTCACCACAAGAATGTTTCCCAGATTGCTCCTCTAATCAATCAAGCAACAAAGGTGAAGATGGGCCAGATACGATTATGAGGTATTTGATTGAATTGATTAAAAACATCAGAAACAATATTTTGATATTACATTTGAGACAGAAGTGAAACAGTACAAAAGTGGAAGTATACATACTGTATACTGTACACACATACACACATGTATGAAAAAATGCAGCTGCTTAAAAGCAACATATTTACTTACTGTTTTTCAATTCAATGTCTACAAATTATAAATTACACTGTACCTGCCAGGGGAGGCTGGTAGAGGTAGAAATGGGAGGAAATAACAGTAATTACATAGCATATATAATAACAGGTGGCATCAAATCCACATCACAGAAGTTATTACTAGTCCTTGACCAGCTCTTGACCTTGACTACCTCTTGACCTACATTTGGATTGCCTTATCGGTAATTGTAACTCTCTCTTTCTCTCTTTCTTTCTCTCTCTCTCTCTCTCTCTCTCTCTCTCTCTCTCTCTCTCTCTCTCTCTCTCTCTCTCTCTCTCTCTCTCTCTCTCTCTCTCTCAAGAAAGTAAACAGCTGCTCATGAGGAGTGCTTGATTGAAGCTCCAGGACACTCTAGACAACTTTTTCCATTCATAAAGGCATAACCCTTATGGTAGATGTGGCTACGATCATTCGTGTGTCTACAGTTGCTCATACCCCTTCTTTTTCTAAACAGCAATTCATCTCTAGATGAATTCATCTTCCAGATATGATGTCACTCCTTTGTTGGTATATAATTGGCATAGAATTTTTTTTCATGGGGGGCGCTTAAGTGGACACTAATGTGCCTACCGTCATTATTGCGATGGGTGCCTGGTTTGATTCAAGCCATCGTCTCTCTCCCCAATAAAGCAGAAATGTCCTAAAGAAAGAGAGAACAATGGGTTTCAGGGGGCTTCTGGAATGAAGACCACCAGGACAGACAGCACCGGTTCTGCAGGTAAGAATTATGTGGTAGACAGTTTAATAGATACTATGTCTATGCAAACAGCATGTCATAGGATTTCAATATTGACCAGTGGGATTTTTATAAAGGTGTTTCCATAGGTTTGCCAGAGAGAATACAGGAGGCCATGGTGTCATGGCAGGAAGATCAGCTAAATAAGTGTTTGTTCCTGTTTCGACTTGCCTTCTCTTCAATCACTCCTATTCTAAGATTTCTGTACAGTAAGCCGGTGTTTAATACGAGCAGAGATCACAGAGGGGCACTGGCGGACTCAGAGGGGGGGCAGGGGGCGACTGCCCCTCCTGGTGCCCCCACAGTTGAAAAACGTCTCGCTTAAGTGCCCTTTTGAGTGGCAAAAATGCCCTTTTGAGTGGCGAAGATGAGAGGATGTGCCCTATTGGTGCCCCTCCAATGGTCTAAACTTGACCATGTGCACTGATGGGGTCCCACGTTGTGAAAACATCGCACAAAAGTGCCCTTTTGAGTGGCAACATTAGAGGATGTGCCCTATTGGCTGCCCTTCCAATGGTCTAAACTTGACCATGTGCACTGATGGGGTCCCACGTTGTGCAGTATATAGGTGCCCTTTTTTTTTTCTCTGCCCTTCAAACAGCCTGAGTCCGCCACTGCTCCAGACCATTACCCCAGCATCCACTTCCACTTCTCACTGCCACGGGTCACCTACGCGCCTGTAATCTCAGCTGAGAAGGCCTACCATGAGCAGCTCTCAGTGAAACTCCTGCTCTGAGCCTGCCAAGCATGGTGAAGTGTGACCCACGCCTTGGGAAGTGCATGGCCTGCTGAATGCTGTGGAGTGGGGATGTGGTGGCCTAGGACGTCACCACCGCCACTGCCACCATCAAGAACAAACACGCAATCCAGTTTGTAGACTGGTGTTCTACAGGCATCAAGGTGGGCATCAACTATCAGCCTCCCCCTGGGGTGCCTGGGGGAGCCAAGGTCCAGAGGGCTGTGTGCATGCTGAGCAACACCACGGCCATCGCTGAAGTACGGGGGGTACAGCTAGCTTGATCACAAGTTCGACCTGGTGGGTATTCCATCAACGTCACTAAAGGAAAATATAAATAAAAATAAGCTTGGATTTTCCTTCAGCGACGTTGATGGGATACCCCCCAGATGTAGGCCTACGTTAAGTGTGCTTTTGTACACTGGTATGGGGGCAAGGGGGAATAGAGGGAGCGAGTTCTCAGAGGCCTATGAGGAGATGGGAGAGGCTGAGGAGGAGGAGTGAACCCCAAGTTCTGTATGTAGTATTGATTTTCTGTATCTAGTTTGACATATTGACTTCTCCCTTACACTTACATTAATCATGATGTCAAATGAAGGAAAGGGGACGAGGATATGACGTAATATAAATACAAACGATATGGTACTTGTGCACCAATGTTATTTAGAATGGACGGAAACAGCTGACAGACTCTTCCACAATCATTTTAGGGGGAAGAAGACCATTGTCAGTTTCACTGTTGCTGTTGATTTGTCAATATCCAACACACATCGACGAATTATTGTCAAACCGAAACAAAGTTACTTACATTAATATGTTTAATACGTTCATGCTTTGTGACCGCGTACTACGGTAGTCTACTACGGGTACTTCGCATACGCATTTTCTGATTCACACTGGCTGCGTTCGTAAACACGCTCTTAAAAATCTAATCAGCACTCATGGAATGCCTCTTGTCCAATCAAATTACACGGTCCCTTTATGACGTTCAACCCAGTGTGCGCTCCGGCACTCTTAGAGCGAAATTGCGAACGCACCCACTGTCACTGTTGTATTGGTTTAGTCCGAGGATGGCCGCTGCTGTAAGTATAAACAAGCAGGGCACCGCGGCGACGATGGAGCCCTGTGTCCGACATGGGAGAGGGGCGAGTGGAGGCACTGTGAAGGTTGGTGTGAGGCACATTAGACAACTATAGAATCATCTGTTGGGGTGTGGGAAATCGGCGATGATCGCGATTTTGCCTTAACTGCCGACACATTTCGCCGGATCCAGATGCCTTCGTGGCTGGATGCTCCTGTCCTGTCCTGTCCTGTCCTGTCCTGTCCGTCAAACCTCGGCCTCCTCCGACCACAGACAAGACTAGACACCCCCAGAACTCAGTTTGTGATTCTGGGGTCACCCATATCCCCGTACAGTTTGCTATATACTGTAAATCATATCCCAGTAAAACTGGATGCACAGAATATGCTATTGTTGCCTCCTGCTTTAGTGACCGCTGACGTTAGCTCTATGCTACATTGCTACGTTACACTTATAAATGATCGTTTGACCTAGTGAGACATCTTCTTTTGGATTCTATGGAAAGACTCAGTGTCCCATGTGTCATGCATCTACAAGTTGTGTTTAAAATGTGGTGCGTGTAAAAGGATCCGGCTTGCATCTAGTGCCATCACACACCAGTTCAACAACAACACATGATCATGCGTGGCTGTGTCCCAAACGACAGCTTCAGCTTGCCCGTCGTAGCTTTGGTTAGACCTCATGCAGGACGTAAAAGATAGTGGGTGTAAAAAATACACCTGACTTTGAGATAATGTGCAATGTAGAGATAATGTGCAATGTAGACCTCTCAGGTTCAGCCAAACTGTTCGTCTCAAAACGATGCTTGTTTGTTTTCCAGGTGCTTGAGTGTGGGGTGTGTGAGGATGTCTTCTCTCTCCAAGGGGACAAGGTCCCACGGCTCCTGCTCTGTGGACACACTGTGTGCCACGACTGTCTCACCCGGCTACCTCTGCATGGCAGGGCGGTCCGCTGCCCCTTTGACAGACAGGTCACTGAGCTGGGTGAGTGCAACCCTGTTAAGTTACCATGATCTATTAATCACTTATTTTATTTTTTTCGTGCATGAAGAACAGTACTTCCTTGTGTGCTAGGGAGATATTGTCGCTTCTCACGCCTCTACACTTGCAATACCCCATTATGTATGACGATAGACCTGTTCAGGTTTAAACATCTTCACATCATAGACATAGACCAACACATTAAGTAGCATGTGATTGAGTGACCTTTGTCTCTGATCTCTTGACCAGGGGACTCTGGAGTGTGGGGGCTGAAGAAGAACTTTGCGCTGCTGGAGCTTCTGGAGAGGCTTCAGAATGGGGCCTCCAACCAGTCAGGCATGGCAGAGGACACCCTCAAAGGGATGGGAGAGGTAGGAAGCTCCCTTTGGCTATTCTCTGGATTTTTTCGAAGATTCTGCTGATGTTAGTCTCACACAAACACTCGACATTCTAATAATATAACATAGTGGTCCATTAGCCTGTATATTCTTCTTCTAGCAGTGGTAAATGAAATGCCAAGTGTCATCATTCTCACATGTCTGTTCCTCCCTCCCTTCTCCTCTCATTCCAGTGTGTCATCCGCTGTGATGAGGACGAGAGCCACACAGCCTCCATGTACTGCACCGTGTGCGCCACCCACCTGTGTGCGGAGTGCTCCCAGCTCACCCACTCTACCCGCACCCTGGCCAAGCACCGCCGCGTCCCACTAGCAGACAAGCCCCATGAGAAGACCCTATGCTCACAGCACCAAGTCCACGCCATCGAGTTTGTCTGTCTGGAGGAAGCCTGCCACCCTGGCCCGCTCATGTGCTGCGTGTGCAAGGAGTACGGCAAGCACCAGGGTCATAAGGTACGGAAGGGCGAATGGGATATTAATTTATATATACTGTGCAGTGGTGAAATGAACATGAGATAAATGCCATTTAGCTGACGCTTTTATCCAAAGCAACTTACCTTGCAGTGAGTGCATACATTTCAGTATATATGGTCCCAGCAGGAATCGAACCCACAACCTAAACGTTGTTAGCGCCATACTCTACCAACCGAGCCACAGACGACCACCATAAATGCAGCATAAATGCAGCCAGGAACCAACCTGCCTCAAAAGTTTATGTCTATACACACATAAGTACACATGCATCACATATACAGTATTTGCAGTTTATAGAATTTAAAACTTAATACAGTTTACAAACACCAGTGTTTCCCCTACCATTGCCGCCCCCCCAACGGAACCCCCTGCCACCCCAAGAAAGAGGAATTATTACGGATGTAGACAAGCGTCAAACATAGACAAGTAGGCTAAAATATCAGCTTTTTTAAACGCACCCAACCCGAATCTGGCGAGTGGCAAGCCCATGGGCTCGTTGGTAACGTTAGTCCGCCAGTAGTCTTGCATAGCCAAACCTATCTCCACACTTCGCTTCGCGCTGGACACACTCGCGTACAAGATCGTGCGTGAGTGTGCGCGCGACGCGAGAGAGTTTTTGCAGGGTGAGATGTCTGCAGATGAAAGTAAGCAAGTTGAAACGTTATCAAATATAATTGCTGAGTGTTCTAACAGAGCAAGTTGGTTCAAATTGGTCGTTATTATTGTGACTAGAAAGTGTCTGATTATAGTTCCATGGTATGTAAAATAGTGTCAAAGAACTAGCAAGCTAACTAGCTAGCTCAGAGGTGAGGAGATGAGCTAGTCTGCTGCACACATGCCAGCTAAAGAGCTAACTGGATGCACTTTATTATTTTACTTAAAGTAGATATACTATCTTTCTTATTCTGCTAGAATTGGGCTTTATGGTAATACCATTATGGCATATTTACAGTACATGGACAGTGGATTGAAGCATTGGAAATGTCTGTTTTTATAGTTGGACATACGCTTTTTTTTCAGGTGAGAGAGTAAAGTCAAAATGACATTATCTGACTGCATTGCCCACAGCAATCCAATATTCAATTATAATTATGTTATGAATTGATATGGATCAATTTATACCTCTTATTAGATTATAAATACTCTGGTTGTTATGTTTGCCTTTTGGTTGACAGCAAAAGAGGGAGAGAGGAGGATAGAGAGGGAGAGAAGGAGAGAGAGCAGGATGGTGCACCAGAGAGAGAGACAGCAAGAACCAGGTGAGAAAGTGGACAGGTAGTCAAGACCATATAAGTAAGTAGCCTTAAGAACCGATGGTTCTCGAGCCTAACGGCCCATAGGGCAGGAGCCTATCTCCTGTTTCCGTAGCGTGAGGCGGCTTAATGTACAAGTTAGTACACCCCCTGGACATGACGCTGGTATGTCGCAGGGTCTTACCCCCTGAGGGGGGGTGTCCATGCCACAGTCCATGCCACCCCCCCAAGGCAGCAAACCTAGGGGAAACACTGAACACACATTTAAGAGAGTTGGTATTCCTTGTATTAAATCATGTTTTCCTGTCTGGTCCCCCTGTAGCATGCTGTTCTCGAGGGTGAAGCCAATCAGATCCGTGCGTCCATCTTGGACATGGCCCACTGCATCCGCAGCTTCACAGAGGAGGTGTCTGAATACTCCCGCAAGCTGTTGGGCATCGTAAAGCAGATCGAGGGGGGAGAGCAGATAGTGGAGGATGGGATCGGCATGGCACACACTGAGCACGTAAGAGCAGCTCACAATGGATGTTATACAATCAGTGACTAAGCAGATTATGTCCTCAATGTATTGTATTTCAAGGCCTGAAATTCCATGAGATTGACATTCACACTACACATGGTTTGTTTACAAAGACTGAAATGACAACAACTCATAAACAATACAGAAAAAACACCTCAGATGTCAGGTGATGTTGTTGTAAAACAGTTGCACAAAGCGACGAGGCGCTTTTTCCCCGTCCTCTCTTAACACAGATGTCCCTCTGGATCCTCAGGTCCCGGGCACGGCGGAGAGCGCCCGGTCCTGCGTGCGGGCCTACTTCGCGGACCTCCACGAGACGCTGTGCCGCCAGGAGGAGATGGCGCTGAGCGTGGTGGACGCCCACGTCCGGGAGAGGCTGATCTGGCTGAGACAGCAGCAGGAGGACATGACCATCCTGCTGTCCCAGGTCTCCACCGCCTGCCTGCACTGTGAGAAGACCCTGCAGCAGGTAGGAGCCAACATGGCGGCCGGCGGGCGTCTGTAGTAGCAGGGTAGACCAGGGGGGGTAATTCCAGCAACGTCGCTAAAGGAAAATCCAAGTCTTGCGAGACTTATCAAAACACGCCTGGATTTTCCGTTAGCGACGTTGATGGAAAACCCCCCCCCAGGGATTCTCAACGTCCATCCTCAGCATCTTGCTGCCTGGGATTCATTCCAGATGAGCAGCAATTAGTCGGAAAATACGTATGTTTATGTGTTATTTGCAAGCAATGAACAGTGATATTTTTAATCCCTTTTTAGAGATATTGATTGGTTGGAATGAATCTGTTTACAAAGTGTTGAGAGTCCTGTCTGTCCCGGGCCCTGTAGGACGACTGCAGAGTGGTCCTGGCCAAGCAGGAGATCAACAGGCTTCTGGAGACCCTGCAGAAACAGCAGCAGCAGTTCACAGAACTGGCAGACCACATCCAGCTGGACGCGGGCATCCCTGTCACCTTCACCAAGGTAACCATGGAAACTAGAAGTAGTGAGGCAAAAATAAAAGGAAGGAATTAGGAGGAATCGCTGACAAGCTTCCTGAGATTCCTATTTTGGAGATTTTATAACACTCACTCTATCTCAGGATAACCGGGCCCACATCGGTCCGAAGATGGAGATCCGGGTGGTGACTCTGGGACTGGACGGAGCTGGGAAAACCACCATCCTCTTCAAACTGAAACAAGATGAGTTCATGCAGCCCATCCCTACCATAGGTAAATCCATGCATGATATGCATTTATCCAACAATCAATCATCTCCACCATCAGTAAAATCAATATTTTAGTCTTTGTTGTACAAAATTATTTATTAAGGGTCAAAGTATTGATTGAATGAGTAAATGCATTTGTATGCAATTCTCAAATGGCACACTTTTAACATTGAGATGTGGATTTTAATATTTATCTCAGAATTTGTATTCGTCACGCCTTTCTCCCCCCCCCCCCCCCCCCCCCATCTTTAGGTTTTAACGTGGAGACAGTTGAATATAAGAATCTGAAGTTCACCATCTGGGATGTGGGTGGAAAGCATAAACTACGACCTCTTTGGAAGCACTATTACCTGAACACACAAGGTATGTATGTCTCCCCCTGTCTCTCATGATCTGCCACCCCTTACATTTATATCACTTCAGGATTGTTTTAATTGATCTCTCTCTGTCCCTGTCTCTCTCTCTCTCTCTCTCTGTGTCTCTGTCAGCGGTGGTGTTTGTGATTGACAGCTGTCACAGGGACAGGCTGATGGAGGCCCACAGTGAGCTGGCCAAGTTGCTGACGGAGAAGGAGCTGAGAGACGCCCTGCTGCTCATCTTCGCCAACAAACAGGTACAGAACATCAAACACAACAAACAGGTACAGAACATCAAACACAACAAACAGGTACAGAACATCAAACACAACAAACAGGTACAGAACATCAAACACAACATACTGTTTATTCGGGGGGGAAAACCTCGTTGTAAAAAAAAAAGCTTTGACTGATTTGTTTAGTTTTGTCTGTGTGCAGCAGGAATGACTGATGAACTGACTGATTTGTGATGCGCGTGTTGCAGGACGTCGCCGGGATCGTGTCTGTGGAGGAGATGACAGAACTGCTGAGCCTACACAAACTGTGCTGTGGGAGGAGCTGGCACATCCAGGGCTGTGACGCCCGCAGCGGGATGGGCCTCCACGAGGGGCTGGACTGGCTCTCACGACAGCTGGTGGCCGCAGGGGTCCTGGATGTGGCCTAAATACCGCCGCCTTCTCTCTTCCCTGATGATAACCCATCCTCCCAAGACACACACACACACACACACACACACACTCCTAACCCTAACCTACATATAAGCAGGTGTTCTTGATGTGGCCTAAGCCTCCCTCCCTCCCTCCCTTCCCTAAGGACTGACTATCTTTATCAAGTGTGCATCTTCTTAGTCTGAAGAGGTTCCTCACCTCCTTTCCTTTGTCTGCACTGATGTGGAAACACTGGACAGGTGACAGCAGGTCTTGGTAGAGACAAGTAGAGGAGGCCACTTTAGACAATTGGGATGCAGCACCAGCCCAACCCCAGACACACCCACCCACCCCATCCTCAAACCTTAACGTGTTAATAAGCTTCTAACCCACACGAGTGAATCCATCATTAGTCCGAATGCTTTGTGCTCTGTTGTTGCAACACATGTGGCCAGATCATATGGATTCCTTCAAGCCTACTAACATGCTTATATCGGTGCATTCATGACAAGTCGGAAACACAAACACCCGAGTGGGGGAAAATCTATTTGAACGGCCCTCATGTCATGATTACAAGGGGGAAACTCAGGTATCATTCTCGAGAATGGAATTTACGTAGTTCTCTGACGTCAACAAGAAAGTAACCGCGAGCATGGCAGGATTTTCAGAAGCTTATGCTAATGTGAAATGGAAATGTAACAACCGTGAAAGCCTATGCTGTTGAATACACACAGAAGTTTGTTTTCATGCATGAGAGTTACAAACGTACAAAATGTAAAAGTGGCTATAACTGGACAAATATAGCCGTTTCTGATCACAAAATCACTTGAGGTTCCGAGTTGGTCGTGAATGCACCTTAAACTACATTTCCCATCTTGCCTAATGTACCTGAGGAAGCTTCTGAGTAGCCATTTCATGGCCTAACAACGTGTTGCAGATTATTTTATCTGACACACTGCTCTTTTCCCTGTAAGGTTTATCTGACTACAGTATGTCACTCTTGTCAACTGTTATTGAATATTATGAGGAGGTAGCGCACCCCTTCTGCTCAGACACAGTGAATTGTACCCGTGTTCCTGTATAATCATGTCACTCATGATTAATACCATCTTTACGGCATCAGTCTATAACCAATACAAATCCATAACCAGTGCATTCTGTGAAGTTGTTTGCAAGGTATGAGTACCCAATACCTTGTCTTATCTGCTGTTCAATGGAGTTGGACAGAAAAGGCATTGTGCTAACTCTGCACCATCTAAGTGTGTATCACTCAGGATCAGATATGGTTTCTCTCTAAAACCAACAAGAAGCAGAGGTCTACTTCCTGAGTAATGTGCATGGTCCAAAACATAGCAGTTTATCCTCAACAGGATTTGCTTCTAGCTGGTTACAACTGTCTACTCAACAAGGCTATACACATAAATGTTACATCTTAAATCTTAATGGTCCAATGTCCTTAATTTGGCTTTCCTCTTGCACTGCCTCGATGTCTTATACAAGCAATAGGAATTCATGGGGTCTATCCAACATGTTTGGGTTTCATGTAGTTGTGCTTTTTGAGTTGCTTATTATGATTTATTTAATGCTGCCGCTGATCTAAAAGCGTCACGCCCCGTTAAGGTCTGGGCTGATCTGTTAACTTTGCCTTGGTTGGAAAGTGTTACAAAAAAAAGAGTTTACTGAAAAACCTATTTATGTTGGGGCGTGGATTAACTTCCAGTTGATGGGAACTTACTTTGTTGCGATATTGTAGCTGTTGTGGGAAAATGTATGAAGTGTTTATATGCGTTGGTTATGCCTCCTGTTTTGGGGAGAGTCTTGCATGCAGGATGCATTTTATGCACGTCTGCTGCTTCAGTATGTCTGACTTCATTTGGAACAAAATGGAGAAAATATCTGCTGTTGGTTATAGGACTCCAGGTTTGAACTCATTGCAAAAACATTTTTATCGTTGAGAATTGTGACAACCGTCTGTCTTTTAGGTCTTCTGTTTTAGCTATGTGGAGCGCTTATGAATTGTTCCATACCCCATCCTTAGTAACATACTACATTGTGAAACTTGTACTCAATCATAGAAACTAGAAACTCAATCATTAACCCCTCACCTTTAAGTCCTCTAATGCCATTGTATAGAGGAACCATCCTTTGGTTTGAATTAACTTTCCTCATTGCTATGTAATGTTTACTACTTGTATTTATGTAAAAAATGCATGTGTTAAGAAGCCTTTCCACCATTCTTAAAAGTTCTCTCAATTTGTGAATCTTCCATTTCTGATGTGATTTTTTTTAAACATTTAGAAGCACAGGGCACAGCCACACATTTGTTATTCGTGGACTTGATATGGCTTTTGTAAATCATTCATAATTAATGTGATGCTAATAAATACAAAATATAAATAAAAAACTGAAACATCTGGGGACATTGTGTGATCAGATTTCTTTCTGTCAACAAAGTTTCCAAATACACACAATAATGTCACACAGCCTCATTGAATAGCTCATTTTACTTCGTAAAAAATGGTACTTGTACATGACAGTATGGTGAGGGACCAATCACTTGATTGTGATGTTGATGATGCTGATGTCTTCGTAAGGTTTGTCAGTTTTGGGGTTGACTTTGACGTTGGAGATCCTCTGGACGACCTCCATTCCTTTTGCACTTCTTCCAAAGACTGTGTGCTTGTTGTCCAGCCAGGGCTGTGAACACGAGCGAGGAGAGACGTCAGTAACTGACAGCAGTGTAGAGATTGATTCACAAATAACATCTGAGTGTCATAGAATGTTTTGAGTAACAAGCCAACCAAAACAAATAGAAATTGGCTTTTTGCACAGACAGTTGGAACCGAAGGAACACCACACCGGTGTTAATGACAGTATCAAGAGACCCGTTACCGTGGGTACGACGGTGATGAAGAACTGGGATCCGTTGGTTCCGGGGCCTCCGTTGGCCATACTGAGGGTGTAGGGCCGGTCGTGCCTCAGCGTGGCGTGGAACTCGTCCTCAAACTCTCCTCCCCAGATGCTTTCACCACCCATCCCTGTGCCCGTGGGGTCCCCGGTCTGGATCATGAAGCCCTGGGCAGAGAGGACACACCAGGCTCAGTCAGACATGAGAAGGACATCATGTGATGGTATGTGTGGGGAAGTAGGCCCGTCAACGCTTTAACACTTCCATTTATAAATCATTAAAACAATATCTGTGTATAATGTTTTCACTTTGACATGAGTTCACAAGAGCGCTGCTGAAACATCCTACCTTGATAACCCTGTGAAATATGTGGCCGTTGAAGTAACCGTTCCTGCTGTGCACGCAGAAGTTCTCCACTGTTTTAGGACACCTGAGAGACATTGAAAAGCCATTATTAACAGATGATCAATTATTATGAAATTATGATAACACAGAGGTAAAGGAAAGAACAACAAAAAGAAAACGCTGCCCATCAACAAAAAAAGGTTAGGATATTTGTTCATTGCATGGTGGATGTATCAACTGGGGAGTCTCGGTGGGAACCTACTCGACAGGGAAGAGTTTGATGTGGATGTCTCCCATGGTGGTGTGGATGATGGCGCTGTCTGAGATCCTCTTGGGCCCTTCCGCCTGCGTGGCAGCCATCACTTCCTCCTTGGAGGGCTTCTCGTTGAAGATGTCCCTGTCTGAGTCAGCGTTCTTAGTGTCCTCTGGCTCCCTCTTTGAGAACTGGAAAAACAAAGGGAACCATTTTTTTTTTGGGGGGGGGGGAAGAATGCTAAGGTAGCACTAAATATAATATATATAATAATACATATGCCATTTAGCTGATGCTTTTATCTAAAGCGGCTTACATTGCAGTGAGTACATCTTTCAGTATATATGGTCCCAGCGGGATTCAAACCCACGGTCTAAGCCTTGTTAGTGCCATGCTCTACCAACAGCCACAGAGAACCACAATATAAATGAGGCACATTGTTCCACACCAATGTTCCTACCATCCTACGGTGGTGAAAGTGGACATTCTTTCTATTCTCCCACCACCTGCATTCTGTATCCAGGAAACAGGAGAAAAAACGCCATTGTGTGCTACAACCGTGGTAGCAGCGATATCAGGCGGCGCCGTCTCACCATGTAGAAGCGGTTCTTCTTGAACGCGGTGCAGAAGACCGTGGGGTCGGACTGCAAGTTCTGCAGGGCGGGGTTATCGGACGCCTTCATCTCGATGGTGGGGGCCGTCTGGTTGACCTTGGCGCAGCCCTGGAACAGGCACAGCTTGACCACGCGGATGTTCTCCAGCTTCCCCAAGATCCGCACACACCTGAGACGACACGTTAAGACTAAATGTAACACACGAATACATATACAGTATGACCACCCATCTGTTCTCTTCACTCTCATATGACCATAAGTTGATTTGTTTTTCATTTGTTTTGTTTAGTTTTTTTGCTGGGCTGGAGCAAATGTCTGCACTCCCTGACAAATTAGAAGTATTTAGTGATCCTAAAACTGTTGTTTGTTATAAAATAAATTGCTTTGTTATGACTGACTTTGTGTGCACTCCTTGTGCATGCCCCTCTCAGTCATGGACAGTGATGTGGTGAAACAGGTAGGCCATGGTGGTTGGCCAGTTCTGAGGTCCACAAGGTTACCTGTTGGTCTCCACGTTGATGACCTTAATGCCCAGCATGGTGCCGTAGAGGACGAAGTGGCCCGTCTCGTCAAAGATGATGTTGGTCAACCGGATACCGTCCACCTTCTCCAGCTCCCTCTCCACCGCCATCCTCCTCCCGAACTCCATGTCTGGCAGCTGCTGTCTCATCTGCTGCAGTTCTGTGAACATCTACCATACAGAAACAGTGTAGTGAGCGTGCTGGCACAAAATGGCGGCCGTACGTCACCTAGGTGAGTGCCATACGGACACGTAGCAGCTCTGAAGCAACCCACAGGTGTGGTGTTGCTGTGCAAAAAAGACCAGTTGGAACTTACTGTTAATGATTCATCAAACACCCTCATCAGTTTCCCGGCCAGGAAGCGGAAAATCCTCACTTTCCGGTCAGTGGCAATGGTGGCCATTTTCTTGCCGTCGTGAGAGAAGGCCAGGCTGGTAGGATAGGTTTTGTTTTTAGCAAATTCATACAAGTCTGTGTCCGTTTTGTACTCCCAGTCCACGTGCCTGGGAAATTTGAATTCGTTGGGAAGGCCGGTCCAGTACTCTAGCATTCCGGCCTTGTCCGCAGACACAATGACCCGATATCTGGGATTCAGGCGGATCTGGGACAGCGGAGAGGCGTGCATCTTGTCAAAGATGTGGAACGGTTCGTTGCTCCCCCGTCCGTCATAAACAAAGATCTTCCCTGTGGATTTCTCTGAGCAGGCCACTGTTGAGATGGCATCACCTGGATTGTAGATCCATTCACACTGGCCTGGGTGAAAGCTACACAAGAGACAGAACAGAGAGGAAAAGTCAATATGCAGTTTGCAGTTTGTTTTTTTTACAAAGGGAATTACATTCAACAGATTTGGATAAAAGAAATTGGGTTTCTGATGTCTCAGCAGACAATCAGCACATTGAATTTCTAACTTCCACCTCTACAAACCATGAAGTATATGAAGCAAACTCACCCCAACTTCAGCATGTTGATCATGTCAAAATTGACAACATCAAACACTTTCATGGCCTGGTCATCCCCCACAGAGCAGAATAGAGCTCCATCAACACTGACGGAAATACACTCAATCACACCTGCAGTAGAGATCGAAATAATTTAAGACAGTCCACTTTTTCCACAAGTGACCTTTATTGTTAAAACAACATTCATGATTCTATGTGTGTGATGTCATTTGAATTAATAAATAAATTCATACCCAAATGACTGCGGAAGTGTTTGACAAACTCGACCCCATGATCCTCTCTCTTCTTCCAAAACTTGACATGGCCATCCTGACTGGCTGTGATGATGAAGTCTGTCCTGAAGGATAAAACTCACGTTGGACAGAAGACTGGAGACATTTTGTACATATGGAAAATGTTGTTGTGTGTGTGCGTGGGTGTGTGTGTGCGTGGGTGTGTTACACAAAAGTGAAGCACAAATTAATTTAACCAGAAGTAAACACTCGTGTAAGAAACAAAAAGTTTACTTTACATTGCAAGCCATACACTTGAAAGACTTGTATACTTACTTGGAACAGACCATCTGCGTGATAACATCCCTGTGCATGTAGCTTCGTTCATACATGGCAGCTGATGGCAAGTTGTCCAAATAAACGCGTTCATATTCCAGTACTGAGGAAAAACAAAGCACACGATCATTGTGTTAATACATTGTTGACCCCCTCAAGTCGTGGCACGCTGACGTGCTGTATGGTTGATTGTCTGATCAATTTAAACGCAATAAAGACTACTACCTTTTCTTTTCTTTGTTTGTGTAGCTTCGCTTGGCATGGGCCCGACCCATTCTTCTTCTTCTCCATCTCCATCTCCAGTTTCACCCTCTTTATCGTCATGTTTTCGTTTAAGATCAGCGCTATCTGTGGTCGCCGCCATTGTCACAGACTTCCTCGCAACTACCCCTCGGCCTCCGTCCGTACACCAATTGGCGGGCTTGGAAAATGCTCATAGTGAATATCGCCCCCTGTAGTATGGGTGTGAACCAGCTCGTGCTCAAACAATACATATTTTCTTCCTTGATAATATCACACAACCCTTATAATATGATAACTGAACCTGATCTAACACTTACCGGTACATGGATAGGCAGAAGAGGAAAATGACTGTGTGGCTTTCACCAGTCCAAGCTCATCATCTTAGCTAGCTCAGTGTTGAATGCAGACAGGTGCTCTTTGGAAATCCATCCAGATATGCTTTATTGTTGCTGGTTAGAGAATAGTTTTGCAGGAACATTACAATTAAAATGTAATTGCATATGAAGATACAGAGGTAATGGGTACCAGTGTGCCGATTTCTATTGTGTCAAAATAAAGTTTTGTTAAACCACACTCCAATTCCTATGCATTGGACAAACTGATGGATAATTATCACTTATGCACAAAATAAATGGTACATTTGTGTGAATCACTATTAATTAAATGAAACTATTAACTACTAACATTTCAAATACATACTGGAGAGCAGAGACATCACACATAGGAATGTCATTTTTTATTACAGTTTTAAACAAAACAGTTGACATGATTCAGGAGGCTAGACACCCATTTCCCCAAAAAGTGAAAAAATACAGAGGGAATTTCTTTTGTAAATCTGCCTTTGCCCTTCGGTGACTCGAAGCATTGATAAACAATTTCTTTCAATAACAAATGGCTCAAAACACTTTTCAGCGATGTCATAGTCGCAGTAACAGTACATTTGAGTATATTGATTAATTGTACTCTTGAGAGCAGAGGGAGGTTCATGAATGGTCCTTCTGTTACAAAAAAAATCAGACATCACAGACAGACTTTATTAAGAGTTTGCACCTTTACAACTATTACTTCTCAGAGGGAATACTGTGTAAAAGGCTATACAAATGAATGTAAAAGGAATATTAAAACAGGTGCAAACTGTTAATAAATCTGGTCCTAAATGGTTGATCTCCTCAATCAGTGTCTGAGGAACCACTGGAGCTGTCAGATGAGGAAGATTCGTGTTTCTTTTTCTGCTTCTTCTTGTGACTTTTCCCATGTTCTTTCTTTTCCTTTTTGTCTTTTTTCTTGTGGCTCTTATGTTTTTTTCTCTTCTTGCTCTCCTCTTCATCACTTGAGGAAAAGGACCTGCATGAAACACAGCAAAATGATATTGCAATAAACGTTAGCCTCCTACTGCAGTCTCAGGAACATCCAATGACTTTAAGACTAAAAAACAAATACCTCTTTCTTGATTTTCTGTCTTTACTTTTCTTCTTTTTGTGTTTTTCTTTTTTAGCATCATCCTGGGAACCTATGACAAATGAAAAACAAAACAGTCAGGACAGAAATCTCTTTAGTGAAATGGCGCTTTTCCACTATCGGCCGGTTCTGGTTTTCCACTATACACAAGAGACCAGGAACGAGTAGGAGGAGTAGGAGATAGTAGGCGGAGTTACGCGTCATAAAAGCGAGCCATGGTGGTGACGTATATTTTCACGAGACACAACACAGCCACAACAATAGCAACATGGAGGAACTTGAAGCTATCGTATACTTTTTCCTCGGCATGTGGTATATTATTAACCGTGGTTTTTTGGAGAGAAAGAGAGAGAGGAAGCTATGTACACATAATAAAGTCATGTTTTTTGAACCCTTAAAACCACTGCCTTCACTTGTCTGCTTTATGAACTGTAGTATCATTGTGTGCCGTGTTATTCAAGGACAAACACGGTACCCGGAGGCACCCTTTGCGGGTTAATAACTGTGGTTTACCGTGGGTTAGGATAACAATTAAAACGTGTCCGGATAGGGGAGAGGACAGGGAATCCAAAACCATTTGAATGGTGTCGATACTACACTCCTATCACGGTCGACACAGCGCGGAGCGAATTCCCTGTTAAAACGTTTCTCTCCCCCCGCTGTCAACGGGAGTTTCATCCAGCTGGCGCGGTGCTGCGAGCAGCAGCGGGTGAACTCCAGGTTCATTGAGTTTACGGTTAAAAGCATATCTTCTGGGGGTGTAAAGCACTCTCTCTATTTCGGGCTAAACTGTGCAGTGTAGCCGGCGTCCTGGTTCCTCCAGCAACCGGACACTTCCATAAATAAAGATCGCGGATATCGGCGCGATATCGGTCCAGAATGCTGGATCGCAGATCGCACCAGAAAAAAAATAGGCACCGATCTGGGGCTCGCGATCCGGCGTGTCACTCACGTGATGACAACAGTAGTAGTCAGTGGTCACGGGCATGAGAGTTGGTTAGTAGCTACCAGTGTGTAATGAGTCTGACAATGTCATGATGCTAGCTGGTGAAATCATAAACCATTTGCTTACGTAATTTTTCGTTTGTTTACATAGTCTGAAACTACAGATGGTAAGCTTTCAAATGATGCATCATACATTGAAATCGGAAAAAAAATCAAGACGACACGAGTATTTGAATGTTTGTTTGTATCAATGTTTTGCTCAAGAATGGTGACTGCTAAAAACGCTGCTAGCGGCTAACGTTTCGTGCTAAAACGAAAGTATTGTAATGTCCCCACTTGGACAGTGGTTGAAATAATGACAGATAGCTTCTCTCATGTAATCTGTGCGTTTAATTGTAAACTATCTCATACACAACTTTCTTAGTTCACCGGAGCTCTCTCTCCCAACGGTCTCAACCACACACACAGCACCCGCCCCCCCCCGTGACCTCCACCAATCACAGGGGTGCATTGGCACACAACACAGTAACAGTGCGAACATGAACATGAACTCAAGCATTAATGAACATTAATGAACAGGGTTGCTACACTATGTTTACAAGCCAGGTATCACTTACCTTTAGCCTCTGGCAACAGTGAATCCAACCCACAGATTATAAGTATTTAGTGATCGTTAAACTGTTGTATATTATATCGAGTGGTACTTTAAAACTTCCAAGTTGCCTGTTATGAAAAACACGAAAAGCAGATATTGTTTTACATACAGCCCTTTGATTCTGGGACTGGTTTCTGGTCTCACCAGCAGCGTCACTAGGCTACACTTTTAAAAAGGGTGCTATAATTGATTTGCCATTTGTAAGAGAAGATAAATAGAATAAAAACATGAAGGCACTAAAACTAGAAATCAGACAGTAACTCTTTTTTTTTTACAATGCTGAATGCTGCAGTTTAAATAGTTTTAACTTTAAACCAGTTAGTCACTGAGTACTGCAGAGTACTGTTTTTGTTGCTTGAATAAAGGCTGGCAGTCTTTAATAGCCAACTGTTGTTGTGGACTATATACTGGGGAAGTATTTGTTATTATTCAGGAGTAAAACAATAAATACAAATATCGGATTGATATCGGTATCGCAGATACCTGAAGCCCAGGTATCGGTATCGGTAGTGAAAAAATGGGATCGGGACATCCCTAATTTATACAGCATATGGATGTTACGTGCCTGTTAGCCTACTTGCCGCTTTCAGTTCTAGTAGATTTGTAGTTTAGATCTCGCAACCAGGGATTGGGAAGCGATGTATTTCTACGAAAAGGCTGACTGACGCGGGGCTCATACAATCTCCGCGTTTATAGAGTGCTCCGGTGTCTTGCTGGTAGTCAAATATATTTATTTATATATACAGCATATGGATGTTACGTGCCTGTTACCTGCCGATTTCAGTTCTAGTAGTTTAGATCCCGCAACCAGGGAAACGCCAACAAGACGCGAATCTACCGGCATTTGACTCATGAGTGAACGGCGAAAATGCTTGGACGGCACAGCTTGGGATTCCATTGAAGTTACAGGGAACTATGTGTGAAAGAGACTTAAATGTTGAAATAACATTAATACAATGTTCATTGATAAAATGACATAAGGGATGGAAAGGGGAGATGGCAGTTTTAGAAGGGGGATGATGAAGCGCTGGACTGAGGAACAGCATAGGCACAGCACATCGCCATAATAGCGATTTTTTTGTTATGCTAGTTGTAAATAAAAGTTATATGATGCATTGAAATGACATTAAACTAAGATAATACAAATTCAAATCTTTATTAATACGTTATTACAGAAACAGTAAGTGACATTTTCCTAGAGCGAAATCTGTTGTGGTATTTAAAAATGGCGGTTAGTGATGAAATCTATGAACATGGGATGACGATTTCCATTGACCAATCAACGGTGTGCAGCGTCACACGTCACACGCAGCCTGGCAAAAAGGTACCCTTCGGCCCTATGGTTCCTGCTCACGAAGGGTAGCTAAAGAACCGACCCGACCCAGGCCGACAAATGGAAAAGCGCCAAAGAAGCAGGCCAGCCTGGGTCGAGCCGGGTCAGCCTTGTAGTGGAAAAGCACCAAAAGTGAGGGCAACACAGTCAATGGAAGCGACTGGTTAAGTGATTGGTTAATGACTAGCATCTACTCCGTCATGTAAGTGTCATAACCGAGTCTCCTTGCAGTGCTAGATCAGTCATAGATGAGCATAGTCATTCAGCAGAACTGGACCACCAGTCCATTGTACTGACCTTTAGACTGCTGGCTACCACGGCCCAGCTTTTCATTGGCAAGATCCTCCTGCTCATCCTCCGTACTCTCTTCACTGCTGGTACTGCTCACATCCAGAACAATGTCCTTCCGAGGATCCACTCGCACAAAGTTCCGACACTCGAACGTCAAGTGGCCCGCTAAAGCAAAGATAAGGGAAGGAAGTGGCCCACTATTACATGACCTAGAATCTAGATCATCTGACACAGAGAATATAATAATCCATGCTGTCTTTATAATGTCAATCCATTTGTATACGAACAAAGGTGACGGGATAGGACAGTTTAAGCAATGGTAATAAATCCTTACGGTAGCCACATTTCTTGCACCCAGCTCTGATGTTGTCCTTATTGGGACCTGCAAGATTGATATCAAAGTTAATGTCTTGACAAGTTACTGAACTTGAATTCACACGGACAACATCCACATAGCTGAACATTTTGAGAAAAAAGGTTGATCATACACTATCCACACCAACCTGACTCATAGGAATCTCTTTGAGGTCATCACACTGTGTATTGTACCAGCTGCACAGTACAACAACACAAACTAAACCAAGGAAAAGTATCATTCGTGATGGAATGAGGCCTGACGTTACTGGGACTGGCCGACTGACGATGCAGCCGAGGGCTGTTCACAGCTGTTCACAGCTAGTTGATTTCTGACTGAATCTTTATTACCGAAAGTCCGAAGTAAACATTTAGCAACTAAAATTATGCTGGTAAACAGTATCAGTGATACAAAGAAAGTGCTCCACGTCTGCGTGGAGTACTAAGCTAGCTAGATAGCGTATAATTAGTTCAACTAAAAGCATATACCAAACCCACTCCAACAACAATGGAACAATAATAAATGAGGAGTTTTTGCTATAAATGTGAATACATACCTGGTGCAGCCATTACCACACTCTGAAACACACAGCTCTTGATGTGATGCTTGGTAGCCAACTAGCCCAACTCCAAACTCGTTTCGAAACTTCTTACTGAGTCCGCTCAACAAAATAGCCCCGACTAGGAAACATTCACGGATTTATCAGCAGATCCATCTGTAGGTTACTACAAACACACTTTAAGGAATATAAATCGATGTATTGTAAGAAGTTGCATGCGTTTTTATTTTTATTTTACTACCAGTATATATTCCTGCATGGGGCTTTTATCACCATAAATGTACTTCAGTTCAGCTAAAGCATCTATATCATGTTCTCTACGGGTTAGTTCAAATGTAACACAGAACTGGGGAGCCAAACCAAACGACACGTTTTAGGGATGTTTTGAGATAATCATAATACTCTACATCAAGATTTTCTTATATTTGAGAAATAACAACACATGTATTTACATACATATTTGTAACCTCTTCAATACGAATACGTATCACTCTCCAAACGGTCATTGCTTGAAAATATTATCTGGGGCCAAAACCGTGAACCCCCTTTCATTAGAAGTAAACAAAGCAGACGCAATTCCGCATGTTTCTAAACAACATGGTGGTTGTCAGTAAGCAACACAAGTAATCAGTGGTGTTTGAAAGATAGATATCTTTCTCTGTTTACCTGCTGAAAATAGAATAATAACGAATTTTCTGTCTCTATTCATGCGTTTATCTCAACGACGAAATGAGTAACATTTACATTCAAGAACCACCAACAAATGGAAAGGTGAGTGCTAGCTTGCTTGCTAAGCTCACAGATTGTTTCAACTCTACCTTGCTGAGGTTTGGCTTTGATTAGAACAATTTATACTCAATAATATTTTCATGAAATAACGAATCTACTTGAGAGCTGTTATGGCTATGCTTGTTTATGACCATCTATGTCATGTACATCCAGTCACGTTACGCCCGCTCACTAATTGCTATTCATTCAACTGTACGTTTCAAATTAGATGCTTCAATGCTGAATAGCCAGTGAGGGTTTTGATATTTAGCCATATTCTCACTACCTACCACTAATCACTCATCAATACTCGCCCTGATCAGGGCTACAACGAGGGCTGTCCTCACAATTCCATTGATCTGTTTACCCACATCGTCCGAGTGAGAACAGCTACATAGGCCTACTCATGACTATCAACTTCAATGCATTTATTGTACTTTTTCCTAAGGCCCTGTTAAAGACCTCTGCAGGGGACATTGACATTGAGCTGTGGTCCAAGGAGGCTCCTAAGGCCTGTAGAAACTTTGTTCAGCTTTGTATGGAAAGTAAGTGTGTGTGTTTGTGGGTGGGTGGGGGCGGGGGGGCATATGTTATCCAGCTGGAAATGCAACCATCACACACTTGTTATCATTTGATAACTTGAGCCTTTTAACTTCACATAACTCCTCTTAATGTTCTTCATATTTTTGAAACTTAAAATGGATTTGGCATTAGTCACTAACATAGAGGGGAATAACTTACTGAATACAGTTTAGTATTGTGGAATGTGTGATGGAACAATACTAATAATTTTTGGATATACTCTGCTGTTGTTCCCAGGTTACTACGATGGTACAGTGTTCCATCGCGTGGTCCCAGAATTCATTGTCCAAGGGGGAGATCCCACCGGCACAGGGACGGGAGGAGAGTCCATCTACGGACGTCCATTCAAGGTTAGGTTTCACTGCCTCCACGACTTCATTGTTTATGGTTAATTTCTATCAAATAGGCTACCTGAGTGATTTAGAGGATGCAACAGCACATACAGAGAGACCTGTGTATACTACTGTCAATATCATAATGTGTTCATAAATAGTCACTCTTCAAACATTCGTAGCCAGCAAACCCATTTATTTCACTCTGGATTCTTTGATCATGTACGTGTGTCTAAGTGTCTAACCATTGCTGTTGATAAAATGGTTTAGCTGATTTTTGTTTGGATTCTTATTTTGGCTCCCGACTATCAGGATGAATTCCACTCCAGATTGCGTTTCAACAGGAGAGGTTTGGTTGCCATGGCGAACTCGGGGCCTCATGACAATGGAAGCCAGTTCTTCTTCACCTTGGGCAGAGCTGATGAGCTCAACAACAAACACACCATATTTGGCAAGGTAGGCCTAGATTCCAGAGGAAACCAGGGGGGTATTCTATCAACTTTGCTAAAGGAAAATCCAGGCTTATATTGATAAGTTTCACTTATCAAATAATCTGGCTTTATTTTGATAAGTCTTGCAAGATCAAAAATAAGCCTGGATTTCCTTTAGCGATTGATGAAATACCCCCCTGGACAAATAGTTAGTTAATCTATGCATGCATCTATGACCATGGTGGCGCACTGTTGAACATGGCTAAACAATTGCAATGCTGCTTTACAGTGGAGCTTTGGTGTTCGATTCACAATCAGAGACAAAAGCCATTTATGACAAGTAGGAAGTCTTTGAGCTAACCTCTCAACATAAGAAAATGTATTATCTTCTCTATCCAATACAGGTGACAGGCGATACAGTTTACAACATGCTCAGATTAGCTGAGGTGGAATGTAATAATGAAGAGAGACCTCTGAATCCACACAAGATCAGAAGCACTGAGGTATGTTCTGTTAGGTAATACCTTGCTAGGTAATAATGTTAGCTATAGCTATCTGACCCAGTGACTAACACTGACAGATATTGATAGCTTACAGCTGTCAATCTAGAGGGGGAGTGGTTGGGGGTGGGGTTAACCAGCTATTGTTACCGCCCATTACCTAGCTGTGTTAAGGTGTGAAAAAGAAAAAAATCTTTGAGCAGCTTTTTGTCAGGATTGTGATTTCAGCGGTAGCAACATTCAAATACTCATGTCGCCTTCAATTTGTTTCCGATTTCAATGTATGACATATCATTTGAAAGCTGTAACAACAATCTGTAGTTTAAGAACATGACATGAGTAAAACTGACTTTGTCTTACACACACTGCAGTTGTGTTTACACATCGGTGCCTAAAGTCATCGCATCTCCATAGGTGTTACATTCTCCATTTGATGACATCATTCCGCGTGAAACCAAAAAAAGCAAAAAGGACAAAGACAAAGAGGAGGGGAAGAAGTCTCAGTCCAAAGCAACAAAGTAAGGCTTTCATTCACCCCATCTCCTTTTCTGCCCTTCACTCTTATTTGTTAAAATCACTATCACATAGTCTCTGTGGCCAAGGTGTAGATGTGGTAGCTATGGACAAATGCCTTATTTGTTTTGTTAGGAACTTCAGTCTGTTGTCGTTTGGCGAGGAGGCCGAGGAAGAGGAGGAGATGGTGAATCAAGTCAGCCAGGTAACGTTTTTATTTTCAGCTTATTTATTTATTTCAACCATGCGTGATCCGACTTACTGTCTCCTTACTTAATGTCTCCTCCTCATTATTGTCTTGATTCTTAAAAATCCATGTCAAATGAATTCCTTCATTGTCTTTGTGTATGCAGACACTGAAAGGAAAAAGCAAAAGCAGTCATGACTTGCTGAAGGATGATCCGAGGTTGAGCTCTGTCCCTGTTGTAAGCAGGTACACTGACACGCAGTCATTCCCATGTTGTTTTCCTCATGTAGGCCTATTGCTGTAGCTAATGCATTTCAACAACTGGGCATTCATCACACTGCGTTTTATTGCCTTGGTATGCTAATGGTTGACACTGATTCATATTTATTCTGTGTTGAAAGGGAAAAAGACAAGGGTGCGACTGGAGATGCAGCAGAGGTATGCTCCAATACCCCTTTGGTGTTTATCCATTCAGTTCATTCCGTGAACCCATAAGACACAGTCACTACTTCATCATTGAAACACATCTCGAAAAGCGTCTCAGAAAAAACATCTCTGAAAAGCATCTCTCCTTTCATTTGTGTTTTCTGTCCAGGATGAGGATGATGAAGCCGAAGGGGACATGGAGGCGGATGAAGAGTATGACTCTGATGAGAGGGCGGAGATGAGGGAGCGTATCTCTAAAAAGCTAAAGAAAGGCAAGCCGGAGGGAAAGACAGAACCCAGCGAGGAGGAGAGAGGAAAGAAGCCCAATCGCAGGTAGAATTAGATTTGCACAAATTTACTCCACCCAGTCTGTGGACCAGTGGCTAATCTCCTGTTTTCTTCAGTTTTCCAACAGGTGGCAGGCTTGTATAAATTAAGTCAGTCACTGAAAACAGTCATGCCATTTATCCTTTATCCACTCTTTAGCACCCCCCCCCCCCTTTATTTGTGTGCTTGTGAGATGCTTAGGTCCCCTTTACTGATGGCTGTAGAGTATTATATTTGTCCATTGACACCTTGGTGTCTGAGGTTTCTGTTGAGTCTGTGAAAAGCTATCGTGGATGTAATAAGGTAGATTGACCTGGGGGAGGCGATGTTGAGCTGTGTCAGGGCAGTCGATCAAGTACAAGAGATGCCACACTAACCCAGCTCAGCTGAATTTCCTTCTTGTCAACAGCTAGGTTCACAGGTAGATGGAAATACATTTTGAGTTTTTCAAACTGAAATAATCTTATATAGAGGTACTGTAGTGAGTTTCAGCAGCTTTGCAATAATGAGTAACATTACAATGCATAGTTAATGCATAGTTTGTAAACAGTTTGTAAAATATCTATAATTAGTTGACAGACAGTTTATATGTGTATCAGCTGTAACTGCTTTAACGTTTACTTGACTGACTGCCACGTAGAGATAAAACATTACAATGTTTATGGTGATGACTTTTCTTGACCGCTGCCTAGGAGTGGGTCTCACTGATGCCAGGGTGTTGATAAGGCCTAGTGACACAGTCAGCCAAGCAGAACTCCCCCTGCTGCTGCTCCTAACACCCACCTCAAGCCCTCTGGACCGACTTCAATGGACCCAGCCAGGTCCTGCTAGGTGAAAGAGAAATGCTGGCGCCCAAACCAAATGACTTACTCTGCTGTGGTAGAGGCAAACAGCAGCCCTATGCCAACTTTGCCTGAGAAAAGAGCGAGGGGGGGGGGGGGGGGGGATTGGCCTAAGACAGAGAGAAAGAGAGAGGGGGAAAAGGACTGGGAGAGACACTGAAAGAGAGAGTTAGACCGAGGCAGATAGTGATATGGACAGGCAGATAGATCCATCCCAAACTTCAATCCATTGTCTAAGATCAGTGACTGGGAGGGTTACAATGATGGTTAGGGTGAGAGTGAGGGCTAGAGTTTGGTAAGGCAGTGATGGAAATTGGGTTGAACCCGGGAGTGAACTTGTGTTATTGGTGTTAACATACTGTAATGTCAGCATCCAGGGCACCCCCCCCGTGACTTCATCTCAACTCCATTATTGTCTGTTCCTCGAACTCCATCAGATTGGAAAAGCAATAAAAAAAAAAAGATAGTGAGATCATAGGTGTTAATCATACAAAGCACTTTGGCAACGACGTTGTTCTTCCGTAGCTTTGTAGCTTCCTTAGCTTGTCTTAAATGCAGCATTTATCTCAAGTTTCGGATCGGGTGAACATTTTCTACAGGTAGAAAAATCACATTCTCAGTCCTAGTCCTAGTTCATACCTCCTGTCCCCATGCTACTCTCCCACAGTAGCCTTATCATAAATCATGTTGTTATCTGACTGTGTGTTATTTTACCCCTCATAATCAACACACCCTTCTCTCATTAAAGCTAATAGGATAAGGACTGGGCCCCAGTCAGCTGTTGTGCTGTGATTGACAGCCTGCCCAATGCAGACAGACTGTAGTATATTAAACACAAGCGCAGATTGTTTGGCTACAAGAACTGTAACCCAACACAGTGGTTTGTCTTGGCAGAGAATCAAAGAGTAGGCTGGTAGGTACAGTGTTGGTACAGGACAAAGGGGGCATTGTTGGAGGCTGAGCCTCCCCTCTCCCACCAGCGTTTGGCCTGGGCTTTCAACTGCTCTGTAGGCAAGGAGAGGAGCAAGGGCTGGTGTCTGGTCACCTGGGAGAGAGAGGAGGAGAGGAGGAGATCTGAGAAGTGTTCTACTACAGGGCTCCGATTGTCTTGTCTGTCTCTGGGTCTCTGTCTCACCCTTTCTGGGTCTTTCTGTCTGTCTGTCTCTCTGGCCCTTTTTTCCCCCTCTTCCTCGCTTTCTCTCTCTCTTTCTCTCTGCGATACTGTCTCAAGAAGATACAAGTGCTTTTTGATTGCTTGGCCCTCTATTGTAATTTCTTTATGCTCAATTGTAGGGGACACAACTGAAGGACAGTCTTCTCCTTGTGTGTGTGTGTGTGTGTGTGTGTTGTGTGGTGTGGTGTTTCTCCCCACAGCAGGCTTCAGGTGAGGTGGTAAAACAGTGACTACATCCTTCCTGTCAAAGTCAAGTCTGAGTAGACAAACTTGACAATTACGAATCTCGTTGAAACCCAATTAGTTGTCACATCAACGTCTTTACTCTATTGGCAGGCAAGTGTTTCCCATTGTTGTGCAGCATTCCATTTTCCTCAGCAGCATAAGACTTTTTAGAAGTGATATTTTCACCTAATGTAAATTCACAATTCTTGGATTTAACAACAGTCAATTGGTTCTGTCCGAGAGAGAGTGATACACTTTGCAGGCTCTCCCAAATATGTGGAACTGAAGGGATACAGTGTTAAATGCTTTATATTACCAGAGTATCGTGCCATACACTTCTCATATTATTCTCCTCTGATTACCACATCATCTGGTTATTATAAGTGACAGTGTTTCCTCCAGGATTTTTCACATTAGTGGCGGAGCGGTTGTCTTTTTTTTTCTGCGTGCACGCGCATAAAACGCGCACTGGCGCTCAAAACAAGGACGTAGTTTCACCAAAAACTAGAGGGTGGCAACAATTATAATTTCTTAAATAGCGGTTAAGTCATTAAAGCCGAGCAGGTGATTTTATATAGAAGGTGATCAAATAGCAATATATCCTACAGCTGCAGCGGAACATACGGAACGCGCATTACACACACACACACACAGAAAGATCAATACGAAGTAGGCCTACATGAGAGTACACGCACAAAACCGTCTAACGTTACTCATTAACTGTTTACACAAGTAAAATCACAGTGTGACAGTCAGATGGAGCATTCGGTAAACAACAACAGCAAGGTAATGCTATCAGTTGAGTTAAAGAAAACCAACTCTTACCTTTGAGGACACCAACATGAGACCTGCTTACCCGTACCTCCCCCGTTCTGTTCGTGGTGATTTTAGAGGCAATAGATTATTTTTGCCCCGCGCTTATTGCTATGAATAGTTCGAAGCTAGGTGCTTGCACGTTAGGTGCGAGAATGCTCGGTTAACCCATTAGCGGGAACATTATTTGTTTCACAAAATAGGCTGATTTAATTGACCATGAACATCAGAGACATACATTACGAATGTTCATTTAAAATACTCTATACTGAGCACTGGTATAAGAACATGAACCAGAGAACAGCAGTAAATGCAATAACCCACAGTCGTCGCTGATGATGTTGCATTTTCGATTAGGATACGGGAAAAAAGGCACCGGCGACGGGCTAAAAGAGAAATCCAAATGTCCCGCTAAGTTCGGACCAATCACAAAACTGTTTTGAAAGCGCGTCGCCTCGCGCCGCGCGCCTGTTGAGAGCGATTCAGTCTCGATTGCAGTGCGAACACAAACGACGAGGTTAATTGCAACATTGTAACATATTGTAAATAACTACGCCCTAAATCGTAACGAAATGTTGGTCTGGAAGCGGCCTAAATCTAGCTTCAATCTACTTTTTTTCTGTTCTCCGGTCATAATAACTCGCTGCCTTTCTGCGCAGCCTGAATCAAAGTGGACTGTCTGAATCAATTAGTGGCGGAGGAAATTCATTCGTGGCGGCCCGCCACGAATAAATGCATATAGAGGAAACACTGAGTGATGATGAGAAATATATATTTATTTATTTGTCTTATCAGGCCTTTATGTATTTCTCACATCATTATCCATATTAGTAGTATATCAAGCTGTATATCCTGATTCGGATACAGGTAGTGACATCAATCCCATTTGTCGTACCTAGAGTATAATGCACTACCCAGACAGATAAACACTTCATCACATCACTATTGATGAAGTCAGGTTTCCTCCTGTTTGAAGTGTCCAGGGACTCTTTGAGGGGGTTGATTTGAAAAAGACCCCGTTGAAAGTGAGTCCCGAAAGCAGTGCATGTGGTAGCCGCCACTTTTAAACCCGACGGGGCATGACTGGAGAAGCAAAACGCTTCCATATGGCTCTGGGACACAGCGTTAACGGCCTCTGCCAGCAGGCCCCTGGCTCTCCTGCTCTTTCCTCCCTCTGTAGTCCTAACCATGGCCCAGCTAGAGAGGCACTTTCTAGACACAAATTACATTTTTTTTAGCACTCAATCATAAACCCTTACCCCATCCATATCCCGAACCCTCGCCCCCTACATTTAGAACAATCCTCTCATGAACTTGTGAGTTCCTTCGGACTATTGCTAAATATTTCCCTTTTTTTAGTACGGCCACCTAGTGACTTGATGAACAGTGAATGGATTATTGAGGAGTAGTTTGATCATAGGGTTCTAATGACCACGTGGGGCCAGGATATAGAGTTGATTTTCTTACGTACGGCACCCTGCTCCTCACAGTGTGCCTATGTTAGTAGTCTTGTTGTCGCCAGAGGAATATCTGATGATGTCCTTCTAGATGATGTCATGAATGTGTTGTTTCTAACTACAAGATATGGTGGTTAGGAACTAGGGGGGCAGGGTCTGGTGAGGAATATCAGAGGTGGTCTTGGTGTGTGGGCAGACTTGGAAGCCTTCACTCTTCTTGGACGTCTGCTACTATGGCCTTGCTGATACCGTACTTGTGCACACTTGGCAATCTCTACTCTCTCCACACACATTTCTCAAACTTTCCTCCGTTTTATTAGGCTTTGGGTCCCAAAGGTGCGTCATATTGTGGTCTGCTATGTTTAATGTGGCCAAAATTGACTCCCTGGTTGTTGTCATGGAGCTGTAGCCTTCAGAAATGTTAAATTGACCAGGGGTTGAACTGAAGGAGTGTAGTTGTGGTATGGCCTTGGTGAAAGTGTAATTTATGCTATGCTATGTATTACCTTTTATTCACAGTTTAAGTTGCCCCTATACCTGTGTAGTAATTACTCTATTCTATTTTTTTAAATAAACAAAACAATGTACAATTGTAATTGCTTTTTAATTGCATAGTAACGGAGTCGAGTGGTTTGCGTTATACACTAATGTAACAACACAAACCACTCAACCCCATACAGTACTTTTCCACCGATTATTCCTATGTAACGTTGTTAACATTCACCTCACACTGTCCATTCAGTTTGGTCCAGGTGACCATCTGGTTGAGTGAGTCAAAGGCCACATATCAGTCAGTTCATAGGTTAAAGCCAGACCGTCACTATGGGCTTCTTCTGAGAACAAAGGAAGCGTGCGTTGTGGTTTCAGCAGACATTCCTTCAGCCCTGTGAACAATGGAAACGGCATGTAAGTGGGACACCAGACACCTCCTGCCCAAGTGGCCGTCCCCTGGACACTGTCACCGTGGGGTAATTGGTTGCACCTGTCTCTTGTCATCGGTCATATTCCAGTGCTCTCTCAAGGAAAGGTCGTAGAGATCAGCAAAGCATTGGCTACTTTTTTTTGTGGAAAACCGCAAGAGATAATCCAGTTCTTGGCAGCAGGGCTGTGTGTGTTTTGGAACTGCCAGGTTTAGGGATCTCTGGCCCGCTGTAGCATGTCTACCCTGTATGGGCCACTCTCTCTAGGGAAGCAGCTCTAGATTCCGACGTGTTAGAATTTATATGTGTTTCATTGGCTGAGAGGAATGAAAAACCTGCCGGAATTCAGTTGGATGGTGGTATTGTTTACCATAGAGATCTATGTGGTTTATCATCTTTTGATACCCATTTGAGATGAAATAGTATCCCCTGTAAGTGTTTATTTTTTGTAAACCTGTATAAGAACTATATCTCAAAGGGAAACCTCACCTGTAGTCCTGTCCATCACAACTTTAAACTTGTGCTTCGTTGAAAAGTTTGTACCATTCAAATATGGAGTGTCTTGATCCTGAAGAAATAGCAACCATTTGTAGTTTGTTGAAGGGTACCACTAGAGTTGTGTTTCCTAGTCCTACTGTACCTGGGCAGCCACCAGTTGGCCAAGTCAACCAGCCAATCCTGCCCTCTCATTACCCTGTCAGATAGACCATGTCAGACCGAGGAACCTCACTCTGCTGCCTGGATAATGTGGTGGACGGTCCAGATCAGTCTGCAAAGTCATGCAAATTCCTGTGTTGCGGTCGGATTCCTCCGCTCCAGCTCCTTGGCTATTGACCAAGCCATGGAGTGCCCCTCGAGGGGAGTTCAACCAGCCATCTTGTTATTTCAGCACATTCATCCATCGCAGTCATAAGAGTGGTTTTAATGTGGCTGGATTCCACTGTTGTCTCGGTCCACACACTCGCAGACAGAAGCTGGTATCCTCTCTGAATCACTAGAGCCGTCAGTGGAGATGCCCTGGATAGGAGACACAGTCATGATGTTTGGCTCATCAACGTTTCATACTTGAAGTCTGTGCTGACCACACGGCAGCTGATTTGCTTCTGATAGAGGGATATGTGTTTTGTTTCAAATCTAACTTCCACTGAACTTCTGTCTCGAGACTAAGTGTCTCCGTCAGCAACACAGTAACATAACTAAACAAGGTGAAGAAGACGACGAAGAAGAAAAACTCTCGGTCTGTAGAGGAACCTGGGAGACACAGAAAGGCAGCAGGCTTAACGTCCAAATTGGTTAAACTCAGAGACGAGCCGTAGAGGCCTCATTGCTGGCCTAGGAGAGTTGAGTCCTTCTGGCTGTCTGAGAGCTCTGCCGGGCGTTGGAGGGTTAAACGCGGGGCACTGATTCATGAGAGTGGTTGGTCCGTAGCCAGTCCACTTTGTGTGCTTTCTTTATGAAAAGTAAATCATCCACAGCTCCCTGGGTTTCGCTTATTTGAATTGTCTGAATGAGCGACAATCGCTGGCAGCCCCTTAGAGACGAGAGCCGCCGGGGAGTGACGAAAAGCTTTTCCTCTGCTCAGAGGAGGATTCCTAATGTATATAGCCTAGCGTATGCCGGGGCTGTCTGTCTGGCACCCCTGGACCACATCTGAGAGTCTTTGCTTTTTCTTCTTCTAGTTTTCTGAGATGACAGTCCCCTTCCCTGCTGGCAGGTGGAGAGGGCCTGTTGAATGGCTGTCATTGTGCTGGGGATGGATGGAGGGGGTGGAGGGGATGGATGGATGTGTCTTCCCCCCCGGCTGATGGATAGGAGGGAGGGAGGGAAGGAGGGAGGGAGGGAGAGTCAGAGACAGAGGGCACACTCTGGCGCTCCTTCAAAGCATTCTCTCATTAACACATACTCAAAGGCTGAGATCCACCCGCTAACACAAGGGCACTGTATTCACAGTTATTGAATGAAGTGTTATTCCTCGTTTTGGCTTGGCTATGAATACCTACCTCACCTTCGCCTAGAAGTGGGGCACACCTTGCTTGTGCTTTGTTATTTTTAACCATATGGGTGGACTTGAGCACTTTTTTCAATCTTTAGCAGCTCTATTTTTGGGAGCATTTTCCGTTTTAAAAACCATAATTAAGAATTATTACTGCCTTCACCATAGGCGTGAACTTTCATGATATCTGCTTCTCTTCAAAATACTCTCCCCAGCAAATGTTTTTGGACTACCATACCATTTTTGGTTTCTTTGCAGAGGACTTGTCAGTGTTATCTGTGATCAGTCTGGTCCAAAACTGTGATTTGAAATGTGATATTTTTCCTCTATGCAGCCAGTCGGGGGGAGAGATGTTACCTGTGTGTTGAAACAAAAGAATTTGTGGCGTTGCGATGTGAGGGCTTTGGGAGGAATTTGCTGAGCCTCAAGGAGTGCATTAACAGGTGTTGCTGGGTCTTTTCCCGTCTTCTCTGGCTCCTCTCCTTTATTGGCACTGAGACCGCCGAGCCGATTGTTTGGCTGTTGCCGTGGATATGTCTTTCTTGTTTTGCAAATGGCAGCATGTCAAGGCAAGCAGAAAATGATCACTCAGTCAAAAGTTGTCCCCCCCCCCCCCCCTCCCTCTGTAGAATATATAGGGTCTGTCTAGATACGTTTGAAACCCAAAGATCTCTGTACTGATAATGAGCTCGAGCTGTCGTTATGGTAACAACAACTCGATGGCTCAGAGAGTCAAATAGAGTTGAACGTTTTCAACAAGTTGGTCTCTCAGAAGTGGACGTCTAGTTCCTGGGAGATGAGAGGAGTCTCATAAAACATCAGAAGTCTGTTGCTTTTGGTAGCGTCTCCTTTTCGCTGTGTCTTGTACAGTTTTACTGATAACAGGATGGATTATACCCACAGGCAGAATGAATATAGACACTCATTAATTAATGTCCCAGAATATCTCTTCAGTATCATGACATTGATTAAAACATTGAAGTAGCGTGTTTCCCCCGTATGTGAGACGGAGTTCCTAATGCTCCTTGAGACAACATGGATGACCTTATTTTGCTTGTCTTCCCCAAAACAAGCTCGATGGCTCAGGAAATGAGCCTGCCGTCCAGGCTTTAAGACGGGGGGGGGGGGGGGGCTGAGCAGGCGACCATCTTCAGAGGTCTCCAGCCGTGGCCCAGGCTGCTTCTGTCTACCACCTCTTCTTCTGAGAACTTTCTCTGTAACCCGCTATGACAGTCTCTCTGCAGGACAGGAGAGGAAGAGAGAAAAAAAAAAAAACATGCCTCTGGATCTCTCATAGCTCATACCTTAGGCCCCCACAAACAGCAGGGAAGCCGTGGACATGGAAGAGACACAATATCAAGTCAACCACAATAATTAATTTTACCGAGGCTCTTACAAGGTCAACACATCAGACATCCCTCCTCGGTTTGATGCCTCAAATTTTTTCCCTCTCAGAGAGGAGGGCTGGAGGAAAAGCTGGAGAGGTACGGAGGGAGGGATAAAAGGTGCAGAGAGAGGGAGAGAGAGAGAAAAAAAACGTGTGTCGGTTCAGAGAAGCAGATGTTAGAAACAAAGGCAGCCATTGTTTCGTCTGGAGATGCTTCACGTGTTTCTGGGCCAGGGGCCCAGGCTCTGCAGCTTACCTGTGCTTTGTGGCTCCGCGAGAGAATGGGACCAAAACAGAGCTGTCAGGCCGTATGAAAATATTATTATTTCCTAACATAAGATACCTGCTCGGTAACTGGCAGCGGTCTCAATCATGTTAAAGGAGAACAGTATGAGGAGGATTGTTGGCACTTGGTGCAGACTTCCTCTCCAGCCTTCCTGAAGCTTGGGCTTTCGGGCGCCGTGCCAACAGGGACCTCACCTCACACCCAGGAAGCCAGGATCTGCCTTGGCCTGCCCTTATCAGCTGGTTAAAGGTTTCGTCAGGGAGGGCTGGACACCACAAGTGCCTTCAGTGTTTAATCTGGTGCCGCTGGAAGATAGATGACAAACTGATGACAGGAAGAGCTGTATTACAGGCAAGAGTGTTTCAATTGTGTTTATTTAGCTAACGTATTAGATGTATTAGAGTATGTGGGGAAAGTTTTTGTTGTGACTTGGACGTTACCGCATCACTGTTTCTGCCATCGTAGCACATTGTTTTTCAACAAACATTTTCACAGATTTTCGGTAAATTTTTATAGATCCAATATTACCACAGCTTATGTCACAATCTTGTCCTGTGTATTATCTTGGAGTATTGTTGGCTGTCTATCTTGGCTGAAAAGGTCCTAGAAAGTGTCTCCACTCTAGCACATTTTGAGTGAAATACCCCCATCATTTCAGGTTCATAGGCTCCATAAAAATAAAACATATTTGAGACCCTCTGAAGACGTAGTACTTGTTTTATTAGGTATGCGGAGTAGCAGTCTATAGAATAAACATTGATATAAATGTACTTGGGGGGAAATAATTACGATAAGGAGAGCAATATTATAATTTTTTTGTTTTGTTTTGTTTTTAAACCGAAGGTATGACTACAGCCACAATGGGACATGCATTTTTTTTAACTGGGAACAAATTGGAGCCAGTTTGAGAGCAGTTTCCGCCCTCTCTAGCACTTAATTTAGTTCATTTGCTACACCACCACACTAAGGATCAGTAACTTGTTACGCAGAAAGATATGGACTTTTCTCTGCTTGAGTTTTATAGGCCTGTGTTGTAGCCGCTCAACCACAACATCCCTTCTAGTGTTGCCAGAACCCTGGCCTGCCTGGAAGCTGGGGTGAACACTCGTTCTAATAAGGCGCCACTCGATTTATTAGAGAAAAACTCGCTTTTAATGTACATATTTCCCCCTGACACATGTATGGAAGTGCTGCCTATGATCGTTGTGTGTTTTATGCATGTTTTATGAATGCTCCAACACACACATATTCCCCATGTTAGGCTCATTAGGTTGTGAGAGGCGGTGGAGTCGTTGGAACAATAAGTATTTGTTTTTCAAGGTCCGGAACAAAAACACTTAACTGTTCTGTGTTTTTTCTTTTCTTCTCTGGAAAGTTTAGTGTGAATAATAATCGACTAGAGGACATGAGAGCACATGCTGATGAATTAGCAATGCGACCAGATATGGAGATTCACACTCTGTCCCATCATTGTAGCCTTTGCTCATATCCATCTTATTGTATAGAGAAATGATACCATTCAATTCAGATAACTTTGGTTTTGTTGTGTACGTGGATGCTTTCATTCTCTGTGTTCCTGATTCAGTTCTCCTCTGCTCCCCCCACAGTGAGGAACTGCGTAAAGAGTCTCGTCAGTTGAAGAAGGATCTACAGGCCATCAAGCAGAGAAAAGAGGACAGCCTCAAACCCCCAGCAGAGGAGGAAGCAGACAATGAGGGTATGTCACTGCCTCCATTACCGTCTCTGTTAAATATGTATACCCCGTTAGCTAAAATACTTCTATGTGTGGTTGATCCTAGCCCAGACCTCTGGTTGATCCTAGCCCAGGCCTCTGGTTGATCCTAGCCCAGACCTCTGGTTGGTCCTAGCCCAGACCTCTGGTTGATCCTAGCCCAGACCTCTGGTTGGTCCTAGCCCAGGCCTCTGGTTGATCCTAGCCCAGGCCTCTGGTTGATCCTAGCCCAGGCCTCTGGTTGATCCTAGCCCAGACCTCTGGTTGGTCCTAGCCCAGACCTCTGGTTGATCCTAGCCCAGGCCTCTGGTTGATCCTAGCCCAGACCTCTGGTTGGTCCTAGCCCAGACCTCTGGTTGATCCTAGCCCAGACCTCTGGTTGATCCTAGCCCAGGCCTCTGGTTGATCCTAGCCCAGACCTCTGGTTGGTCCTAGCCCAGACCTCTGGTTGATCCTAGCCCAGACCTCTGGTTGATCCTAGCCCAGGCCTCTGGTTGATCCTAGCCCAGGCCTCTGGTTGATCCTAGCCCAGGCCTCTGGTTGATCCTAGCCCAGACCTCTGGTTGGTCCTAGACCAGGCCTCTGGTTGATCCTAGCCCAGGCCTCTGGTTGATCCTAGCCCAGACCTCTGGTTGGTCCTAGCCCAGACCTCTGGTTGATCCTAGCCCAGGCCTCTGGTTGATCCTAGCCCAGGCCTCTGGTTGATCCTAGCCCAGGCCTCTGGTTGATCCTAGCCCAGACCTCTGGTTGGTCCTAGACCAGGCCTCTGGTTGATCCTAGCCCAGGCCTCTGGTTGATCCTAGCCCAGACCTCTGTTTGATCCTAGCCCAGACCTCTGTGGCTGATTGTCTGTACCTCAGCTTCGGCCTCAATTTCTCTCCCTCATATGTGAAAAGCAAGAGCAGGGTGGAGGGTGGTCCATGCCACATTCTCCTGCAGGGTACACATATGTAGACAGCCATCAGACCTCCCCTATTATCAACCCCAGGGTCTTGCATTTTTGTCTGAAAAATAGAATAAATTGCTGAGTTGCCCCCATAGTGTAAATACCTCTTGTTGTTGGTGGTTGGTTAGCAGCTTGGCCCAGGGTGACTGGTTGTTTTTCTCCTCACCACAGAGCAGCCCCGCAGCCCCATAGCGCCCACAGTCTCCTGAGTGTTTGTCGGTACACCCGTCGATGATGAAACATAGTTTTAAACAATTTTGAAAACCACTTTGGCTGTAAGTTAAGTATGGCCGCAAGGCTCAGGATTGTGTCTACATTGTTTTGCAACAAAACAAATTGTCCATGGGGTCTTGTGGGTTCTATTATGCCAATCTAACTCGGGGGGGGGGGGGGTCACAACAAGGCGGTTTGAAGTTCATGAGCTGCTCTCATCTCTCAGACACTGTTATTGTCTCTGAGTGTCTGATGATGCCTCTAACTTAACTTAATCTCCCAAATAGCAGACCAGCAGCCTATGGTGAGTTACAGCTGATTCTGTTTGTCTCACAGTTTGAGGCTGGATTCCGACTAGAAAACATTGTTTTTGTTTTCTTGGTGGGTCGGGGGGGGGGTCACAAGAAAACTACAAAAAGCGTTGGTGTAGGCCACAGCATGAACATTTGGTAGCCACTGACCTAACTGACATTTACTCCCAAGTTCCCCCCCACTGACTTTAGCTTCTCTACTGTCTTCCATTTACACCCTCCCTGTTGTCGAGGTAGTTCAGGAAGCATTTATGTGTGTCTCTGGCTGCTGAGCTGAGAGGACAGGAGACCCTTTGAAGGGTCCTCTCATTACATTGATGTCTGAAAGTTAATTCCGTAGGATGGAATCTTTAGATGTCACGGGCCAGTGGCCACCGCAGGGGAGCCGGATATCTGCTTAAATGCTGTGAATCCTGAACCTCAGCTGAGGCAGAAGAATGCACTGTGATACGGTGGGAGGTTGTTTCCTCTCATCTCTCGGGATAGTGACTTTTGTGAAAAATTGTAGAACCGATTACCTGCTGTTTCCACTGCAGAAACCTAGATCAACCTTACTCAAGACTAGTTGAGCGTCTATTTCACTTCATCTTCATCTTGTTCAAACGGTTTCTCAAGCTCTTCAGATTTGCTCTGGTAAACCTTTGACCTTCATATAGCTTTGCAGGGAGAGGCTGTTGTATATTGTTGTTCTTACACTGAATACCCTGTGGGAGCAAAGATCATCTGAACTCTGGTTGTGACCTGATCAGCTCAGAGAAGGCCCCTGTTCATCTGTGGGACTGAGTGTATAAGGTTTGGATTGAATCCCATGGCATTACTTACATTAAATTACATTGTACGTACAATGGTTTTGTATGATTACCTCACAGATCTGCTATTAAGACAGAGACATTCCTTCGAATACCATACGTACAGTGCCCTTCGTAATTATTGGGAGAGTGATTTTTACTTTTTTGGGCTCTATAATCCAAAATATTACATTTCAAATAGAACAATTAATATGAGGTTAGTACAGATTGTCAGCTTTTCATTTGAGGGTATTTGTATCAGTATTGGTTTCACAATTTAGAAACAAGAACACTTTTTATACATAGTCCGCCTATTTCGTGGCACCAAAAGTGTTGGGACAATTGGTTGGACTGGTGTTTCTGATTAGTCAGGTATGTTTTGTCTAATCATTTGTGCAGGCATAAGAGAGCTGTCAATGTCTTGTGTTGATCCTAAGCTTTGCATTTGCTTTTGGAGTCAGCTATTGGTGTCTGTCAACATGTGAACCAAAGAGGTGTTAATGAAAGTCAAGAAAACCATCATGAGGTCAAAAAAGAAAGAAAGAAAAAAAGAAAAGAAAAAGGGCTGCCGCCAAAACCATAGGCTTATCAAAATCAACAGTTGGAAGAAAAAAACCTAAACAACTGTTCAACAGGTCAGGAACACTCCAGGAGGTCGGCACGGATGCGTTAGAGACTACCATCCGCAAAAGACAGAACTACAGAGGCTACAATGCAACGTGCAAACCACTAGTTAGCCCCCAAAACAGGACAGCGTATAGCTAATAAAAAAGTGCTTAAGTGGCCTTCTCTGGAAAGTTTAGTGTGAGTTCTAGACAGATGAGACCAAGATGAACATGTATCAGACTGATAGCATGATGTGGAATGTTTGTAGAGACAAAAGGAACTATCCAAGATCCACAGCACCTAATCTGTGGAATACAGTATGGCGTTATGGCTTGGACATGCATGGTTATTTGTTGATGTAACTGCTGACGGCAGCAGCAGAATGAATTCTGAAGTGTACAGAAACATCTTGTCCGCTCAAGTACAAGCAAATGCCTCCAATCTCATTGCACAGCTCTTCATCATACAGCAAAACAATAACCTCAAACATACTACCATAGCAACTCGGGGGGTTTTCAAGGCCAAAAAGTGGAAAATTCTTGACTGGTCAAGTCAATATCCAGATGTAAATCCATTTGAACATGCATTTAATTTGCTGAAAATTAGACTTACGGCAAAAAGACCTCAAACAAATAACAACTGAAGATGGCTGCAGTACAAGCCTGGCACAGCCAGCGTCTGGTGGGGTCAATAGGTTGCAGACTTCAGGCAGTTGTTGCATTTAAAGAATTTGTAACAAAAAATACTAAACATGAGTATGATTTGGACATTATATTTATCAGTCCCAATACTTTTGGTTCCCTGATACAGCAAGACTATTCACAAAAAGCATTGTTGTTCCTAAATGATGAAACCAATATGTACACAAATCCCCTAAAATAAAAGCTGACAATCTATACTTCAATCTCATAGTAATAGTTTTATTTCAAACATATAACATATAGAGCCAAAAGAAGAAAAAATGCTTTACTGTTCCAATAATTACAGAGGGCACTATATATGACCATGCATTTGAATACACTTTGGGCATTCCTTACATTGTTGCGGGAAAGAGAGGGGTATTGTTCTTTTACATGTTCAAAAAGAGATGAGGTTTGAAGAGGACCATTAGACCCTAACAAGTTTAGAATTTCTGAATGTTGGCAGAAGTATGGTGTGTTTGCAAAGCTTTTTGCCCTCCGACGTGTTTTCTGAACAGCTTTTGATAAATTAAAGTGTGACAAAATGGTTTGGGAAAAAAAACTGGCTTGTTTTCTCAGCTTGCCAAAAAACACTATTGATAAATACACACGGGAAGACTAAAGAACACTAGATTTGTCTTTGTCTTATTTTTTTTTTATGAGAATGAAATTGCAGAGGATGGAATTCTAGTCCTGCTTGCGCACATGTTGTGCTTGGATGGAGTCCCCTTCTGCTGCTTGGCCAAGAGAGGTCATGGACCGTTTAGAGTAGGCATGTTCACCTTCATCTCCAAGAAAATACCAGAAAAAAAAACAAGAAAAGGGAGCTCTAGCATATCTATTTGGATCAGCTAATGCTAGACATAGGCCATAGCTATACCTCAACACATCATTAACTAAGTGTGTTAGAATATATTAAAATATGTGGTTGGTACTTTTTACCCGCTAATTGTTTTCTTTGTATCACCTACAAAAGGATTTTGACAAAAGCCTTATCTCAAAGGATGTTAAAGGAAAATGCTGTTTTAGAGATGATATGTTAAGTAGGCCTGTATTGGATTGGATTTTAAATGCTCTGATTTTAGTCTTCATTGTTCTTGGTGAGGTATTATCCTTAATTTGAGAGGCTGATATTTTTGACAGGCACACTGTCAGACAGCCATTGGCCTCATGGTTTGGTTACTATCAGGTCTTGAACCTTCCTTCTGGTCTTCTAATGTCCACACAGGCTACACACAGCTACACACAGCTACACACAGCTACACACAGGCTACACACAGCTACACACAGCTACACACAGCTACACACAGGCTACACACAGGCTACACACAGGCTACACACAGCTACACACAGCTACACACAGCTACACACAGGCTACACACAGGCTACACACAGGCTACACACAGCTACACACAGGCTACACACAGCTACACACAGGCTACACACAGGCTACACACAGGCTACACACAGGCTACACACAGGCTACACACAGGCTACACACAGGCTACACACAGCTACACACAGGCTACACACAGGCTACACACAGGCTACACACAGCTACACACAGCCTACACACAGCTACACACAGCCTACACACAGGCTACACACAGCTACACACAGCCTACACACAGGCTACACACAGCTACACACAGGCTACACACAGCCTACACACAGCCTACACACAGCCTACACAGCTACACACAGCCTACACACAGGCTACACACAGGCTACACACAGCTACACACAGCTACACACACCTACACACAGGCTACACACAGGCTACACACAGCTACACACAGCCTACACACAGCTACACACAGGCTACACACAGCTACACACAGGCTACACACAGCTACACACTGGCTACACACAGCTACACACAGGCTACACACACTTTGTGTTCAGTCACAAAAGCAAACACATTCTTCCCCCATGCACGAACAACAGCAGCCCACTGGCTTGGCATCTGGCATCTTATTCAAGGGGAAAAGCCAATTGTCTCCTCAGAATTCACCATGAGGGCTAAAAGAGACATTTGTACCTTTTGAGTTATTATTTTCGACAGACATCTCTTCAATTTTCAAGACATAAATTATAGCATGTTCCTCTAGTCTGGTTTTCTCTTTCTTGGCATAACCGTTGGTTCTGAGAGCCAAAAATAAGAGAGGCACGCTAAAAACCCTGTCCGTTTTATACCCACCCTAAATGATGTGGCAACATTCTTTCTACCACTCCGAGTTATTTATACAGGTTATGCCTGTGTGCTCAGGGTGTTTTATTTCAATGGCGCCTTGTCAGTCAAATTGTTGATGTGAAAGAAAAATTGTAACAAAGAGTGATCTTTGAAATGTCAATTGACTCGTGATTATATGTTGCAGTTAAGTTTGTTTTTTTTCTCTTAAAATATCAATTCACAGGTTTCTGACGAAGGGAGTTCAATTCAACATTTAAGAGTCACTTAGCCTCGTTCAAAAATGTGTGATATGTAGGAATGGGATTTGATTTGGCCAAGTGATTATTAGTTAATAGTTGTCTTGTGATTATTATCCTATTTAGGACAGTTTTACCTCTGGTATTGGAGGCAATATGTACAGTAGCTACAGCCACAGTTCATCTACAGCCCTTGCGTCCCTCGCAACTGGAATCAGAGTCATTAATCGTTTGCTAATAACAGTGGTGGATAGAGCCAGTGGGTGTTGGTGAACTAGTTCTGATGGGTCAGGTGATGGATGAGGGACAGTAACACAGCTTTGATGCCCCAGGCCTCGTTGACTCCTCGTGAGCAAGCGTTGATTGGTAAAGGGGAAAAAGAAACATTTTCCCCAAATGACGAGGCGTTTTGTCGTCCACAACAACCCCCCCGTTGCTACAACATCAGCAGCTTGATTTGTAGCTCTCTCTGGCCAGGTGACAGGAGTGGGGGAGGAATGTAGTTAGAATGGCCATCAAACTCAAAGATAGTACTTAGCGACAACAGCTGGAGAAGGTGAAGTGTGTACCTCATGTAGGACCCGAGGGCATCATCATTCAGCGTCCTGCAAGTCCCAGGCTGCTATGAGGGGCAGAGCGCGAGGGGTGAACGGGAGAGATCTGGAAAGAGATCACTTCTTGCTTCCATAAATCAAAGGAAAAGATTTGCACCTCCAAGCAGCAGGGCAGACTTCCGCGTTGAGTCCAGGGAAGTGCAGAGAGAAAGAGTAGCCCCCACACTTTGCAGGACTGTGTTAGGGGATTCCGATGATTGCTCAGAATTCGGAGTATTCATGGCCTAAATGCCTTGTGAAACAAGAGTAATTGCATGGTTTCCTGGACTTAAATGATAGCCATCCACCCCTGTGGGACTTGAGCTTTTTGTTACTCAATTAAGTTCCTCCTGAAGTGAACTTACAACCTTGTTTAAAAAAAAAAAAAAAACTCTAAGCAGACAATATGAGTACTTTTACGGGTAGTAGCAGTTTTCGTGCCAGAGGAGTACTAGGCACCTAAGTTGTGACACCGGTGAAATATGTCTGATTAAAACTAGGATCATCACAATAGTTAACACCCTGTAGGAGGTTTTATAAAGTCAAAAACAACGTTATTTTGGTGCTGAAAGAGCGTTTTAGAGTCTTTATGCACTCTTTCTGTTTGACAGAGTAGTGACGTGTCTTTTTTCATTCCTTTTTAGGAATAATAGGCTTTTGAGACTTTTTAAACCAATTTAGTAGTGCAGTTTGCCCACATTTATTTTTAGGGTTATACACGTCTGTTGCTGAAATGGTTTACTTCATTTGATGCTTGCAACATTTACCCTTTAAAAATACCAATTACAAAAACATCCCGGTGAATTTACAAACGTCACTTTGTGCAGTTCTAATAGAGAAAGTGTTTTTGCTGCCACAAAAATAAAAGACCGAATTGAACATCCAAATTTTGGGAATCTTTGGGTATTTACAGTGGAGATGTACATAGAGACTAGTTTCAAAAGGCTGTTGTGTAAACTCAGTCAACTTAAGCTGCAGAAAAACAAACACACGCTGCAGAGAGAGTTTAGACTGGAGGGGTTTAGAGTTTTGGGAGGGCATTTGGGGCTTCATAACACTCCAGAATTGTTTTCCATAAATAGCCATTATGAATGTGCATTATCCAATAGAGAGGCTCTGCTTTGCCATTACGGACTGATGTACTGCACATGTATAGTATGCTGGGCTATAAAAACAACAAGTCCAAGGAAAAGTGGCCTATCATCATCCAAAGATCCAGAACTCTTAAGAAGAGGCTTCAGCCAGTCATAAGTGTGAAATGCTCTCTCACATCCTTTAACACCCTACTGTACCTACGTCATAACACAACCTGACAGACAATGCCCCACTGTTAATGCCAGCAGCAGCATTCAGAACATGGCAGCACTTAATAAACGGCAGGCGCGGGAGGTCCATGTGACGTCGTTTGTTTTGTCCCCCCACCTCCCCCCCCCCCCCCCCCCCCCCCCCGACTGTCAGGCTCTGGGGCCGCTCGTCAGCGTTGCCATAACGCTGGCAGTCAGGTGAGGCTGTCTCAGACCTCGGAGCTGGGGTGTGACATCACAGGGTGTTGTGGAAACAAGTGTGCCACTGGCGATGGCGGTGGCAGACTCTGTGCTCACTGTCTGCCTCTGCTGTGTGACATCACTGCCTGAGTGTCGGATCCAGGAGATTTGCAGAAGCATGTTAACGCCTTGAGACACCCAGTGCCAAAAAGGCAGCTTCTCTCAGCCTCTCTTTCTCTCTCTCTCTCTCTCTCTCTCTCTCTCTCTCTCTCTCTCTCTCTCTCTCTCTCTCTCTCTCTCTCTCTCTCTCTCTCTCTCTCTCTCTCATTCATTGAGCCTTATTCACGCACATATTTTCACCATATTTTGAGAGTGACCCCTACTCAGACACTGTCCCCTACTGTCCCCTACTGTCCTCTATTGTCCCCTACTCAGACACTGTCCCCTACTCAGACACTGTCCTCTACTGTCCCCTTCTCAGACACTGTCCCCTACCCAGACACTGTCCTCTACTGTCCCCTACTCAGACACTGTCCTCTACTCAGACACTGTCCCCTACTGTCCTCTACTCAGACACTGTCCCCCTACTGTCCTCTACTCAGACACTGTCCTCTACTCAGACACTGTGCCCCTACACCACACCAGTTTTCCTCGTTTCTCTTCCCACAGATCAAGGGAAGTTTAGAAGCCACCACATCATTCAACGATTTAATTCATCAACGATTAGGAGTCAAGTCATGACATTAGACACATACATTGAAAGAACACAGCGGCGTCCCTCCTCGAGGGCTCACTTCAGATTCTCCAATCTCCCTGAAGATTCTCTTTCACAAGGTGTGGAATTTGACCTACTCTAGTATAGAGAGACACCCCGGAGAGACTTTGATCCGTGATCTATACCTACGCTTCCTTCACCCCTCATAGGTGACCATTTTTTCTCAGCTTCTACCTGGCGTCAGTCAAGTTTTGTCAGGTTTGACCAATTAGCTGCTCAGATGATCTGCTTCGTTCTGTCTCACCCTGCCTTGGAGTCATCCATTACATGAGCCTGTCACACAGGGAGGATATAAGATAACAGGCAGAAAATGCAGGTCACTTATGAGTAAGATGAAGTGAACGGTGAGTGGGTTGTGATCCCTCAGTATCGTATCAGTATTTAAGCAAGCCCCCCCTGTGCACCCCCATATAGAGCATCATGGCATTCAAAAATGTGAGGTAAATTTTTTTTTTTTTTTTTTTTTTTAACCTCATATTGACCCCTCATATCAACATGTCTCACATTATATGGTAGGAAAACTCACAGATCAACATGCTTTCCTCTCTTTTTTTCCATCCTGGAAGCCACAATGGAGTGAGGTTGATGAGTGTGTGTAAAAAAAAAAAAAGAAAGAAAAAGGGGGACAAGAAAAAGAAGCTAAAATCCCTCGAAAAATATGTTTTTACTTCAATGTAGTGTAAGAGAGACACTCATTGTACTACACTTTGTTGTTGTAGTTGAATCACGCAAGGTTTTGGTTATATCCACTTACTTCAGGCACTTGGTTTTCTCATTTCAAACTGGTTGCCCAGAGGTATAGTTTTCCCCTACCCCGTCCATTCAGTCTCAAGGCTCAAAATTCATTACATTTCCCTCCTCTTTTTCAGAGAGAACATTTACAATATCTTGGATGTCGGACGCTCAGCGGTTTCATTGCAGAGAGGGGTTTCCTTGTTAAACTGGGAGGCAATCATTCATACTGTAGGCCTCAGATCAGCAGCCCAGACTTTGTAGTTAACTCCACTATCAGTAAGTCACGAGGACCGGCCACGTCTCTGCCTCGCAGGTGGTCCCTCACTAATGACCAGCCCCGAGCTGCAGATGTTTTGATCATGTTGGTTCTTTGTTCTGCATTGTCTCTGATGATACTGGGGGTCATAGGAGGCCATTGTGGTTTAGTTGGCTGGGACAAACTTGGCTTTTCCTGAATGTATCTCACAGTGGAAACAGTCAGACCGAAAATATGTTATAGGCCTGCTATTGTTTGGGTCACCACTAGCATTGACGCGTCGTCTCCCACGGTTACTGCAGGTGACAAGAAGCCCGCCAACGAGGCTGTGGCCGAGTATCTGGAGGGGAGGAAGAAGTATGAAGACCAGAGGAAACAGAAGCTGAAGAAGGGATCTACAAGAGAAGCCCAGGTAAAAGAGGAGTCACTATTGAGTATGTTGCCTATGAGCTTATTATCAACTCTAATTACCAGTATACAGTATGCCGTACAATTGTGTTGTGCCACAGAGCTTGAGTATATGGTGCGTCAGCTTCCTGTATGGCCGAGGGCTAAACCCTGACTTGGCTAATGGCATGTTAGATCAAAGTTCTGTGTAAAACCTTGCATTTCAATTGGTATTGTTGCCACCTGTATCTCAGGTTAGGATCTGGCCACCAAAGGACCTATTTTTTCCTCCCCCTCTTGTCTATAGACTATGGCACTTCTGGAGCGCTTCAAGTCCAAGCTGTCGTCAGCCATCACACAGGCCCCCGAGGCCCAGGAAGAGGGCGTGGAGGAGCTGGGGGAGGACGACGACAAGGGATGGTCAGTGGGCCTCTTACGATGGTCATATTAGTCAAGATAAGCTATTTCATTTACTGTATATTGTGCCTTTCATTGGCTGTCAAAACCCCACCTCCACCCCTGCAACGGAGGTGAACCCCCCCCCCCTGTCCTCGACAGCTATATTGCACCAGGACGCTCACCATTCATGAGTTACCGCTGTGGAGACGTATTGTCGATGCTATTGCTTATCGTAATATCAAGTATCATATCGTGTGATAGTGATGAACAGGACGGACTGTGCTTTTCACGCGTGTGCATTACATTGTATGGACTGTAAAAAAGCCAGCCGGCTAACAGGGTATGAGTGTACGAGTACGGCAGCCTCCCTCGGCTGCGTGGCACTCCGCGGCCAGAAAGCCTGCAAGGCCCTAGACACCACTGACACCATTAAAACAGTATGCACTGTTTATTTTCGCAATGCTGCAATGGGCTACTCATAGATAACTCATCCGTCCAGCTGACTTAACAGAGCAAATACAGTAAGTCTACAGTAGGCTAGGAGGGACAGTGTCCAGTCTGAGGTCAGTCTTAGAAGTGTCCACTTACTTACACAGATCTGGGATCAGCTTACCTCCCCCTCAATCCCGTTAGGGGGGTCATTACAGTACAAAACGTGCCTGACAGTAGATCAGTGTTTGGGAGGGGGAAGGGGGGGGGGGTAACTTCTTCTCCTTCCACCCCTATCTGAACACAGATGTGGTCCCTCACTCCCACTCTGCCTAACAGTAGAGACAGGAGGTGGGCCATGCCAGCAGCAGCAGCACCACCAGCAGTACTGATGGTCCAGGCCAAGGGCCCCCCTGGCGCAGACAGACAGTCTGTCTGTTAATAAGCAGTCATAACAAAAGCCAGACGAGCTCGTCGCTAATGACTTGACACCATGTTGAACCTTACACAGGCCCAGATACGACGTGACTGTTCTAGATAGCTAGCCTAGGAGGCACCGCCCCAGGCTTTTCCTTTCACGCCACTCATGAGAAAGTCGTTTCTCAAACCGGCACCCAGGTTTAAAAAAAAGAAAAAAAAGAAATGGCTCTAACACCAGCCCTTGTTTTCTCTCTTATGTTGATTAATAACAATAATAATAATTATTCTATCACAACGACTGCCAATGGCCCCTGGCCTGAGCTAGATTACTCTTCCTGCTACAACTGGGGAATTGATTATTCACTTGCTTAGTCAAATGTATCGATTGTAAGTCGCTTTGGAATAAGGCGTCTGCTAAAGGCCAAAAATGTCAATGTTAATGTGACTCTTCTCGCTCATAGCTGGTTTAAGACAGACGCCAAGCAACAACTTCCCCCCTCTGTTTCTAACATTCGAAGCCTTAAAATGTCTTTTAACAATATTCATCATTTCATGTCCATTAATCTCACCTCTGGATTGAGTGAGAGTGGAACAGACTGTTGTGTATGAGAAGTGAGTCAGTCCGCTAGAAGGCGTGTAAGTAAGGACATTCCTGTCCCTCAGCGCTTGCGCTACACTGGATGACAAAAGAGAGAATGAAATAATTGCGCTGTCAGCAATCTTGCTAAGCTCTAAATCACTGACACCACTCGCCGAGCAAATATTAGGTCTGCCGGGTCTTATTTCGCACTCCGTTAAATATCACGTCTAAATACTGTTATTTTTTGTACTACCTAAACGAGGGCTGGATGTTTTTTTTTTTTTTGTGCAGCCTAATGTGTGTTTTTAGGCTGTATCTGCTCTTATGGTTTCAGGTTCCAACACTAGGGGGGCATGTGTCCCTGACTAGACAGGCCATAAAGGCTGATTGGAGCTACTTTGTGGTAACCAGATGAGTGAGTCGGGGAAGGAACTCGGGACTTGAGACTGAGATGTCATTTGAATAAGTGAGAGTACCAAGTAGCCACATTTGGAGCTTGTCCTGTCGGAAGCCTCGTAGACACAACAACACACTCCTCACGAGAGTCTTCATTGATTCTCATAATCAATTGATTCTTGAAAGTGAAGTGCATGGGGGTACAACAAATACAGTCGTTTCTGTTCCCTGTTTTTTGACCCAGTGAAAGTGTGTTTATAGTGTAATGCGTAACGCACTCTGTACTGGTAAAGTAGGGTTGTCATTCCCTTTCTTCTTCATTGGATTCTGTCTGAAAGTATTCACCGTGAACGTAAAACACGTTCATGTAGTTGACTGTCAATGCCACGGGTCACGTCATCTCGGTAATCCATCTGTAATTCAGTTGTGTTGTTTAAGAATTAGGGATTACGTGGTCGTTTCCAACTCCCCCATCAAGCCGTCCCAGCCCGGCCCACAGATGTATGGAATATACAGTGTGATCTACAGCGAGTGTACACACACTGTCTCATACTGTTGGCTCAGGCTGCTCCTTCTGTCTGAGAGATCACATGCATATGGAATATTCTTTTTTTTTTCTTCTTCTCCCCGCTCACATTTATGGCCTATTTCGGTTCTATTTTTCAGTTTGATGAACTCCTCAGATGTATACCGTTTTACATTTCTCTTATATGCTGATCTGTTTCCAACATCCTGCTGTGTCTGGTACCGCGCATCGCACCGCAGCCCCGACTTCTCCAGGAGAAGTTCAGGAAACAGGTTGGCAAACACACCGCTCCGTGGAGTTGGAAGTTCAAACATGAAACAGGAATTGGCACGTGAAGACATTTCTCTTTCGCCTCTGCCCAGTTTACATTCTGTTATTCGTATTGATAACCTCGGGGGATCCGAACCTTTCGCTTTGGTGGAGGTGAATATGTGAACAGTGAATTGGCGTGAAGTCTAAGAATCCCATTCATTTGGGCCTTCGGTTACACCGAGATTGAGCACAAAGCAAGGTGACTGTGAAGAACATGTTCTTTGGCAGTAAGAATTAGAGCATTCCGCCATAGATGTGTATAGGCTAATTAGTTGTTGTTGTTGTTGTTGTTGCTGCTTGTTTCAGCTCCTTTTAATATTGTGATCTGGTTGGAATTTTCATTATGCAACATTGTTTTCCTATGTTCTCTCTGTAAGATGTTATGTTATGGCTGTAGTCGGATGGGAAAAGAGAAGACTGGGGATGAATACTACTTCAGTTCTGCAACCGTAACTGTTTAGGAGAGATTTGTGCGAAAGTTCAAGATGCACGCACGCGTGTGTCAAGTTAGGATCCTGCCCACAGTGACCAGAGTCACCATCAGGAAATCAGCTCTGACACTGTGTTTTCCTCTCATATTCTGTTTTTCACCAAAGACCTCAAAGTCCCTCAAACCTAAATATATAAAGTCAGGGTTTTGAAATGAATACCATGTGTTTGAATTCAAGGAAAGTGTCTGTGTGTGTGAGATTTAGAATAACAAAACCTGTAGTTCCTATTAGGCTCAGCCAGCCCCCTTGAAGGCGTCTGTCTCTCTGTCTGTGCTGTGTGGGGGGGTCCTAATGAGTAAGAGAGGGCCCCTGAGGTCTGCCTGGCCTGCCTTAGCTCTCCCCCGGTCATGGACACCTCGGTGCTGAGCCCCAGCCAGGTATGGGGAGGTACAGAGGGACAGGAGCAGCAGCACAAACCGTCCTAGAAAAACACCAGTGGGAAGTCTGTGTGCCACTACGTGAAGCCCCACTAACGGAACCTGGGCTACAACACGTCAGACAGAGGAACCTGGGCTACAACAGGTCAGACAGAGGAACCTGGGCTACAACACGTCAGACAGAGGAACCTGGGCTACAACAGGTCAGACAGAGGAACCTGGGCTACAACACGTCAGACAGAGGAACCTGGGCTACAACACGTCAGACAGAGGAACCTGGGCTACAACACGTCAGACAGAGGAACCTGGGCTACAACACGTCAGACAGAGGAACCTGGGCTACAACACGTCAGACAGTGGAACCTGGGCTACAACTGGTCAGACAGAGGAACCTGGGCTACAACACGTCAGACAGAGGAACCTGGGCTACAACAGGTCAGACAGAGGAACCTGGGCTACAACAGGTCAGACAGAGGAACCTGGGCTACAACACGTCAGACAGAGGAACCTGGGCTACAACACGTCAGACAGAGGAACCTGGGCTACAACACGTCAGACAGAGGAACCTGGTCTACAACAGGTCAGACAGAGGAACCTGGGCTACAACACGTCAGACAGTGGAACCTGGGCTACAACACGTCAGACAGAGGAACCTGGGCTACAACACGTCAGACAGAGGAACCTGGGCTACAACACGTCAGACAGAGGAACCTGGGTCAGACAGGTCAGACAGTGGAACCTGGGCTACAACAGGTCAGACAGTGGAACCTGGGCTACAACAGGTCAGACAGTGGAACCTGGGCTACAACAGGTCAGACAGAGGAACCTGGGCTACAACAGGTCAGACAGAGGAACCTGGGCTACAACACGTCAGACAGTGGAACCTGGGTCAGACAGGTCAGACAGTGGAACCTGGGTCAGACAGGTCAGACAGTGAAAGTCAAATCCGGGCCAGAGGAGTGTAAACTATTCCATCTGTGTCTGTGTCTACAAACTTTAACCCCCTCTCTCTCTCTCTCTCTCTCTCTCTCTCTCTCTCTCTCTCTCTCTCTCTCTCTCTCTCTCTCTCTCTCTCTCTCTCTCTCTTTCTCTGCTAACAGACATGCACACACACACACACACACACACACACACACACACACTCTGAGGAGCCAAAGAGCCCCCACCCGTCACCTCCACCCCACCTTCCTCCTAGACCTTCCCCCTTCACCTCCCCCTTCCCTCTCTCTTTTCAAAAAGCGAAAGAATAATAAATTCAGGAAAGGCTTCTGAGGCCTTGCATCATGGCAACAGAGCGGGTTGGTTTTGATAAGCAGGGAGCTCTGTGAAACGCCGAGAATTTCAGTCAGAGCACAGCTCAGAGCTGTAACTCTGGGCGATGAGGCCGGCAGGCTGTCATCACTGAGACTGCTAGACAAATTATCAGAGCGGACCCGCTCGCACGGCAGGACTCCTCAGGGTCTGCCAGAGTCTAGCCATGACATTCTAGATGAGCTGTCACAACTCCTGCCGATTTCAAATGAACACAGGAGGAGAGAGAGAGAGCGGCACTGCACACACAGGCTAGCAGACTGACACACACGCCCACACGCATGCCCGCACGCACACACACACACACACACACACACACACACACGCACACGCACACGCACACTCTCTCTCTCCACCAGTGCACACAGACAGGCGAACAGGCAGACAAGCAGACACATACCACACGCCACACACACACACACTCACACACACCGCATACTCTCTCTCCACCAGTGCACATAGACAGGCAAACAGGCAGACAAACAGACACATACCACACACACACACACACACACTCACACCAGACAAGCCGGCAGACACATACACTTACACACACATACACTTAGCCACACACACAAACTCAAGTGCACACTCAAGCAAACACACACATACAAGGACACACGTGAATGTGATCTTTGCAGCAGATAAGAAAGGCTCTGTGGTCCATCAGTGTTAACTCTCAGCTGTACTGAGCGTCTGAGCACCGGCAGTGCTGCGAACCATCTCGTTCTTAGTGGAATCATAACATCTCAAAGGGGGAATTCATACTGTATGTCTGTCAGTTTAATGTCTTAATGTCCTACTCATAGTTGAAACACAAGTCTCCAGAGTCAGCGTCTCGATTCGGTTTCGGTCCGGTTCACGTCCTCCTCCTCCTCCACTTCTATGAACAAGAACGGTATCTGCCGTTTTTCTTGTTTTTTTAATTTTCCCAGGGTTGCTTGTCTCTGACCTCTGTAGAAAAGCATGGCACTGATCAGAAACTCCTGGAAACAGATGTGGCCTGTCAATCCGTTATGCATGTTTCGCTTTGGTGCAGAATCCCGCTTGCACCGGGCAGATGTGTCCACTTGATGGACAACAGTGACCCGCTTCACCCCTCTTGAAGTTTTCTCTCCGCTGTCACTATCTGTCTTACACAATCCCAAATTCCTCTCCCCTCCCGTGGCTATAAGCTCTTAGTTTGATCAATAACTGAGACTGACACACAAGCCTATTTGATACAACACGTGTCACCCGATGAGGTCTTTTTTTTTTCAGTCGAGGTGTTCAAACGAAGCTAGGGGTGATGAAGGTTGAATCGTTAGACAGCTACTTTCTCCCCCAAATTGTTTTGTGACTGACATGTTTTGTCGCTGACATTATGACTGACACAGTCTATGTTCACACTTGGTGAATGCCTTCTAAGAAAACTGGGCTGTTTTTCGTTTTTTTTGTAAAAGGAAAAAACGCCATCCTACAAGCACTTGTATAGATGAATTGTTTAGTCCTTTTTTTCTGATCCTCATAGTAGAGGCAGTTAACATAGAATTAAAGTTAGCAGAAAAGACTTCTCAGTTCAAAGCGTTATTGAGCGTCTAAAGTTCGTCTAAGAGAGTAGTAATCACATCATCTCTCCGAATTCGGTGGAGTGTGAAAAGTCGTATGGATTTCGGGGAACGATGTCCTTTCTACCTATTCTTCTTCTATGGTAGTTCCATCATGGCTGTCTGCACATTCACATTCTGATATTCGTCTCCTTTCTGGTGCGGAGGTGTTGTTTGCTCTCGGTCCTCAAAGGAAAACAAGAGTCCAGCCCGAGTCAAGGATGCTGCCAACTCATCCAGCCACATATCCCTCCTCCCAAAGATGGAACATATTTCAGTCCCATATTTCATATAGTGGAGGGGGGGGTTCTTCTCTAGTACTCACACAGTACATTTCCTAAATAAAACATATTTTAGAATAGGCCTACACATTTTTGCGACTGTTCACATATGCAATAGGTACGTTACTCTGGATGGATCGATGCCCCATGACGCCCCATGGGTTAAGCGTGATGGATGCTCATGGCAGTCTTGACCTGTGCTTTACTGTGTTAAAGGGTAGCTACTGTGCGTGTGTTTCATCTATCCAATGCAGTCTGGGGTATATAGGCTCTCACGTGGATGCCTGTGATGCAACACCTGCTTCAGTAGCAGAGCAGGAATGTGTGAGGTTTTTGTCCTGGGGTTGTTCCACGATCGATCTCTCCTCCTGAATGCCCAGCCTCTCTCCTCCAACGGCTCTGTGAGGAGAGAGAGAGAGAGAGAGACTGGGGGAAATTAAAGACATATGAGCGTCTGTTCACTGGCTGCCAGCCCCATCAGAGTTGTCTTCCTCACCACTACAAACATCCCGACGTCTCGAACTGTAGACTACACCAGAAACTGTCACTCGTGGACTTCAAATTGTAGGGGACTTGCTAGGGAAGTGTGGAGAGATGAGATGATTTTATTTAGAATTCTTTTGGTCGATTTTAGCTGCAGTTGTTAGTGGTTAGATAGTGACAGTTAGTCAGTTAATGGTTAGTCACTTGTTAGTGGTTAGATAGTGACAGTTAGTCAGTTGTTAGTGGTTAGATAGTGACAGTTAGTCAGTTGTTAGTAGTTAGATAGTGACAGTTAATCAGTTGTTAGTAGTTAGATAGTGACAGTTAGTCAGTTGTTAGTGGTTAGATAGTGACAGTTAATCAGTTGTTAGTAGTTAGATAGTGACAGTTAGTCAGTTGTTAGTGGTTAGATAGTGACAGTTAGTCAATTGTTAGTAGTTAGATAGTGACAGTTAGTCAGTTGTGAATGGTTAGATAGTGGTGGTTAGCGTTAGATTGAGTGTATCTGATGGGAGGTCAAGTCGGAATGGTTTAAAAAAAAAGAAAACTATATTTGCAACATTCAGTTTGCTGAATCTCTGTCTAACCGTCACAGCAAAACGCGTCTGGCTTAGGAGTAATAACTCTTATGAGCAGTGATTTAGTGGGCTAGAGTGCTGTATTACTGTTCTTTGAACTCTCTCCCTTTCCCCCTCTGATTTAGGATGGCCCATGTACTACAGTTTGATGAGCAAACCAGAAAAGTCAAGGATGCCACAATACAGGACGAGGACACGTTCGAGATCCACGACCCGCGCAACCCCGTCAATAAACGGAGGAGAGAGGAGAGCAAAAAGATCATGCAGGAGAAGAAGGCCAAGAGGTCCTCACTGTAGGTCAAAGGTTACAAGCTTGTGGCTCCAGACCTGGTCCTCCAGCATCCAAGGCTCTATCCTCTCCCACAGCATCCATCCATCCATCCCGTCTCTTCTCTGTTCAACTGAATGAACTCAGCCCCTGGAATGCAGTGAATTACCAATACAGACCTGTCTTTTAGAAGTTGTTGCCTTAAACATCTGGGATAAATTTCGTTGTTTGGTACCTGTACTGTAGCAATGACAAATAAAGTCCATTCCATTCCATAAGGGAGCTGACATGAGTACGACATCTCCGTTTTTGTAATCCATGAGAAAGAAATAATATAGGCCTACAGTACATGTGATAGTTAACTCAACTGTTAGTCCTTTCTGCTTCGATTACCAAGTCTGTGGTAATTTTGTATCATATGTGTGTTTTGCAATAGCATTGAATTGGAAAGGTGAGATAGATAGTAGTGGTGTAAAATGCAGAGGGGAAGTACTGGAGTTGGACTTACTAATCCTCTTGACAAGTAAATTGCCATTTCCATTTTTTGTGTTGAAATCAATTTGTCAGATTTGTTGATGTCTTGGATAATAATAAAAAATATCATCATGATCAGCCTTGATGTGTGATCTTTTAATAAAATGTATGGTAACTCTGTAATGGATAGCTACATATTGTGTTTCTCCTAGACAAGGACGGTCTTTGATTGATGTCAGTATTTGTAACAATGTCTGTCTCCATTTCTGTACACACACTTATGAGGGTATCCTGCAAATGCATAAACATCAAGTATCTCAAATACATCTGTGCACATGTAGCTAGATGAATACTGTGGCTGTGGGGAGCAGGGAGGGGAGGAGGCACGGCTGCTAGCTAGCTGCTGGAGCTGAGGGATCCTGATAAAACAGACCCAGCCATATGACTACACATGACTGGAATCATAAAAAGGAGCTCTCTAGCAGAAGTTGTGAAAAGTGATATTAAACCTCTAATAACTCAATGACTCATTCTCTATAGCTTCCTCTCTTCTGTTCCAACCCTGTCAGTTAAAATGCTTCAGTACGGATATGAGCTGGTGTCACCCAATCATGTCATAGCTATTTCATCAGATGGACACGAGGCGAGCTACGCATAACTGTAGAGAAATCGAACCAGTAAGTTAGACTACCTAGACTAACTACTCCCCTTTTTTCCCCCTTTTTATTTATTTATTTTTAAATAACATTTTTAAAGCTTACTTTCATACAGTGTTGCCCCCCCCAGAGCCCTACAGTAGTGGGCACAAGGGGCAGCGTGTAGGGAATATGGCACCATACGAGATAGAGCGTCTTCCTGACTGGAGTGGTTTTGGATAAATGATCTACCACTGCCATGTGTGTGACCAGGAGCTGCGTTTGGCCGGCACGCTGCTTTTTACTGCTCTTCTGGGATCACGCTTAAATGTTCATATGGAACAGGAAGGAGAGTTAATGTTACACTACGAGAGCAGCCCGGACCGCGCTCCTGCAAATGTGAAACAGGTGAGATGCACCAGAAAGCATACAGTAGTTCAACTACGTACAGTATATATATATATGACCCTGACGGAATTAATCCTTAGAAATCTTTTCCGTTTTCTTTCAATATTAGAATAATAAAGATGAACACAAGAGGTTCATTTGAAGGAGGAAACCGTAGGCATAGATGGAGGTTGAGGGGGACACACAGGGAGAGGGGACAAGACAATGTCACTCCTGTCGAGAAACACCAGGAGAATACTTAACATTCCCCAGCCTTGCAATGCCCAGCTCAAGGCAGGAAATACCGCTGGCTGCTGCTGGTCATGTGACTGTCGGGGATGAGATGGAAGGGTAATAGCATTATCATGCTATTCCACAACCACTATCTCCCTCTGCCCTTGTGGGTGACGGCTAAAAATAGCCAGCTAATCCTTCTCCTCCCCTGGGAACACAAGCGAGGCAAAGTCCTCTCCATGTATATGTCTGGGTCCTGGTCTACGCAGCTGGGATCTGGGATGATCTTTTCTCCTCGGTTTGTTGCTCCTCTCCTTGGTGTTGGTTGATGACACTACAGGCCTTCACATGATTACCCCATGCTCACCTAATCTATGATGTGTGGTCACACACACACACACACACACACGCACACACACACACACACACACACACACACACACACACACACACACACACACACACACACACAACACACACACACACACACACACACACACACACACACACACACACATACCAGCAATCTCTCTTATGCAAAAGTATTGTAGTTCTGTCTTTTCTAACCCCCTCAAACCCTGTTTGGCTCTTCAGTTCTGTGGGCATAATAGGACACATCATTCCTTCTGTGTGTTTCCATCCTAAGCCTCCACACAGGTTGTGTGTGTGTGTGTGTGTTGAGGTGTGTGAGAAACACAGGCTGCCTGACCTCTGAACCCTAGACATGAGTCTTCACTGGCCGGCCAATACCCCTGGGCGGGTGTGTGTGACTGTGTGTGTGTGTGTGTGTGTGTGTGTGTGTGTGTGTGTGACTGTGCGACTGTGCGTGTGTGTGTGTGTGTGCGTGTGTGTGTGTGTGTGTGTGTGTGTGTGTGTGTGTGTGACTGTGCGTGTGTGTGTGTGTGTGTGTGTGTGTGTGTGCGTGCGTGCGTGTATGCGTGGGTGCATACGTGCGTTTGTGCATATGCGTGTGTGTGTGTGTGTGTATGTGTAAGAAGGGAGCCTCGCAAGTGTGTGTTCACATGGAGTATATTAATGAGTCAGGGAGAGAGAGTTCAAAGAGGGATGACAAGAGCGAGCGCTAAGGGGGAATTAGACGGCAGGCTTTCATGGTTAATGGTGGTCGGTCCTCCTAGGAAGTTCAAGGACGGAGCAGAGAGCACCCATTTCTCACTGAGGTGTCCTGAAGGTCTCCAACCCATTTATCTGTGCCTTTGTATGCTAATGATCAAACCATGAAAACAGAGTGGGTTGTTAAACCCAGATCTCCTAGACAAACTGAAGCAGAGACCCAAGCGCTTGCCTTTCTTTAATAGGGTTAACCTGTATAAATGTCCTCATGTCATGGATCATATTTCACTGCTACTTTATGAGATTTATTTTTCGGCAGCCAGATTTTTCTCTTCCTCCCTCCCTCCCTCCCTCCCCCTCCCTTCCTCTCTTCTCTTCTCTGTACAATACTCTCCCAAATGTGCTTCTTGCATTACAGCAGAGCCAAGTGAGCGTGCGCCACTGTTAAGACTCCCCGAGATGATGAAGTATACGAAAACAGTCCCTGGTTGGCTGGCTGCTCCTCCAGGCCCCGGGCCCTGGGGTTTGTTGCTCTTGTGCCGGGCGTCCTGAGTCAATATGGCCGCCGCAGAGGCATCTTTTACACACCTCATTAAAGACGTGCCACTGGAGGGGCATATGTCAGAAGCAAGGAGATGCCAACCAGGAGGGGGAGAGGGAGGGAATGTGATATAGCATAATATTCCAGCTCTGAAGGGGGTTATTGGACCATTAACAAAAACACATATTCATTCCCCTCAACCCTGCCAGACTTTGGATCCAAGCAAGGCCTGCACATGAACACCCCAGGACCCGAGGAATTGGACGAGACTGATCAGGAATGAATACTATTTCCCAGAAATTTTAAAGCATAGAAAGGAACCAGTCAAAACAATAAATTAAGCCCAAGACTACAACCAAGACCAAGGTTAAACTCTGAAGAGGAAACCTCAGAAATATTTTACCTCGAACTGAATGAACATGTTGCATTGAATTACACGCAGGATGGTTGTTATCTAACCTTCCAGTTGGAGACTGTAAAAATATTTCCATTTATGGCCTGGATGAATTTATACCATATTTTGGGAGACAACTTGAAAAAGATTGTTAATGTAGGGTGAGCATGGTGTTGAATTTCAAAAAAAATCAGACCGGTATGAATCATATGACTTAGTTCCATGGAAGGCCAACTCTAGAACTCGAAACAGGGGCTGAGTGATGGTCATGTTGTAGCAGACTGATTATGAGCTTCTACCCTCTTGACAAAAGCCTAAACTAATGACCTGTACCTCAGGCATCGGAGCAAACCTTTCACCTGTTAAACCATCCTACTCTAGTCATGACATTGTTAAACCATCCTACTCTAGTCATGACATTGTTAAACCATCCTACTCTAGCCATGACATTGTTAAACCATCCTACTCTAGTCATGACATTGTTAAACCATCCTACTCTAGTCATGACATTGTTAAACCATCCTACTCTAGCCATGACATTGTTAAACCATCCTACTCTAGTCATGACATTGTTAAACCATCCTACTCTAGCCATGACATTGTTAAACAATCCTACTCTAGTCATGACATTGTTAAACCATCCTACTCTAGTCATGACATTGTTAAACCATCCTACTCTAGTCACGACATTGGCCTTCTGAGTGAAACTCCCATGGTGACCATGACCAACCACCTCCATTAGCCACCAGCAGCACCCACCTCCCCTATGGGAACCTGGACCCAGTCTTGACTCACTGCTCTCCCTTTCATAAATCTATCAGCACTGGATGGAGGAAAGCAAAGAGGTGGAATCCAGGTGGAGCTTTTGCTTCCACCTATCCTGTTATCTCATTCATTAAGAAGAAGGAGGACAGAAGACAGAAGCGACAGAACAGGATCCCCTGTAATTAAACAAAGCCTGATCCTCTTTAGGTGTATAGCCGTGACATGGTTTCTCTCTGGTTTCTCTAACCCTAACCCTACAGGAGTTATCCCGCCCCCAGGGGAGGCTTGTGGGGGTAGAACAACCTCCTTGTGCTGCATGGAATGAAATGAAATGAGGAATGGTACCATGTTTGATAGCATTCCGTATTCAATTCCATGTTTCATAGCATTCCGTATTCAATTCCATTCTTTACTATGAATCTGTCGTCTCCCTCCACGAGCCTCCCCAGATCCCTACTACTATCTACTTCTATCTACTATCTACTTCCATCTCTTACCCTAACTTGCATGGCCAAAGCTTTTTTGCAGTCGTCTGCAACTTTCCCCTACATATCTGTATTTCATCCTGACTGTCTGATTTATTCACACCATATTTGTCCATTGACTAGCACACATACGTACACTCCCATCTTCACCTCTCTCTTAGTTTCCAAATCAACCGCTTTTTTTTGGTTAAAAACAACTCATAATTTAGGAAAATAAGGCGTCTAGAAAGGGGGAGGACGACTGTTTGTTAGTTTGTTAGTGTGTAGTCATAGAGACGTCCCTCTGAGGTAACTTAGCCTGGACAGGTCACTCCTAGTCTATCAATGCTCTTAGTCCAGATTAGCATCACAGGTATGTAACCCAGCAGCCCAGTCACAGTGGACAAAGCCCCAGGTAGAGGATATAAACAAGATTGATGGCCTGGAAACGAGTGGTTGCCTATCTGCTATTGGTTGCCATGTAAAACACACCAATTTGTGCGTAGCATACCTTTCTCTCCACACACATTTTTGGTCATGTTCACTCAAGTATGCCAAAGGAGAAGCTCCTGGTCTTCTCCCTCTGTCTGGACTGCTTCTGCTCTCTGTTCTTGTTCTTTCATCCGGTATATTCTACTGTACAGTTTGGTTCTGGTAACTTTAGCCTCTTCCTTACTACTACCGATGAAAGTAGTTTTGCTCTAAATAGCCTGTGAAAAATCTGAGAAAATATTATTTTTTGTAATGCTTTGCATATCGCCTGTGTTTTGGCATAATATGGTAGAAAATAGTCTGCACAGTAGGCAGCATCATCGACTCTCTGGAATGTGTGTAGTTGCGTGTTATGGATACATTTGTGAACTTCCTGAAAAGACATTTTCTGTTGACCTCAACTTCTGATGTCCTTTCAAGACACCCCCAAACATCCTGTGGCTGTCTTTCCCTCTTCCCATCCAAAGGATAAGGGGGAAACGATCAAAGGACTGCAGCTCAAGCGATAAAGGAAGAGCAGACAATGTCAACAACAATGAGTTTGCCAGAGCTCCTACCTGCCATGGTGTTCCAGCTCCTGTGTATTTCATTTCCATATTTACACCCACACTAATATCCCATCCCCAGTCCCACTCCTGGAATAGTACAGCAATAACGTCATACCACTTCAGACAAAACAACAAGAAACATCGACGCTTCACCTCCGAAAGACTCTCATAATCTTTCTTCGGAGTCATTTGAGCAGATTTTATGGATATTAATTCATTTAAGTTAAAATAAGAAAACGGTGGTACTTTATTTTACAGTGGCTCAATACCATGACAAGGCACTTATTGATGGATGAGTGACTAACTAATGAAATTGCTCTTCCAAACAGATCATAAGAAATGTATAGCACAATTAGAATTGATACTGTAAGAGAGAGCATTAACCGCCCTAGAGGACAGTTTTTATCACTACAAGGGTAACGGCTGACTTGTTCCCACATGAAATATGTTGTTGTTACTCCCACAGTGTTATTTAAATCACTCAATCAGTTGATTACACTTTTATGGCTCAATCACGTTGTGATAGCATTATACAGCCACACCACCAGCCTCATTCAAAGGACATGTTCATTAACAAGAACTTGTAAAGGAGAAAAAGCTTTAGGGATGACTGCCTATGTATGATATCACTCCTCTATGTCTTATGCAGTATGTCAGGCACAGTCAGGTACAAGTACAAAGCCTATGAAGTGAGTCTCACCATTGTTCCTAAAAAAAAGAGTAAAAAAAAGTCCTATAAGCTCTAAACACAGAACAAGTACAGACGTATAATGTAGCCAAACTGAACAATAACCAAGAGAAAGCCACTGTACAGGACCCAGAGCCCCGCCGTCATTCATTCTCATTAGCCTGTTGTCGTTAGCTGCTGTCATTAGTCATGGGAGTAGGAACACAGAGGAGACTTAATCTCTGGATAATGAATTCTTGATGGAGATTCCAGTGTGCTTGCCAGGGAGACGTCCCTTACCATGGGGACTCAGACTCCTCGCTGGCCCCTCTGCTGCCTGCGGCTGCTGACCACCACCCACCCACCACAGGGAGAGAGAGAGAGAGACAGAGAGAGAGAGAGAGAGAGAGAGAGGGGGGGGGAGAGAGAGAGAGAGAGAGAGAGACGCACACACACACACATCGCATCTTCCCCCCATCCATACTCAAGCACTCTTGGCTTGGCTCCATCAGTTTAAGTGATTGGCTATCGATTCGCTGTACACTTAATCTACTTACCTGCCTGCTCTCTCTCCGCACGACAACAGAGGACAGGATAGGAACGCAATGGCCTCTTCTGAAGGTGACTTGCCAGGCCAGATGAACCCAAGCAACCCATTAGACCCTCACACACACTTGTTTTCATACACAAGTATTCTATACATTTTGGAGTGTAGAATAAAGTGTATGATTGTAACGTAAACATGTTCGATCCCTCCGTCATCTTAAAGTCAGAGCCATGAGGGTGGTCTGTAATAAGAAATGGAAAAAAAGAGGTGAAGAGATGAAAGCAGGTCTATCTGCACACCTGATGAAGACCCTGCAGGTGCAGGGGATTGACAATAAGCTTTACCCCAATGAAGAGGCAACGTTGCATGGATGGATTATTCCTGTTAAAACTCCTTGAGACGGTTAAGAAGGTAAAACCCCCCCCAAAAAACACATCCTAGTATTTGAGCCAGACGGATGTTGCTGCCCTGGCTGCTCAGCAGCCCAGCACCCATCCAGCGCTTTGATCTCCTCCACAGCAGCCCAATGTGGGCTTCAGCTGTGGGAAAGAGTGACCAAGGGGATTAACCCAGGGAGAGAGGGCCCAAACAGACCAGAGCAGATAGCAGGTGCTGAAGCTGTGACCTTCCCAGGCCAGGCCAGACCAGACCAGGGCCAGCATTCCTGCCTGTCAGACCCCCTGGGTCCACACAAGCACAGTCTCCGGCAACACCATCTGGAGCTGTTTGCCCCCCAGCATGTTTCTCTCAAATGGAATAGTGTCTGAAACACTTCAGACACTCACCGACGACACCCGGAGTATCTCCAGTAGCTTGATTGGGGGGAAGAAAAACTCTCTGGTGAAGCGATGTCGTTTGTCACCGTGTTCATCTTCACACCTCACAGTACGTCCCAAAAAAAAGAACCCCCCCCCCCCCACACACACACACAGCAAAAAACTGCCAGAAACAACAAACGGCTTTGTGAGTCCATAGTCCTAAACCCCTCAATCTGTGTTCCTCTTATCAACTCTACAGGCCAGGGAGCTCTGTACTCAGCCAGCCCTGCCCAGCAGATGGTGTATCTGAACCTGCTATCTGTCCCTGATCTCAGGGAAGTGTCAAAGCAGGGCTCCAAGGCTTTGGGTTTCCAGGCGCTGAAGTGAGAATGATCAGAACCAGTCATGTGTCTTTATCTTCAGAATGGCAGCTTAGACCCACAAATGCCTTCTTGGAGCCTTTGATGCACTCTAGGATGCACTTAATGGCATTCTAGCGATGTGTGTGTGTGTGTGTTTGTGTCTGTGTGTGTGTTTGCTTGCCATAATGTACTGTACAGCATTCATGGCATTCTAGCGATGTGTGTGTGTGTGTGTGTGTTTGCTTGCCATAATGTACTGTATAGAGTCATGGACAATCAAACATCTTGACAAGATATTCAATGATATCGACTATCGAAACACATAATAAAGTATGACACTCTCTTCACTTTTCAATCTAACAGAGGCGTTCAGAAGCGATCGAACTCCAGGAACGGCTTTTACCACTGTCTATAATTATCGGTCGATTTGTGAAGTGTAGAAGCCTGTCTCTTAAGAGGTGTAATCTGGTCCCTATCTTCTCCACACCTCTTATCACAGGCAGCCAGGGATCTCCCATCTCTCTGCCATCTCATGTACTGGGAAACCACACCATCACTTGTGCTCTCTCAAACACATGGGCTGTGTCAGGGAGACGAATCTCACAGCCTTGACAGGCGAAGGCAAAGACAGATGAAAGCAACAGGATGAAGTGATCATACCTAATTACCTTTTCTTTTTTCGGAGGGCAGTGGAATATTTCCATTTCACTATATTGATTGTTCTATTTTGAGGTGAGTTGTCAGGCTTTCGTGTTTCTGGAGCCATAGGCTACAATGTACAGCGTACAGACATGTCCGTGGAGGAACAAAACGCTGGCACCCGAGACTAGCGCAGAAACTTTGGCTGGAGAGAGATAAACATCTGTTGAGGTGTGGTTGACAAATCAAGTACTACCTTGAACACGTCCATGGTCATTAATGCCCTCGGTGGTTGCGTCACCGTGCATACTGCTGAGTAGTCAGCTATCTCAGTGGTTTTGATACTGAACGAGCACCTACAATACAGCATCATTTATCTTGTCATACACACTCTTCGATATTCCTATATTGGCATGAACATTGACCATCATGTTTAGTAAGTGATTATTTCCTCCAAATTCATTTTTATTATGTCATTTTCAGGTTAGACATTTCTGGTTATTCTGCAAGGGACCCCAAAAAAGGGGTGAGTATGTCCCTTCTCACCTTCCATATCTCCTATACAACTCTTACTGTACTGCAGTGTTTTCAGCTTCTTGGAATCCATATAAGGTCTTTGGAGTAAAATACCAACATACAGTATGAAATATGTAATTGTTTCTCACACAGCCTCTGGATACCCAGCTCTCCTCTGTTGTGGCTGCAGACAGGGCAGGCATGTAAACAGCCAACTCTGAAGTGTGTGTGTGTGTGTGTGTGTGTGTGTGTGTGTGTGTGTGTGTATGCGTGTGTATGCGTGTGTGTGTGTGTGTGTGCGTGTGTGTGTGTATGCGTGTGTGTGAGTGTGTGAGGCATGTAAACAGCCAAGTCAGGGCCTCAAGTTGGAGCGCAGCTGCTGAATCCCTCAGCCTGAACCCTCTCACCTTTTTTTTCTCTCTTTTTAAGGAACTTCTCTCGTCCCTCCTCAGGACTTGCAGTGTCAGGCTAATGTAATCACAGGCCCCTGCAGCCTGCCAGCGAGACAGAAGCTGGGCCAGACGCACAGGTATTCTAAACTGGTTACATTAGACCAAACAGGCCGTCTGTCTGTAGCTGTAATTGGAGGCCCTGGATGAAAACGAGGGGGTCGTGTTCCTGAGCCAAATGGGCTAGATAATGTTTATTTGGAATTAATTACCAAGGAGTCGGAGCAAAAACCTCACAGCTTCCAAGTGAGAATGGAGGCACATTGTGATGGAGGCACATGTAGCGTAGACCAGGTTGGAGTTCCTTAGTCCCAACTCTATATGGTATCAGAGTATCGAGGCTCTGATGTTTTCCTCTTGAAAATGAGGAAAACATAAAAAGTCTGAACAGAGGTTTTCGATTGCAGGGGGGAGCCAGGCTTCCTGGGTCGTCCACGATGGGTTTAATCTGTCTGTTGGTGGGATCCAACCAAACCCTGCACCCACGGAGGCCCTCCAGCAGCACGGTGACGGTTACCCCCCCCTCCTGCTCTCGCGTAGTGAATAGATGTACTTGTTCATGGGTGATAACAGGTATCCTGGTACCCTGCCATGAGATGCTGTTAAGACTCTCTGGGCAGGTTCCAACAGCTGGGTGAAAGGACCGGAGG
>NC_137689.1:50355823-50363323 GCF_963989245.1 Nansenia antarctica | reverse complement strand
CGTCCGTGTCCGCCATCCCCCGTCACACGTCTTCCCACAGTCGGACCAGTCCCCAATGAACCACCTAACAACAACAAAAGGAATTGTTCTAGAATTTGTACCATTTCCATATAGAATCCATTGTCACCGCATAGATTCATAACAAATACTACATAGATACAGTACATGCAGAAATAGGAGTGTGAAAAAAAGTGTCAGTGAGACTGCCAACACAACAGTCATCCAACCTTTGAGAGGTTACAGCAGTGATCCATCTTACATCATAAGATGGAATGTATACAGAATTAAGAATGCCTTCTCACATCTGTGTTGGCTTTCATTACTTGAGCCCATAAAATGCTGGGTATTCTAAAACAATTATGTTTACATGGCTCCTTGATACAGTGTTTTCATTGTGCTCACTGTGAAGACAATATTTGCGTTCCTAGCTGACAAAAATGCCATGTGTTCATATTATGTCAGCACAAATATGTGTTCTGCAATGTAATCTATAATGGAAAATAAGAGCATCCACGCCGCTGCACATGCATGGACAGTGTGCACTGTAAATAAGTGAAAACATCCCAAATGCTTCAACAACGAACACCCTGAATTAAAAGGAGCTGGACGGTGTCAGCCTAGACGTTGCCCTCGGAAACCCTGACTGAGCATTAGGTCAAGCAAAGATTAGGCCTCAGATTGGCTTCTGACACATGCAAATCGAACTAACACACACACACACACACACACACACACACACACACACACACACACACACACCACGATTGGCAGACTACTGAGGCCCATTGGCCAAAAGCATTTAAATCCTCTTTTTCCAATTTACCATCTCAGACATGATTGAACTCTGTCTGACCGTTCCTCAATTCGCAGCAGAGAGGCTAAGTGGTTTTGGCCACTGTACTCACACACACATATTCCACACATATACATGTATATTATCCCTCGAGGGTTCATAAAGTAAACGAGCCAATACAATTAAACACAGGTGGTCATTTTCTGAGTTTCCATTTTTTGGCATAAAACCGAGGCACTGAAAATAGTTAACATATGAAGTTATAAATCATTGCCGGTTTATTTTAGCATTTTACTTCAAAACACAGCTTTACAGCCTGAGCTCCTTGAGGGCAAATTAATATCACCAGTCATAATCATTTCTACAAAAGATTTTTCGTAACCGGTGCCGTAACCCGCTCCTCTCCCTAACTACCATTTGATCGTCTCTGCTTGTCAATCATTGATATAACTTGACATTTCCTAATAGCTCCTCTGGACTTCAGGTCCGACATCAGTATCAATTATTCTTACGGGCCAAAATTCACTCAACAACTACAAATGACTAATGATGTACTTTACTTACTAACCAACTCAAATGATGTCTAACAGTCTCTAACAATACAGTTCAGTTCAAATGGATCTGAAGGGTCAGCACCATAAATGGCTATCGCAGAAGATCTTATCAACTTCAGATGTTTGTCTGAAGCTGTTGAATTTGGCAGATTTTCCTCCATGTCTCCATCAAATGATCCATGACGATGGCAGTCTCATTTGTTTTCCAGCTAAAATGTGACTGCCCTGGAATTCTTTGGTGGAAACATTCAAATTTCTACAACTCCAACCAAACTTTGCCAAACTATGTAATGAGTCCTGCGGCGGCCGGGAGGAACGCCATCACAGTGTGATTGGACACAACGACGGTAAGGTTCACATGGAGCAGGGTGTGAGTGATGAGGCTTGACGTACTCTGGAGGGCAGGGTTCAGTGTTGCAGGCCCTCTGGGTCTCTGGTGGTTTACTGTCCGGGTCACAGTAGCTGTTCTGGACCACCGAGTTATCGTCCAGCCTTTTACACACCAACTCCTGCTTCTGAGAACCTAGCGGAGAGACAGGCCGCGGAAAAAACACACACCAAAACATACACTGTTACCAATCAAGGAGCCAAAAATCCTCTATTCCACATGAAACACTTAAACAAGTGCTGATGCGGCGCGTACTGTGAGTCAAGTGCGGTATTCAGGTGGTGGCCGTATCGTTTTGAGTCTGTAGTAAATCCAGACGTGTAAATGTCTTATTCTTTGCAGGATATCTTGGCAAATCACTTTTACAGAGCAGGAGCTCTTTACTTTGGCTCCTGGTGGAGAGTGTAATGGCTACTGTATCGGTGTCACCCCTCCTTCTTACCCCAGGGTGTGTGTGTGTGTGTGTGTGTGTGTGTGTGTCGGTGTGTCGGTGTGTTTGGGGTATAGAAATTATAGAAATTAACATTGAAATACAGATTGGGGGTACTGTATGGTGAAGGTAGTGAAATTGAAGTTGTGAGCGAGTAAAGATATGTTTTGAAAAGGTTTTATTAGCACACTGATGCATTACATAAGACTTTATGATTAGTGGAGTAAGCTGAATTCAGTGGCTATATGATCCCAGTCTCACGTCCAACGCTTAAGGATCTGTTATTTTGATACAATGTATAGTATAACTTGGTGGGAGTCCAAAGCTAAAAGATTGCCATAAACAACACCAGCATATGGGTAGAGTATGCATGCATATGGGTAGAGTGTGTATGCATATGGGTAGAATATGCATGCATAGTGTATTACCATATATGGCTCTTAGAATTACGGTTGCCCTATAACAGCAGATCTATGCTTTTGAATTAAACATTCTTCTATTCCTCCAACGACTCTAGAGCTTTTCTCAGTGTCTTTTAACTATAATATTGCAAGTATTTAGTGGCCATGCAAGACAACTGGGAAGGAATAGTATTTATTGTTTCATAAAAACCAATTGCTTTTGGGGCTGAAAGATTTAGTTCAGTCATTCTTGAGGCCATGGTCAAACATTTCACTGTGGTTTCGGAGTTAGAATGTTTGACTATGTAGGACGAGGGTTTTGGACCAGTAACCATCTGTGCACTCGCAGCGCTGGTAAACCAAAAGATATGCAATGCATCTCATTCATAGAAATTACAGCATATTCATGTGGATTGCTGCAATACATGTAAAATACATACTGGATATACAACTACAGTTGAAAACAATAAAGTAATGATCCGAGAAAACGATCTCAAATTATGGCACTGGGTTCCCCCACAGTATTCTTAAGTATTTGGATATCGGTCCAGATTGGCCAGACACACACTCACACACACACACACACACACACACACACACACACACACACACACACACACACACACACACACACACACACACACACACACACACACACACACACACACACACACACACACACACACACACACACACACACACACACACACACACACACACACACACACACACACACACACACACACACACACACACACACACACACACACACACACACACACACACACACACACACACACACACACACACACACACACACACACACACACACACACACACACACACACACACACACACACACACACACACACACACACACACACACACACACACACACACACACACACACACACACACACACACACACACACACACACACACACACACACACACACACACACACACACACACACACACACACACACACACACACACACACACACACACACACACACACACACACACACACACACACACACACACACACACACACACACACACACACACACACACACACACACACACACACACACACACACACACACACACACACACACACACACACACACACACACACACACACACACACACACACACACACACACACACACACACACACACACACACACACACACACACACACACACACACACACACACACACACACACACACACACACTCACACACACACACACACACACACACACACACACACACACACACACACACACACACACACACACACACACACACACATAAGGAAGATGTTGCAGATAAAGTGCTAGATATTTGAGGTTACTATTATTCTCGCATCCCTTGCCTGCCCAGAAGCCCTGTTCCCTCATGGTCCTGGAGGGTCCAGACATGTATGTGGGCCTTTATCCAAGCCAAGCACCAACACACCTGATTCAGATGACCACCTCAGGTGTGTTCTAGTACTGGGCTGGGACAAAATCCCCCAAACACACTAGTTCTCCAGGGCCCAGTTGTTCAAAACGTCATCTGAATCTTTTTTGCTATCCAGGACCAGATTCGTACTGGGGAATCACACTGGCTCACCAGAACTGAGCCCAGGAATGAACAACACTGATATGAACTGTTCTACCTACAGTGGTTCTACCTACAGTGGTTCTACCTACAGTGGTTCTACCTACAGTGGTTCTACATACAGTGGTTCTACCTACAGTGGTTCTACATACAGTGGTTCTACCTACAGTGGTTCTACCTACAGTGGTTCTACATACAGTGGTTCTACATACAGTGGTTCTACCTACAGTGGTTCTACCTACAGTGGTTCTACCTACAGTGGTTCTACATACAGTGGTTCTACCTACAGTGGTTCTACCTACAGTGGTTCTACCTACAGTGAATCTACATACAGTGGTTCTACCTACAGTGGTTCTACCTACAGTGGTTCTACCTACAGTGGTTCTACCTACAGTGGTTCTACATACAGTGGTTCTACCTACAGTGGTTCTACATACAGGCGTTCTACATACAGTGGTTCTACCTACAGTGGTTCTACCTACAGTGGTTCTACATACAGTGGTTCTACATACAGTGGTTCTACCTACAGTGGTTCTACATACAGTGGTTCTACCTACAGTGGTTCTACATACAGTGGTTCTACCTACAGTGGTTCTACATACAGTGGTTCTACCTACAGTGGTTCTACCTACAGTGGTTCTACATACAGTGGTTCTACCTACAGTGGTTCTACCTACAGTGGTTCTACATACAGTGGTTCTACATACAGTGGTTCTACCTACAGTGGTTCTACCTACAGTGGTTCTACATACAGCGGTTCTACCTACAGTGGTTCTACCTACAGTGGTTCTACATACAGTGGTTCTACCTACAGTGGTTCTACATACAGTGGTTCTACCTACAGTGGTTCTACCTACAGTGGTTCTACCTACAGTGGTTCTACCTACAGTGGTTCTACATACAGTGGTTCTACCTACAGTGGTTCTACATACAGTGGTTCTACCTACAGTGGTTCTACCTACAGTGGTTCTACCTACAGTGGTTCTACCTACAGTGGTTCTACATACAGTGGTTCTACCTACAGTGGTTCTACATACAGTGGTTCTACCTACAGTGGTTCTACCTACAGTGGTTCTACCTATAGTGGTTCTACCTACAGTGGTGATGATGGGTCTGTTGTGTCTGCTTACCTCCAGCACAGGTGGCTGAGCACTCTGACCAGGGTAGGTGGTGCCAGGAGAAGCCCACCTCGTTGTCCCCGCTCCCTGTGCGCTGAATGGGCACGTTGAACTTGTAGTGGATCCCCAGGTTCTGCTCTTGGAGGAGCACCTACGGGTCAGAAGAGGGAGAGGAGAGATGAGGAGAGGAGAGGAGAGGTGAGGTGAGGAGAGGTGAGGAGAGGAGAGGAGAGGAGAGGTGAGGAGAGGAGAGGAGAGGAGAGGAGAGGAGAGGAGAGGTGAGGTGAGGAGAGGTGAGGAGAGGAGAGGAGAGGAGAGGAGAGGTGAGGTGAGGAGAGGAGAGGAGAGGAGAGGAGAGGAGAGGAGAGGAGAGGTGAGGAGAGGAGAGGTGAGGAGAGGAGAGGAGAGGTGAGGAGAGGTGAGGAGAGGACAGGAGAGAGGAGAGGAGAGGAGAAGAGAGGAGACGAGACGAGACGAGACGAGGAGGGGAGAGTTGAGGAGAGGAGAGGAGAGAAGAGGAGAGGAGGGGAGAGGTGAGGAGAGGAGAGGAGAGGAGAGGAGAGGAGAGGAGAGGAGGGGAGAGGTGAGGAGAGGAGAGGAGAGGAGAGGAGAGGAGAGGAGAGGAGAGGCCTTTGGGCAAGATCGGGTCCAGCTGCATTCTCTCTTTAACTTGAGCATCCTCCAATTAAATCAATCCATTTCAAGGACCTTTTTCCTCATTCAAATTACATGTTCAAAAGTAAATTTCGGCATAAGAATAAATAAAAAATGTAATTGAACCAAACTAGCTATTAAAAAAATACACAGAACAAAGCTCTTTCCTGTGCCTCACACCGACTCTAAGTTTAGCCAATGGGCAGCGGCCGTTGTGTGTTTATGTTAGCGTATGCGCTGCAGAGAGGGACCAGGAGAATTAGACACAGCTTCGGAGGCCACAGAGGAATGGGTTGTGGTGGGGTGGCCAGTCAAGTCTATTCCAGTGGTGCTGTGTGGTGCTGTGTGGTCTGGTATTTTCAGAATTCACGTCCAGACAAAAGCCACTGCGGACCATTGAGTAGGACGGCATAGAAACACACACACACACACGCACACACACACTCTCACACACACACACACACACACACACACACACACACACACACACTCTCTCTCTCACACACACACACACACACACACTCTCACACACACACACACACACACACACTCACACACACACACACACACACCACACACACACTTTTGTCGTTACACCCACTCAAGCCCATGTGCGCGCACAAACACATCACACACACGCTCATGCTCATGCTCACACATGCCATTGCTCCCCACTTACACCAGCGCTTGCACACACACACACACACACACACACACACACACACACACACAAATACACACACACACACACACACACACTTGTACACATACCAGAACACGCTCACACAAACACACCCTCAACAAAACACGTGCCTCCGTGTGTTTAAACTTTGCCAGAAATGTTTTTTTCAATATCCACATATATATATATATATATATATATATATATATATATATATATAACCCCAAACCACTGCCTGGAGGTCACCTAAGGTTTGCTCCCAGATGTTGGGTTTATGTGGACTGAAGTGGACATTTATACATTTAGTATAAACATAGCCCTACTATCCACAGATAATGTAGCAAAGGGTTCTATGTGAGGTTTATTGGTAGTCAATACCAAGATGTTAACCAGTAAGTAGAAAAGTCCTCTGGTCTAAATCATCAATTATGAAACCTGTGTTTGCGTTTTGACATGAATATTAGTAGTACCACCTTATCTGTGCCTAAAAGGTGCCGCCACATTGTTTGACACAACAAAACAACAATAACAAAACCACATTTACCATGACCACCAGGTTTTCGGTGGTCGCTCCAAGGGCTTCGAGTGACTCGGGTTCATCGGAAGGTCTCTTGTAGTGGAACGCCGTCCCTGCGATGTCGAACTTCCTGGGCCAGTCGATGGTCCACGCTCCGTTGATGTAGTAGTCGTCCCCCTCCGATTTCAAAGCTAGGGGTGTCAACCAAGACAGAAGTGGCCGTTAGAACACCTGACGAGAAGCGGCCAATGAAAGACGACCCTGGGACAGTCGCTAAGACGACAGGTGGAGGCGATGTTTTGGCATGATGTCATCGCTGTCGTTCATCATCATCATCATCATCATCATCATCTTT
>NC_137689.1:50343323-50348323 GCF_963989245.1 Nansenia antarctica | reverse complement strand
ACACACCAGAGAGAGCCCATCAAACGCATACACGCTCCGCTTGGGAATCTGAGGAATTCTCAGCCCATCAAAGAGACCTTTCCACTGTTGGTGTAAGCTGGGTACACAAGACAAGAGCATCCAGCCTGTAGGCTGTGACTGGAGGAGCAGAGGAGAGGACAGACCCTGGGAAGCTTTCTAAAACTCCACGAATGTCCACAAAACCCACTGAAAAATGGAGGGTCGGAGCAGTTGGTGTAATGTGTTATGCGTTGTAATACAGTACATGCGTCATTCCAAAGTCACCTCCAGTGTAGGGCTTCCAGTTGTAGTACTTCCCACGGAAGGGCATGCTGTCGAAATCAGCACATTGCTTCTCCCTGAAGTCACGAGATCCTATTGGACAAGCCTGGAAAACACAAACAACAGCACATCATCCCACCGACACAGGTTAAAGGTAGATATAGTATATAAAAGGATATATTATATAGTTAAAACATGTTACAACATCTATTTCCCAGTGTGATGACAAGTATTGAAAACAAGTATTTCAACGTCACACAGATGTCTTGTTTCTGGCTCTGTGAGAACAATGTGCTTTGTGTTTGGAAGGATTCCATTCTTTCTGCTGTTAGTTATTTGCGGTGGATAATAGAACACTTCTTTGAGTGGTAATTAGAAACATAAATGCAGCCTCAGGTCTGAGTCTGGGTTTTAAGTTTTGGTCTGAGTCTTGGTCTGGGTTTGGGTCTGGGACTGGGACTGGGTCTTGGTCTGGACCAGGTCTGGGTCTTGGTCTGGGTCTGGGACTGGGTCTTGGTCTGGGTCTGGGCTGGGTGTGGGTCTGGGCCAGGATGGTACTCAGTGGTTGGATGTTGCTCCAGATAGAGCCCAGAGGAGAGCAACATGATTGGTCTGTGGAGGTCCTCTGGACCCCAACAACACTCTCCCTCAGGACCTCAACAACACTCTCCCTCTGGACCTCAACAACACTCTCCCTCTGGACCTCAACAACACTCTCCCTCTGGACCCCAACAACACTCTCCCTCAGGACCTCAACAACACTCTCCCTCTGGACCCCAACAACACTCTCCCTCTGGACCTCAACAACACTCTCCCTCTGGACCCCAACAACACTCTCCCTCTGGACCCCAACAACACTCTCCCTCTGGACCCCAACAACACTCTCCCTCTGGACCCCAACAACACTCTCCCTCTGGACCTCAACAACACTCTCCCTCTGGGCCCCAACAACACTCTCCCTCTGGACCTCAACAACACTCTCCCTCAGGACCTCAACAACACTCTCCCTCTGGACCCCAACAACACTCTCCCTCTGGACCTCAACAACTCTCTCCTTCAGGACCCCAACAACACTCTCCCTCTGGACCCCAACAACACTCTCCCTCTGGACCCCAACAACACTCTCCCTCTGGACCCCAACAACACTCTCCCTCTGGACCCCAACAACACTCTCCCTCTGGACCCCAACAACACTCTCCCTCTGGACCTCAACAACACTCTCCCTCTGGGCCCCAACAACACTCTCCCTCTGGACCTCAACAACACTCTCCCTCAGGACCTCAACAACACTCTCCCTCTGGACCCCAACAACACTCTCCCTCTGGACCCCAACAACACTCTCCCTCTGGACCCCAACAACACTCTCCCTCAGGACCTCAACAACACTCTCCCTCTGGACCCCAACAACACTCTCCCTCTGGACCCCAACAACACTCTCCCTCTGGACCCCAACAACACTCTCCCTCTGGACCTCAACAACACTCTCCCTCTGGACCCCAACAACACTCTCCCTCTGGACCCCAACAACACTCTCCCTCTGGACCCCAACAACACTCTCCCTCTGGACCCCAACAACACTCTCCCTCTGGACCCCAACAACTCTCTCCCTCTGGACCCCAACAACACTCTCCCTCTGGACCCCAACAACACTCTCCCTCTGGACCCCAACAACACTCTCCCTCTGGACCCCAACAACACTCTCCCTCTGGACCTCAACAACACTCTCCCTCTGGACCCCAACAACACTCTCCCTCAGGACCTCAACAACACTCTCCCTCAGGACCTCAACAACACTCTCCCTCTGGACCCCAACAACACTCTCCCTCTGGACCTCAACAACACTCTCCCTCTGGACCCCAACAACACTCTCCCTCTGGACCCCAACAACACTCTCCCTCTGGACCTCAACAACACTCTCCCTCTGGACCCCAACAACACTCTCCCTCTGGACCCCAACAACTCTCTCCCTCAGGACCAATGAAAGCTCTGAGCATGCCCAGGTCAAAGCTGCATTTTTCCCAGGCTGAAAGTATTCCCTGTCTGAGCAGGCCTGAATTAGAGGAGAGGGGGACTGACTTACCATTGAAGTGTGGGCCAATCTGACGTCTTATAAATGCACATGAAACATGCTGTTTTGAGTAAGAAAAGACATACATAAAAACAGTATTGAAACTGTGTCAAATGAAGATTGTATTTAATATTTATCTGTGTAAAAAGCTAGTTGAGTCTCATGGTGTTCTATTCTGTGATTTACTGTACTGTATATCATGTTGATGGTGATGAAACTCAGTTCTACCATTACGCAACACTCTCCTCCTCGCACTTTGTTGAATGCTCTCTGTAAGACGCAGGAGAACTTCTAGCATGGCCGGGTCTCACCCTCACTGTTGCCCTACTTCCTACAAGGTGACGTTTAGCACTACAAAGACCCCCCCCCACCAGATCAACCACCTGATAACATGAAATGACTGCAGGAGTCAATGACAGAGAGGGAGGGAGGGAGGGAGGGAGGGAGCATTAGCTCATTGTTGTGAAAGACAGAACAAATGATCGCTGACCTCCGCTCAGCATGAAACAATGGCTAGGGCAGAAACCGTAGTGTGTGTGTGTGTGTGTGTGTGTGTGTGTGTGTGTATGTGTGCGTGTGCACGTGCATGCGTGCATATAGGGGACGTGGGGGGACATGTCATAAATGAGTTAAAATAATTAAGCCATAACAAATTCAGCTGTTGGACACTGAACAAAGACCCCCCCCCCCCCCCCTTCCAACATACACAAGGCTAGGCAGCACAGCGGGAGAGGATAGCCTAGCTCTCACCTCCCAGCTAGCAGCTAACTATCTCCGCTGAGCGCTCTGGGGTCTGTCTGAATTCCACAGGTTCAGAGAGGCTTAATTACTACAAGGCTTCATGTTCAGGCCAGAGTTGTCAGCACTCTGCAGTCTCTAATGTCCTCTCTGAGCCCTGGCCCATAATACATTTGCGTCTGGTGTGTGTGTGTGTGTGTGTGTGCGTGTGCGCTCGTGTGTGTGTGCGTGCGTGTGTGTGCGTGCGTGCGTGCGTGTGCATGCGTGTGTGTGTGTGTGTGTGTGTGCGTGCGTGTGTGTATGTGTGTGTGTTACGACAAGTGCTACGACACATTTTCGTTGGACGCGGTGCGGTCAGGGTAATGAAAAGTGGTTTGGGATGTTGTTTGTTTCCCAAAGTAAACGTTCGATGCTTGCTCTGAGTTGTTATTTCTAAGATTTGTGGTCGAATATCCAGAAGCCCCGTAACTGGCTCCATTTTCACCTTCTGAAAAAAAGGCCACCGAGAATTAGTTGACAGGGCGTTGTGAGTTTGCAGCCATACAAAATATTTCTTCAAAGCGTGCAGTATTTGAATTGCTCTTAATACGTGTTCTAGATATTTTGAGAGTATTGACTGATAATACAATGCTTCAACTGAGTTAGGGAACGGAGTGAATGAGTAAAACTAACACACATTGTCTCAGGACAATCCGACAAGCCGGTTAAATCCACCACAACGTAAGTGTTTGCCAGTTGTGTTTGTCCAGCATTATCTCCCCATAGTCTCCTCTGTTTCCACAACAACTCCATTCCAACGCATTCCATCTATTCAATCAATCACCCAATCAGTGATAATCAATTCAATACCATGCCTGTGAGAGAGCCCCTTCACAAACAACTGTTGAGTGAGTGGGTGATGTGGTTCTTTGACCTAGTTGTCCTCCACTCCAGGAAAGAGGAACTGGGTGCTGAAGTACCAGGCTGTAACCAGTGCCAGAACCTGCACCAGGATCTGTGCCCCGCGCTGGACAAAGCAGTTCTGACGACGAGGAAATTATTTTAAATGATTTGTGGACAGTGTGCTGATAAGATGCAGGGAACTTTTCCTGGATACACGGGGCACCTGATTTGTCTAGCCTGGTGAGGGGGCTACTATGGTTTGTGCTTGGTTGGCTGGGCCGGGTGTGCTGGTGGTCGCCGTCTAATGATCGCAAGGTTGGCAGATCGGCGGTTCGAGCCCCGGCTGGCCACATGTCGAAGTGTCCTTGGGCAAGACACTGAACCCCAAATTGCTCCCAGTGAGCGGGGCCGGCGCCTTGCATGGTAGCTTGCCGCCGTTGGTGTGTGAATGTGTGTGTGAATGGGTGAATGAGAGGCTGTTGTAAAGCGCTTTGGATAAAGGCGCTATATACTGTAAGTCAGTTCCTTTACCAAGAAGGCAGCAGTCGGGAGGCGACAGAGAGGAACCGTGAGGAGCCCACTCCCTCCGTCAGGATGCCTCAACAACCATGAACATCTCTGTTCTAAACCCTTCCACCTGCCTCAACACAACAACCATGAACATCTCTGTTCTAAACCCTTCCTCCTGCCTCAACAACCATGAACATCTCTGTCCTAAACCCTTCCTCCTGCCTCAACAACCATGAACATCTCTGTCCTAAACCCTTCCTCCTGCCTCAACAACCATGAACATCTCTGTCCTAAACCCTTCCTCCTGCCTCAACAACCATGAACATCTCTGTCCTAAACCCTTCCTCCTGCCTCAACAACCATGAACATCTCTGTCCTAAACCCTTCCTCCTGCCTCAACAACCATGAACATCTCTGTTCTAAACCCTTCCTCCTGCAGCTTCAAGGTTATCGAAAGCCGTATTCGTGCGGGTCTAGTATTACGTGGGGACCTCTAGTCATTTGTAATAATTACGGAGGT
>NC_137689.1:50160823-50335823 GCF_963989245.1 Nansenia antarctica | reverse complement strand
GTCTGGGAGGTGTGTTACTGTCAGTCAGGTGTGTCACTGTCAGTCAGGTGTGTCACTGTCAGTCAGTCAGGTGTGTTACTGTCAGTCAGGTGTGTTACTGTCAGTCAGGGAGGTGTGTTACTGTCAGTCAGGTGTGTCACTGTCAGTCAGTCAGGTGTGTTACTGTCAGTCAGGTGTGTTACTGTCAGTCTGGGAGGTGTGTTACTGTCAGTCAGGTGTGTTACTGTCAGTCAGGGAGGTGTGTTACTGTCAGTCAGGTGTGTTACTGTCAGTCAGGTGTGTTACTGTCAGTCAGGTGTGTTACTGTCAGTCAGGTGTGTTACTGCCAGTCAGTCAGGTGTGTTACTGTCAGTCAGGTGTGTTACTGTCAGTCAGGTGTGTCACTGTCAGTCAGGTGTGTTACTGTCAGTCAGGTGTGTTACTGTCAGTCAGGTGTGTCACTGTCAGTCAGGTGTGTCACTGTCAGTCAGGGAGGTGTGTTACTGTCAGTCAGTCAGGTGTGTTACTGTCAGTCAGTCAGGTGTGTTACTGTCAGTCAGGTGTGTTACTGTCAGTCAGGTGTGTTACTGTCAGTCAGGTGTGTCACTGTCAGTCAGGTGTGTCACTGTCAGTCAGGGAGGTGTGTTACTGTCAGTCAGTCAGGTGTGTTACTGTCAGTCAGGTGTGTTACTGTCAGTCAGGTGTGTTACTGTCAGTCAGGTGTGTTACTGTCAGTCAGGTGTGTCACTGTCAGTCAGGTGTGTTACTGTCAGTCAGGGAGGTGTGTTACTGTCAGTCAGGGAGGTGTGTTACTGTCAGTCAGGTGTGTTACTGCCAGTCAGGTGTGTTACTGTCAGTCAGGTGTGTCACTGTCAGTCAGGTGTGTTACTGTCAGTCAGGGAGGTGTGTTACTGTCAGTCAGGTGTGTTACTGTCAGTCAGGTGTGTTACTGTCAGTCAGGTGTGTTACTGTCAGTCAGGTGTGTTACTGTCAGTCAGGTGTGTTACTGCCAGTCAGGGAGGTGTGTCACTGTCAGTCAGGTGTGTTACTGTCAGTCAGGGAGGTGTGTTACTGTCAGTCAGGGAGGTGTGTTACTGTCAGTCAGGGAGGTGTGTTACTGCCAGTCAGGTGTGTTACTGTCAGTCAGGTGTGTTACTGTCAGTCAGGGAGGTGTGTTACTGTCAGTCAGGTGTGTCACTGTCAGTCTGGTGTGTTACTGTCAGTCAGTCAGGTGTGTTACTGCCAGTCAGGTGTGTTACTGTCAGTCAGGTGTGTTACTGTCAGTCAGGGAGGTGTGTTACTGTCAGTCAGGTGTGTCACTGTCAGTCTGGTGTGTTACTGTCAGTCAGTCAGGTGTGTTACTGTCAGTCAGGTGTGTTACTGTCAGTCAGTCAGGTGTGTTACTGCCAGTCAGGGAGGTGTGTTACTGTCAGTCAGTCAGGTGTGTTACTGTCAGTCAGGTGTGTTACTGTCAGTCAGGGAGGTGTGTTACTGTCAGTCAGGTGTGTTACTGTCAGTCAGGTGTGTTACTGTCAGTCAGTCAGGTGTGTTACTGCCAGTCAGGTGTGTTACTGTCAGTCAGTCAGGTGTGTTACTGTCAGTCAGGTGTGTTACTGTCAGTCAGGTGTGTTACTGTCAGTCAGGTGTGTTACTGTCAGTCAGGGAGGTGTGTTACTGTCAGTCAGGGAGGTGTGTTACTGTCAGTCAGGTGTGTTACTGTCAGTCAGGGAGGTGTGTTACTGCCAGGGACAAACATGGGGCTCAGGGCTGGGTGACAGGTGAAGACTCAGCAGAGGCTCTTTCCTAACGTCGTTGTCCTTCACCTGCACAGATGTGAAGGAACTGGACAGGTGCAAAGCAAATGCTGTCTTACCGGTTGGCATTTCACCAATATTTGACCAGTTTTTTTTGGGGGGGGGGGGTTTTCAAATCGGTGCGGACGAAGAAGAGGAAGCTTCTTGTGTGAAGCACATGTGCTTTGGATCACAGTGCTTCTTGAGTAATATTCTAAAGGCCATCACGTGTTCTTAATGTTCTCTGATAAAGAATGAAGAGTCAGCTGGATCAACACCGTGACTAACGCTTGCTCACGTTCAGCAGGTCGCGTGACGTCAATTCAAGGAATGGCTTTCGGCCACTTATGGGAAATCATTCACACTCATAACAGTGAGCAACTGCCCCCCCCTCACCTCCAAAGTCTCAGCAAATAGGTTTTCTAGACATAACAAAAACACTTTGTCTTACAGGAAGTTTTAAACAAACAACCTTGATTTCTACATCTCGTCCTTCCTTATTCGTCCATCCTTAGTGGAGAGAGGGAGGAAGTCTGAATTCACCACAGAAAAAGAAAGAGAGAGAGAGAGAGAGAGAGCCATGGCACTCAGCTGCAGAAGTCCCCCCCCAAATAAATACAACCGTAAAAACAAATGCGTGTTACAAGGACAGTTCAGCATAACCTTGCATTAGATTTCCCATTAAACCCCACCGGGTAACCCCCTTCGCGTCTCGACTTCAAAGCTTTTTTTTACAGGACAACTGTGTACGGGAGAAGAGTGAGCCCATGAAAAAGAGTTATGATCCCGAGCACGGGTTCTGACCTCTGGGTCAGTAAATATGCCTTGGTCCCCGCAAGGTCTGTGAGCCTATCCAGATTAAATAAAGCGAAAAACTGCCACTCTCTGGTTGCAAGCGGGCTCTCCTCACCCAGCTGGTTTCAATAAGGCCTCCCGCAGCTCCATTCACAATCTCTAGCCCTGCTAAAAGGTCAGGAGCACAGGCCTAGACGAACATGGATACGGCCCTGACGGATTTATGCTGAAAAAGAGCAGGCCGGTGATAAAAAAAAGGGCAGGGGCGCTCAGAGAAAGCACCAGTAATATACTCATCAAAGGATGTTTGTTTTTCCTACCCTCCCTCACCTGGCTGGTTATGTCATACCCATTCTGTTGAGATGTTCCCCTTTTTGGGAGTTGCTATTCGGGTCCGGCGGTGTGAAGTGGATTTGTCGGTGTAACTCAGGAGAACGGGACGTATTTTATACATGCCGTATTTAATGGTAAACATTATCCTGACTCTGTGTAGCGTCCGACGCTAACTCCGCCGCTGCCTCACGCTGGGATGTGACATCTGTGACGTCGTTGCAGTTTCAGTACCATGGGGATCTCGGTCGGGGGTCCTTTAAGACTTATGAACAATGTGAGTGTCAATTCTTGAGATCTTGTTAGGAATTTACCACAGATGCATCGCATTAGTTCCTTGATCTCCTTGATTTGAATCTCACAGGGGAAAAACAAAACACGTCAGCAACTCGAGCGAGCTACAAAACCAAAACCACTTCTTGGCTGTGCTGTCATACCAGGTTTTCACAGTACAATAACTGTTCCATTTGCTAGTGTTTTCTAATCAGAAGCTACTTTAACATAAGAATATGATACCATGGAAACAATGTCCAATTGAGTTTCTATTCTACAGTACCAGGCCACAAACATATCACCATAATACTGCTTGAACGGTATAAGAGAGACTGTAAAGTGTTACAGCATATTGCTTAATCCCCCATATATTTTTGTCTTTCCGCATATTCTTTAGTGGCACTAAAGCAAGTCCTGCTCTGTGTGTTATGTTGGAACAGCTGTAGGCTACCTTTTGGCCAGGCTTTCCTTGAGAAAACATACAGTACAACCTTGTATACAGTATAAACACTTCATCATCGTTCTAAACTGAAGTAAACATTACTTTTTCAAACTAGTATGACAGGTATAAACACTTTTACATCCATTACGAGATCTTTTTATTCATTCGTGTGGTTCAAACACGAAGCTCTGAAGACATCTCTTTAACAGATGGCTAAATGAAAAAGTTGTAATTGTCAGAATCCCCCTAGATGAAACACAACATGCTTGTCATGTAGGAGCAGCCCAGACGCCAGAACGCTACCCCCTCATAAATGGGTGTCTTTCATGCTGATCTAAAACCACAATTATGAGCTTAAGAGGCAGCTTTGACAGGGGTTGATTTGGGGCTCATTATAACGTGCTGTCAGATATTTCTTTCAATGAAATGAAATAACCCTTTGATCTCTGTTAATCTCAGACTGTTTTTTTTATAGCCCATGCTGAAATATTTGCGTAATACACAAAGTGATCTCCCATTTTTTTCCGTTTTCATTCGTTGTGCCTTCATTGGAGCTCTCCTATTTCTGTTTGGTTATTTTCCTCCTTTGCTTGTGTCAGTTTGTTTACCTAGGTTTGTTATTCTATGAAGAGGGGGTGGGTGGGAGCGGGGGGGGGGGGGGGTATCAGCCCTCAAGAGCCCTCAATCCCTCATCTCTGTCTGGGAGGCACATCAAACCCGCTAGATGAAGCACATCCCAGGTGATAATAAACAATTATCTCCTCTTATGAAAACACCCTGCACCCTTTCATCTCACCGAGGAGCCGCCTGCTCCTGGGAGGCGGAGAGAGGCCTGATCACTATCACAGCCCCACATACTAGATCTTCTTCACTCACCATCCACTGAACCACTGACGGAGGATCTACTGTTGTAAAACAGCCTCTGGCTCTTTAGATAAAGCCTGCCTGATGCAGAAAGCAGGATGTAAAGGCCCATAATAGTCTCTACCTGTGATCTATTCAGATAGTCATCCTCATTCTTGTGCTGTTTGAGACAGTAGCCTAGATGATGATGTCCTGCGGCATAATGAGCGTTGTCTAGTTTTTACGATCGGAAAACCACTTCTAATGTAGGAAGTGTTGTAATGTAGTGATCACTTAACTCCTTTAACTAATGGTAAATGGCCTTATTCCAAAGTGCTTTGCAACGGCTTTTCATTCACCCGTTCGCACACACATTCACACACCAATGACGGCAAGCTACCATGCAAGGCGTCGGGCCCGCTCATCATCGGGAGCAATTTGGGGGTTCAGTGTCTTGCCCAAGGACACCTCGACACGTGGACAGGAGGAGCGGCAGGGAGGGGGGGGGGATCCAACCGCAAACCTGAGGATCGAACCGCCGACCTTGCGATCGTTAGACGCCGGCTTGACCTCCTGAGCCTTAGCCGCCCGACCGATCAGCAGATGAGCGACAGAAGCAGCTGAAGAGATGCAGGTTTCTTACCCCATATTTGCACTGTCGCGAGGAGGCTCCGTACTGGAAGCGACACTGCTCGTCCGCGTCGTACACCTGCCCCGGGGCCACTGTTGGGTACAGGAAGTCTCGTTTCAGAGGTTCATTGTCCAGACACGTCCCCCGACCTGAGCTGTCAAAAAAACAAACCTACAATAGGATTGTTTCTTACACAGGGCAACCCTCCATCTAGTGGATTAGTATTAGGACCAGGTGTGTTAGCGCTGGACTGGAACAGAACACCAGGTAACACCAACAGGACCAGGTGGACTGCCTCAGAATGACATTCAAGCAGAATGCCGATCCAACATTGTCCTGAACATGACTCAGACCTTGACGTCATATTTTCAATGAACGTTTTCCGAACGTTTACTGTGTTTCACACTGATGGCCTCGAGTCATGAACCTTTTACGAAGCACGACAAACTAAAACCGTGGTACAGTTTCAGTGTGTCATGCTTCATACGGTAACAGGCTTTCGATGGAGACCAGTGAGGAGATTTGAGTCGTCTTTAACGGTCATGACATGCTTTGTGAACATCAAACAGAGTGCTACAGGCATTGTGAACATCAAACAGAGTGCTACTGTTCTACTAGACAGGGGAGGAGATGAGAGGACAGGAGAGGAGAGGAGAGGAGAGGAGAAGAGAGGAGAGGAGGAGAGGAGAGGAGAGGAGGGGAGAGGAGAGGAGAGGAGAGGAGAGGAGAGGAGAAGAGAGGAGAGGAGGGGAGAGGAGAGGAGAGGAGAGGAGAGGAGAAGAAAGGAGAGGAGAAGAGAGGAGAAGAGAGGAGAGGACAGGCGAGGAGGGTAGAGGACAGGAGAAGAGAGGAGAGGAGAAGAGAAGAGAGGACAGGACAGGAGAGGAGAGGAGAGGAGAAGAGAGGAGAGGACAGGAGAGGAGAGGAGAGCACATCCATCTGTGAACAACAGGAGTGGGTTGATTTTGGCCCTTTAAAGGAGGGGAAACGTGTTATTTATGGACCCAGATGCCCCCCTGTCTCTGGCTCAGTGTGGAGGGGAAGAAGTGCATTAAAGACATGGATGGAAAAACACAACATGGAGAGAGAGAGCGAGAGAGAGAGAGAGAGAGAGAGAGAGAGAGAGAGAGAGAGAGAGAGAGAGAGAGAGAGAAAGGGAAGAGCGATCACAAGCAGCCAGATTAGAGGGGTCGGTCTGTCTCCAACACACTGCCATCGTGGCTTATATGGCCCTGCACGGTTAGAGCTCCTATGGAATCCATTGAGGAGCCAATAAAATGACAGAGCAAGAAGGAGTCAAAATCTGGAGTGGGCTATAGGTCATGTGTCCAGCACTGGAACTCTGTTTAGACTGTTTTGTCAGATAGAAATATGTGCGCTCACAAAGAACTCCCTCAACAAAAAAAAGATGGCCGAAAAAAACCCAAATACTTAAGGGAGGCCAGGAAGCACACAGAGCAGCTTATGTTGTTGGTGTGTCTATTCATTCTGCGTTCAGAAGTTGAGCTTGTTTTACCGCTCTTCTGTGGACGCTTTCCTCTCCCCGTCTGTGTGGTCTGAGGGTAGACGTTCGGCTCATGGATAGGGCTGGTGAGAAGGTCATGTATACTAACTAGTCTTTAACAGAAGATTACTACTACTAAAAGTATTACTGCAATGTCTACACATACATACCCAACCAGATTGGTATATGTATACACAGAAGTACTGCGTCTTTGCATCTCTGGTCACTAATCAAGTATATCTTACAAATCGCGTTGACCCCAATGACACTTAGATAGATGTAACATAATTAGTACTATGTACTATTAGACTGGGCTCTTTACAGAAGCAGCATGCAGAGGAATGCTTCTCATCCCTCTGAACAGCGCTTGTGGTGACAACACAAGTGCTTCACTATACTTACAGATCCTATCCCTGACCAGTAGAGAGGGGTGGGGAGTTCCAGAGATAGATAGAGAGTTCCAGATAGAGAGAGAGAGAGAGAGAGAGAGAGAGAGAGAGAGAGAGAGAGAGAGAGAAAGAGAAAGAGAGAGAGAGACAGGGAGAGAGCGAGGGATGGGGGGAGGGGGTGGGGGTGGGGTTGGGGGGATGGGGGGGTGGGGGGGTGGGGGGGGCTAGGGAGAGAGCATCCCCACATTCCAGATTCCAGGGGAGTACACTGAGCAGGATAAGGACTTCCACTCCTTTATCAGACCTCACTGCCTCTCCACGTTACCTAGGGGCTACTCTAATGACACAACAATCTTTGTGTAATGACACTTTACAGAGAGGTCATTGGTGTTTGGAAACTATGACAATTCAAAGGGAAATCAAGTGAAAATAGTGCTTATTTAAACAAATCCCATCACGGTGTTGTCAATACTGTTGAATTATACTATAGACAGCAATGTAAGAAACACAGTAAAACTGTAACAGTCTATTTTCGACGCAGATTGGCAAGTGAAAGATTAACTGGAACAAGGTTTATTTGGACCCTCACCAGACTATCGGAAGTCTGATCTAATTGGAAACTAAACCAAATACATCGGAAAGGGAACACTGGAGCTAAGGCCCGGAGGGGCAGACCGACCAATGGAGTATTCAATTTCTCCTCCTAAACTCTCTTTCTCTCTCTCTCTGTCTCTCTCTCTCCCTCTCTCTCTATATCATTTTCCTTGGCTGAGAGGGTCCTCTCAGGTCCTCTCAGAAAGAGAAGTCGAGGCCCTCAGCCCCCTCGACTCTCAACGCACCAGGGCCCTGTTTATTGGTTTGGAGAGAGACAAAATAGTCCACCGTTTAAATATAGAAACTATTATTTGACATAGTCGAAAAAGCTTCCTGTTCATTGGAAGGAGCCAAATTCATTACTACACTGAGCGGAAATCTCCCATAATACGTAAGACGGAACATCACTGGATCCTGAACTCAGACCTGCTCCAGCCATGTAAAGACTACACATATGACTAAGACTGAATATATACATATATGGAAATACTTCCTTACAAGAGGCTACATTGGATCAAAACATGTGTTGCATTAGCGATATGAAGAGCATGTAGTAAATCAGTGAAATGGAAGTTAAAGCCATCACTGCGTTCTGACATTTGTGACAGACTGGCAAGCACACTTGGGAGAGTAAACTGTGAGTGAACTGTGTGCATTCATAAACCATTCTTCAAAAACTCAAACCAAGCACCACATATTGCACCAGCAAAGCTGTGAATCTAGGCCAACACCACAGCCAAAGTTGTTTACTTGGCAAGAAGAAGCATGGGACATATCCAACAATCTGATAGAGGGAGAGAAGGATGGGGAGGGGAGGGGGGGGGGGTGGTAGATTTTACAGGGAGAAAATAGTCAACAAAAAGCCAAAGGAGCCGAATTGAAAAGACAAACATCAGAGACGTAAATGAACGGAGAGAAACGAAAACAGTGTCGGTTCAATAAAAAATGGGACTGAGAAAAGAAGTCAAACCAAATCTTCAGTCTCACTCCTCCAGGTCCCAGTTGACCTGGCCATGAGCGAGGACACCGTGATGGAAACCTCCAGCGAGAGCAGAGAAGAAGCTCTTTGTGTTTCAACTTGGCACCCTGTCCTGTCACCACTGCTGCCAGTGTTGTGGTGTTGCTGCCCTGCCCGCTTTAGTGTCTTTCATCAGAGAATACCCTCTGACAACCAGAACCAGCACACACACACACACACACACACACACACACACACACACTCACACACGCACACTCAGACACACACACACATACACACACACACTCACACACTCATACACGCACACTCAGACACACACACATACACACACTCACACACACACACTCACACGCACACACACGCGCGCACATACACACACACACACACACACACACTCACACACACACACACACACACACACACAGACACACACACACACTCACACTCACACACACAAACAAATCTCTTTGTATCACAGAGCACCTCTGTTAGGCTACTCACTAAAACACAATTCATTGGGTTTAGGGCCTTCAGAGCCATTAGACTTTGTTTACTATGGATTGTTCCTAAAAGGATGATTTATTTTATACTTGGAAGCCAAGACTCTATCTGTTATCATCTCTCAGTCCTGAGGGGCAGCTATCAAATCAAGCCAAATATTTGAAAATAAGCTAAGTTATGCTTCTTTGAAGAGGCAAGCATAAATAAATACTTGAGTGTTATTCAAGGCACAGTTAACACAGAGAACATTCTTAAAGGGAATTGTGTGTTCTTTCTGATTATGTCCTTCAAACCTACGATGGTTATTAACCAGTGAGAGAAGCATCAACTAGGCCTTATGGAATACCTGGAATAGTTCCATCCCCAACACACGCACGCACACACACACACACACACACACACACACACACACACACACACACACACACACACACACAAACACAAACACACACACAAGCATACACACAGGTACAGTATAAGCCCTCTTCCACTTACTCGAGGAAGCTGGTGATGTAGTCTTTGCTGCAGGCAGACCAGGAGAAGGGGTTGGTGTTGGCTGTGATGTGAGCTGCCATTAGCTTGGCCGCCTCATGGCCTTTAGTACCACAGGAGTTTCCTATTCCATCATGATTCATCCCGAAACTGCAAGACACAAAATGGACGGATGGCTCATTCAGTCAGTCAGAGCCTACACAGAGGGATCCTCCAGAAGGATTCAGATAGAAGTAAAAGCAGATGTTACCTCAAACCACTAATACAGTGTCAAATATTGTTCATCCCCCTAATGGTTTAATTTTAGTATTGGGGGGTAGGGCGGGAAGTCTGTTCCTTGATCTGTGGTAAGGAGCGACTTGTATTTCGAGCACAACCCTATTGAAAGAGATGTTTGTGTTGACCAGCCGGAGCTTTAGAGCAGTCTGAGAAGAGCCCTCCCTGGGGGTTGAGCCGAGGCAGCTCTGGATGACTGTGGCATGCATGGTTTGGAGTGTTTGAGGGTGAGTGAGTAGAGGATGTCTCTGTCAGTGTCCCGGGCTGTAAAGAGAGGGCTCTGTGGCTCTGAAACAGCTGTGTGGAGGAGACCAGGGGTCAGGTGGCAGGCCCTGTCTGGAGCTCGGCAGGAATGAGAAAGTTCTAATCACCACCCTGATGCCTGCCTGTCAATCAATAATTACAGGTCTGGACGGGGCCCGAGATCGGGAGACACAGACTTGAGGGGGAGGGGAAGGTAGGGAGGGGGAGGAGAGGAGGGGAAGGAGGGACTTCTCAATGAGTCTGTGTGAGGGAGAGAGAAAGAGCTTCAACCCCGTCGCCCGGCACCTACTTTGTCAAAACACAAAGAACTTATCTTCTCTCTCTGTTGCTCATCCGACCACCTAACTGACAGAACTTTTTAACTCCCAAAAGGCTGTCCAAGTATTCATCTCTGACTGAGAGCTGCATATAAATCATTTTAACAATTCCTTTTTTTTATTTTTTTTATTTATCTGTCTGAATATCATAAGAGAGAAAAGCTCACGTTACAGCAGGAAGCCAAAGCTTACTTTTCCTTACCGTACAAAAGCACAAATCAGTTCTAATGTATATAACAAACCCGACCACATCGCACAGCTCCAACCTGTTTTTCTAAGGCTCGCGTTTATGACATTTTACCCTACTCGGGAAATAAATCAGCCCAGTTGAAACCGTGGTACTGTGTTTTTTTTATACATCCTCTAGAAGCAGAGACTATTTTTACAACTGCCCCACAACAGAAGCAGACACGAGACATAATAAAGGAAATCGCCATCTTGCTGAACCCTCGAGAGGGGGATACGTAGACTAATACATCATCATTATTTTGCTTTATATTCAGGAAGAAAGGGCCGAAGGTATGTGGACACTGACATCTGCATGAGGAAATATGTGGAGATACAGTTCAAGACGTCTGCTGGGGAAAGAGCACACGCAGGTCTCGCTGCTCAACCTAATGCTGAGCCTAGCTCAACCTAGCTCTACGACAGGCAGCTCTGTATCAGACCACACTGATCAACCTAATGCTATGCTAGCTCTACGACAGGCAGCTCTGTATCAGACCACACTGATCAACCTAATGCTATGCTAGCTAACGACAGGCAGCTCTGTATCAGACCACACTGATTTTGAAACTTTAAAGGATCGTCTTGATCTGCAACAGCATTTCAAATGTTGCCATAACTTCAAACGCTAAGTAGAGGGTGGTTAACTTGTAAAAGGGGTACTTTGCAAACAGGCTGGTTATCCTGGTTGGTTAACTTGTGAAAGGGGTACTTTGCAAACAGGCTGGTTATCCTGGTTGGTTAACTTGTAAAATGGGGTGTTATTTTGAGCGGGTAGAGCTAAGCTTCAATGACTAGAACTAACAGGTGTATGAGCAATAGATTCGTCCTCGGAATAATTCATGTTGCGGAGAGAAGGGGGAAGGCAAATCTGAGCATACTCACTTGTGGCCAATTTCATGAGCGATGGTGAAAGCAGAACCAAGGCCGATGTCTTCATTGATGCTGCAACTCCTCTCAGGCTCACACATTCCAGCCACCGACGCCAAGCCTGGACAAACACACGCACACACGCACGCACACACACACACACACACACACGCACACGCACACACACGCAGGGTTAGGTCAAGGTGTAGCATTCTATTTGTGTCCATAAAAGCTCAATTCCTCACGTTTGACCTCCACAGTGTTTAAGGTGGGGCAGGAGGAGAAACGTGAACTCTCAGAGTCACCACTGGATTCACCGGGGGGAGTTTAGTTTAGCATCACTGGCTAGACATTAGCTTTTTTCAAACTACAGTCGCTGCTGGAAAATGTCTAGACAAGGGTTAGATTTATGCATTTCACTCCAAGTAACAAGGGACCACCTAGTAATGCAAGCCAAGGAAGGGAATTTAAGAAAACATTTTCCTTCCCCCCCAAAGCCAACCCCCCACCCTCAAAAATATAGATGTTTTCACCATTTCGAAGCTGCAGAGAGAGAGAGAGAGAGAGCGAGAGAGAGAGCGAGAGAGAGCGAGAGAGAGAGAGAGAGAGCGAGAGAGAGGGTTATGCATAATCTGGATGTTTGAAAGGGCTTTTTCAAAGGGAGAACAACATGACTGAGTGCACGAATGAATGGGCGCTGAGCAAGACCTTCAGGTTCCACTGTACAAGTCACAGTGTTCATGTCAACAGAGCGCGGACCCCACTAGAGGTCAGAGGAGGAAGGACCCCACTAGAGGTCAGAGGAGGAAGGACCCCACTAGAGGTCAGAGGAGGAAGGACCCCACTAGAGGTCAGAGGAGGAAGGACCCCGCTAGAGGTCAGAGGAGGAAGGACCCCACTAGAGGTCAGAGGAGGAAGGACCCCACTAGAGGTCAGAGGAGGAAGGATCCCACTAGAGGTCACAGGAGGAAGGACCCCACTAGAGGTCAGAGGAGGAAGGACCCCGCTAGAGGTCACAGGAGGAAGGCTGTTTGCTGCTTCTTCTGATCCTCATAAAACAACATGTTTCTTAGAGGTGATGGAATGATGGAAATGTCAACGGTGTATTTGGTTTCCTCGAAAGCTGTTACTACTGTATGGCTGTCTCTCTGCCATCCAGGTGTCTCATGACAACTGTATGGCTGTCTCTCTGCCATCCAGGTGTCTCATGACTACTGTATGGCTGTCTCTCTGCCATCCAGGTGTCTCATGACTACTGTATGGCTGTCTCTCTGCCATCCAGGTGTCTCTTCTTAACCTTTTTCCCCCCAGAGCCTGACAGATCAGATAGGAAGAGAGAGGGGGGTATTATCCCACAGATTACATCTGCAGGTGACTGAGAAGGGTCTCACACGTCACTCTGACTACACTCAAACTGGATCCTCACTCGGCAGAAACCTGATCTCTCGATTTGTATTAGCACGCACGCACACACACACTCGCACACACGCACACACAGCTCTCGCTGAAATAAAATGGGAGTTATTGTTCAAGGATTTGAGTTGAATGCTAAACACACGCACACAGACATATGATGTTCATCCATGGTTTCTGGTTAGAGGTGCTTCTGACATTGTTAACTCGTGGAGTCCACATCACTGCAGCTGAAAGTGACTTGGCTTTGGTCTCCCCTCACTGAGAAGCCATGCAAGAGTGGACTCGCAAATCAGGAGGCCAGAGGAGACTGGAGGGAGAGAGGGAAGCTGGAGGTGAAAAAAGAAGAGGGGAGAAGGGGGGGGGGGGTTCTGGAGGCCTTCTTTGACACTCTCCTCTAACTTTAAAATGTGTGTGTGTGTGTGTGTGTGTGTGTGTGTGTGTGTGTGTGTGTGTGTGTGTGTGTGTGTGTGTGCGTGTGTGTGTGTGTGTGTGTGTATGCACGTGCGTGCATGTGTGTGTGTGTGTGTGTGCGAGTGTGTGCATGTTTGTGTTTGTGCGTGTGCGCGTGTGTGTGTGTGTGTGTGTGTGTGCGTGTGTGCGTGTGCGTGTGGGTGTGTGTGTGTGTCCGCGACTTTGTGTGTGTGTGTGTGTGTGTGTGTGTGTGTGCTTGTGCGTGTTGGAAGTTGTTTTCCTAACACTGGGGGTCGGCTAGGTATTATCTGCGGCCCCCAGATTGACCCCCAGTGACCCCAAAGGGCAAAGGATCTGACCTGGGAGCATGATCCCAGAAGAAAGGTAGAAGAGGGGTGAGAGGAGGAGAGACTGAGAAGGAGGGGAGGAGGAGAGGAGCAGAGGGGGGAGGGAGGGGGAGGGAGGGAGGGAGGGGAGACGACGAGGAAGCCAAGCAGATGCCGGGGCAATTAAAGCGACCGGGGGAATGTGACGAATGCGGTCAATCTGTCAAACCCCCGGAGTCACAATATTACCTCCAAGATATACTGTGGTGCCCAGAGGGGCTTTACAAAGATAAGATGGAGAGAGAGAGGGGGGGGGGTCTCTGCTGACACTCCCTGCTGTCTTTTTCCACCCCCAACAGCACCACCAAACACTATTCTATCTATCTATTTCTCTCTCTCTCTCTCTCGTGCTTTTTCTTTACCTCTCTAACACTCCCCCTCTCTCTCTTTTAGCTCCTGCCGCTATCCCTCTCTCATTCACTCTGTCTTACTTTTTCTTTCTCTCTCATCACCCTTTCTCTCTCTCTCTCTCTCTCTCTCTCTCTCTCTCTCTCTCTCTCTCTCTCCCTCCCTCCATGGTTTTGTTAACCATACTCATTTGGGTTTTTCCTTTCTCTCAACCCAAGGGAGGTGTAAACACCTTGGACAAACTGCAGAGGGAGAGAGAGAGAGAGAGTTGGAGGAGAGAGAGAGAGAGAGTTGGAGAGAGAGTTGGAGAGAGAGAGAGTTGGAGGAGAGCGAGAGAGAGAGAGAGAGTTGGAGAGAGAGTAGGAGAGAGAGAGTTGGAGGAGAGAGAGAGAGAGAGTTGGAGAGAGAGTAGGAGAGAGAGAGTTGGAGGAGAGAGAGAGAGAGTTGGAGGAGAAGGAGAGAGAGAGTTGGAGGAGAGAGAGAGAGAGAGTTGGAGGAGAAGGAGAGAGAGAGTTGGAGGAGAGAGAGAGAGAGAGAGAGTTGGAGGAGAAGGAGAGAGAGAGTTGGAGGAGAGAGAGAGAGAGAGTTGGAGGAGAAGGAGAGAGAGAGTTGGAGGAGAGAGAGAGAGAGAGAGATTTTCTTCAGAGAGTTGTTCTGCTGAGTGAGTTTGGACGTGTAGCTGTAACTGTAGACAGAGGTGTGTGAAGCCGTAGCCAGGCCCACAGCTCTTACCTGAGCCAACACACTGAACCACTGAAGGGTTGTAAAAGACCCTTTTCATTATCACCTCTCTGTGCTGTCGCTGGGTGGTACACAGGGATTTAGCCTTTCTAAATTATTTGAGTCCAGATTTTGAGTCACAGCTTAAGTTGAAGTTTGGCAAAAGTTGAGAGCACAGAAGAGGACAAGACACAACAGTAAATCCTGGGAGAATGGCCAGGACATGTCTCTAACTGTAGGAGAAAGGCAGCTTACGGAGTCAGAAATATCGACATGATTTTGAAGATAAACTACTGCCACTCACCTAAGGTCCCACAGGGCTTGTTCTTGTAAGTGCAGATGTCGTAGCTGTGGCAGGAGGAAGAAAAGGAAAGATAAGCAAGACAGTATGAAACAGTTCTGTTCTGTTCTGTTCTGTTCTGTTCTGATCCTCTCTTTTGGTCTGTTCCATGTCATTCTATTCTGTGCCATTCCATTGTTGGATCTGTTCACCCCATGGTGATCTGACTAGACACCACCTACAAGCACACCTCTGGTGTATTAAAGTCATTGGTGAGAGTGAGCCACTGAAGGGATTAGTGAGAGTGTGAAAGCTTGGCGTACTGCATGTATGGTCCTTCCTTAAATGTCAACCAGCTAGCACGCCATACACGACAGCTTTCAAGGTCCAACAAGGCCCTGTTCTCCGATGCTTGATTCCCACTGTGTCCCTCCCATAGTCCTCTCTGCCTCACACACACACACACACTGATAATCCAATACAGTGGAGGGGGAAAAAAAGCCAGAGCCACAACGCTTTAGGAACACACCATACATTTCAAATGAGTGATCCAATCATTCCTAAAGCTTTTAATCTCTTAAAAACCAAGGACACAGTTAATTACATTTCACCCCCCCCCCCATCCCTCCCTCCTTCACCTCAACCCCCCCCCACCCCCCACCCCCCCCTCCAACCCTCCCTCCCCGTGGACCCGTTCCAAACTCATGAGGTACGGTCTTGAGGAGGCGGCCAGACTCTCAACCTCATTTAGGAACTATCTATTTACTTTGATTTACTTCCTTTAATTTCCCCCTGCGCCCCTACGGGACGGGCCCCGTTCCAACACGAGGCACTGCAACCCTCAAATCGCTCTCTAGCCCCGAGCCTAATAAAGAAACGACATGGAAGGAAAGGGGGGGTGGGGGGGAGGGGGGGAGGTCACTCCTAAGCGTCACGAACAGAGTGATGAGCGGAGCTGAACACAAGCTCAAGGATAATGACCGCTGGGGTAATGCCTTCTCCTCCTGACAGGAGCACCCTGAAGAACAGCGCTGGATGGAGAGGTCACTTATAGCATCCTGGACGGAATGATGAGCTATTAGAGGGATAATAACCTCTGGGATGATGTCTCCTCCTGATGTTCCCCCCCCCCCCCCCCGCCCGACCACAATGATAGGACAGGAGCGCCATAGCGACGGCGGCAGTGACATCATGGTGAGTATCTGCAGTACGTGCAGTCTGAGGAGGCCGTACACTGAGGTAGCCTCTGTGGTTGAGGAGCCCGTACCCTGAGGTAGCCTCTGTGGTTGAGGAGCCCATACACTGAGATAGCCTCTGTGGTTGAGGAGCCCGTACACTGAGGTAGCCTCTGTGGTTGAGGAGCCCGTACACTGAGGTAGCCTCTGTGGTTGAGGAGCCCGTACCCTGAGATAGCCTCTGTGGTTGAGGAGGCCGTACCCTGAGGTAGCCTCTGTGGTTGAGGCAGATGTTGCTCTTTAACCGCCACATACAAGGTCAGCTGTATTTCCTCTACATCGCACTGTTTCAAATGATTATCTCATACATCAAGCTAAAATACGGTTCTAGAACTTAAGGAAGTTCAACTCTGACCTGATCTGTCTATCGGCCAGATAAAGATTAATAATCATATGCACCAAGTACCACAGGGCACACAGCCAAAATGCATTAGGGCTGACGTTGTAGTACACAAATCATTCAGGAGTTCTAAGTCCAAAGATCCTGCACCTCTACAGCCCCCATACACCAATATTAGTAACAGGCACCACAGATGATGAACTTGTGGCAGGGTGTGGTCCAATGGACTATCACTACGGTCTAGACAGTGCACGTATATTATGCCCATGTCGGCATGGGTTCGAATCCGGCCCATGCCCTGCTGACATGCCCTCTCCTCCTTACTTTCCTGTCTATCTTCACTAATTCCTTCCAATAAAATGAAAAATATGAGTGGGACTGCCCCACTCAGAAAAAAATAACCTTTAAAAAATAATAATAACCTTTAAAAAAGAGATGATGAACTTCATACCGGAGGCTTCCCTCATCAAACAGAATCACCATCTCATAAAAACCTTTTTGCCCTAATATTTCTTCCAGGCTATCATTAGTCATAGATGACATACCCACACATACAGTAAATGGCCACCAAGCTGAGCGTTGCTATCGTAAACAGTCTTACAAATGGCAGTGCTCTCTCCTTAGGTGCATTCCTCCATAGAATCCCGGAATGTTCTAGCAGACATGGTGGTTAATAAAGGCTTCCTGACTCCACCATTAACTATTTATACTATCTCTAATGTTAGCATCTCTAAGCTTGGTTGGTGCCTCCCTACATCTTGTTGTCCCATTACATTCAGCCTTATAGTCAACCTTTATTCAGGAAGTTGACGCACAGAATGTTCATCGCCTCTATTTCTTTGCAGCGCATAATAAGAACAAGTCACTATCCTCCCTTTGGTCAATCCATCATCTGACTTTACAACAATAACAGAAGCCAAAGGAGCTGGAGAATTTCAACTGACAGACAACTAGCAAAAGCAAACTAGAGATAGTAGGAAGCCTGGTTTATGCACAGCCCAGCGAGTGAAAAGCAAGGCTTTAGCCAATGTCAATCACAGCACGCCAGACCAAACAAGAGAGGAATATATATACTTTAGTTGCTAGGTTATGTGGCCAAAACAGCTCAGGTAACAATGAAGCAACTCCAGGTAATGACAGTGTTCTTGCTGCAACATAAATTGTAGTATAACTGGTATGCCCCAAACAGCATACGTTTGCAACCTCATAAGTTGGTCGAGCAGGTGAGGATTACACACGAGGACACACAATCGTTACACATTGTGACGTTAGAATTATATGGTTCTATCTCCATTTTTGTCAAAATTTAGTTTTTTACATAATCTGATCCATTAGGTGTTTATTAATGCCGGTGTGGTGTTATTTTTAAAATGTTGACATTTTTGAGTTAGTAATTCATAAAATACAAAGGTTCCATCTCACAAAACATAACGGAATGTAAAAACTTTGACTCTCAATATCTCTGAACTGCCCTAAACGGAGATAGAACCTTATAATTCTAAGCTCACGACATTACACACACATCAGATGGTGATTTGACTGCTCAAGCAACTTCACAACTCAATGAATACAATAGTCCAAATAACTAAACAAGCTTTCACCCTGATGAGTACAGTAAAAAAAAAGGCCAATATGAAAAACAAAAACGATTGTGTCTGCTCAAGAAAGTGCTCCTGTACCTACCGTGTGATAAGAACCGCGTTGTCATGGTGAGCCATCCCGTTCTCTGGGATACTGTTGCCGTCTCCTTGGTGAGAGAGGATGGACTTCTGCCATTTGCAGAAGCTGTCCAGAGACTTGTCAGCATGGTGGTTGATCTCTAGGTTGGGCTGGAACACAGAACACACTCTCAGTGAACTAACTCCATAGACCAACAGGGACAGCACGACACCGTACCACAAGCCGTACTACTCGAGGTGGCCAAACACTACTACAAGGTAGCCATCTATCATCAGACAATATTATGGCATATCAAATGATTTATAGAAGAACTAATATCTATTGAACATTAAACATGTCTATCCTTGTTCTCGTCCCGATCGATACACACGACAAACTCCGGTTAAAACATACTCATGGAAAATGGAAAAATGAAGACATATTCATCTCAGCTGGCTCCTGGCCTGTATAAAGAGCCTCTTACGACCCTGCAGGAAAGCAGACGCTAGACGGGACACTCTGTTTCTCCCATCAAATCTACATAAATATATATATATGTAAAAATCCTCAATCAAGTCTCCCTAAGGGGAAGATGTCTGAGCACATCTCTTCTGGAGTGTCTTTCATCTCTAGTGGTGGTGGCCAGATGGTAGACGCTTCCTATCCTCTGTCCTCCTCACCCGTGGCAATCACATTAAACAGACCACTCTGACACGCCAGGCAGAGACGCGCTCAATAAGTCTGGGTGAGAACACTGAGACACAGGACTAGAGGAAAGACAGACAGAGAGAGAGAGGGGGGGGGAGAGAGGGGAGAGAGAAAGAGAGAGAGAGAGAGAGAGAGAGAGAGAGAGAGAGAGGGGAGAGAGAAAGAGAGACAGAGAGAGAGAGAGAGAGATAGACAGAGAGAGAGAGAAAGAGAGAGAGATAGACAGAGAGAGAGAGAAAGAGAGAGAGAGAGAGAGAGAGAGGGTGGAGAGAGAGAGAGAGGGTGGAGAGAGAGAAAGAGAGAGAGATAGACAGAGAGAGAGAGAGAGAGAGAGAGAGAGAGAGAGAGAGAGAGAGAGGGTGGAGAGAGAGAGAGAGGGTGGAGAGAGAGAGAGAGAGAGAGGGGGGGGGGGCACTTACCTGGTCCTCAGTTAGAACAATCAACCTGGTTACAATAATGTTCACAACGTTTCCTAGACTGGCATCACGGTACAGTTTGGCAACCTGACCTCCAGAAAAGAAGAAAAGACACAAAGTCAGACAAATTGTGTCCATGTGTCACAATATTGTATTATTTTCATCACAAACACTGCAGGGATGACAACGCTAACCGCACATTACACTCATGCTGTGATTTAACTGTCTGTTTTGAGTAAGAGAGAACATTTTGTGAATGAAAACAAAATGTTGTCTCCCAAAGGGAGAAATACTTCAAATAATATTGTCTATTGTACATGTTCCAATAATCTAAAGATGCCTCCTCTCCCATATCCAGTCTCAGTCCGAGGCTGGAGTGCATCTCAATCCTGTCTTTTTGACCTGTGACTTCAAATGAGGGTCAATGAAAGAAAGCAGAGGAGGAGACCCACATTGAGATGCAACCCGTACATTTTGCTCACCAGCTCAGTAAGGACAAGCCATAGGGCATGAGAGAGGAAACCAGATTGGATAATCAGGACGTGGCCATGTCTTAACTACTCTGCATATGGAAAATTACCATAACACATACTGTACGTGATATATCAACTCGCAGAGATCAGAGAAATTGTATTCTCTATAATGCTTTCCTTATTATTAATATACCCTAACCCCCAAAAAACAACCGAAAAGCAGGATCAAACTTACAATATTCATCACAGACAGGATGTAGTTTTCTATGTCTTTGCGGCCATGGTAACCAACCATCATTTTGTCGGCTACCACCAGGGTCTCGACGAAGCGCTCTGTGCTGACGGAGCGCCTCTGTCTGTGGGCGGTGTTAGCCCGGGTGGCGTTGGTGTGGGGGACGGGGGTGGGCGGGGCTGGAGGGACTGGGGAGGGAGGGCTGTGTAGATAGGGGCTCCCGCTGTTTGTGAGGTCTGTGAATGAAAGAGAGACAGGGATCAGCTTAGCTGAAGAGACCAATGGAAGGTTTTCAATTGTGTGGAGAAAAAAAACTACAATAATTAAGTGTGTGGAAAAGTAATTAGACATCATGGCTTGTGTGATTTGTATATGAATGAATGTATTAAAAACAACAGCCATACAGGCATCATGAGACTAGACAATGTAGAGTAAAGTATTCTTTGGTAACATGAAAAAATAAAACAAAACAAACATGTTTACATCAAAAACGACATTGAGACAAATGACATATCTGCAAAACAATCATTCAAAGCTCATTTTCAGGAAAGCCAATAGAGCGTTTGGGTGTATGGCAAACACACATTGGGAATCTGCACCTTTGAACCTTGCAGCTGAAGCCTTTGCTTTATGACCCAGATGCTCTGGGAAACAGCTATAAGATAGTGCGTGTCGGGGCAAGTTGGCTTCCTGGCGATGACAGCCTTCGCTGTTACTTATAAGACCTTGGCCCAAATATCCACCTGGTTCTTCTCGAATTCCACCATAGAGGACAGAGTTTTGAGTAAAGCAGGGATACTTACTGTATGTGCTGTGTGAAGGCTACTGTTCTTAAACCACTAAATTAGATGATTGAGTCTATAAATGGGATGACTGCTTCCATAAAAAGACTACAATTTAGTTTCAATGTGCCAGTAGTAGGGCCCTTTGTGATTCTGATGCATAGCCTTCTCTATACTGTAGCACACAAGCGGTGGTCATTTCCACCGGAACCTGGGCCTAGAACCAAACCAGCACTTCCTCTGTCCTGCTATGTATAGCTGTTCCTTTACGTCAGTCCCAAGTCCAGCCCAGACGGAGGTTCACCAACCTGAGATGCCACAGCTGAACTCCTGGCTGTGCTCTTGTGGCGAGGGAATGGAAGACTTTTTATAAATAACATGCTGCTGTCCTTCCTCGAGGTTCCATTGGCTGGAAGTTGTGGAGGATATATTCTTTAATGGCTCTATTAAATATTGCTCTTCCTCTGTTGTTATAACACCATGCTTGTTGAGAAACAAGAACATAGAGAGAGACAGGTTATGAACAGAAGCGAACAATGTCGCAAAAGCACACAAAACACAATCTTCGATTTTTCTGTAATGTTAGAATCACAAACATGCAAAAACACAACAGTTTTGTCAGAGGAAATTTCAGCTATCTTAAATGGTTTACTTACTGCAAACCACTTAAGCCATTTATATGAAATAACTTTGCTCATTATAGTAATAAACCTATTATTGTGCTAAAGAGTATAATGAACTAGGTTGAACACTTTTTTTTAGCACAACCACAACCTGTAAAATGATTGCCACTCTCAGTCAGAGGTAATTCTCTCCCAGACTGAGTCACGTTGCAGCACATATAATTCATATCTCTCAGTCACAGGTAATATTCTCTTCCAGACTGAGTCACGTTCAGCACATATAATTCATATATCTCCATGTTGCAGTCAAACGTAAAAACACCCCACACTCTCAAGCAATTTGATAAATCATGTTATAACAACCAATTACACCAAGAACAACACTATAATTACTGGGACACCAACCAAAGTACACAGTTCTCTGCCCTTGAACACCCCCTTTGTAGCATAAATTGAAAAAGTACTTCAGAATGTGTTTATAGAAAACTTTGGCACGTTGAAACATTGGTCCGTAAAACCCACAATGAAACCAATTAACTAAATATCACAAACTGGCAGACAATGGCAACAAACACATATTTGATAAAAGCCTTACAGTGTACCATGTCAAGATATCAAATATGTCTGGCAACTTGTAATTAAACTAGAGATACATTTCAGTTTTGTCCATTTTTGGTACTATTAAAACTGTCTGAGGCTAAACAGACTTAATACTAATTCAATTTATGATACTCCAGCTTGGGGCTGCCAATAAGTTTGGCTGCAACAACAGTAATACATGTTTTTCTTCACATGATTGCAATTGGCAAAGAGAAACAGGGCTTTCTCCTTGTTTTGAGATATTTCAAAGTAAGAGGGATAAAAGTTCTCCAAATGCTTCCAATTCTGTAGTTAACGAAGAGAGTCTGGCCAGTCACATAGTCTGAGGATAACAGCCTGAGGACCAATACCTCAACTTCAATAATTAGTCGCCTCGTTAATGCTTTTATGAAAGCAACACATACCAAAAAAAAGAATTCACTTAAAAAACTAATGCCCAGTCTATAAAAAACCCAAAGCCCCTAACTTTACACACACACCGTATGGAGTATCCACAGGGTGTAAGCACTAAGCAATATGGAAGAATCTCTACCAAGCTCTATGATCCCCATTCAGATCTACAAGATGTGTCAAGGGACTTCAGTCATGTTGTAAAAAAAGAACTCTGGCTAACTCTGGCAGTAACTATAATTCCTGCTTTCTCCTCCAACTACAGAACAGATCAGCACAACAAAGTATTACATATCACACAAAAAAGCTGCTGAGCCATCCAAGAGCGTTTGTGCCCTGTTGCTAAGGAAACTGAAATCTGAGGAAGACTTGAGGAGTTGCCCAAAACAGAGAGTTGGTTCTGACTGTTTAGTAAGCAAACAAAAAGACATCCCTTCATGCTTGTCTGTCACACTCCATTGAGAGGGATGGGTGTTAGGTTCCCTGTGGTGGGAGGCTCAAAGTGGAGCTCTGATGATCTTGTAGAGAGATTTCCTCCCACGCCCATTACCTTACCCCACATTGCCCCATACAGAGTCACTATGCCCATGTCTGCCAAGTGGACGGAGGCCAAGATACTATTTAGCAAACTACACTTGGTCTAATCCTTTGACATTAGGTCTAAGGGTTTGCCTGAGGTAAGCAGACCAGGGACTACATATTAACTCCTAGTGACCAATAGGTGCTGTGCTTTCCTCAGCAACAGAACACACGGCGTCCTCTACAAACATTATCACAAATAAATAGTCCAAATATATTCCAAAATACTTATGTTTAACCTAAAAGTAAAACATAACTCTGATATAAAGGGAGCAGGATGGTGGATGGGTGCATTAACTGAAGACAACTCAGTTGTCCATCTCTTCATCACTTCCCAGTACCTTGCATCCATACAGTAGCTTACTTCCTCTACACATCAATCCCAAACGTATAACTATAAACTCCCATGGTACTCACCAAGCCCTTGCAGTTGCTGAGAGCCACTCTGGTAGTACTATACTGGTTCTGTAGGAATCCCACATAGTGGCAGTTATCCACCAGGTCATGACGCCACTCCAGCCCCTCTCTCCCCCAGTACTCTACTGTAAAATGTTTGGACACCAGGTTGGGGTTGAGGGTCAGGTTTAAGTGAAAGTGCTTTCCGTAGGCTGACAGTCTGTAGAAGAGCCTGGACTCAGCCAGGTCTGGGTCGTCTTGTTCTGGTCCCACCGTGGGGTCCACCGTGCTCCGTCTCCGGCGCCCCGGCCGGTGGTGTTTCACAGTGTAGCTCATGAACTCTCCGTTCTCGTTCACCCGCACCGGGACCGTGAGCTGGTAGTGCTCCAGGTAGGACAGGAACTCCTCTTTTACAGGAAAGAGTGATGGGAGAATGAGCCAGTGACAGAGAAGTATACAAGGACAAGAGCACGAAGAGAGAAAAAAACTTATTTTTTGGTTTCCCTAAATCCCAAATTCTATCAGACTTGGTTTTTGTTGAATGTTATTTTCACTGTACAACATCATGACAACTTCCTATTTACATTGTATCATTCAGAACATGGCTCAGACAGCCCTTTATAAATGTGTTGAACAGAGAAAATACTAATATCACTGACAGAATCTACCTGAAGGGATCCATAAGAACATTCAGAACCATCACATAAAAAAGAAAATGGAGCCTAGACTCATACATAGCAGGTAACATACAATACAGTATAACCTCTGACTTTAGTTCTAAAACAGAAGAAGAAGAAGAAGAAGAAGAAGAAGGGCTCACACAGTTATAGAACATAGTACAGACATGACCTCACACTGTTCCAAAGAAAACAGATCTACAGAAAGTTTATCCCTCCCAAAAGAAAACAGTCAGTGCACCAGATGTTTCAATGTCTTACTGACCTACCATGAGCAACCATGCACCTGTCTCTCTCACCCCTAAGAGAAACCCTTCTCTTCCTAAGAGAAACCCTTCTCCTAGGAAGGCCAATCATACCTTGTGAGTTGTGTGAAAGTCTGTTGACGCTTTGAAATTCTGAAGCAGCCATAACCACCAGGCTCAATATCCAAGTCAGCGTCTTCCACAAAATTTCCATAATTCAGAAAAAGATCTGACATGGGGTGGGGGGAGGGGTAGGGGGTTGCTACAAACAGGCTAAAAATACACGGTCAGTCCGACGTCGCACCATAACAACTCCATGGTTTAGGTCCTTGGTGTGAAACGTTCTCACTTCTCTTGATGGCTCATCCAGGTCTCAGATTTCTCATGAAACAGACTTCCAGATCACACTGGCATTTGCCTCTCAGCTCATGTCAGCAACTCATGGGTGATACTCGAATCCATTTGTCAATTACTTCAGTTGTAAGTCCAAAGCAGTAGATCTATATTGGAAGCTTGTCTTGACCTATCCATCGGCATACCTGTAACAACATTATTGTATGTTTAAATGGACATAGCCTACCTAATACAAAATAAGAAATGCAATCCACAGACTAAGAGAAGTCTCTAAAATATTCTCATAAATCACAGAAACACATTGATCAAGTAAAAAAAAAAAAAAAGAGCTTGTGCTCCAATGTCTGCAAGCGGCCTCAGTCAACACAGCACCTGGCATTAACAAGTTATGTCATTTCAAGATCATTTCACACGCTGGAGCCAGTTCTAAGCAACTCAAAAGATCAACAGAGGTTTCAACAAGCCCTCTGAGAGTTGTTTAGGATATGTTTGTATGACACACACTCAAGAAGATACTGGACTGCGTTCAACAATGAATACCCTGATGGCATTTTACAGCCTCTGAGTAAACAACTGAAAGTAGTAATTCAGGTGAAAACGACAAGTTTCACATGCATGCATGAAGGGATGATAGTAGGTTTAAGTCACATTTGAACAATTAACTGTAATAATATAGACTAATATTGGGTAACAATTTAATTGTCATTTAATAACGCATAGGCAGGCCTACCATTATCCATTCAATACTTACCGGGTATTCTTCGAGTAGCTTACTCATGACACACCTCAAAAACTGCATGTGCAGACTGTCATACCTCTATAAACAAGCGCAGACGAGGTTCCAATTTAAGAAAAAAATTATGCATAAATGCTGCTGTGCGCGCCTTTGAGATTGTGTCTGCAGCCTCATTTACAATTACACCAAAGATAAAAGCACAAAGACAAGTGAATAGAATCCATTTGTTGGAACTAGCGCGTCGCACCTTCTATAAGGGTTATTTAATGAACATCTAGCTGCACATATCCAGACAGCAGCGCTAAATCTACTTGGCCATTCAGTCTGACCCAGACAGTTGGCACACGGCCCAAATGCATTACACCGGCTGCTCAAATGAAAACAAATGACTTTTAACTACAATTAATCGCAATGGATCTGAAATTTGACAAAGAACTGGGAAATCTCAGCATAATGTTAATAATATTGTAATTGTATATACACCTTTCAGTGCGATAATGAAAACATAATGTATGTCAACTATTGACACTATGCAGGGAATAACTCGGTGAAATAGTCGAGTAAGATGGGTTTGTTTAGTTTGTTTGATGAAGTCAATAGACTGAGCTTGCAGATGTGGACCTGTAGTAATACAAATATAGCCTAACGGAGGCGGTGAAGAATATAGTTTGAACATCTAATAAGTTTTAAAGACGTATACTTTGTTCAAGCCTGCATAAACGCCAGATCTTAACTACCACCTGGCTCATTTTCATCATTATGTAAAAAGCGCAAAAGAGGTTCTCTAACTTAATAGGGGGTGTAGACAACAACATGAAAGATAAGACACTTTGCTGTGCTCTTTTTCTTTTTAAATGGGGTGTACATTAAAAGGTAGGGGAAAAAATCAACTCCGTTGAAAGTGCAAGAGAGACAGAGACACATCCCTCACGAAGTGGAGTGCTGATAGTAGACCACAGATAGTTACCGTCTTCATCTTCATTGTCATCGGCAGTGCCCAACTGTCTAGAGAGCTATAGACAATAGGATCCTTCTGCAGGGAAGTTCCGTACCCAGATCACTGCTCTCCTCTGTCCATCTCCTTTCGGTTTATGCCATTCTCTGAGACTTTCATACCGCAAACTGCAGTGTCTGTTTCTCCCTTGGAAAGGAAATAGAGGAGCAGCCTCTCAGACACAACTGTCTTGGCAAAAAAAAAAAAAAATGTATCAGCAAGTAAAATCTTAAACCTACTCCAAAATTAGGATGGGCAACTATTTTAAAGCATTTCTTTAAATAGACATGGTGTGTTTGCTTAGTTGTTAGTTTAAATATCGCAGGTAGTATTCTGCACAGTAATACCAAAATACTCTAGGACAGTGCATGCAACACAGCTAAGTTGAGTTGAAGTAGCTCCCTTTAATACAGTATACCCGGTCTGAAACCATAGCCAAGTTCCGAGCTGCTTCAAATTGGCAGCTTTTTCAGGCTGGGAGGTTCAGCTGACGTCATTACAGATGTGCCATTCTAACGTGCGCATGTCCCGATCTATTATCACGTGCCGGGGGAGGAGGATTGGGGTACAAATAGGGTGTGACTTCGCAGTCTCCTCACTCTCTGCAAAGTGTAGCATCACTGAATATTGTACAATCCCAAGCCTGCTCACATGTCAACTTGTGAAGACAAAATATAAACACAGCACAGGTGTTAGCACATTTTCATAGATTTTTTGGTTAGATGCATTATATTAATTTACCGACAGTGTATTTGGAAAAGTTAGTGGAATAGCCTACAGAGTCCGCAGTCAACCTACACAATATTGTCAAGACAGAAAAAAGCATAAAGGCCTGTTTGTTATCTGTGTTCAACAGTAGACTAGTTGCGAGGACTATCATACTTAACCTAAATACGTATTATGGACATGTAAATCCATGGACGATGTAAAGGAAATAAACTTAATAGATAGCCATAGATGTAACCCCTCTGGGATGCGGATCCTATTAGCCTATTATATTTCCTGTTGTAACTTAAGTGATAAGCACCAATGACTGTGACATGTGTAAGAACATTAGAGCCTCAAGGAAATTCTGTAATTCTGGCCTGGGACTCGTTCCTACTCAACCATGCGCATTTGATGAGCTAACGCTTTCAACTTTAATGAAAGAAACTATTTGCTGGGTAGTTGCGACCTCGAGTGTATGGACATGGAATAGCAACACCCAGTCATATATTAGGTAGCCTTATCAAACCCAGTAAATGATTTCACATTGCTGAAACGCCAATGTGCTTCATCCCTGAAAGGATCCCATTTAACAATTCCATAATTATAAGTAGCATACCTGGGCATTTGGATATACTGTATGATACACTTGTCGTTTAAAACACTTAACACCATTTACATGCAAACGGCAGCCTCAGTGCTTAAACTTTATCACACTGTGGTTCATCAGCGGTTTTTTATTTGTATTTCAAACTGTTTACATTAGGGATGCAACCTCAGCAAATATTTCACGTCAAGACTAAAAACCCATCTTTTTAATATTGCCTTTAAATGACAAAATGATTAAATGATGATTATATAATGGTTAAAGCACTTTGAGCTGCAACGTTTGCAGGAAAAGTGCTATACAAATAAAGGTTATTATTAAACTAATTTGCCCTGATATTTAAGCAATATCACACGAGAGGGAGTGTGTTATACTGAATATCAGCACGGCTGTGATTCGTTCGTAGGTACGAGGCCGCAGGCCGAACTGAACTTCAAATGGAGTAACCTGAACACAAACATGTAGTCTAATTAACGGTAATTAGTGCTGTTATACTGTATATCAGCACTCATGGAACAACTCTTGTCCAATCAAATCCAATCAAATGACTTGGTCGGAACTAACTGTTGTATAATGTTGCTTTTATGGAAGTTTCAAGTTTCAAGTTTATTGTTACGTCACATTCCCCCCAAAAAAATCAACATCGAATTTTGTCCGGCAACAAAAATCGCACGCCGTGTGCATTGGCCTTTAGGCTTCGGTTCCTGACATTGCAGCACAAGACAGTAAGTTACAGTTTTTCTCTATCGCTTTACAGTTCTTCTCATAATGTTATGTCTTCTCAAAATTACATTTTGTCGTCAAATGAAAAACACACACCATCAAATTAATAGACACTTGTAACAACCAATTGAACACTGATGTGCACAATGGAAAACACTATGATCAGTGGAAAACAGTACTATGATAAGATTATCAGTAGGCCTTTTGCATTTTCAGTGTTACACTACTGTTATAAACTGTTGTGTTTTCATACTCAAATATAAAACACACAAATACAAGAATATAAAAGTTTTTTTTATGAAATATATATATCTGCATATAGTCTAGACAAAGGCCACAAGACCTCATCGACATCACAGGCAATGTTCTCCCTGGCCAAGCAGATGGTATCACCTGGCATGATGAATCCAGCCCTGATATACTTCAGATATATTTCAACACAGGAGAGCTCACCTTTGGGTGCGTTGAACCAATTGAACCCTGATGTGAGCAATGGAAAACAATATGATCAGTGGAAAACAGTAGGCCACTATGATAATAGTGATAAAGTACGCCTTTTGCATTTTCAGTGTTACAATACAGTAGCCTGTTATAAATTGTTATGCTTTCATACTCAAACATAAAACACACAAATACAAGAATAGAACGTTTTTTTTATTCTGAAATACTGTACACATCTCAGCAATGACAAGTTGGAATTGTAAAATGTTCTTCATACCCAAACAATAGAAAAATGAAAATTAGCCTTAGCTGCATATACTCTACACAAAGGCCACAAGACCTTGTCGACATAACAGGCAATGTTCTCCCTGGCCAAGCAGAGGGGAAAGTATCACCTGGCATGACGAATCCAGTTACAGAATACTTATATATAGAGAAAAACTGTAATAGGCATAATTCAAGAGTAAAAAAAAGAATGCGTATTTGTACTAACATAGCAGTATTGCCTTTGAGGACGATTTATGTTGCAGAGACAATTGTTGATAGTGTATGTATCGGTATGCTTGTATGGACTTGTGTGTGGATATGTACATTACAATGAGTGTAATTATGTATTAATCTCCTTCAATTTGTATGTTCTATTTGTATTTTGAATTTTAAAAAGGAAAAAAAGAAGGTGTGCTCTCCAGAGTACAAAGGTAGGGGACCATCCCTCCGTTTCCTGTGGCGTCCGTCATAAAGTTGAATCTAATCTAGACTAAAAATTAATTTGCCTTCAGATTGTTGCTTGTTGATTGGTACCAAAGGTCGGGGACTATAGCTACAGTTACTGGCAGAACATTCATCATTCCTCTGTTTCCTGTGACGTGATGTAGCCTACAATAAAGGATGGCTGTGAGGAACATGACCATGTTGTAAATCATAGCCAGTATATAAGGATTTTCACCCGCTCCGTTTTCAATCTACTGTCAAAGATCCCTTTGTTTTCTTCATCTTTGTTGTCCTGTTTCTACGTCTTACTGGTAGGGTTTAAGTTGAATTTAAACATACTGTAGCAAAAATAAATATTGTAGAATTCCAGTTAATTTTGGCTCAATTAAACATTTGTTTGAAGGAACCATTGTTTTAAGTTTATGTAATGATGAATGGGTTCATCCATGCTGTCTTTTACAGATGGATCTCCAGGCTGTGACTGTACAACCAGGCTCTGTTGTAGGTTATACTCCCTCCGACTTCCAGACTGGCCTCCTTGACTGCGGAAGTGACTGTGGGACATGTGAGTAGAACTCTTTGATAAGGGACACAAATATATTGTGTTAATGAGAGGTGCTGGGAACAGATGAATGTCAATTGTGACCTGTATCTTTTTTAGATTCAGTTTGTCTTTAATATCATGTGACTTGATTTGTCTGCATGGTACAGTAGTGACAGCATAATGTCTCTCCTCCTTCTCTATCAGGTTTCCTTGGCCTGTGCTGCCCCTGTATTCTGGGCTGCACCATCGCCAGTGCCATGGACGAGTGTTGTCTCTGTGGTCTAAGCGTCGCCATGCGCAGTGTGTATAGGACCAAATACAACATCAATGTGAGTTTTGTACAGTTACTTTATAGCAATTGGAATCTTGATAACTCCATATGCCCAGACACAGCATCATCTGGTTGAGTTACCAGGTAGGACCCGAAACTCTGGACCCTAAATAGAAAACAGAGGGATATTGTGCTAGATAGAACACATAGGAGATGTATACAATGTTGAACTGGTTTGTGTACATTTGAAAACGAATAAAACTGTTTGTACCAGTTCACCTGACAAATAAGCTTCGAATTCGCCTGGTTTATATAAATTCAAGATTTGTGTGCATGTGTGATTTTTAAATAAAACTGAATGATTTCGATTTTCCACTCAGCTACTCGCTTGGTGAACCTTGATCTCATGACTAGTGTGTATTCTGGTTTGCTTTCTAGGGGTCCATGTGTCGTGACTACATTAGCTACCTCTGCTGTTTTTCGTGCACTCTCTGCCAGCTGAAGAGAGACATAAAGAAAAGGAAGGAGCAGGGCATCTTCTGAGCTGAGGTACAGTAGAGCTCCTCATCTATAGGCACACACACAACAGCCCACACAGAGCCATGGATTTATGGTAGTGATATTTCAATTGTAGGAACATAATAGTTCGATTGAATCAATCAGAATCAAGTCTATTGTTATATCCCATTATGCATGTATAAGAGAGTAAACGTTCTTTAAAAAACATTTTCATTGCAGCAACAAGAGAAGATGATAGTAATTATAAAAAGTAAAAAGTCTATAAAAAGTCCTTTGTTTAGCATATATACGTTGCTTGTTTGGTTATTAGTGGGTAAAATTATGTGTTTCATCAGTAGAAATGCATACTATATTCATAGGTTGTGATGTATTGGGGGGTAAAATGAGGTTTACTTCTAACATTTCTTTCTTTCTTTAGCCGCCATGCAACACCTACAAGTCCCAGCCTGCCCCTTCAACTTTCGTGTGTGGTTCCACTTGGGACACTTGTTTAATGAGGGTGTGAAGACCAAGGTCTCTGACACATTTATTGTACCAATTATTCAGTTGATGTAATAAATGCAATGTTATCGATTGATGCATGTATCACTATGTACACTTACACTATGTACTATGTACCACGAGTCTATATCTCAACAGTCAACCAAACCTTAGTCATTATCAGAACTTGTTTTATTGCTGTGACGCCCCCTGGTTTCTAGGGGTAGCAGGGCACAACATAAAGCAACAAAATTTACTAGTGAGGGTACAGTCACACAAAACCCAGGAAACTCAAAATGCAATAAATGAATATTTATGAATAAAGCAACACAGGGAACAGATTGATTGATGATCAGGAACAGGTGTGTGGAATGATGGGACTGGAACCAAGCATGCATCTGAGAAACTTAGGAGAATTGACAACAGGGGGAGACAAAAACACAACACAACACCCACTTGGTGTGTTTGGTGCATAAGACATAAAGACACAGACAGCAATATAATAATATATAGAATATGGATCTATTTTTACTGCTACTCATTAACCTTCTGTCGTAAAGGCAGTGATAAAGTCTTGTTTTCTTCAGCAATGTAAGAGAGCAATTAGAATTACTAGATACTAAATACTAGATAAGATAATTGCATGAACTGCCCCACACACACACACACACACACACACACACACACACACACACACACACACACACACACACACACACACACACACACACAAACTGATAATAACTACTGCCAAGAAAATGGGAGCCAATAGCACAGAGGGAGGACTTTGGCCAGACACATGAGGACATACGAGGTTACCCAAAACTACTCAGTATCGATTGTAGACATTTTGCATTCAACATGCCAAGAAAACTGACTTTTCTCATCGTTGTTCTCACCATATCCTGCTTTTCAAGTAAGTAGGCTATATTTCTCCACTGATATTGACAACTTTTGTATAAAAGTCAGCATAGACTATTTCTGTTTTGAATACGCTGAAAATCCATGCCCAGATAACCCAGTAGTGGTAGTTCACAGTTCAGTTCACGCATGGTTCATTCTGTGTCAGATAACTCAGTTGTCATTATTTTCAGACGTGCAGGGGGTGACCTACGAAAAGGTAGTGTATCCACCAACGGCTGATGTCCTGTGGTAGCTGGCTGAGTGTTATGTCATTAAACATATCTGTTTGTATGTGTATGATCTCTCTCTGAAGCAATCAATCCATTGATGCAATGAATTGTGGTTTGACAATAAATGACCAAGAGATTTTTATTGACACTTAAAGTCACCTAATTGATGTACACAATGAGGCTTCACTTCTTACAAAAATGTGCATTTCTTTCTTCAGCCATCATGCCATAACTACCAACTCCCAGCCTGCCCCTTCCACTTTGATCCATTGTGTGGTTCCGACGGGGTCACTTACCCGAATGAGTGTGTGCTGTGTGAAACTATGAGGTACAGTATAACAAAGAGCAACACCAGTTGAAAATCAACTACTAACACCTCCCCTCGCCTCGATCTGTCAGGACTGTAACTGGATGGCTGAAAGCAATAGCTCCACCTAGGTACAGTTAGGTCCATATATATTTGGATTTTGGTTATTTTAGCTGTTTACCAAAACATCTTCAAGTTACAGTTATAGAATGAATATGGTCTTAAAGTGCAGACTCTCAGCTTTAAGGTAAGGGTATTCACATCCAAATTGAAGGAAGGGTTTAGGAATTACAGCTCTTTAATATGGAGCTCCCTCTTTTTCAAGGGACCAAAAGTAATTGGACAATTGACTCAAAAGCTGTTTCATGGGCCAGTGTGGGCTATTCCTTCATTATTTCTGTATCAAATAAGCACAGTAAAAGGTCTGAGTTGATTCCAAGTGTGGCATTAAAGCTGAAAGTCTCCACTTCAATTACATCTCGATTGTTTCATTTCAAATCCATTGTGGTGGCATACAGAGCCAAAATTATAGAAATTGTGTCACTGTCCAAATATTTACAGACCTAACTGTATGTGGAGATTCAATCATGTTGGGTGTACTCATGAGAACCTTTTAGATCTACAAGAGGAGTGTCCACGACCACTGGATAGGGGCTACGGATTGCTTACATACTAGGGATACATACTGTACCTCCACATTCTGTTACTAAGACTTCTGGTATATTCTTATCATCATCTGTCACTGTACTGGACCTCAACCTCCCACCCATGTCATCCTTCGAATACCTCGCCTTTTCACTCCCCAACTCCATAACTGCACTCCTACTCTACCGCCCACCGAAGCCACACCCCTCTTTTCTTTCTGATCTCTCTGAACTCTTCACCATTGCCTCTTCCCTTTCTACCCGTCTCTTACTCACCGGTGACTTTAATATCCATGTCGACCAACCCAACTCCAACCTCACCTCTGACTTCCTCTCTCTCCTTGATTGTTTTCACCTCACCCAGCACATCAACTTCCCCACCCATGTAAAAGGCCACACACTTGACCTTGTCTGCTCTGCCTCCCTACCCATATCCAACCCCCACCCTCTTCCATTCCCACTCTCTGACCACCACTGCATCCTCTTCTCTGCCCCCCTGCCCCTACCGCGCCACCCCATCAAACGCACCATCTCTTTCCGTAACATAAAATCTGGCAACCCACTCACTCTATCTCAGTCCATATCTTCTGCCTTCCCACTGACTCCACTCCCACCAACCCGGAAGACTATGCCACCATGCTCAACTCCATTCTCTCTGACTCCCTTGACTCATTGGCCCCCTTGAAAACCATCACTGTCTCCTTCACCACCTCCTCCCCCTGGTACACACCTGAACTACGCACCATGAAACAGACCGGCCGCCAACTAGAACGACTCCACAATAAAACCCACCTCACTGTCCATGCCGAAGCCTACGAGCAACATATCTCCTCCTACCGTGACGCACTCCAAGCTGCCAAATCTGCCTACTACTCCACCCTCATCAACACCACCAATCGAAACCCCCGCACCCTCTTCTCCACTGTCAAGACACTACTCCAGCCCCCGGACAACAACACAACTTCCTCCCCTGATCTCTGCAACTCCTTTCTCCACGCCTTCAACAGCAAGATCGCCCACATCAACAGCTCACTGACTGCCTCCATCTCCAACTCCACCACCCCCGCCCCCTCTGCTGTCATCTTCCCCCCTCCTGATTACCCTCCCCCTACTCCTCTCACTACTTTCTCCCCTGTTGACTGCTCCCTCATTCACTACTATCATCACCGCCTCCAAAACAACCACCTGCTCCCTCGACCCCCTCCCTACCACCCTGACCAAGGCCTGCCTCCCTGCCCTCATCCCCCACCTCACTGCCCTCTTCAATCAGTCACTATCCCAAGGCCACGTTCCCACAAGCTACAAACTTGCCGCTGTCACCCCCACTCTTGACCCAGCCAACCTCTCCAACTACCGCCCCATCTCCAACCTACCATTCTTTTCCAAAACCGTTGAGGGCACCGCCCTGGACTGGCTCACCTCCTACCTCACCAACAGACAACAGTTCATCTCCCTCTCCGGTCACACCTCCTCCTCCTCCTCTGTCACACAGGGGGTCCCACAAGGCTCAGTCCTCGGCCCCCTGCTCTTCCTCTGCTACACACTCCCCCTCGGTCACATCATCCGCCAATTCAACCTGGACTTCCACTGCTACGCCGATGACACCCAGATCTACATCACCACAAACTCCACCCAGAACCCACCCCTCACTCACATCGAAAACTGCATTTCAGCAATAAAAACCTGGCTCACACACAACTTCCTTAAACTCAACAGTGAAAAGACCGAAGTCATCCTCATCGGCACCAAATCCATCCTCAATAAAACCGGACCCATCACACTCACCATTGACGACACTACTATCACCCCCTCCCCCCTGGCTCGCAACCTCGGCTTCATTCTGGACCCCACCCTCTCATTTGATCCCCACGTCAGTTCTATTGTCAAGACATCCTACTTCCACCTACGAAACATTGCAAAAATCAGACACTGCCTCTCCCCGCCCGCTGCTGAATCCCTCATCCACGCCTTCATCTCCTCCTGCCTTGACTACTGCAACTCCCTACTCACCGGCATCACCTCCCGCTCCCTCCATAGACTCCAGATGGTCCAAAACTCTGCTGCACGCCTCCTCTCAAACACCCGCTCCCGTGACCACATCACTCCTGTCCTCCACTCACTCCACTGGCTCCCCATCAAAGAACGTATCCAATTTAAAGTCCTCATCCTCACATACAAAGCCCTCCATAGCCTGGCCCCCCCTTACCTGACTGACCTCCTTCTCCCCCACCGCCCTACCCGTACCCTCCGATCCTCATCCATTGTTCCCCTCACTGTCCCACCCTCAAAACTCAAAGGCTTCGGTCACCGTGCCTTTTCACGAGCTGCACCCTGCCTCTGGAACTCTCTCCCTCAACCACTCAGAGACTCACCCTCACTCCTCACTTTTAAATCCCACCTCAAAACCTACCTGTTCTCCCATGCCGACAGCCTCCCCTACCCCTAGCCATCTCCCCCATCCCGGCCACCCCCCGCCCCCCCCCCTGGACACGCATACAACCTCCCCTACCCCTACCCATCTCCCCTAACCCTGCCACCCCCCTGATATGCATACAGCCTCCCCTACCCCTAACCACCTCCCCTGTCCCTACCACCCCCCACCCCCTCCCCGTCCGCTGACTTTGTGTTCCATGTTACTTGTTGTTTTTGTGTTTTCTGTATCTCCTATATTGTCAGCGTCTTTGAGCCTCGGAAAAGCGCTATATAAATGTAATGAATTATTATTATTATTATTATTATTATTATTATTATCATAATGAGAGACTGACATGCCACTTTATTCATTGTTCTGTTGCAGAGAAACCAGGAGAAATATACGTATTGCCAAATCTGGACCATGTTGAAGAGGCTGCGTTTGTGAAAGTGTGAAAACACAAAGGTTCATTTCACATGTACATCTCCTTTAGATTGTGTATCTGTTACACATTTGTTGAACTACAAAAATACACCAACACATTAAGACAAATAAATAAAGACGTTCAGACTTTTTTCTCAACTTTCTCAATTTTATTCATCTCTTGGCAGAATATTCACTTGGGGTTTGACAAAATGTTTCAAAACAGTATGTAACGAGATAGTTGTACAAGAAGCAACAAATGAAGTTTTTTTGGTAGTCTTTGCCTGTGTATCATTACAAATTACCTAACAAAAATCCTTGTTGTGGAACACCAATGCCTGAATACTCTGGTTTACATTAAGCATAAATGAGATTCTAACCATTGGCATCTGGATAAGTGTATAGATTCAAGTACCCATGAATCAATCACATAACGATCAACGGTAAACTTCAAGCACATAGATACAGTAGCTCTTTTTTGAGTAACATGCCACCAGACCCTGGATGTGAACATAATGTCACACCTGAGGGGGCGAAATACTAGTACTGCTGTGAGTTCACAACTACCAAAGCCAAAGGGTCATAGGTGAGTTGGGGGGGGGGGGGGGAATGAGTGATAGTAGTTCCACATTCCAGGTCCTTTTGAACAGAGGGCAGCAAACTAAAACAAAAGCTCACCAGCGCACTCAAAAGTCACTACATCCAAAGAGATGGCGATGACATTTTCCCTCCTTGGTGCTTCCTTTGCCTATGACCATAAAATGGATAGGGTGAGAGGTGGTGGCAGTGTTGGGGGTTCGATAGCTGGGGTGCTTAGAGGATGTTCACACAGATGGGGGGGTGAAAAAAGGAGCAGTTTGGGGGTAGGGCGGGGGGGGGGGGTTTAGAGGATGTTCCGAGGGCATTTATTGTGTCATCTGGGCCTCCATTGCCTGTGCTGTCCACTCAGGAGCAGCCTGGGTGATCTTCTCTAGGAGGTTGTTGACCTGGAAACACAGAGACTGGATCTGCTTGTCCCAGGTGGGAAGAGGCTCGCGTGCTGAGAGAGGAGAACAAGAAGTAGAGAGGGAATTACGATCACATCCCATTAGTCTTCCTCTATTCCTCATATCCTCTCTTCTCACTTCCTTCTAAAAAGCACGGAGGAGGAAAATATCTAAGTGAAGGAAACTTAGATCATCTCCCCAAATGCATTTTGAGAAAGAAGCAAGGACATACCTCGGGTTATTCTCACATGGCTACTGCTTGTTCGCTCAACGTAGCGCCAATCATTTAAAGAGGATAGTAGGTAGCAGATTTGAGAGCACAGATTTGGCCTCCTTTGCTTTCCCGTATCTATACTTCTTCTTATCAGGGTTCCCACACCTTCTAAAACATCAAATTCAAGCACTTTTCAAGGACTTTCAAGACTAAATTCCCTCAAATTCAAGGACCCAACACGGCATAGTTGGAGACAGATCTAGATGAGAATTTATATAATAGGAACTATCCACTCACAGACAACAATTAAAAAGAGAGGCTTTTGAATGTAGCAGCTTGAACATGACTATGTCTCTATAATTACGTAAAACATTTTTATTTTTTTTAGAGAGAGAGAGAGATAGAGAGGGGGGAATTCAAGCACTTTCAATGACCTATGTCTATTTTCAAAAACTTTCAAGGCCTTGATTTTTTTTTTTTTAATTCACAAACTTTCAAGGATTTCAAGGACCCGTGGGAACCCTCTCTTATCCATGTTGACAACGAATTTTGCTGGAAATAGCAGCCGGAACGGAACGCAACTGTCAGCGAATGCGCAAAACATGCCGGCACCGATAAGAGAATCGATAACCTTGGATGTTATTGAAACCGATGCATTGAAACATTTGTTACTGGTTCTCAACTCGAACCAGTTCTCGATTCCCATCCCTACCAAAAGAGCAAGCCTAGTTTGAGAGAAAAAAAAAACTCCCATAGAAAGTTAGTCGAAGAAGCAAACCATAGGTTGGGAGCCAAGTCAACCCATTCTCCTCTGACTGGCTGGGCCTGGGAAACGCTACTCACTCTCAAAGTGGACGATGCCGTCTATCTGGTCTATGAAGCCGTTCATGCGTCCCTCTGTGATCATCTGAGAGGCAATCTTCTCAGCCTGTGGACAAAGAGAGACAGAGACAGAGAGTTCACTGGTATCTCCATGCGCACGCAGGTAACAATGACAGATGACAGCAAGTTACAATCAAAGACGAACCCATTCCAGGCCAATACAAGGATGAAGTGTTAGATGTTAGTCTGTGTGTGTAGTTCTTATAATATTATATATATATACACTGTATATCATATCCACAATACAGCCACCATGTAGGCTAAAGGGTTGACTTATTTTGGAATTTAACAATGCTTTTGGACTCACCCAGCCAAATGGATAAATATAGTCTAGCATCTCACTCCCGTTATAATTTAGGCTACCAATTCAGTCCCACTTCACCGGCACAGTACTGTAAGGTAATGTCCATATCCACAAAACATGCTGATCTCATTCTTTCAATGAGATATATCTCTTTGGCTTAGTGCTTATTTGGATGTTGAATTCTGTTAGCACACCAATTAATGGTTGACCGAACCTAGAATCATTTCAATTCAATGCAGCTGAAAAAGCTAAAAGGAAGATGTAAAATGAACTCATACAGTGGAATATAAAGTATTCTAGTATAAAAAAAAATGTTATAGCAATGTTATAGCAAGCTACATTTCATGTCAAATACTTCATATAAACTTGTTTTTGTGATTTTGTAAGAGATGACCTACAATATACATGCAAACTGGGGAATGACAAGGGAAACTATCCGTTAAAAATATTAATTCTGGATTGCTACACAGCTGCCACATCACTTAGTTGCTAATTTTATATATATATATATATAAACCCAAATAGGCATGGTAAGGCCTTCCTAAATAAACCTATCTTTGGTCGTAACATCATTACACCTAATGATCTTGACGCGACTCTAATACGTGTATTGTATGATTTAGATAACAACGTGTACTACTTACCAGAGGCATCAGTTACTCTTAAAACATGTGTAAATGTAAAGAAATGTAAAAACATTCAATGGCCTCTTTCTTACCAAAGTACATCTGGTTACTGTTATAATCAAAACTCCCCAGTTCCATATGGGTTTAGTGTATCCTACTACAGTTCCATATGGGTTTAGTGTACCCTACTACAGTTCCATATGGGTTTAGTGTATCCCACCCAACTACAGTTCCATATGGGTTTAGTGTATCCCACCCAACTACAGTTCCATATGGGTTTAGTGTACCCTACCCTATTACAGGAAGACCTTCACTAAACATGACAGAAAACAAGTCTAGGATGACAATGATCCAACACTGATCAATGTAATACATTCAATCTTTCCCAAAGAATTAATGTTTGCATTGATGAACATCAACAAGGCTATTATAAGGGGAGTGCACATTCAGGTTCTAATTCCCTTTGTCTTGAACAGAGAAAGACAGCACAATGCTTTCACTGAATTTTTAGTTCTGCATTTCGGTGTCACACCTCATTTATTAGTAAAGTAGTGATTATGTTCCCTACCAGGTTGCATCTGTAACCAGGAACCTCACCATCGGGACAATCGCCCTGCACAACAACATATATGTTCAAAATACAAGCCATCTAATGTTGCTGATTCAAACTGACAACTTTCATAGCAATAAAACCCTCAATATATTCTCAGCTAAATTCGGTATTACTGGGATCCCCACATAACAAATATATAAATATAGTGAAAGGGAAGCCCAAGCACTTTGAGAAGGATGTCCTGTAAATGATTGGGGGATATATTTTTTTTTCCAACTTCAGCTTCTCATACTTTGCGGTTTCAGTTAAGCCCTCAAATGCAACTTTCAACAAAGACGTTGACCTAACGATAGACTAAATCACATGCCTAACTTTCCCTAAGAAGTGTATTTCCTCCATCATATACTAGACGTCTTGGGGTTTTAATTAAGCCAGGTCTACACAAATTGTTATCCGCAGATATGTTTAAATAGGGGCCTGTGATATCAATTTAAACCGGCATGACTAATATCCTAATGATATCTATTAATTAAACAATCAATACAATTGACATATGTTACACTCGCTTATGTTTACAAAGACATTTGTCATAGAATGTTTAACAAAAACATCCTTGCTAAAGATTTCAATCTGAGAAAGTGCTGTTAGGATGAAACACATTTCATAATATGTATGATGAAAATACATCTTACCTTTGCAGGAGGGATCTCCAGAAGCGCCCCTAGCTCTTCAAACGTGATGTTGTTGTAGAGCTTACTAGCAGACAGCAGATTGTGCTCGATAACTGCTCTGTCCAAGATGCTGGAGCCTAGAACAGATACTCTGTTACTTACTCACAACGGTCTTCTGAGATTGTTCACCAAGATCAAGGAGAATTCAAACTCTTTAACTTGAGACAGAGAAGTCAGCGGTGCCTGTCAAAGAAAGTCTTACCCAAAGCAAAGGCATAAATAAACTCCTCACTCAGTTCTGCAAACTGCATAAGATTTAGAAATGCTAATGGATGTCCTGTCGAATCCAATGGTCACTCCAGCTTTCCCTATTCCACTGAGAACGCACATTAGAATGATACAATTATTGTCGGCGCCATACAAACTATGGCGCCAACAATGGTAGGTAGATCTATACTCTATGATCTATATGGCTCTGACTAGGGATGCACGATTTTATCGGGCCGATATTGGGAAATTAATGTTATTAGGGCTGTTACGATTCGTCGACGTCGTCGTCGACTTGCGTAATGTGCGTCGTAAAAAAACAAAATGGCTGCGACCAGTTTTTTTTTTTTTACAAAAAAAGAAAACAATGTGGTGGTCTGTAAACTGTGCAAAAATGAAATGGCCTATCACAGCAGTACGTCTGCAATGAACGAGCACCTCAAGCGAAAGCATCCTGGAGCTCTTTGTGAAGACAGCCGCAAGATAGCACCACCGTAAGTCACCGTTGTATTTCTGTTCACTTTTCCGGCCGTGTACGAGTGAAAAATGGATAGCTACTAGCTAATGTTACACAAGCAATGTAGCTCACCACAGTTTGTATGTCTTGTCTTCTGGTGTTAGTAACGTTAGCTATGTAGCTGGCTAGCTACGGTAGCCTATTGTCATTGTGGTGCTCGCACCTACTGTACGTTATCTAGCTCGTAGCTCGCATGCTACGTTAGCATCAATTTAGCTAATCATAACATAGCAGCGAGAGTAACGTTAGCTAGCCATGTAGCTACTAGCTAGCTATGTGTTGTGGTGATGGACAGACTTCTAAATGGCCATGTTGGCATTCAAGTTGGCTAAACATAGCAGTGAGGTGGAAATTAAGGGGCCTACACATGATAAGAAATCTTTTTTTAATATATTTTTTTTGAACAGTATTATTTTTTTTAGACTAATCAATAAATTAGTCGTTAGACTAATCGACTAACCCAAAAAATAATCGCTAGATTAATCGTTAGAAAAATAGTCGTTTGGGACAGCCCTAAATGTTATTAAATATTTATCGGTTTTATTACATTTTAGCCGATATAGAGCCGATAATATGAAGCCGGAAATATCTCCGGTTCCGGTTGTCGCGCTCATGATGCTGCGCCTGCGTACAGCCACGCAGTAGAGACGAGAGCGAAACATGGCTTCCCCGGTGTGGACATTTTTCAGAGTTTCTGAGGCAGATAGTGCGTTTGCAATTTGCAATACATGTTCGGCAAAAGTTCGGTGAACTACCGTAATAAGCCTAGAAAAGTTCAGCTGTTCAAAAAGTGCAACTTCTCTGCTTTCAGAAACTGTTTGAATTTTTTAGATTGGGCATATAGTTCACGAATTACGATAGTTTGAAGGAACGCTGTAAAATCCTGTCTGCGCCAACAGCTCCGGTTTCGGAGCAAGACGCGAATCTATCGACATTAGTCAAATACATGCTCACCTTCAGTCATCCGCTCACTGCTCTCCATCAAAAATGGCACATCCATCAATAATATTACATAATATTAACAACTGCTCTGATTAGATTGCTTAGATTGTTTAATACATACAACAGGGGGGAAAGCAAGATGAACTCGCGAGTATCATGCTTCCTCCATTGAACGGAAAGTCCTATCTATTCCATTCAAAGTGTTTTAGCCTTCCCCCTTTCCACTGGTGATAAGGAATTGGCAAGAATAGATCGATATAAATAGATCAACATAATGCAGCACTATCATGCACAGATCAGCGTTAAAACATGTAACGTTAGATATATAACGGAGCGATGCATTTCTACGGAAAGGCTGACTGACGCGGGGCTCATACAATCTCCGCGTTTGTTATAGATACGAGTGCTCCGGTGTCTTGCTGGTAGTCAAATATATTTATTTATATATACAACATATGGATGTTACGTGCCTGTTACCTGCCGCTTTCAGTTCTAGTAGTTTAGATCTTGCAACCAGGGAAACGCCGACATGTGTTAAAGGGAGTAAGACGCGAATCTACCGGCATTTGACTCATGAGTGAACGGCGAAAATGGCTGGACGGCACAGCTTGGGATTCCATTGAAGTTACAGGGAATTATGTGTGAAAGAGGCTTAAATGATTTCAACATTTGAAGAGTCAGAAGTGTTCTCTTTGTTGTGTTAACAATAGTGATGTAAGTTAGATTTGGTGAGATCACTATGGAATATTAAATCATCAATCTTTGCTCACTACATAGCCTTTCTTACCTTCAGGTGTGCATGAACTACAGGTTATCAACTGTGAAATTATATCTGTTCTCATATCGGTTCTCATATAGGTTATCGGCCACGAGAAGCAGGTAAACATCGGTTATCGGTAGGAAAAAATGCACATCGTGCATCCCTAGCTCTGACCGAATCCTCCCCTTTGACGTGCGGTGGTGACTGACCATCTGCAGTGGTGGCCTTCTGGTGGGGCATCAGCATGGCAGCAAACTCCTGCAGCTGGTTCCCCCTGATGATGCGGTCCAGGTACATCTTCTCCAGGATGCCGTAGGCAGCAAGCTGCTGACAGCGCTCGTCCTTAAACAGCGTGGCCAGCATACGGGAGCGCTGCTGGCCTGGAGGAAAGAGGGATGACAAATCAAATCAAATTTTATTTGTATAGCGCATTTCTTACAAGATGCAACTCAATGCGCTTCACATACTGACAGAGCTGCAAGCAGGAAAAAGTAAAAACCTGTACACTATGTAGCCAGGAAAATTCCCTTGCAGCCCTCTACTCATAGAGCGACTACTAACCAGTTTGCCTACCAGCACCCAGCGGTGAACCCCCCCCCCCGGGGAGCCCCCGCCGCCCCACCACCAGCACAAGATATGCTGTGGATAGCTGCCAGGAAACACAATGATCCATCCTGGATCCAGAAAAATACATTCTGCCACATCATGTAATAAGAAGGAAGCTGTACAAAAAAGGTGTTCTGCTTCAAACACACTTGATGAACGCCTTCATGTGAAACAGTTATCAGACAGGCGTAATTACTGTGCACCGTTACCTGCTGAGGCCAGTATGGTGCAGTGGAGAGCGTGCTTCAGGGCTTCTAGGCGCTCCGTCTCGTGGACAATGGATTTGTACGACAGCTCGTTGTACCTTTGAGCCGCCTCGATGAACTTCCTCCTGTAGTCTAGGACTCTGGCATAGCACACCTGGGTGAGGAACAAAGCACTCCTTAACACAAGGGTTTTATTTTGGTGTGGCAGGGGGTGCATTACTACCGACAATGAGGGACGCAGTGTCTCACGCTGGTTTGTTCTACAGGTTGAGGCCTAGTTGAATAGATTAGATTCAACTTTATTGTCATTGCACAGCACACGTACCACACAATGAAATGCAGTGTAGGTCTAATTGTTCATACAAGAAAACTCAACTCAAGTTTCAATCAAGTCTCTACAATAAACCTCCACAAAAGTGACACGATGAAACAATACGATCGGTAGCAGGTGGTTGGTGGTGTACCTTGTAGTGTATCTGTAGCTGTTCATTGGTGGACTCGTTCTGGAGCAGAGAGGCTCTGTTGATGTAGGCCTCTGCCTGCACTGGGTCATCATCCTCCAGGTACAGGCGGGCAATTTTCAGGTACGTGTCCAATTTATAGTCAACATTGTACTGCCTACCAAGAGAAAAGAAAAGTGTGGATTACACCAACCTATCATTCTTATTAGTTCAACACTAAAATGCTAATTGAATTGCAATGAATAATGTGTTAGCTTGTATGCATGAAAGACCTTTTCAACAATTGCTTACTTTTGTCCTGTTTCCAGGGGAATACCCACTAAAACCTGTGCGGCATTTCTCCAGTCCTCCTCCTTCTCATAAATGGTTGCTAAATGCTGTCTGATTGAGGCAACCTGAGATTGACAATGGGATTACACAAATGCAAGAGTGTCTGATTACAAAGGAAGACCGGTGGATGGATTTGGATTGCAAGTTAATGTACATGGTTGTTTCAACCTCAAAATAAATGCCCATCTATTTCAACTCTAGACAAAGCGATCATCATGCCAGCAATTCTTATGCACTCACTTGTTCTTCAAACGAGATAACCCTAGGCTGAATCTTCTCTAAGGTGAAGTGGTAGACTGCTTTGGCTGTACTGTCAGGCAGGTTCGGGAGGTGCGTGCAGAAGTCAGTGAGCAGCTGTCTGGAGATCACTAAGCTGACATTCTCATTGACCACTGAAAGAGACAGGAGACATCACACTGAAAAGACGTACAGGAATGTATGTCAACGTCAACAAACACCGTCAATAAAAGGAAGATGGTAGCTCAGAAATCGGTCATCAGATGCTATTGCATTTGCAACCCTTTCAATAACTCGAATAAATAATACTTACTAGCTTCAACAAATGCCTTTAATGATTCCAGTTGTTCTGCATCTGTGAACTGGATGGCCTTCTCCAATATTTGCCGATATCTACATTGATACAAAAAGATGTTCAATAGTTTCAGAACATGCGTAGAGAGCTGCATCATCCACACCACACATTAGATGTATACTTGAAGACAGGCCAGCTAACGTACCTAACTCAGGCTGCGTTCGTAAATTCGCTCTGAGAGCGCCGGGGCGCACACTAGGTTCAACGTCATAGAGCGACCAAGTAATTTGATTGGACAAGAGGCATTCCATGAGTGCTGATCAGATTTCTACAGCGTATTTACGAACGATCCCCCAGTTATGTTTCGCTAGATGCTAATATCAAACAGCTAGCTTCTGCTAGCATGTTGTAGTTCTGCTGCTCATCTGAGTCATGTATAATATAACTCACTAGGAAAGGGACACTCGGCGCTAACGCGACGCATATCCATACACATATATATTGTCATAAATCTCGTACAAATACATACTTTCCAGCGAGATCTTTATGCGATCCGCTTGAATTCATTAGCTGAGCAAGCTCCTGTCTCACTCCGGCCGCCATCTTCCCCGACGAAGTGTCAACTGTCAACGAGACTTATCCTGCCGACAAGAGGGTACCACTCCCTGGGACTGCACCGCCTGGCCTGGTCCTCCAAGGCTGACCCCTTTCACACATACGAGCCTTCCCAGTAGATTCCATGGAATTTACCTGGTAATGGGGCATGTGTGAATGGATTTTACAGGGAAATTCGCTTAGGCTATTATTACCCTGGTGATTATTTACTATTACCTTGTGATTCCATGTGAATTGTAGCTATGTGATCACTTGGCACAACCAGCGAGAGTATGTTTTACCCTATTTGGCACACATCTAATGTTGTATTATATGCAAAAAAACTGATCTGGGTATTACGCTCCACTCGTTTTAGAGTCTGTTTATTATCCCACACCTACATTATTATTCTGTTTTTAATTCGTCGCTAACTAAAATAAAGGGTTAGGGTTTGTGCTTTGTGTGCATGTTCAAAGTAGCACACTGGCTTGTTGATTTTGCAGAAAGTTGGTCATTCTCTGCTTTGCTGATCTAGCAGCTGTATATCTAGCAGCTGTATATCTAGTAGCTGTATATCTAGCAGCTGTACATCTAGTATCTGTATATTTAGACGCTGTAGATCTAGCAGCTCTGGAAGAGCTGTACAACACACGCTGCCTCAGGAAGGCCTCAAAGATCTCCAGAGACCCATCCCACCCTGGGTACGAACACTTTGCCCGGCTGCCCTCGAAAAGGCGGTACAGGACCATGGCCGCAAGGACAAACAGACTGAAGCTCAGCTTCTACCCCAGGGCCATCCAGGCCCTGAACACAGCAAAGACCTAGGTTCTGGGCCCTGGACAGTCTGGACGGATTGATGGCAGCTGCTGGATTGAAAAAATCAGGTGTAGTGCTGAGGCACAAATGTGTACATTTCAAGCCTGCAAACTGCAACACTTTAAATGAATGTACAATAACACTATGTGCAATATGACAACCCTAGTCGTTTTATCTGTACAGTATAGTATAGTGGATAGTGTACATAGCCTTTATTTATGTAAACCAGCTCCTTTCCCTTCTTGTTTTTTTTTGTTAGTTTTTTTTTTCTTTCCTAGCACCAGGGGAGCCACCCCTCCCAAATTTCGTTGTTTGGTACCTGTACTATAGCAATGACAATAAAGACCATTCATTCATTCATTCATATCTAGTAGCTGTATATCTAGACGCTGTAGATCTAGTCGCTGTAGATCTATCTAGTAGCTGTATATCTAGACGCTGTAGATCTAGCTCGCTGCGGGCGAGGACGGAAGTGCTCCGTTACCCCGGGTGGTTGCCAAGGAAGCAGGACCTGACACAGTATTATGGGCTGGAGGGTGAAATGGCGCTCGGCGCGGTATTTTGAACAATCGGCTCCATTCGTTGTGTGTTCTATCGGGATGTTGCGCCGCCGTGGCGGAGCTGTGAAGGAGTGTTTGGAGTGAGACGTTGAAGGACATCAAAAGCGTTGGGACAACGTGAGGACAACGTAAGGCACGGTTAGGATGTTCTCTGTGTGACAGCCGCAGGATGAGGTTAGCCATGCTAACGGAGTGACCTGGCTAGTAGGAGTGTTAGCTTAGCTTAGCTCCAGCCAGACAACAGCTGATGGTGTAGTCAGCAGGACAGCAGTGGTGTCGGAGCCGGAGAGAGAGAACTCTAGGCGACAGCCAAGTTTTATAACCATACACACATCGCCACTAATACAGGCTTCATTCACCCCCGAGTGAGACAGATGGAAGTGTTTTTAGTGTTGGTTAAACCGTTTGATTGAATCTAGATGGCCGTTTCGGTGAGAGTGGTACACATGGATCGCATGCATCGTTTGTGTTGTTGTAAACCTACAACTAGTATCTATTTGTGATCGGGATGATAAACCAAAAAGACTTCATTTTGCAGATGCGTGAATTGTGAAACCATCTAGCCAGCGATCTCTTGCTTGTAACACCTAGCGTTGTTTCTAGAAAGGCTTCTTCGGTCCTGTATAAGGCCGGGGAGGGATAGTTATACCCCCTGACACTGCAGTGAATCCTCCTAGTCAACATTATGGCTTTATGGGAACAACTCCGTCCTTTTCTGTGCGTCACTAGTCTGCTTTGTGCAGAAGCTTTGGGAGAAGAAACAGATGGCCTTGGGGGCTCACAAGACTGTCAGCTGCTGTCAAATGCTGCATCCTCTCATTGCTCCCTCCAGTCCTTCCCGTTGCTTTTTAAATGTATTTATTTGCCACTGCAGCCCAAGGAGGCATGCTCAATGTTAAGAAATTAACGGGACAAATGAACTCTTAATATAAGACATTAATACTCTTAATAATAAGTCATTTAAGTCATTTAATATCTCATGGGATATACCAAGTAACTGTTTTTTTTCTTTCCAGAACGTCATATGGATGTCTATAGTGACTTATGCCAAGATGTCAAAGAACATGACATTGCTTTAAGTCATATTTATAGTGTTAGGCTACATGACATGGTAACTAACGTATTAAGTAATGTTGGGAGAATCGGACGACGGCTGGATCTAATACCCCCCCAAATGCCAGTGAAGCCCTACGTGTGTTGCATGACTACAGATATGATATTGTAGTCAGCTAAGTTGTGACTCCCTCCTCCACCCGTCTCTGGGTAAACACGCTCCTGGGCGTTGAGCTCTCAGGCTCCTTTCCTCCCTGGTCTCGTCTCTCTGTAGTCGATCTGATGACGAGGTGAAAATGGCGGATCTTTCGAAATCCAACCCCGGCCTGAAATAGACCCGTACGGAGCTAGCTGGTCCTTCTCTCTGTCGCTGGCACCGACTCATGCTTTTGACAGACTGCTCGATAGTTGGAAAAACAGCCATTCTCGCCCTGATTACATCCCTTTGAAAACCGGAGACATGCCGATCGATCCCTCCGCAGTTGATCAACTTCTAGCGCGCTAGCTGTCGTATGTGTCGTACGTGAGAGGTAGGACGACACAGATTGTTGTTGTTTTTCTCTGGGATGTTTAAAAGCGGGCCTAGCCGAGCTAACTACTAGCTAACCTTGTGTCATGAATTTTGTTACCGAGCGTTTTCAGCTGGGTGGCAAGTTGTGATGCGATCGGGTCCGTCTAAAGATTAAAGATGAACATTGTTGTTGTTTGCTCCCTAGCTAACTTGCTAGTTTAGCTAGCAGGTCCAGGGGGAGTTTAGGCTGCTTACTATCAAATACCCGACTGTAGATCCACTGGCACTGCAGATCTGGAGATGTGGACATTCTAACATTGTCAGATCAGATTTTATTTTTCTAACTTTTTCCCCATTTCCTAAGTATGACTTTATCGCCGGCGTTTTAAAGATGGGTGAAACGTTTTAGGGATTGGCTTTAATGGTAGCAGATGTAGCTGTGCAAACAGACGGACAGTAGCTACTCATGTCACATTCAGTATTATTAGGCCATGGATAGAGACCATGACATCATTTTGAACCCTGAATGTAATGCGCGCGCGCGTGTGTGTGTGTGTGTGTGTGTGTGTGTGTGCGCGCGTGCGCGTGCAACATCCATCCCACACCCTCTCAATAGCTCGTTAATCAATCAGAACAATTACAGTTGTAGAAGTTGGTACTTAAAGCTGCATTACCCCCCTGAGTATTAAATAAAAACATGAATATGACTTTAAGACGACATGCCTATGATGTGTTAAATATGGATCAAGTTTGATTTTATTTTGCAACCTCTCACTCAATTTATTAAGTCTGGAACAAGACTAGATGGACTGATATTTTGAAAGCCTGGGGTGGAGGGGACAGGTCACTGATAGTTAACCTTTTCTTTTGTTAATGTCTTCTTTGAATGTTGGTTGTACTTTTGGTGATTTGTTTTGCACTGTGTTGTGCATTGTACTATTTATTCTTTTTCGTGGTATTTGTATGATGCTGAAACAATCTAGTGCAAATGTTGTTTTTAACATAAACTCTAATGCAACACTTCAATAATATCCAATAGAACAAATATAGCAAATTATTTAAATGCAAATTCACATGCCATTGTGTGCCATTTAACCCCTAATTCTTTTCCCTACAGTGACTCAGAGCTGAGACTGAACTGCAAGCATGGACGTGGTGTCGCCAGAGCTCAACAGTCTCCTCCCTGACGAGATCATGGACACAGAGGCCATCGTGATGGAGGACGACCCCCCCTCCCATCCTCTCACAGCCCCTGTCCAATCAGAGCCCAGCGAGGACATACCTGTCCCTATGGAGACCGACGTGTCCAATGTTCCGGAAATTGTGAGCCTCTGCTCAGCCCCTCCCACCCAGCGGACTCAGGCTCTGACCACCACCACCACCACAGACTCCCCCCTCTGTAGCATCAGCTCTGGGACGCAGCTCCTCCTCACCCCCTCTACTCTGTCTTCATCCCCCCTCACCCTCAGACCAGCCACCGCCTCTCCCATCACCACCCCCCAGACCGCCAGCAGCCCGGCCGGGGTGAGCGTCACCACGGGGGGTCTACAGAAGCTCTCGGCCCCCTTCACCATCCCAGCCAACCACCAGATCATCCTGAACAAGGTGGCCTCGTCTCAGGCGACCGCTGACGCCCTCAAGTCTCCAGTCACCACCACCCAACTGATCAAGCAGGACGGGCAAAAACTCTTAGTCACGGCCATAGGGAAGTCAGGGCAGCCCATCGTGCTGCAGCTGCCCCACACTGGCAGCAGGCTGGGCATGGGCCAGGGAGACACCAAGGGTCTGCCACAGCAGTATAAGGTGGTGACCATCGGGGGACGGACTGATCTGAAGCCTGTGATGGGGCTGCAGGCGTTGAGCACTGTCAGCCAGGTGTCCGCACTGCAGGCCCAGCAGCTGAAGACTGTACAGGTGAGAGCTGTTTATTACCTGTTTCAGAGAGACGTCGTGCCTCACACTTCTAAAGTCACTGTTTATATGGCAGTATTAGACGGATGGTTGATGGAACACCCCCTGGACCTTGTGTTGAACTGTTGTTTAACCACAACATGACATTTTTACTACCTTGGCATATGAGCTTTCATTTCCAGCTGCTTTATGAATGAGCATGTGTTGTCAGGGACAACCATATAAGGCAAGTTTGGCCAACATGTTACCCCCCCCCCCCCCCCCCAACATGTTACCACACTTTAAGCCATAATGTCAAGTCATAGGTTATCCTCTGCATGGCGCTGTACCATGCTTAATTTAAATTGGTTTAAACTGGTTATATTTGAATATCATTTATTGTCATTTACAGACACTTTGATTGACCAATATCCACACACATGTTGAAATGAATAGGCTACATCTTAATACAATCAACTCTATTTGGCAACGAATATACTGTAGATAGTTGTAAAGTAGGACTATACAAAAGGTCTCTCATGGGGCTATATTTTTAGATCCACTTCCACATCAGATTATTTCAGGAATCATTCTCATCATGTTTTACTACAAAACTGCAACAGGTGGTGTTTTTCTTGCCTCCATGCTGCCTGATGAAACCTACTCTTCCACAGATCGCTAAGAAAACTCAAGTCTCCTCAGCGGGACCAATCAAGTTTATTATCACAAAAACTGTTAACAGCAAAGGTCTGACTGCTTCGACGTCAGTCTCCCCTGTTATTGCAGGTAAGTCCTTTCACATCTTTTGCATATTGACCCTCCCACCCTCTATTTAATGAAGGGCTTGGTTTGTGCCACACCCCTGGACAGCTGTGTCATCATTGAAACATAGAATGTCTCCTTTTCCTGTGGGGGGGTGGGGGGGGGGGCGGCATAAATGTTCTCCAATAATCTCTGATGTAGCAGCAAATCACATTTGCTTTCCTTGCTCATTTGATATACTAGTGAATGTTTGGCCACGTCCTGATATGACAACATTGTTGTGGTTGCGCGCCCCCCAGGGAGGGTCCTGTCCCAGAGCAGTCCAGGGACGCCCCCCAGGACCATCACCATCTCTGAGCCTCTCAACGCCGGCGCACAGAGCCTCCCCAACAACAAGATCGCCATCTCGCCCCTCAAGTCGCCCAGCAAGGTCAGCCCTTTTCAGGCTCTCTTTCCACTGTTTTGTACCCAGGCCTTGCACTAGGGCTACTGGACAGAAGTTATGATTTTATTTTTGTGTGACTTTAGATGAACACATACTTTTCTGAGAATGGAAAGACACTCCCTGCTGTTTCTGTAATGGGTTGTTCTCTCTCTCTCTCTCTCTCTCTCTCTCTCTCTCTCTCTCTGTCTCTCTCTCTCTCTCTCTCTCTCTCTCTCTCTCTCTCTCTCTCTCACAGCTGACGGTGGTGTCTGTGGCCTCTCAGGCGCCCAACTCGCCTCAGAAGTCAGTGTCTCTGCCTCTCAATATGGGCCAAATCATCACGGTGCAGCAGTCCACAGCCACCTCTCCGGCCAAGGTGGTCTCCAGCCAGTCCTCGGCACACGTAAGCAACAACCCCCTCAGGGTGATACCACCTCTTCCAGGTGGTCACTGGGCCCAGTCAGAATGATCCCGATTTTTCTTTTTCTTTTTTTTTTGCTACCTAGGATCAGATCGAGCTGGCTGATTTTCCCCCTATACGACTCAAAATCAGTCAAAGATTTGATCCTGGATAGCAAAAAAAGAATCAGGATCATTCTGATCTAGATGAAACGTTTTGAACAACTGGGCCCTGGAGATCAGCAGCATATGATCAGCTTCCATGTTGTGAATGCCGATCATTCAGCCAGTGAGAGAGAGAGAGTGAGACACTCAGACCTGTGCTGATTATAGACCCGACTATGAGGTTGGAATGTTCTCCTTGGGAGCAGTTCAGACCCACGTTTAAAAACATTTATTTAACAGTTTTAGAACGCAGTTTCATTGATCTGAACTAACCAGTTTACGAAGGTCTGCGTTTGGCTTCTCCAAGATTGTGCAGATGTTTTTTTTTTTTTTTTTTTTTTTTTTTGGGGGGGGGGGGGGGGGGTTTAGCAAGGAATTAATTGAGTTTTCTCTTCCCTGCCAGACTTTGAAGCCAGTGCAGACAGTATCGGTGGGAGCCCCCCAGTTTAAGACCATCTTCCCCCTGGCCACCCAGTCTAACGTGCAGCAGATCCAGGTGCCAGGCAGCAGGTTCCACTACGTACGCCTGGTGACCGCCTCCACAGGCAGCACCACGGGACACGCTGGCAGTCCTGGTGTTAACTCCATCCAGTCAGGTCAGACATGCACACATCCTCTCTCTCTGTCTCTCTCAGAACTCTCACTCTCTCTCTCAGATCTCACTCTCGCTCTCTCTCTCTCTCTCTCTCACACACTCTCTCTTTCACTCAATCGCAACCACAATGTCTATCCTTCATATTAAATCTGGGAAAACCAAAAGGGCGGGAGTATGGGGGCGGGGGTATGAGGGCAGAAATGTAGCTGGGCCTATTACTGATAATGTGAATAATGTAACTCTCCCACAGCTAAGACCATGGTAGTCAACACAGCAGCGATGAGGATGTCTGTCCCCATTGTCCCAGCACAGACCATGAAGCAGGTGACTCTCTCCCTCTCCACACACACACACACAACCCGGAACAGGAACGCCACGCTATAAAATGCACCACGAAATAAATTTGACTTGAACTGAAGAGTGTTCTTTCCCCCAGGTGGTTCCCAAGCCTCTGACGCAGGCAGCTCAGGTGGTTACCACCCAGACCCAGCAGCGTCTGATCATGCCCGCCACGCCCCTCCCACAGATCCAGCCCAACCTCACCAACCTACCCCCCGGCACCGTACTGGCGCCAGCCCCCGGGGCTGGGAACATGGGCTACGCTGTGCTGCCGGCGCAGTACGTCACACAGGTCAGTGGCTCCGCATGGGAGCATAGGAGTCGTCGGTGTTCTAGAAATAGAGAACTTTATCCCCGCTCAAAAACGAGCGAGACTTTTCAGGACGTTGTCATGACATTTGCCTCTGTACCTACACTGTCTCTCTCTGTCTCCTGTAGCTCCAGCAGTCAGCATTTGTGACTCTGGCCAGCAGCTCTGGTTTCTCCAACCCCACCAGCATCCAGACCCAGGCCAGACTGCCTCTCAACGGGTAAAGACAATATAACACAGACGAGAGAAGTCAGGACAGTTCTCTCTCTAACGGCGAAATAACCGGCAGGATTTGGCTGGTGATTGAAACGTCCCTATTGGGCGTAGACATCAGTGTTCATTTGACTTTGTCTTCCAGACAGTGCAAGGACATCCAGAACAGCTGACCAGTAACAGAAATTTCCGAAGTTCCTTCTTTAAAGCATGTATTCTATTGTCTCACAGCTTATCGACAACAGATGCTGCTTTGAGGCCAAGGAAACCATGCAACTGCACAAAGTCACAGTGTCTCAAACTGTAAGTAAAATGTTTTGCAGGGTTTATCAGAGCGCCTCTTGGAAATAAGAGGGTGGAATTGACAGACATTGCAAACAGATTTATTCAGCTTGAAGCTTGATTTTAGCTCGGAGAAATCCATGACACCGTTACTGTCACGGCCATACCCCGTCATGACGCATCACTTTGATGACCCAACGTATTTTGTTCTGCTTCCTCCTCAGGTACTGTGACTGCTTTGCCAATGGAGAATTCTGTAATAACTGCAACTGCACAAACTGCTTCAACAACCTGGAACACGAAACGGAACGACTGAAAGCCATCAAGGTGAAGATCTGAAACCTTTAGTCAAATAACATTAGTGCCACAAGTCCACTCATCACACATTTTGGTGAAATAAAGTCTTATTGAATTGATCTACACCTTGTTAAAAATCTGTTTTTTTTTAAATCACAAATTTGGTGTGTTTTCACAGACGTGTCTGGACCGGAACCCAGAAGCATTCAAGCCGAAGATCGGGAAAGGCAAACAGGGAGAGTCGGACCGCCGGCACAGTAAAGGCTGTAACTGCAAACGATCAGGCTGCCTGAAGAACTACTGCGAGTGCTATGAGGTGGGTCTTCCTTTCATTCTCTTTCCCTGGGCTCCACGGGCTCCGATTTCTACCTCAACCAGCCTCCCTAGCTTTGGTGCCCTATCTAACCATATCTGTGTGGACTGGAGACCTTTTATTCTACTCTTTACAAGTCATTCTTTCCTCGTCGACTTCCCTTCATCTGCTGCTCTGAACGAATTGGAACAGGTAAAAGCTGACCTAACACTGGGCTTCCTTCTCCTGGGGCCACTGAAGGAGTAGACACAAGGAAAGGAAGTCACTTTTTATTTTAATTTTGAGATGCAGCCATGGTACATTTTCCCCTCTGCCCTCTCTCTCTCTCAGGCCAAGATCATGTGCTCGTCCATCTGTAAGTGTGTGGGCTGTAAGAACTTCGAGGAGAGCCCGGAGAGGAAGACTTTGATGCACCTGGCGGACGCGGCGGAGGTCAGGGTACAGCAGCAGACGGCAGCCAAGACCAAGCTCTCCTCGCAGATCTCAGACCTGCTCACGCGGACCACTCCTGCCATCACCAGCGAAGGGGGGAGGTAAGTACTCACCTCTCTAGACCTCCATCCTTTCAAACCCCGAGAAGTGGTAAATCATCAATTCATCGTCAAGTGGTTTTGACATAAGTCTAGCCATAGGAGAACAATGACCCCCCCATGATGTGCAGATCTAGTTGGCCAAAGGAAACCGTGGGGGATGTGTGCGTGACCTGTGTATTTGATCGGTGCAAGGTTCAAGATATTTTGTCTCCTATCCCTTCCTTCCCCATGTCCAGGCTGCCCTACACGTTTGTGACGAAGGAGGTGGCGGAGGCGACGTGCGAGTGTCTGCTGGAGCAGGCGGAGCAGGCCGAGCTGGGCCAGCAGCCCCAGGCCCAGGCAGAGAGGATGATCCTGGAGGAGTTTGGACGCTGCCTCATGAGGATCATCAGCTCTGCAGGCAAAGCCAAGACAGACTGTCCTTCCATCAACTGCTAGGCCAGGGTCCTTCCATCATCTGCTAGGCCAGGGTCCTTCCATCATCTGCTAGGCCAGGGTCCTTCCATCATCTGCTAGGCCAGGGTCCTTCCATCAACTGCTAGGCCAGGGTCCTTCCATCATCTGCTAGGCCAGGCCTCTTGGCTCTCTCTCTCTTTACCCACCATCAGTGAGCCAGCACTGGGACGGGAGGAGGAGGGGGGATGTGTCCCTGTGCTCTGTCTCCAAACCTTACGGGCAAAGTCGTGGGATGGCGAAGGCGGACTGCTTCATCAACTGTTAGGCCTCCCTCTCGCTCTCTCTCTCTCTCCCCCCCCCTCCCCTCCCCTTCTCACTCTTGCTCTCTCTCATCCAGCCTCCGAGTAAAAAAAACAATAGGCAGGGAGTGGACTGTTGCATTAGCTCCCAGGCTAGCCTGGCTGCACAGACAGTATTGGGAGAAGCTAAACAGCCCTAGTGCTTAGCTAGCCTCACATGGCCAAGTGTTGGGAGGACAAAGGGACATAGCCAAACCCTCCCGAACTAAACCACATCACATCCTCACTGAACTGTTATGGAGCTAGTGTTGAGATCTGCCTCAGGTGGTGGTGGGCAGAGCTGGGGCTGGACTGATGAGCCTCTGACCCTCATGGCCTCTGCCTTTCTGTCCTGGTGAAGGGTGACTTTACTCCTAGGCACTGATCGAAGGATCATTTTGCATTTCCCCCTCCCCTCTGATGGTTTAGGTCAGGGGTTTTGGGGGAAGTACAAGCTGGTCCTAGATCAGTGCACACAGGGGGCAATGTCTTCTAGCTGGAGCATTTGTTGAGATCCACCCAGAGTATACTGGCATAGAGTGTTAACAAACACCTCTGTTCCCATGACTACCGTCGCCAGGGCAAGAGGGACTGTGTCAGAGACGTATCCGAGGAAGGGCTGTGAGGAGGAACACACATGAAGGGACCAGGATCTGGGTTTTAACCTCATTCTGGTGTCTTTGCACCCTCTGAAGCTGGGATTGCAGTTTGTTTGTTGTTGGGGTGGGGGGTGTTTTAGAATGACCATGTACACTTTTTGAAATAGGTATTTTTACAGTTTCTTTCTACACTTTCACTTTCTTTTTTCTCTACATCCCGTCATGGCTTTGTTTGTATCTCTGTGTCATGCGATATTAGGCTAACGTGTTTTAATAATTTCTGATTATGATTGCAGAGGAGGAAAGAAAAGTCACACTGCATATTCTTCAGGTAGCCCAAGTTCCAATCATAATTTCTCTCTACAGTAGCTAGCCTATACTGTATACCCTCAAGAAACGCTCACTTGGCAGACTATATTTATTATTTCAACCTTGATTTCAACTTGTGCTCAGAATTTAGCAAAACGTAAAAATGTCCACATGCGATTTTATCACATTTGAATACCATTTCTATTTTAACAACTTAACTTTGATTGAATTTGACTGATATTTGGCTGTGACTATGGAAGTTGGGGTGAATGGGTTTGTCATTAGGTTAGCTTATGGCTGTCCTTCATATAACATTTATTTGGTGTATTTGGCACACATCGGGATGGGTAAAGTGTGATATGATGTCCAGATTATTTGCACTCATGACTTCTAGTCCTATAGATTAACTTCCAAAGGTAGAAATTCGTCCACTTTTGAATGTTTCTTAGGGAAATATTAATGTTGTTATCTAGGTACCCTATTTTAACTTATTTCTATCAACTGTGGATTTCACTGTTAACATCAGTTTAACTTCATAGTTTTCGCCCTAACCAGAAAAAAATATATTGTTATTAAATTGTAAGTATTGACAAATTACCACAGATTACAATGTTTAGAATTCAAGGTCAAATGTATCATAGTAATTTAGCCCCATAGCTGCCAATTCAAATCCCTGACACTTGTGATATTAACGGTTGACAGAGCAAAGTTGGTTTGGGTTGAACTGATTTTTTCTCTGCTAATACTCAGGCCCTGAATTCATTCAAGAGCCTGTCTGTCATCCACTAAATGGTGTGGTTTGTACGTTTCAAGATGCCCAGCAGCTTCATCAGTGTATGATACTGCAGTTAGGAAGTTACTGCCTCTTTCAAGAAGTATTAAGCATAACACAGAGATGTTGCATCAGTCACAACAGCCAAGGCTGATAGTTCCACTGGATAATGAAGTTATCCCTCATGGGTTCTCCTGAGCACTGAAACTATGTTATGTTAGCATTGCACAGTGCCTTTCATCTCCAACGAGCTGATGATTGGACTCTGGGAGTTGTGTGTATTACCACATGATCATGATTGGGCTTCGGAGTGACGTTCATTTTTTTGTGACACCGTATCTCTGCACATCTGACTGTGTGTGTGTGTGTCTTGAGAGGTTTTGGGTAGTGTATGACGAATAAAGGAAGATATATTTTTAAGACCCCTTTGGGCCATTTAGCCTGCAAGGTTAATCCCCCTCAATGTTTGTGGCTGGTTGTTTTTGTGTGGGGGGAGGGGGTGTTCTTGTTTTCTTTTTTAAGTAGTGTTATCAGTGTAGATTTCCCCCAGGATACTTTCGCCTTACGTTCCCACTGCTCAGGGCATTGAAAGACTTCCTGTTTTCAGTTTCCCCAGTGTCATTGCATAGGCCCCACACCTGTCCCCGTGACCTCAGTCAAAACTGAGTTCTATGATATTTTAAAATGCAGGGGCACATTCATTAATCAAAGGCCGTTCCTGTACAGTAAGTTTAATTCATTTGATCGGCATGGAATACAGACCATGAACACCTCCAATTCCCTTAAAATATTATTTGGACTGACACTATGCACTGTAAAATATTTTTCCTCTTAGCCCCTTCAAAGACAACCAATTAAGAATGATAAGAACTTTCCTATAAGCAGCCGTTATATTAACTAGGACTCCCCTGTTACTCACCAATATCTGCAAACGATTATGTCTGTTTTATTTTTTATTTCAAAGGGCTTCCAACAGACAAGCACAATCAGGACTCTGGTGCTCACATTGGTCGTTTTGTAACGGGCCGGTGAATTGCTTTTAAAATGTAGTATTCACTAAGAGAATCGGAAGACTAAAACTAAACTTAAAAGTTGTGCTCTGTTGGGAAATAGAAAAACTTTTCTATCAAGTCTGCATATTTCAGGAAAGATGGCCTTCTTTCAGGTAACCTTTCAGGAACCATGGGACCTGGTAGAAGTTCTTCTACATACACCCTCTCAAAGGTTTGCAAAACCAGGCTTTTTCATAAACTCAATCTCTGTACTGAACTTCTATGTAAACCTGTACTGTAGCTAACGACTTGCTGCATCTCCCAACACCTCTCAAAAACCTTGTGTAGTGGCTCTGTAGTGCTCTGTTGGTATTTTGGTTTGTTGATTGTGTATGTTTGTACCCATTGCCTGTATCGTTTTCTAGGTGAAATCGAGTCTGTTTTTCCTCTTTTTTTTCTTCTTTTGTCAGGATTCTTGTAAACATCTCTTTCTGTCTGGAATTATTTAATTTATCTCACGTTTATCCTCATGGCTATAACACAGTATCACACAGAATTAAAGTACTTTTTAATTATTTTAAAATGTAAAGATTTATATTCCGTAAGGCGTATGTAAGATGTTGTGACTGTATATTGTAAGCAGACTACGAAGCAAATTAAATTTATACAGTTCTGTAAAAAACAATGTCATTTTCAATTGGTGGCTATTTAATTGGTAGTGTACCTATTGCAACTGGGGGGTATTCCATCAACGTTGCTAATTAAATTAGCGCTTAATTGGAAAAGCCTGGTTAGACTTAACGGCAAGTCGTCAACTGTGACAAGCCGTTCCATTACTGCGGCTATATTATCAGCAGGCTAGATAATCAGTAAATAAAGATAACTTAAGATACCCTATCTATCTATCACTGCAATTTCAGTGGAATTTCTCCTCGACACCTACAAAACCCTCAACAACATGGCGCCCTCCTACCTCTGACCTCCAGCACACCCCTACCCACAGTCTCCTCCCTCCTCCTCCACACACCCCTACCCTCAGTCTCCTCCCTCCTCCTCCTCCACACACCCCTACCCACAGTCTCCTCCCTCCTCCTCCACACACCCCTACCCTCAGTCTCCTCCCTCCTCCACACACCCCTACCCACAGTCTCCTCCTCCTCCTCCACACACCCCTACCCACAGTCTCCTCCCTCCTCCTCCACACACCCCTACCCACAGTCTCCTCCTCCTCCTCCACACACCCCTACCCTCAGTCTCCTCCCTCCTCCTCCACACACCCCTACCCACAGTCTCCTCCTCCTCCTCCTCCTCCACACACCCCTACCCACAGTCTCCTCCCTCCTCCTCCACACACCCCTACCCACAGTCTCCTCCCTCCTCCTCCACACACCCCTACCCTCAGTCTCCTCCTCCTCCTCCACACACCCCTACCCTCAGTCTCCTCCTCCTCCTCCACACACCCCTACCCACAGTCTCCTCCCTCCTCCTCCACACACCCCTACCCACAGTCTCCTCCCTCCTCCTCCACACACCCCTACCCACAGTCTCCTCCCTCCTCCTCCTCCACACACCCCTACCCACAGTCTCCTCCCTCCTCCTCCACACACCCCTACCCACAGTCTCCTCCTCCACACACCCCTACCCACAGTCTCCTCCCTCCTCCTCCTCCACACACCCCTACCCACAGTCTCCTCCTCCTCCTCCACACACCCCTACCCTCAGTCTCCTCCCTCCTCCTCCAGCACACCCCTACCCTCAGTCTCCTCCCTCCTCCTCCACACACCCCTACCCTCAGTCTCCTCCTCCTCCTCCACACACCCCTACCCACAGTCTCCTCCCTCCTCCTCCACACACCCCTACCCTCAGTCTCCTCCTCCTCCACACACCCCTACCCACAGTCTCCTCCCTCCTCCTCCACACACCCCTACCCTCAGTCTCCTCCCTCCTCCTCCTCCTCCACACACCCCTACCCACAGTCTCCTCCCTCCTCCTCCACACACCCCTACCCACAGTCTCCTCCTCCTCCTCCTCCACACACCCCTACCCACAGTCTCCTCCTCCTCCTCCACACACCCCTACCCACAGTCTCCTCCCTCCTCCTCCACACACCCCTACCCACAGTCTCCTCCTCCTCCTCCACACACCCCTACCCTCAGTCTCCTCCTCCTCCTCCTCCACACACCCCTACCCACAGTCTCCTCCCTCCTCCTCCACACACCCCTACCCACAGTCTCCTCCCTCCTCCTCCACACACCCCTACCCACAGTCTCCTCCCTCCTCCTCCACACACCCCTACCCACAGTCTCCTCCTCCACACACCCCTACCCACAGCCTCCTCCTCCTTCTCCTCCACACACCCCTACCCACAGTCTCCTCCTCCACACACCCCTACCCACAGCCTCCTCCTCCTCCTCCTCCACACACCCCTACCCACAGTCTCCTCCTCCTCCTCCTCCACACACCCCTACCCACAGTCTCCTCCCTCCTCCTCCACACACCCCTACCCACAGTCTCCTCCCTCCTCCTCCACACACCCCTACCCACAGTCTCCTCCTCCACACACCCCTACCCACAGCCTCCTCCTCCTTCTCCTCCACACACCCCTACCCACAGTCTCCTCCTCCACACACCCCTACCCACAGTCTCCTCCCTCCTCCTCCACACACCCCTACCCACAGTCTCCTCCCTCCTCCTCCTCCACACACCCCTACCCACAGTCTCCTCCCTCCTCCTCCACACACCCCTACCCTCAGTCTCCTCCCTCCTCCTCCTCCACACACCCCTACCCACAGTCTCCTCCTCCTCCTCCTCCACACACCCCTACCCACAGTCTCCTCCCTCCTCCTCCTCCACACACCCCTACCCACAGTCTCCTCCCTCCTCCTCCACACACCCCTACCCTCAGTCTCCTCCCTCCTCCTCCACACACCCCTACCCACAGTCTCCTCCTCCTCCTCCACACACCCCTACCCACAGTCTCCTCCTCCTCCTCCACACACCCCTACCCACAGTCTCCTCCTCCTCCTCCACACACCCCTACCCACAGTCTCCTCCCTCCTCCTCCACACACCCCTACCCACAGTCTCCTCCCTCCTCCTCCACACACCCCTACCCACAGTCTCCTCCTCCTCCTCCACACACCCCTACCCTCAGTCTCCTCCCTCCTCCTCCACACACCCCTACCCACAGTCTCCTCCCTCCTCCTCCACACACCCCTACCCTCAGTCTCCTCCCTCCTCCTCCACACACCCCTACCCACAGTCTCCTCCCTCCTCCTCCACACACCCCTACCCACAGTCTCCTCCCTCCTCCTCCTCCACACACCCCTACCCACAGTCTCCTCCCTCCTCCTCCACACACCCCTACCCACAGTCTCCGGTCAGCTGATGCCAACCTTGTTGTTTTTTATATATAGATTATCCATATAAATGAAAAATATATAATCAAATTTGAAAATGATTAAATCAAGCAAATCTACGCATGTAGAATATCTGAAGAATGTTTGGTTGCTAAGCACACATTTTGATTTGAAAATTATTTATACATGTTCTATTTCATTGCCATGGCAATTCTGAATTATAAAGACACAATTACTTATTTCATATAATATTTCATCTCCTATCACAGATGTGCACATCCAAATCCAGTTATTAGTATTATGCCTGACAGTGTATGGACAGATTTCTGATTGACAGTCTGCCTCCACAGGTCCAGATGGGGCCTGGATACGCACATGGGTACACTACAGTCTATTGCACCTAGAACATTGGGGAAGCCTGAAGGAGAGGATTAAGTTAATACAGATGTTTGCCAACCTGTGGGCTACTTTACATTTATTTTAACTGTTACATAGCTGCAATTGAATAAACACCTCCTTGATTCTTTGTGTTTCAAGATGACCAGGAAAAGTTATGAAAATGTTCATGTACTGCTTTAAAGCAAGGTACCCCCTTCTTATTTCCTGGCATACAGTTGCTTTCGCCAAACCTTCTGCATCACCAACACTGTACAAGAATGTCCCACATGCAAAGAAACGCAGAGCTATGCAGACACACTGAACAGTGGTCAAGGCTTGGCTACGGTGAGTGTGTTTCCTTATGTGTGGTTCTAGCAAACTACATAAACTAGGTAAACTATGCTGAGCCTACTGAACCTGTACCTCTCCCACAGATACTCACCAGAGAAGCCTAGTGAATTACTTCTGTCTCTTAAGATCCTTGGGGCTGGTGGTATAAACACAAGGGTGTCAAATCTGAGCATCTTCATCCACAGGGTTGTTGAGGAATGGACATGCCATAGTTGATTGTACTGCTTATAGCCTAGGCCCATGTCAATTAACTAATTAACCTATTAACCTACAATCCCTCCCATTCTCTACAATACATGACACTTTGGCAGAGGAAATACCTTTAGCAACAGATTAGTGGTTCTTGCTGTATGTTTCATATGTGTATTTTATTTTTATGTTTCGATTTTTTACTTTATTTAAAGTGGCACAAATCACTAAAGAGTTGCTTATACACTGCTAATAGCTAATATTACACGTTATTAATGCGTTATTTATTACACGGCACAGAAAATCTGATGCCAAAAAGTATGAAGCCACGCCTTTTATCACGTCATCCCGTACTGCTTTGCGGCCTATTATAAACGCCAGTGCGCATGTGCGAATCTACATTTCCACCATTATAGTCGACCTCATCGCACTGTGTGTACGCCTTTAGTCAATCAGACACGAGGTCGTACTGCATTTAGTTTTCATCATGATCCTTAGAGTTAAAAGCTTAAGCCGAAAGTCTTTATTCAATGTGCTCGAGTGAACGTGCTGCAGGATGTCTTGAAAATGGAACAACTTGTCGATATGGTGTCGACAGTGGCCAGTGGCCCTCCATGAGGCTGTGTGAGTACTCTTGATTTGAATCTAACTTGCAGTAAATGATGATACACTTGACCAAATAGATTTCCACGTCCGATGATTTAAAAATGTTGCTGTTCACATTATGAATTACTGTGATTATTCAGTTAGGTTGAGATATGAGGACGGTCATTATGTCTGCAGTAACTTGCGTGTAGCTCCGGTTGCCAGCAGCAGGAAAGCTAGCTAGTGGTGCCACGTGGTTTACACCAGAATGAACTGGTACAATGTACAAACCCTTTTCTTTCCTTTTCAGTGACTCTTTTGCTACATCCACGCCATCCAGTTCATAAGGTACGATTTCAGGTTGCAGGTTGGTGTATATAAATATATAACCATTTAATTTCCTCGTCCTATGATTTAAATACTTACATACTGCTGTTCACAATATGAGACACTGTGATTATTTGTATTATTAATATGAGGACGAATTTTTCACAATTTGAGCATGACTGATTGATTAAATCAATTCAGGCCTGACTTTATGCTTGCTGTGCATGAGATGGAATAAACTGCTGATCTGACCTTTATTTTCTACTCTAACAGTTGAATGGGGTTGGTGGTCTGGGATCTGTGACCACCAGGCGCCCGGCCTGCTGGGTGTGTGGTGCCATCCTTTGATCATATTCATTTGGCCACGGTATGGACTGTCCCAATGATTATACCAATCACTACCCATCTGACCCATTCATTGGATTGGGAAAGATTATTTGCTTAAGCAATAGCAGCACGACCTCGAGTGTGATATTGCTTTTATACAACAGTTCTACAGCGCGATTTATTAGTTAACTAATAAGCGACAACAGATTATGATTTGTTTGTTTATTTAATCATAAAAAGAAACAAAAAATTGTTCTGCAACTGAACTTCAACTGGAGTGTTGCCTAGTAACCTGAACACAAACATGTAGTCTAATTAACCTGAACACAAACATGTCGTCTAATTAACCTGAACACAAACATGTCGTCTAATTAACCTGAACACAAACATGTCGTCTAATTAACCTGAACACAAACATGTCGTCTAATTAACCTGAACACAAACATGTCGTCTAATTAACCTGAACACAAACATGCCGTCTAATTAACCTGAACACAAACATGTCGTCTAATTAACCTGAACACAAACATGTCGTCTAATTAACCTGAACACAAACATGTCGTCTAATTAACCTGAACACAAACATGTAGTCTAATTAACCTGAACACAAACATGTAGTCTAATTAACCTGAACACAAACATGTCGTCTAATTAACCTGAACACAAACATGTCGTCTAATTAACCTGAACACAAACATGTCGTCTAATTAACCTGAACACAAACATGTCGTCTAATTAACCTGAACACAAACATGTCGTCTAATTAACCTGAACACAAACATGTCGTCTAATTAACCTGAACACAAACATGTCGTCTAATTAACCTGAACACAAACATGTAGTCTAATTAACCTGAACACAAACATGTAGTCTAACCTCAACACAAACATGTAGTTAGTAGAACATCTGTGCGGCAGAGTGATGCATATAGTTAAAAGTCCCAGTGCTGTTATACTGTATATCAGCACTCATGGAATGCCTCTTGTCCAATCAAATTACTTGGTCGGAACTAACTGTTGTATAAATAGATATATCTATATGTCTAACGGTTATTATTAATGGTAATATTACATCGCAGCTGTCGCACTAAAATCCAAAATCGAGCTCCTTAACTATGGCTGCGTTCGTAAATTAGCTCTAGAAAATCTGATCAGCACTCATGGTAGTGCCTCTTGTCTAACCCAAATGACTTGGGCCCTTTATGATGGCGTTGAACCCAGTAGTGTGTGCTCCAGCGCTCTCAGAGCGAGTTGACGAACCCGTGCCCCGTGTCTCGGCGTGATGACGTCATGTTGGTAGGGACATCTGAGTGGCTGTGAGGTAACGCCAACCGCTCTGACCAGACACGGACTCGACCGTCTTAACCAGACGTGAATGTGTTAAATTAATCTATATTATTCATAATCTTCGTGCTAGTTTTCTCTGTGTACCACATGTACAAAAGAGGTTTGGTGAGGCTGCATTCTCATTTTATGCTCCATATTGTGTCTCACTGCCAGTTTACATTAGGGATGCAACCTCAGCACATATGTTCAAGTCAAGACTAAAAACCCATATTTTTAATATCGCCTTTAAATGACTAAATAATTAAATTGATTATATAATGATTGGAGCACTTTGAGCTGCAATGTTTGCAGGAAAAGCGCTATACAAATAAAAAGTTCTCATTAAATAGAAGTTATTTATCTGACTGGTCTGTTTTTAACCTTCCAGGTCTGGCGACCCCTGACCCCTGGACCAGCCGATCACAGTCTGAGGTAAGCGGTCAGACCCGTGACCCAGAACACGCGTGTTTATAACATCCTGACTCAGAATACGCGTGTTTATAACATCCTGACCCAGAGCCGATGATGAGGTTTTGAATAAGAGTAGTGGACAGAAGAGGTTTCTGATACGTTTCAAACTGACGGCTGTTTGCGTTCGGCTGCTACGACGTCTGTTCTGCTGCCGGGACACGTCAGTTCAACTGTCTGTCTTGTTGTTTACAGATGAGAACTCTTAAGACACACTCCACCCTGGAGCAGTGAAGGCCCAGGCCAGTGCAATTAAGGTATGCTACCTGTTCCTTTGTCTCCTCTTTCTCTGTCTGTTCCTCTCTCTCTCTGTCTCTGTCTCGTCTCTCTCTCTGTTCCTCTGTCTCCTGTCTCTCTGTTCCTCTGTTCTGTTGAGGCCAGTGATGTTGATAAGAGTAGTGATCAGAAGTGATTTCTGACAACATATTTAACCTGATGGCTTCTTCTGGCTCGCCTCTGCTACTGGTCTGTGTTGCCTTGACAACCGCGTGAACTTTGACTTTCTGTTTTCAGGCGGTACCTCCTGATTGGCTGGCTGACTGACGAACTCTGGGAAAGTTGTCAAGACTGAAAATGACCACATCAATCTAAAGGTAGCGGGGCAAGACGGTTCGGTGGTCCAGTTCCAGAACCGTCAATGATGTTGAAACTATCAATGGGAATCTCTCTGAATCAGGCTGAAAGAGAATTAGATACCTGAGACGGTTCGGGAGTAGAGAGGAACTTGTTCAGGAGGGTTTAATGATTGCACGGTCGCAGCTCTGCGGTTCAAACCCTGACTGGCTATGTGTCGTGTCCTTGAGCAAGGCACTGGACCTCTAAATGCTCCTGAGTCCTATGGCTCTGACCCCTGGCCTAGATTATAAATAATTGTTGTAATGGTAAAGGTTGAACCATCTTCCACCTGTACACCTGGTCTAACACTTGGTCTCTCCTGTCTCAGGTGGTCTGGCTGTTATGGAGTCTGACGTCTCATTGTGAAGCCCCTCCCATGTCCAGGTGAGTCAGGTGACCAGCAGAGGTAGTAGTGGGTCAGTCCTGATGGGTTAGTTAGTTTGTTATTTGAAGCGTCTTGCGTTGCAGCGAGCGTGTGTATAGATGGTCCCAGCAGGACTTGAACCGTGTCTGATACAATGATGACCGCATAGTTCAACAGATTAAACCATGAAGAACTAGAGCATTGTCTTTCGCTCCTATCTGATCGTACCAGACGGTAAAAGAACCAGCCTGTCAGACTGTTTTATCTCTTCCTCTGAATGCCTGTTTGTCTGCCTGTTCCCCAGGTGTCTGCCTGCCCCCCCCTCAGGTGACTGTGGAGGACCCCCCCTCACAAGGCTGAATGGTAAATCCACATGTTTAAATGAGACTAGAACAGATTATGGCTGGGGCCCAGACAGAATAACTCTAGTCCAGGGTGGTGTTCCATCAACATCACTGAAGTAGAATCCAGACTTGTTCTGACATCTTGTTATTGAGTTGTCACAAATAAGCCTGAATCTTCCTTTAGTGATGCTGATGGCACACCCCCCAGGGATGTCACACTACCCCTCCTTTGAAGGTCGGTGGTGTGGGACTAGACTTAACTGATCTTGTGTGGGTGCCCCCACTCTCCCAGAATGCCCCTGTGATACAATGATGACCGCATAGTTCAGCAGATTAAACCATGAAGAACTAGAGCATTGTCTTTCGCTCCTAGCTGATGTATCCATGATGACAACAACACCCCCCTGAAGCTGTGTTCACCCCCACACACACCGATCCCTCCCCATAATGCATTTCTTCTCCTCATTTCAGGGCTGGACGACGTCATGACATCACAACCTCCCAGAAGGCCCTGGGGCTCAGCGTGAAAGGACAGAGGCGATCAGCGTAAGTGTTTTTTTTACGCTTGGTGTTTCTGTTATTCATTTCTAATCTGTCGCCGCTGATGAAAAGATTCTGCCATATGATCTCCCTGATTCTAATCCAAACCGTTCCAAATCTTCCACTGAGGCCACAGCGCCCTGTACCCACCCCCAGCACACCCCCCCTCCCTCCTCTGACTGTTCTCCTTCCCCCCCTCAGGTTCCATAGGCGACCAGGCCAAGGAGGAGGCAAGGCGCCATCCATGACCCCCCCCTGAACCACCACCATTTCATTTCATACCTTTATTTAAAACTCGATAGGCACCACCCCCAGCAGGTGAGTTCAGGGTCCGTACCTGCTGCTGATGGGTCACCTGGGCCCCTGGGTGTTTAACACTTTTAATCTGGGTCAGAATGACCCCAGTTCTCCTCTCTGGTCCAGGGTCGGAAGAGAACCTGGATCTGGTTCTGATCCAGATTAAAAGTTTTCAAACAACCGGGCGCCCGGTGTGAGACTGGTGTACTGTGACATCACCTGTAGTGTACTGACATCACCCGGGGTGCTGAGATGATGATTCCATTCTTGAACTCTCTCCCTGAGACCTTGATGACAACAGAGAATGCTGATCTCACCCTGGCCGTGCTCGACAGAGCAGCGTGTCTGACTACAGCCTGTTGCTATGTGGCTCTGTAACTAACCAGTGTCCCCCCTCCTTCCCCCAGGGCCTGGTCACCCCCCTCATCCTGCAGGACAGACAGGATCAGTTGCGTACTGGCCATCGGGCAAGCCGGACAAATGCCAGGAGGGCCGCGAGACTCTGAGCCACTCGGAATGTATTATTAAAAAATGTAAAAACCCCAAAGGAACCCAAATCATAAGGAAGAGAGAGAGAGCTGAGGACACCCATCTCATATATATATCCCCAGCTCCCCAAACCCAGGTGACACCACTCAGCCTAACGACCCACCCACTCTGCCCAGGCATTTGTTACACACCCAGTGGCGGACTGGCCGCCGGGCAAATGCCAGGAGGTCCGCGAGACTCTGAGCCACTCAGAATGTATTATTTAAAAATGTAACAATTATTATCACTCTTCACTGGGCCTTTATCCTTCTCTTCCACATCTTTTCTCAACTCTTGTCTCTCCTTCCCTCTCTCCTTCTTCCTCGGCTCTTCTTCCTTCACCGTAACATACCGTTTTCACCAGGTACGAGGAGGAAGAAGGGCTTTGATAGTCACCAGTTGTTTTCACAGATTATTTGTTTATTTACATTATCTGTTTTCTATTGTTGGTAAATAAATTTGATTTAATTTAAAAAATATTATATTAATATTGAAACTGCAGATTATTAATCGCTGAGTATTGGAGAAGGGGTAGGATTAAATAAGTTTATGCTTCTTCCTACTCCTTTTCGGACATGTTAAGTAAATTGTGTTTTTTGTTTTTTGTTATAACTATTTCTTTTTTCACATGTTTGAAATAAAGCTTTCATTCATTCTTTCTTCTATCTGGTCTGTTTCTTCCTGTTTCTGCAAAAAAAATGTATAAATAAATAATAATATTTGTAATTTTGTCTCTGGTGGTTTTCATTGAAAATAACTTATTTCAGCAAACCGCGGCCCAATATGTATATATATAATCAATATGGGCCTAACGTGTAGACTCAGCTTTAATTTGAGGCTTTTCATATCATGTCTGCTCCCTCATTAACGAACGTTAGTGCTTAGTTTAGTCCCGAGGACCTTCCCTTGTGTAACAAAAGGTGGCGTTGTTCTGCAGTGAATTCACCAACTTAGCCGCAGCCATTCGGGCTGAGATCCCTTTATGCCACGTATGTTTACAAAGTGGGAGCTATAACTAATAAAGCACATCACACTCACTCAGACTTAAAAGATCTTGCAAGTCCCATCAGATAATGCCAATGTTGTTTTATTTTAGATGACTGTCCCAGGATTAACTCAATAAAATGCTATAATCTACTGGAATTGGACGAGTCTTGAGACAATTGTAGCCAATTGAATGCTGAACAGGTGGGCACTGGGACTAACTCTCTTCAGCATAGGCTTATACTGACTACATATTAGGCTACAGTCATTTTGCACAAATACCTGGCTGTTACTGTTCAGACTTCTGCTATTCAAAATAAATAACTGTCCATTTGTAGAATGTGCCTACAGCTCTGATTGGACTCAGGTAAAGTCAATTGAAATCAATTCAAGTTAATATGATCAAAAGACACCCAGACACTGTCAAACTGGTTGAGGGACATCATAATCCCTTTCACAACAGGTGGAACTATTGACATTGTGTAATAAACTCATAGAGTAGATTATAATGATTTAAATGATCATTTACTAATGACAGCAAAAGAGGGAGAGAGGAGGATAAAGAGGGAGAAAAGGAGAGAGCAGGATGGTGTCGGCACACCAGAGAGAGAGAGCAAGAACCAGGTGAGAAAGTGGACAGGTAGTCAAGACCACAAAAGTAGCCTTGTGAACCGATGGTTCTCGAGCCTAATGGCCCATAGGGCTGGATTCTCCTGTTTCTGTAGCGTGAGGCGGCTTGATGTACAAGTACACCCCCTGGACATGACGCTGGTATGTCGCAGGGTCTTACCCCCAACCAACCCTTAATGCTGAGTTATCATCACCGAGGGGGGGGGTTCCATGCCACAGCCCATGCCACCCCCCCAAGGCAGCAAACCTAGGGGAAACACTGAGAGCAGATAGATGAACTGTTCAGTGTCAATCTTGTAGAGATGGAGATGGAGGTTAAATCTCCAGAATAATGTCCAGCTACAATCGCAACAACATTCACAACATTTCTGGAGCCTGGTAGACCCAGACAACTATAAGAATATTCACCCAGCAGCCCTGAAAGTATTTGCTTTATTTGTCTACATACCTTTGCGAATCAGCTTTTTCTGATATGAATGTAATGAAATCTACATTCTGAACAAGACTGACAGATGACCATTTAAATGACTCTATAAGAGTGAACCTAAGTGGATACACTCCAGCATACACTGTACACACTGTAGTAGACTCTATGCAGTGACAGTCATCTCACTAAGTGTAGGAACGAGTCAACACACTTATTACACACATGCACAATCATTTTTGAAAGAGACAAAAAGACAAAATAATTCGTTATGTGAATGAATGTAAGTAATAAGATATGAGTAGCTCTCGGCCACTTACATTTTTTCAAAGTAGCTCTCAGATGAAAAAAGGTTGTAGACCCCTGCTTTATGCTGATACATGCCTGCCATCTAGTGGACATTTAAGGGTACGACCAGGTAGGGGGATATTGCTTGTAACACAATCCTCATTCCTTCTCTCTCTCTAACCTAATCCCATAGTAACCTTCATAATTCAGTTCTAGATATGTATTTTCTTTATGTGGCTAACACAACTCCAATTAAACTGCTTCATAAAGTTAAAGTTAATACATGTATAGTAATAATCACTTTAATAGTAATTACTTTGTTGTTTAGTATCAGGGAGGGAGGGAGGGAGAATGGATGACCATCTTTCTTCAGTAGGCCTACCATTTCTAGCTCATGTATATTTCTAATGATTCATTATATGTCTTGTACATGATTCTTGTTATGATTCTTGTATATGATTCTTGTATATGATTCTTGTTATGATTACATTTCTATTGGGATATTGCCTCAGGCATAGCTGTAAACATGCTTAGCTACTATATTTGTTTCTGTAATCGCAGTTGCTTCTAGCTATGATATTTAAGATCACTTATCTAGTTACACAATCTTCAGCATAACAAGTTCATAAGATATGAAAAATGCACAAGAAAAAGGAATGGAATCCAAATAATTTTTATTCACAGTGGACAGCAGCTCCGGCCAAGGCTGTTTGCAGTTGTGAGCGTCCTCTGGAGGAGTCGGGTGCTAGAGACAGGAGAGAGAGTTCATATGAGCTTCACCAGGCCTATAGCTACAGAATAGAATACTTTATTAGTTTAGTTAGTATGTCCTTGGTCTATGTGTTCTATGTGTTGACTTACCTCTGCTGTGTCCATCGTCGTGAAGACGGTTACTGGGGGGACGGAGGCCGTCTGCCTGAATAGCAGCTCAGCAGCCCAAGGCTCTTCACAGATGTGAGCATCCTCTGGAGGCGGGAACACTTCTGTTTCTTTGAAGCTCCGCTCTCCTCACAAGGCGTCGTCTCAGCTGTCACTGGGCTGGCCGCTAGAGAGAGGAGAGAGAGTTCATATGAGCTTCACCAGGCCTTTTTCTTCTCATCAAACAAGTCTTCAAATAATCAACATTCTACAGGGAGAAGTCAACAGAAAACCCTCTCACCTGCATCAGTGTTGGAGCTCTTCTTAAGGTCCTTGGCGCTCTTCCTAGCGCTCTTGGCGCACTTCTTAGTGCTCTTGGAGGCCTTGGTGGCCTTCTCTGAGCTCTTGGCACTCTTCATGCCACTACTTGTTCCGTTCATCTGCAACACAACAGAGTTCAGTCTACTTTTCTCCACCTCCCTGTCAAGCACCAGAGCCTTCTCAGCTGCTGCCAGCTTGTCCTCCAGGGCCTCACTCTGCAGGGCCTTGATGTGGTCCTCTGCCTCCCTGGTGGCTTTGACGGTCTCCAGGAGGGTCGCCTTGACCTCGGCCAGGCTCCCCTCAGTCTCTCACTGGGCAGCGAGGGCCTGGCTCCTCTCCTTCTCCAGGTCGGAGTTGTCACAGACGAGGCTCCTCTTTTCTTGCTCCATATCGTGGAGCTTTTGGAGGAGGCCTTTCTCTCTCTGTCGGCCCTCCTCCACCTCCTCCCTCGCTCTCTCCAACTCCGCCTTTGCCAGAGCGCTGCTGGCCTTCTCCGCCTCCAGCTCAGAGTCCTTGGCCTCCAGCTCAGAGTCCTGGGCCACGGCCCTCCACTTGGCCTCCACCACGGCCCTCCATTTCTTCTTGTCCTCCTCCAGCTTCCTCTGAGTGCTCCTGCTCATGACTACGAACCCTAAGAAACGGAAGGAAGAGAATATGAAATTACGTATTTTATATTTAGATATTATTATTATAGAATGACTTGTCCCCTATGAGTTCATGGATGACTGTGAGGCTGTTTGAACTTCAAAAGTGACTGACGTATAGATATTGCGCGACATTGTGATCGAAGCATCAGTTGTAAGTAAGTAAGTAAGTAAGTAAGTAACGTGCCAACGTGCCAAAAATCTGTATCCTTGTTGTATTTCTACCTTCCTAAATGATGGCTAGGACGTCGGGTTATAAAGCAAAAGCTTCTTTATATAAAAAAATCTGTTGGCATACACTTTTGAGCACTTTCAAACAATAAACGAGTTATTGGATGTTCACTTTAATTCTGGACGTTACAATTTGCATTTCTCAAAAACAGTTACAGTTACCGATTGTCGATCCAAACAGAATTATATGGTGCCTATCTTTTCCATTAATTTGGAGTTGAAGCATGTACAGCAGGGTTCGAGTTATGTGGGAGCCAATGGGAGCTGAGCTCCCATAAGGAAGGTCTGAGCTCCCATGAAAGCAGTAAAATCATACATCTGTGGGGGTCGCTAATAATACATTACCACAACCATTATTTGATCAAAAATGTCAATGTAATGAGTATTATTTATATTTATTTATATGAGAAATATTCTAAAATAAACACGTTTTCCAAAAGAACTACGCGCACCAGCATTAATCTCCTGTGAATGACAGTATGCCTTTGACTGCCTGCACTTTACCACCAAGACACTATGGGGCGCAGTAGAATATTGTGCAACAGCAGAATATGATCGTTGAGCGCTTGCGAACGTGAAAACACGATTATTGAGAAGAAAACATTCAGTAGCTAGCTATCATGCCGCCCCAAAAAAGGCCACTGCTTCCGACCGAGTCGACAAGCCTGGAAAGTTTCGTGTTTTCATCCAAGAAACCAAACTTGAATTCAGCTGCCCTGTTATGACACCTAACGTTGAAACTGTTGAAATAGCAGAGCTCAAACAAAACCAAGTGCTTCCGAAGAAAGTAGCAGAACTCACCTCCAGTATGTATAAGGAGACAGCTAGTTCGTTCAGAGCAGCTTATACTGTCGCTAAAGAAAGGATGCCTTATACAAAACTGAATCCAATTATGAAACTTAATGAGATGAATGGCACGACAGTTGGCCCCTGCTCACCGATCCGATCATTCATGTGCCCAGATTGTAGAGCACATTGCACAAGAGATGAAACAAATTCATTTCTAATGTCAAATCACTTGATTCCCGTAGTAGCATAACATTAGATGAAAGCACAATTCATGGACGAGCATACATGATTATTTATGTCAGGTGCGATGTCACTGGAAATGGAGATGTGGACAATGTGTCGTGCTAACAGGGAAAGTGAATGGACTGTATAGCAAAAACAACAGAATTATTGGCAGAGATACCCGTGACTATCACTTATACTGTAGCTGTTGTTTCATGTGGTGCTGTTGATGTGGTGAAATGAGTAGCCTATGGCTAATTAAAACTTGTAAGTCCCAGAGTCCCAGAGTCCCAGAGTCCTTGGCCTCCAGCTCAGAGTCCTTGGCCTCCAGCTCAGAGTCCTTGGCCTCCACCACGGCCCTCCACTTGGCCTCCACCATGGCCCTCCATTTCTCCTTCTCCTCCTCCAGCTTCCTCTGAGCGCTCCTGCTCATGACTACGATATAAGAAACGGAAGGAAGAGAATATGAAATTACGTATTTTATATTTAGATATTATTATTATAGAATGACTTGTCCCCTATGAGTTCATGGATGACTGTGAGGCTGTTTGAACTTCAAAAGTGACTGACGTATAGATATTGCGCGACATTGTGATCGAAGCATCAGTTGTAAGTAAGTAAGTAAGTAAGTAAGTAAGTAAGTAACGTGCCAACGTGCCAAAAATCTGTATCCTTGTTGTATTTCTACCTTCCTAAATGATGGCTAGGACGTCGGGTTATAAAGCAAAAGCTTCTTTATATAAAAAAATCTGTTGGCATACACTTTTGAGCACTTTCAAACAATAAACGAGTTATTGGATGTTCACTTTAATTCTGGACGTTACAATTTGCATTTCTCAAAAACAGTTACAGTTACCGATTGTCGATCCAAACAGAATTATATGGTGCCTATCTTTTCCATTAATTTGGAGTTGAAGCATGTACAGCAGGGTTCGAGTTATGTGGGAGCCAATGGGAGCTGAGCTCCCATAAGGAAGGTCTGAGCTCCCATGAAAGCAGTAAAATCATACATCTGTGGGGGTCGCTAATAATACATTACCACAACCATTATTTGATCAAAAATGTCAATGTAATGAGTATTATTTATATTTATTTATATGAGAAATATTCTAAAATAAACACGTTTTCCAAAAGAACTACGCGCACCAGCATTAATCTCCTGTGAATGACAGTATGCCTTTGACTGCCTGCACTTTACCACCAAGACACTATGGGGCGCAGTAGAATATTGTGCAACAGCAGAATATGATCGTTGAGCGCTTGCGAACGTGAAAACACGATTATTGAGAAGAAAACATTCAGTAGCTAGCTATCATGCCGCCCCAAAAAAGGCCACTGCTTCCGACCGAGTCGACAAGCCTGGAAAGTTTCGTGTTTTCATCCAAGAAACCAAACTTGAATTCAGCTGCCCTGTTATGACACCTAACGTTGAAACTGTTGAAATAGCAGAGCTCAAACAAAACCAAGTGCTTCCGAAGAAAGTAGCAGAACTCACCTCCAGTATGTATAAGGAGACAGCTAGTTCGTTCAGAGCAGCTTATACTGTCGCTAAAGAAAGGATGCCTTATACAAAACTGAATCCAATTATGAAACTTAATGAGATGAATGGCACGACAGTTGGCCCCTGCTCACCGATCCGATCATTCATGTGCCCAGATTGTAGAGCACATTGCACAAGAGATGAAACAAATTCATTTCTAATGTCAAATCACTTGATTCCCGTAGTAGCATAACATTAGATGAAAGCACAATTCATGGACGAGCATACATGATTATTTATGTCAGGTGCGATGTCACTGGAAATGGAGATGTGGACAATGTGTCGTGCTAACAGGGAAAGTGAATGGACTGTATAGCAAAAACAACAGAATTATTGGCAGAGATACCCGTGACTATCACTTATACTGTAGCTGTTGTTTCATGTGGTGCTGTTGATGTGGTGAAATGAGTAGCCTATGGCTAATTAAAACTTGTAAGTCCCAACGCTGTGTGGGCATGATTCGCGCGCGTGCATGAGAACATTTCGCACTGTTATTTTGGAGACCCCCTTAAAGCTCAGTTTATAACTCGAACCTTGGTAGAGGCTCCTCTTTTCTAGCTCCATATCGTGGAGCTTTTGGAGGAGGCCTTTCTCTCTCTGTCGGCCCTCCTCCACCTCCTCCCTCGCTCTCTCCAACTCCGCCTTTGCCAGAGCGCTGCTGGCCTTCTCCGCCTCCAGCTCAGAGTCCTTGGACTCCACCACGGCCCTCCACTTGGCCTCCAGCTCAGAGTCCTTGGCCTCCAGCTCAGAGTCCTTGGCCTCCACCACGGCCCTCCACTTGGCCTCCAGCTCAGAGTCCTTGGCCTCCAGCTCAGAGTCCTTGGCCTCCAGCTCAGAGTCCTTGGCCTCCACCACGGCCCTCCACTTGGCCTCCACCATGGCCCTCCATTTCTCCTTCTCCTCCTCCAGCTTCCTCTGAGCGCTCCTGCTCATGACTACGATATAAGAAACGGAAGGAAGAGAATATGAAATTACGTATTTTATATTTAGATATTATTATTATAGAATGACTTGTCCCCTATGAGTTCATGGATGACTGTGAGGCTGTTTGAACTTCAAAAGTGACTGACGTATAGATATTGCGCGACATTGTGATCGAAGCATCAGTTGTAAGTAAGTAAGTAAGTAAGTAAGTAAGTAAGTAACGTGCCAACGTGCCAAAAATCTGTATCCTTGTTGTATTTCTACCTTCCTAAATGATGGCTAGGACGTCGGGTTATAAAGCAAAAGCTTCTTTATATAAAAAAATCTGTTGGCATACACTTTTGAGCACTTTCAAACAATAAACGAGTTATTGGATGTTCACTTTAATTCTGGACGTTACAATTTGCATTTCTCAAAAACCAACAAACTAAACTGTCAACTTCTATGACGTCTTGCCGCAAGGCCTTCTGGGACCAATTAAAGTGAATAATTTAACCTAAAAAGTTAAAACACTCTATTAATACAGGCGGGCCGTCAAGCCCGTAGACTTTTACTTGTCAAGGCACATTTTTAAAGCGCAAATCTGTAATTCAAGACTCTCCGGTAATTTACACACAAGACTCACGTTGATCTCTACTCAGCGCACACACACACACACACACACACACACACACACACACACACACACACACACACACGCACACACACACACACACACACACACACACACACACCTCCGGGTTGGTCCTCCGGGCTGGCTGCTCTATGGGCCTTGTTGTCGTCCCCGGGGGCCCTGAGGGGGGATGACGTCAGAGACTTGGAGAACGCCATGTCCTCATCCTCACACTCATTCTCCAGCTGCCCAGACTGGACACTGTGGACATTGAAGCCATCTTCTCCCTGGCTCTCCATCTCTCCCTGGCTCTCCATCTCTCCCTGGCTCTCCTTCTTGTTTTTGGGCATTTCTGCAACTTTCTACAAACAACTGAACAAGGAAGAGAATGTGAAATGACGTATTTTATATTTATATATTATTATTATAGAATGACTTGTCCCCTATGAGTTCATGGATGACTGTGAGGCTGTTTGAACTTCAAAAGTGACTGACGTTGATATTGCGTGACATTGTGATTGAAGCATCAGTTGTCATGACAACAGGTGCAACGTGCCAAAAAGCCATTCTCCTTTTCGTATTTCTACCTTCAAAAAATATGTCTAGGGCGTCGGGTTGTAAAGCAAAAGCTTCTTTATATAAGAATCTCTGTTGGCATCACTTTCAAACAATAAACGAGATAGACTGACACTCAGCGGAGTCAGCGCTCGCGCGCACACACACCCGCGCAGCCACATCCAGACCCCCGCCCCACACACACACACACACACACACACCCAGTCACACACACACACACACACAGTCACACACACACACACACACACACCCGCGCAGCCACACCCAGACCCCCCCCCCCCCACACACACACACACACATACAAGTACGCTAACGTCCACAGGCGCTTACCTTGTGATAGCGTCTTGATCCTCGTGATACTGACATCAAACTGGCTCGATCGTCTTTTATAAGCCCACATGTGATTGTGACGTTATTATGTCATCTCGACTGTTGTGATTATGACGTCATCCGTCTGAGTTTTGTCTGCAGCCCAGGCTGGTCTCAGGAGCTCAATTTTTTTTACATCTTTAAATCCATTAGGTCTAGGGCCTCTATCCCCATCAATAGTTCACACTGCAGCAACAGCAGCATCACATCCGAGATACAGTGCCAACTAAGTTACAGTAATAATGCTCTTTAGAGAAGGAGGCTACCTACAAAAACCTTCTGATGCCAAAAGCGCTCTCTCTTTGTTTCTCTCTCACACACACACACACACACACACACACACACACACACACACACAATATCGTTTTGGTTTAAGTTATCCGTGGCAAATAAAGATATTAAACGGCAATTTATTGGTCCTTGATGTTGTTTCGCCAAACTTTGTGTGGAAAGAAGTAAATAGGCTGTAGGGGGCGCCATAACATTAACATTGTGAACCTGACAGTGGTAAACAGTAGTATATAAGTTAAGTGGTTTCCATTGCCTTAGCTTACACCCACATCAACACAGTACATAACAGTATCTAGGAACCTGCTGTGTTTACATGACATGCTTGAAATACAATTATTTCCAATCATTTTGCCCAGTCTATTTTTGGAGTTCTGATTTGGCTTTTGTCACACACCCGAAGGTAGTGGCAAATAAGGGAGTCCACACATGTATTTAAATTATACAAATTAAGTTTTATTAGATCAAATAAGCAAAATACGTGACGCACGGTGACGTAGGCGGGCAGGGTGTCAGTATGTGCGTGCGCCTGGCAACAGTACAGTCCGAGAGTCCAAAAGGGGATGTCCGAGGGAGGAGGCGAGGGTGGTACCGGGAGATCCGTCCAAGGGTGTCCAGGGGTTCGGGGGTGGCTCGAGGGGTTCTGAGGGTCCGTGGAGACGGGGCAGGGATCCGCGGGAATGCGAGAGCCGGGGCCGGGGAGACGCGAGGGAGGGTCCGTGGGAATCTTGGGAGAGAACACAAACGGGGTAAGGCAGGGTTTGGAAAGAAGGCAGGTTACTAGAAAAACACAAGGAGCAAGATAGTACCGTGAACATAAGGCTACGATCTGGCGATGAACTGCAGGTCTGGCAGGACCTCACTCTTTTTAGATTTCTCCTTGACCCACGCACCCGCTACCATTTTTACCACAGCAAAGCCGGCACCAAAAACCAACCCAAAAAATACCTTTCAATATCTTCCCTTTTGCTTCATTTCTTTGGCAATCTTCCGGTCAAATTCCTCCCTTTCACTGAAATAGTAGACATAAAAATCACAACTTTGTTGACAGAAATGTTGTCAACAGTAAAAAAAAAAAAAAAAAAAAAGAGTACATCAATAACAATAAGCAACATAATTCTTAAGGTATTATGTAACAGTAAATAGGGCGATAAGAGTTCAGGGCATTCTGTAAAAAAAATTATATTTACTCTCACCTCTGATGTAAACATGGACCATCAAGGAAGAGCTGTTCAGCCTGCCGCAATGTCACATTTTTGAGGAGGGCAAGGCCATGAATGATAGCCTACCAAAAAAAAGTAAGTAATTTAATTTTTACGATTTTTTATATCTGATCCAGTCTACCAATACAAAACACAAAGCCATTGGGTCCATACACAATGGCACTATTGCAGGCAACCTCTTTAGTCTTTATATGTTTTGAAAGTGCAGGACCAGCAATGATTATCCCTACCTCCGGAAACAGAACATCCAGGATGAACTTCACTTCATCCGTGAATTGCACGGTGTTCTGTGTAATATTTCTCCAATAATAGTTCCAATCCAGTTGTAATAATATTATTGATTATAATGATCCTTTTTAAAGTGTTACCTTATTATTCTATGATCATTTGTCAATTGAATATGCTACACAACATCTAACATACATTTGACATACATTTTGAAACTAAGCAGTGGACTCATCTTTTTGCATTCTGAGTAAGTAAGACTACTTCTACTTAACCTGGACTACTTATAGTGGATACCTGTGTTGTTTATGAAGTTTAATAGTTTAACGTTGTAAGTTGTTTAGTAAGTGATAGTGTTGTAACTGTCTATTTTAAAAGACAAAGCCTGGCACTCTAGTGAAACCAGTAGCCCCAGTAGCCCCCCTGAGCCAAGTAGGTGCTAATCTGCAAGTAGGAGGAGCCTCTGTCCTGTATATCTGGAAGAGACCAGGGGACATTGGCTCATACATGCGACTAGGGAGAACACCTGTCAGTCGTTCGCATTAGTGGTCGTTAGTGGGAGGGGCTACAAGCCTGCTAGTTGTTAGCAATTACTGAGTCTCCATAATATCTGGCCTGTCTGAGAGCGACAGCCTCCTGACACTAAGACTCTTGACAACAAGACGGGAGTCTATCTGTGGGAGTCCTGAGAGGAAGCCGGAAGCCAGGGTACTAAGTACCTTCTCTTCCAGTTGTTTGTAGTGTTGCTGCTGTCTTCTCAAGTCACTCCGGTCTACTGAGTGCGCTTAGCTACTCCTAGTTCTGTTGGTTCCTTAGCCCTCTTCCCCTCTACATACTTTTGCCACAATGTGCTTTCTCCCTATCCCTGTTCTTCTGACACTCAGGAGGACACCTAGATGCTACATCCCCCCTCGCAAACCTTCCAATCTCATCTACCCACCTCTTTCTACTGACCATGACTTTATCGCCGCAGGCGGTCTCTGGAATTGCCAGTCGGCGGTCCGGAAAGCTGACGCTATCTCAGCTTATGCATCTCTTATGGCCCTCAATTTCCTTGCTCTCACTGAAACTTGGATCACACCAGAAAACACAGCTACACCGGCAGCCCTCTCTGCCGCCTACTCCTTTTCTCATTCCCCTAGACCAGGGGTGCTCACACTTTTTGGAACCAAGATCTACTTTTCAAGTAGCCAGTCTGCCAAGATCTACCAGTCTAGTTTCAACATCGCAAACGTACATGCACGTACTACAAACACACACACACACACACACACACACACACACACACACAGTTCCCAGCCTGCATAGTAAACTCACAATACACTTTCCCTCTCTCTGTCACACAGCCACAGGAGAAGACCATCACAAACCCTCCCTCTTTGCTATTCTCGCTCACACACATTCACACACACACACACACACACACACACACACACACACACACACACTCACTTTCTCTCACTCACACACTGACAGCCAGTCTGCAGTACCATAGCCAACTACTGATCCAACAAACAGAAAAGTAAACCAGATACAAAACAGGTGGTTCCCTAGTTTGAAAGGAGGAAATAAATGCATTTCTCTACCTTAGTGGGAGACCTGGCACTGGGAGGAGGCAGCTAGTTTCTAATAGTCAGGGCTGTAGGAGCTGGTTGCAAGGTGTCATCAGCCACTGTGGATCTGTCATCGAAAAGGCAATCTGCAGCCTCGAGAAACTTTTTTCACAATTTCGCCGTCTTTGAATGACTTCTTGTGTTTAACAAGAACGTGACTGACGCGATAAGAAGCTATCGTTGCAGCCGTACGTTTTCGCTCTTTTGCCACATTTCCCTTCTTCTAAATAGCCATCGTAGGTTTGCAGATCAGACAGACGCATTTCCAATATCACATTGTGTAAAAGTCCTCCTCCCATTCTGGATGGAAGTTATACGTTATTGGTTTCTTACTTGGTCCAGCTTCCCCACTCATTTGTATAGCCTTTATTTAGTATTATATAGTAAATAGTAGAAATTGGAAGGCTAACTAGGTAATTAGTCTCGCAGGTATTTTGTATTTTGTAGTTGGTGCTGTTGACTGCGCATGCGTGGTGAACCGCGTGTTAGGTGTAGGTGAAAAGATCAGATCTCAGACTGGCTTACCTGTACGTCAATCAAGTGGCAAAAGCCATAGTGAGGATGGATGATAGGCGAACTTCTTTTTTTCGTTTTTTTTTTTCCGTTTTTTTTTTTTCCTTCCGTTTTGTTCAATGCCATGCGATCTACCCATACTACCTTTGCGATCTACCGGTCGCGATCGACGTATTGGGCACCCCTGCCCTAGACCCTCTGGCCGAGGGGGAGGCACAGGACTCCTCATCTCGCCCAAGTGGTCACACACTGTCACCGGCTATGCCCGGGGTAGAAACACAAGACTATAGCTGGATAAGGTCTACAGGTCTACACGGTCATTTTAAGCCGTCGACCAGCCCTCTACGACCACGGGAAGTCATGTTAAAAGTGAAGATACTTCTGTTAAACTAAGCTAAGCTAAACATCGCTAATCGCTAACTCCCTCCTGGGCTTAAAGTGACAAGTAATAACGTTGTGAAAAAACCCGTCAGATCAGATAGATATAAGGGTTATTTTGATAAACCGGATACATTTTGTGAATATATATGGTTACTTTCTCGCCTGAAAACATATTAAAACTTCATAAAATGACATATTAACACTTGTAGAGCCAAATTAAAGCTTTTCGCTAAACGGAGGTTTCAAAAACACTAGACTGACACGTCACAGTCGCCAGCTGGTCGTGACGCGTGCCAGCTGGTCGTGACGCGTTAGGTCGTGACGCGTGCACACGATTTGGCAGTGCACACGATTTGGCATGACAGCTGCAGCTAGACCCTTCTCCAAAAACCAGCCGATCATTATGCATACTGCATACCTCCACCCAGAATGCATTTCGCCGGGAACGGCGAATTTAAAGAGTAGGGTCCATCTGCGCGCATCAAATCCATCACCCGGAAATGTGTTGTACCATACGTCATCATACCGCGCCTGCATATTTGCATAGACTACGTCATCGCCTTACTACGGTAACGGTGGAAACCATGAATCGCCTTACTACGGCCTTACTACGGTGTAAACTACGGAAAAAACTAATATGTAGAGTACAGTCCTATCAATTGTTCGAAAAGGAGTAGGAAGAAGCCTGTCCTACCCCTGTTTATACTTAACAATTATGCTTACATTATATAATCCAATTAATTAATACATATATTTCAGTATCATCCGTTCTAATACTTTTTCATTAAAAAATAATTTAAACCTTTTTTTAAATAGAGCAATAGAGCAATATTTCTGCTTTCCTTCATATTTTCTTCATATTTTTGACATTAGGAACAAGTTATTAGTGTGATCACGATATCCGACCTCATGTACAATCCTCATAGCTTTTTTCTGTAGTGTAATCAATGGGTTTAAAGTGCTTTTATATTCATTTCCCCATATCTCCACACAGTAACTCAAATAGGGTAAGACAAGACAACAATATAGAGTATACAACATCCTCTGTTCCAGAATATGTTTTGCCCTGCACAATACTGCAATACTCCTTGATACTTTGGATCTAACGTATCTTATATGAGATTTCCAACAGAATTTACTGGGCTTAAAGTGCAGACTCTCAGCTTTAGGTTAAGGGTATTCACATCCAAATTGAAGGAAGGGTTTATGAATTATAGCTCTTATGTATAATAACCAAAAGTAATTAGACAATTGACTCAAAAGCTGTTTCATGGGCCAGTGTGGGCTATTTATTCCTTCATTATTTCTTTATCAATTAAGCAGGTAAAAGGTCTGAGTTGATTCCAAGTGTGGCATTTGCATTTGGAGGCTGTTGCTGTATACGCACAACATGCAGTCAACAGAGCTCTCAATGCAACTGAAACAGGCCATCCTTAGGCTGTAAAAACAAAACAAAAATCCATCAGAGAGATAGTAGGAACATTAATACTGGCCAAATTAACTGTTTGGTACATTCTGAGAAAAAAAGAATGCACTGGTGAGTGTGATGACATGGACATGCATGGCTTCCAATGGCACTGGGTCACTAGTGTTTATTGATGATGTGAAGACAGAAGCAGACAGATGAATTCTGAAGTGTTTAGGGATATTCTGTCTGCTCAGATTCAGACAAATTCAGCAAAGTTGATTGGATGGTGCTTCACAATACAGATGGACAATGACCCAAAATATAGTGTGTAAGCAACCCGGGACTTTTTTAAGGCAAAGAAGTGGAATATTCTGCAATGGCCAGAGTCAATCACCTGATCTCAACCCAATCAAGCATGCATTTCACTTGCTGAAGACAAAACTAAAGGCAGAAAGACCCACGAACAAACAACTGAAGACTGCTGCAGTAAAGGCCTGACAAAGCATCACAAAGGAGGAAACCCAGCATTTGGTGATGTCCATGTGTTCCAGACTTCAGGCAGTCATTGCCTGCAAAGGATTCTCGACAAAGTATTAAAAATGAACATTTTACTTACTGTATGATTGTTAATTTGTCCAATTACTTTTGAGCTCCTGAAAATAGGGGACTGTGTATAAAAATGGTTGCAATTCCTAAATGTTTCATTTCATCTAACTCTTGTATACTTGAAATAGGTATACAGACTAGTATACACCTGTAATAAATATTCTTGTATTTTAGTTTTGGCTCTTGGCATTTTGTGTTGCAACGCACCGACATTCTGCACTCTCTCTATCCTGTTAAGCCATTATGTAACTTAAGACAGACGGGTCGTAACACTTGTTATTAATTCCATTTGGTATACCTCATAAACTTTCTTTCCATTTATTCATTTCTGGTGTTTGTGGGCTAACACATTTTACATATTCTAAATATATGTATATCTACATGCCAATTCAATCAATTCAATTCAATAGGATCCAATTCAACATCCTATACTCACCATTTACAAAGCCATCAACAATCTGGTTGCTAAAACCACCAATAAATATAACGGAACACTGGAGTCAGAACAGGCAACAAATCACTTCTGACCGCCTCAGCGTCAGTGACGTCAGTGTCAGTAACTTGGTAAAAATGTCATTGCATGTGTGCGTGCCCCCTCGTATGGAGGACCAAGTCTGCCAAAATTAACAATAAATATATAGACACATAAATGAATGTATGAACAAATACACATACAAATACACACAGTATACCGCAATACATTTCTATATGTATTTATTCTTTTCCACATTCATTCTTTCTTTTCCACATTCATTCTTTCTTTTCCACATTCATTCTTTCTTTTCCACATTCATTCTTTCATTCTTTCTTTTCCACATTCATTCTTTCTTTTCCACATTGTTTTCCACATTGTTTTCCACATTCATTCTTTCTTTTCCACATTCATGCTTTCATTCTTTCCCCGATTATCAGTAATGTGTGCAAATATAGGGGCGTGTCTTGCATGTTGTCCTCGCCCCACGCATTTTCATTGGTTTGATGCCCCACGCATTTTCATTGGTTGATACCGCGCGTGACGTGGTAAAAGCGACAAAGTTGACATTTTTTAAATTTGTTAACATACTGTGTTCAAAACGGTGAAGAACACGTTCAAAACAAAATGATTTGGTGCATTTTTGCAGTAATCATATTCCTATCATATATGACAGAAAGCTCACAATAAACAGTTTTTTTGCACAGTGTTTGAGTGACTGTTATTTTGCACTCTATTGACACTCTTCAGTTCCAGCACCTCAGCAAAGTCTGATAAGGGATGAGCGGTGGTATTTTCACTATTTGCAGTAATCATATTGACATGTCTAGAAAATATTAGCAGAATATATACAATGAAATGAAATAGACTAGATGCATTGCCAGGGAAGACATTAGATGTGACCATTTCTTAATGTTCTTGCTCTGTACAGAAAGTATGCAGCAACTTCAAAAAGTACATTTGAGGTACACACACTGTCACATTCTGTGCTTCATGTGTTGTGTAGACAGGCATACCCATGCACACACAATTGTAGCCAGTGTTATTTCAGAATTATTTGAGATTTTTCAGACATAATACTGTATTTCGACAGTGACAGTGAAAATAGTGTACATTCCGTCCGTGTTTTGTGATTCAGCATTTGCAGACATTTTTAAGAGATGTATTTCATAGCTATTGGCGAAAACAATCTTAGTTTGGTTCTTTCATTTCTATTCTTGTTCATCACCTGTATTTTCTTTACAGCTTTGATTATACAGTTTTTCTCAATTGCTAAAACACATTTCACAAAACTTCCCTCCATTTTCCCAAAACTCTAAACACAACACACTTTTCTAAAGCTACATAAGCAAAACCACACCTTCTCTCTTCAAAACTCAAACTTTCACACCAAAACAGCTGCTCAAAGCCTGCAAAAATGTAAATACTATATGCATCATTACAGACTACAACAAAACAACTGAAAACACAATGTTCAGTGTGTGAGAATGTTCTTTTTTTTCACAACTGCCAAAGCACATTTTTAGAAACCTTACAGTATCTGTTCTCAGAATATATCACTGTAGAGTATTGGGCATTCATAGATGTGTGTGTGTTTCATATGAACAATATGTAAATCTACAGAAAATACAGTATGTATGTTACGGTACATGTGGGAATACGGTACATGTGGGAAAACAAGGGTTAGGGTTAGGTGCTAGGGTGACTTGGTACATGCTGGCATGTCTAACCCTAACCTTAACCCTAACCCTAACCCTACCCCTAATCCTAACCCTAACCTTAACCCTAGCACCCTAGCACCTAACCCTAACCCTAGTTTTCCCACATGTACCGTAACATGTACACTACTGTACTGTATCACAACTCAATGCAAACACTACAGAGGATCCATTACACACAACAATACTCACTGAAAACAATGTTCAGGGTGTGATGTTTTTTTAATTTATTTATGGAACTATACCACACACACACACACACACACACACACACACACACACACACACACACACATAGTCTATGCCTAACTCAGCCATGTAAAACAGAGCACACGTTTTTTTCTGGCTATGCTTTTGCAATGTTTTCTTTCGCACTAGTCGGAATGATTTGATCTGAGTAGCCTAAAGCACCATAACCATGATACTGGATTGGAGATCACCTGCTCTTGTCTTCACTGGGAACATAAGCAGTTATGGAACTAAGTTAGAAGGGCAAAAGAGAACTGATAAAATATGAATAAAACATTAATAGAATGTAATAAAGATAATTTAAAAATAAATCACTACATCAAATGACCTCATTAAGAATATTATAATGAAAGACAAAAGAAATCAGGAAGTTATCCAGCTGCCATTCAGATATTAGCATAATTAATAGACAGATTACAGATATAGCTCTTGGTTTTATGGTTGATTATTTATATAAACTCAACTTGATGGGTTCTTTTGGAGTATAGAGTAATAATGTATAAATGCTGATTTCAAATAAAGGAATATATTTTATGTCATGCCAAATGTCACCATCAGATGGCACTCAGTCCTGTGGGAGAGAGAGAGCCAGCCAGCCAGCCAGCCAGCCGTGAAATAAGAGAGATTGTTTCCCCCAAAATATCATTTATTCACGAAGAATTTCAATAAAACAATGAATTAAACAATAACTAACCATAACCCTAAATATTTAAATAACCATATTTGTCGGGAGAAAATACCCAAATGTGAAACCCCAGCAACAACCCGTCATCTTTTGTGGAATGCACTGCCAGTTTACATTAGGGATGCAACCTCAGCAAATAATATGTTCAAGTCAAGACTAAAAAAATATATTTTTAATATTGCATTTAAATGACAAAATAATTAAATTAAGATTATAAAAACCCATCCTTTTAATATTGCATTTAAATGACAACATAATTAAATTAAGATGATATAATGATTAAAGCACTTTGAGCTGCAACGTTTGCAGGAAAAGCGCTATACAAATTAAGTTATTATTATTATCTCTGTTGTGTCAGACATCAAAGTGGTGTTGATAAAACGGGCCGATTGCGTCACAGTGGTGAGCGTGACGTCACGGGGCGAAAACGACATAAATAGCGGAGGTTCTCCGTTGTCCAGTCACTCCCCTTACCACCATCATGCCCCGCAGACCAGCTCGCAGAACCTCCCGCCCCGTCCGTCGCCGCCGGCGCCCCAGGGTTAGCCGTCGGAGGAGGAGGGGAGGCCGGAGGAGGCGGTAGGACCGGTGAGGGTGAGGGTGAGGGTAAGACACAGAAACCCAAAATTGCTCCCAGTGAGCGAGACTCAGCCTTGAATGGCAGCTTGCACCTGATGTGTAGCAATTTTGTGGTTCAGTGTCTTGCCCTCACCCTCCCCCTCCGCCTCCCTCCACTCCCCCCTCCCTTAGGGGAATGATTTTCTCTAATTTTGCTTGTCTGTTACAGTAAGAAGCTCCGCATGTCTACACTTGTATACTTGTATAAATAGGTATACAGTCCACTTGCTCACGGAATGATCAGCGCCAGGCAGGGGAGTGTTGAACACCGGTCCTGACGGAGGATGCCGCGCGCCGGGAGAAGACAGGAGAGGCAGAAGAAGAGCCACATGTGTAGGCTACTCTTGTATACTTGAAATAGGTATACAGACTAGTATACACCTGTAATAAATATTCTTGTATTTTAGTTTTGGTTCTTGGCATTTTGTGTTGCAACGCACCGACATTCTGCACTCTCTCTATCCTGTTAAGCCATTATGTAACTTAAGACAGACGGGTCGTAACACTTGTTATTAATTCCATTTGGTATACCTCATAAACTTTCTTTCCATTTATTCATTTCTGGTGTTTGTGGGCTAACACATTTTACATATTCTAAATATATGTATATCTACATGCCAATTCAATCAATTCAATTCAATAGGATCCAATTCAACATCCTATACTCACCATTTACAAAGCCATCAACAATCTGGTTGCTAAAACCACCAATAAATATAACGGAACACTGGAGTCAGAACAGGCAACAAATCACTTCTGACCGCCTCAGCGTCAGTGACGTCAGTGTCAGTAACTTGGTAAAAATGTCATTGCATGTGTGCGTGCCCCCTCGTATGGAGGACCAAGTCTGCCAAAATTAACAATAAATATATAGCCGCATAAATGAATGTATGAACAAATACACATACAAATACACACAGTATATCGCAATACATTTCTATATGTATTTATTCTTTTCCACATTTATTCTTTCTTTTCCACATTCATTCTTTCTTTTCCACATTCATTCTTTCTTTTCCACATTCATTCTTTCTTTTCCACATTGTTTTCCACATTCATTCTTTCTTTTCCACATTGTTTTCCACATTCATTCTTTCTTTTCCACATTGTTTTCCACATTCATTCTTTCTTTTCCACATTGTTTTCCACATTCATTCTTTCTTTTCCACATTCATGCTTTCATTCTTTCCCCGATTATCAGTAATGTGTGCAAATATAGGGGCGTGTCTTGCATGTTGTCCTCGCCCCACGCATTTTCATTGGTTGATGCCCCACGCATTTTCATTGGTTGATACCGCGCGTGACGTGGTAAAAGCGACAAAGTTGACATTTTTTCATTGTTAACATACTGTGTTCAAAACGGTGAAGAACACGTTCAAAACAAAATGATTTGGTGCATTTTTGCAGTAATCATATTCCTATCATATATGGATGATGAAGATGGCGGCGCGCTACACAGACGCGCGGCTCGGAGTGGCTTCAACGCTGGTGTTTTTTAGTGTTTTTAAGTACATTTGTATGTACATTTTTATTTTAGTTCTTCGGAACGGTTGTGTAAATAGTACCTACAGCAGACTAGACTTACTAGAAGTTGGTGCGCAAAATGAGAGGACTGTAACAATGGAATTCTTGGAACAGCAGGGAATCCCATTCGACATTGCTCGGTCGCCGGGTGAACAATACTACGCTCTCCCAACACTCAAGCGCAAACGTCGGCGTAAGGACCGCACGCAACGACGGGGCTGCAGGGGAGGCCTGCTAGCCAGGCTGAGACATAGCCCGGACAAGCCAGCTTTGCCGAGTATATTCCTATCCAACGTCAGGTCCCCGACTAATAAGATGGATGAATTGAGACTACAGGTTGCCAAAAATAACATCGTGGGAGATAGCTGTGTGATTATTCTCACTGAAACCTGGCTAAATGACACTATCCTGGACTCCGTGATTAGCCTGGAAGGCCGCACTCTACACCGTGCGGACCGGACTTTGCTTAGCGGTAAGACTCGCGGAGGTGGGATCATTATATCTACGAAGGATAGCTGGTGCTTAAACACGAAAACTGTAAGTAGCCACTGTTCCCCAAACCTGGAATACTTGACTGTTAAATGCCGACCCACTTACCTACCGAGGGAATTCAATGCAGTGTATATTACAAGCGTTTACATTGCACCGAATGCAGACGGTAGCTTAGCATTGGCGCGGCTATATGACGTCATCAGTGGTCAACAAAGCGCAGACCCACAGGCAGTTCACATTATAGCAGGAGACTTCAATCATGTCGACCTGAAGGCAGTACTACCCAAGTTCTATCAGCATGTTAAATGTGCAACAAGAGGAGAAAAAACACTGGATAAGGTATACACCAACATCAAACGTGCTTACAAGGCTAGACCGCTAGCTCATCTAGGCATGTCTGACCATGTGTCAATCCTCCTGATCCCAGCATACACTACCATGAGGAAAAGTGCTCCCATCACCACTAAGACTGTCAGAACCTGGCCAGAAGGGTCCGCTCCACTGCAGATCTGCCTAAATGACACCTCATGGCAGGAATATGAGCATGAGGACCTGGAACAGTTCACGTCGTCGGTTCTGAACCACATAGTGAACTGCACCAACTCAGTCACCGTGGACAAACGGGTCCGGGTCTACCCCAACACGAAGCCATGGATGACTGGGAAGGTCCAAAAACTGATCAACGAGAGGGACAACGCCTTCTTCGCAGGGAAGGGCACACCGCTGTACAGCACCACCAGGGCTAACCTAAAGCGCGGCATCAAAGAGGCCAAGGCAGACCACAGAGAGAAGATTGAGGAATGCTTCCTGAGCAACGACTCCAGGCGGATGTGGCAGGGGGTTCAGCACATGACAAACTTCAGAGCCAACAGGCTCACAGCCGCAGAGGACGACCCCCTGCTGGTGGAAAAGCTGAACTCCTTCTACGCCCGGTTCGACGAGGGGCGAACGGAGGTAACCACAACACGAACACCACTCTCTCCAGCTCTCAGCAGCCTCACCCTCACAGAGCATGAAGTGAGACGCGTGCTGAAGGCGGTGGACCCCAGGAAAGCCTCGGGGCCGGATGGCGTCCTGGGACGGGTGCTGAGGGACTGCGCCGACCAGCTGGCCGGGGTTTTCACCAACATCTTCAACCAGTCCCTGTCCCAGGCCACCATCCCACCCTGCCTGAAAACCTCAACTATCATCCCAGTCCCGAAGAAAAGCACGGTGAGCTGCCTAAACGACTACCGCCCGGTGGCACTCACACCAATCATCATGAAGTGCTTCGAGAAACTAGTCCGGGCCCACATACTCACACGCCTCCCACCCAACCTGGATCCATACCAGTTCGCCTACAGAGCCCACAGGTCCACAGAGGACGCCATCGCGACGACTCTCCACGCCACTCTATCCCACCTGGAGAGGGGAAACAGCTACGCGAGACTGCTCTTTGTGGACTTCAGCTCCGCCTTCAACACCATCCTTCCAGACAGGCTAGTGACCAAACTACTAGACCTGGGACTATCACACTCTATATGTGCATGGATCAAGGACTTCCTGACCGACCGCCCCCAGAGGGTGCGGGTGGGCCCCCACACCTCCACAGCCCTCAGACTCAGCACTGGGTCCCCCCAGGGCTGCGTGCTAAGCCCCATCCTCTACACCCTCTACACCTACGACTTCACCCCCGTCCACCCCAGCAACTCCATCGTAAAGTTTGCAGACGACACCACCGTGGTGGGCTGCATCTCGGGGGGGGACGAGGCGGCGTACAGGGATGAGGTAGAGCAACTGAGCAAGCTGTGCAAGGTTAACAACCTGCTGCTGAACAAGTCAAAGACCCAGGAAATCATCGTAGACTTCAGGAGGAAAAAGTCCGAGATCCAGCCCCTGCTCATCGACGGAGAGAGCGTGGAGAGAGTCTCAACCCTCCGATTCCTGGGGGTGCACATACAGGATGACCTGTCCTGGAAGAACAACACAACAGCCACCATCAAGAAGGCACAACAGCGGCTCTACATCCTGAGAGTCCTCAGGAAGGAACACAGCAAGCAGGAGATACTGGTGACCTTCTACCGCGGCGCAGTGGAGAGCATCCTCACCTACGGCATCTGCATCGGCATCGGCATCACACACACACACACACACACACGCATACACGCACACACGCACACAGGCACACGCACGCACGCGCACGCACGCACACACACACACACACACACACACACACACACACACACACACACATAGTCTATGCCTAACTCAGCCATGTAAAACAGAGCACACGTTTTTTTCTGGCTATACTTTGCAATGTTTTCTTTTGCACTAGTCGGAATGATTTGATCTGAGTAGCCTAAACCACCATAACCATGATACTGGATTGGAGATCACCTGCTCTTGTCTTCACTGGGAACATAAGCAGTTATGGAACTAAGTTAGAAGGGCAAAAGAGAACTGATAACATATGAATAAAACATTAATAGAATGTAATAAAGATAATTTAAAAATAAATCACTACATCAAATGACCTCATTAAGAATATTATAATGAAAGACTTCATCAGGAAGTTATCCAGCTGCCACTCAGATATTAGCATAATTAATAGACAGATTACAGATATAGCTCTTGGTTTTATGGTTGATTATTTATATAAACTCAACTTGATGGGTTATTTTGGAGTATAGAGTAATAATGTATAAATGCTGATTTCAAATAAAGGAATATATTTTATGTCATGCCAAATGTCACCATCAGATGGCGCTCAGTCCTGTGGGAGAGAGAGAGAGCCAGCCTGCCAGCCGTGAAATAAGAGAGATTGTTTCCCCCAAAATATCATTTATTCATGAAGAATTTAAATAAAACAATGAAATAAACAATAACTAACCATAACCCTAAATATTTAAATAACCATATGTGTCGGGAGAAAATACCCAAATGTGAAACCCCAGCAACAACCCGTCATCTTTTGTGGAATGCACTGCCAGTTTACATTAGGGATGCAACCTCAGCAAATAATATGTTCAAGTCAAGACTAAAAAAACATATTTTTAATATTGCATTTAAATGACAAAATAATTAAATTAAGATTATAAAAACCCATCCTTTTAATATTGCATTTAAATGACAACATAATTAAATTAAGATGATATAATGATTAAAGCACTTTGAGCTGCAACGTTTGCAGGAAAAGCGCTATACAAATTAAGTTATTATTATTATTATCTCTGTTGTGTCAGACATCAAAGTGGTGTTGATAAAACGGGCCGATTGCGTCACAGTGGTGAGCGTGACGTCACGGGGCGAAAACGACATAAATAGCGGAGGTTCTCCGTTGTCCAGTCACTCCCCTTACCACCATCATGCCCCGCAGACCAGCTCGCAGAACCTCCCGCCCCGTCCGTCGCCGCCGGCGCCCCAGGGTTAGCCGTCGGAGGAGGAGGGGAGGCCGGAGGAGGCGGTAGGACCGGTGAGGGTGAGGGTGAGGGTAAGACACAGAAACCCAAAATTGCTCCCAGTGAGCGAGACTCAGCCTTGAATGGCAGCTTGCACCTGATGTGTAGCAATTTTGTGGTTCAGTGTCTTGCCCTCACCCTCCCCCTCCGCCTCCCTCCACTCCCCCCTCCCTTAGGGGAATGATTTTCTCTAATTTTGCTTGTCTGTTACAGTAAGAAGCTCCGCATGTCTACACTTGTATACTTGTATAAATAGGTATACAGTCCACTTGCTCACGGAATGATCAGCGCCAGGCAGGGGAGTGTTGAACACCGGTCCTGACGGAGGATGCCGCGCGCCGGGAGAAGACAGGAGAGGCAGAAGAAGAGCCACATGTGTAGGCTACTCTTGTATACTTGAAATAGGTATACAGACTAGTATACACCTGTAATAAATATTCTTGTATTTTAGTTTTGGTTCTTGGCATTTTGTGTTGCAACGCGCACCGACATTCTGCACTCTCTCTATCCTGTTAAGCCATTATGTAACTTAAGACAGACGGGTCGTAACACTTGTTATTAATTCCATTTGGTATACCTCATAAACTTTCTTTCCATTTATTCATTTCTGGTGTTTGTGGGCTAACACATTTTACATATTCTAAATATATGTATATCTACATGCCAATTCAATCAATTCAATTCAATAGGATCCAATTCAACATCCTATACTCACCATTTACAAAGCCATCAACAATCTGGTTGCTAAAACCACCAATAAATATAACGGAACACTGGAGTCAGAACAGGCAACAAATCACTTCTGACCGCCTCAGTGTCAGTGACGTCAGTGTCAGTAACTTGGTAAAAATGTCATTGCATGTGTGCGTGCCCCCTCGTATGGAGGACCAAGTCTGCCAAAATTAACAATAAATATATAGACACATAAATGAATGTATGAACAAATACACATACAAATACACACAGTATACCGCAATACATTTCTATATGTATTTATTCTTTTCCACATTCATTCTTTCTTTTCCACATTCATTCTTTCATTCTTTCTTTTCCACATTTATTCTTTTCCACATTTATTCTTTTCCACATTTATTCTTTCTTTTCCACATTCATTCTTTCTTTTCCACATTCATGTTTTCATTCTTTCCCCGATTATCAGTAATGTAAGCAAATATAGGGGCGTGTCTTGCATGTTGTCCTCGCCCCACGCATTTTCATTGGTTGACACACACACACACACACACACACTCACAGGCACACACACACACACACACACACACACACAGGCACACACACACACACACACACACACACACAGGCACACACAGGCACACACACACACAGGCACACACACGCGCACACACACACACACACACACACACACACACACACACACACACAGGCACACACACACACACACAGGCACACACACACACACACACACACACACACACACACACACAGGCACACACAGGCACACACACACACACACACACAGGCACACACACACACACAGGCACACACACGCGCACACACACACACACACAGGCACACACACACACACACACACAGGCACACACACACACACACACACACACAGGCACACACACACACACACACACACAGGCACACACAGGCACACACACACACACACACACACACACACAGGCACACACACACACACACACACACACACACACACACACAGGCACACACACACACACACAGGCACACACACGCGCACACACACACACACACACACACAAAACACACACACACACACACACACACACACACACACACACACACACACACACACACATAGTCTATGCCTAACTCAGCCATGTAAAACAGAGCACACGTTTTTTTCTGGCTATGCTTTGCAATGTTTTCTTTTGCACTAGTCGGAATGATTTGATCTGAGTAGCCTAAAGCACCATAACCATGATACTGGATTGGAGATCACCTGCTCTTGTCTTCACTGGGAACATAAGCAGTTATGGAGATAAGTTAGAAGGGCAAAAGAGAACTGATAAAAATATGAATAAAACATTAATAGAATGTAATAAAGATACTTTAAAAATAAATCACTACATCAAATGACCTCATTAAGAATATTATAATGAAAGACAAAAGAAATCAGGAAGTTATCCAGCTGCCACTCAGATATTAGCATAATTAATAGACAGATTACAGATATAGCTCTTGGTTTTATGGTTGATTATTTATATAAACTCAACTTGATGGGTTATTTTGGAGTATAGAGTAATAATGTATAAATGCTGATTTCAAATAAAGGAATATATTTTATGTCATGCCAAATGTCACCATCAGATGGCGCTCAGTCCTGTGGGAGAGAGAGAGCCAGCCAGCCAGCCGTGAAATAAGAGAGATTGTTTCCCCCAAAATATCATTTATTCACGAAGAATTTCAATAAAACAATGAAATAAACAATAACTAACCATAACCCTAAATATTTAAATAACCATATGTGTCGGGAGAAAATACCCAAATGTGAAACCCCAGCAACAACCCGTCATCTTTTGTGGAATGCACTGCCAGTTTACATTAGGGATGCAACCTCAGCAAATAATATGTTCAAGTCAAGACTAAAAAAACATATTTTTAATATTGCATTTAAATGACAAAATAATTAAATTAAGATTATAAAAACCCATCCTTTTAATATTGCATTTAAATGACAACATAATTAAATTAAGATGATATAATGATTAAAGCACTTTGAGCTGCAACGTTTGCAGGAAAAGCGCTATACAAATTAAGTTATTATTATTATTATCTCTGTTGTGTCAGACATCAAAGTGGTGTTGATAAAACGGGCCGATTGCGTCACAGTGGTGAGCGTGACGTCACGGGGCGAAAACGACATAAATAGCGGAGGTTCTCCGCTGTCCAGTCACTCCCCTTACCACCATCATGCCCCGCAGACCAGGTCTAGTAGTTTGGTCACTAGCCTGTCTGGAAGGATGGTGTTGAAGGCGGAGCTGAAGTCCACAAAGAGCAGTCTCGCGTAGCTGTTTCCCCTCTCCAGGTGGGATAGAGTGGCGTGGAGAGTCGTCGCGATGGCGTCCTCTGTGGACCTGTGGGCTCTGTAGGCGAACTGGTATGGATCCAGGTTGGGCGGGAGGCGTGTGAGTATGTGGGCCCGGACTAGTTTCTCGAAGCACTTCATGATGATTGGTGTGAGTGCCACCGGGCGGTAGTCGTTTAGGCAGCTCACCGTGCTTTTCTTCGGGACTGGGATGATAGTTGAGGTTTTCAGGCAGGGTGGGATGGTGGCCTGGGACAGGGACTGGTTGAAGATGTTGGTGAAAACCCCGGCCAGCTGGTCGGCGCAGTCCCTCAGCACCCGTCCCAGGACGCCATCCGGCCCCGAGGCTTTCCTGGGGTCCACCGCCTTCAGCACGCGTCTCACTTCATGCTCTGTGAGGGTGAGGCTGCTGAGAGCTGGAGAGAGTGGTGTTTGTGTTGTGGTTACCTCCGTTCGCCCCTCGTCGAACCGGGCGTAGAAGGAGTTCAGCTTTTCCGCCAGCAGGGGGTCGTCCTCTGCGGCTGTGAGCCTGTTGGCTCTGAAGTTTGTCATGTGCTGAACCCCCTGCCACATCCGCCTGGAGTCGTTGCTCAGGAAGCATTCCTCAATCTTCTCTCTGTGGTCTGCCTTGGCCTCTTTGATGCCGCGCTTTAGGTTAGCCCTGGTGGTGCTGTACAGCGGTGTGCCCTTCCCTGCGAAGAAGGCGTTGTCCCTCTCGTTGATCAGTTTTTGGACCTTCCCAGTCATCCATGGCTTCGTGTTGGGGTAGACCCGGACCCGTTTGTCCACGGTGACTGAGTTGGTGCAGTTCACTATGTGGTTCAGAACCGACGACGTGAACTGTTCCAGGTCCTCATGCTCATATTCCTGCCATGAGGTGTCATTTAGGCAGATCTGCAGTGGAGCGGACCCTTCTGGCCAGGTTCTGACAGTCTTAGTGGTGATGGGAGCACTTTTCCTCATGGTAGTGTATGCTGGGATCAGGAGGATTGACACATGGTCAGACATGCCTAGATGAGCTAGCGGTCTAGCCTTGTAAGCACGTTTGATGTTGGTGTATACCTTATCCAGTGTTTTTTCTCCTCTTGTTGCACATTTAACATGCTGATAGAACTTGGGTAGTACTGCCTTCAGGTCGACATGATTGAAGTCTCCTGCTATAATGTGAACTGCCTGTGGGTCTGCGCTTTGTTGACCACTGATGACGTCATATAGCCTCGCCAATGCTAAGCTACCGTCTGCATTCGGTGCAATGTAAACGCTTGTAATATACACTGCATTGAATTCCCTCGGTAGGTAAGTGGGTCGGCATTTAACAGTCAAGTATTCCAGGTTTGGGGAACAGTGGCTACTTACAGTTTTCGTGTTTAAGCACCAGCTATCCTTCGTAGATATAATGATCCCACCTCCGCGAGTCTTACCGCTAAGCAAAGTCCGGTCCGCACGGTGTAGAGTGCGGCCTTCCAGGCTAATCGCGGAGTCCAGGATAGTGTCATTTAGCCAGGTTTCAGTGAGAATAATCACACAGCTATCTCCCACGATGTTATTTTTGGCAACCTGTAGTCTCAATTCATCCATCTTATTAGTCGGGGACCTGACGTTGGATAGGAATATACTCGGCAAAGCTGGCTTGTCCGGGCTATGTCTCAGCCTGGCTAGCAGGCCTCCCCTGCAGCCCCGTCGTTGCTTGCGGTCCTTACGCCGACGTTTGCGCTTGAGTGTTGGGAGAGCGTAGTATTGTTCACCCGGCGACCGAGCAATGTCGAATGGGATTCCCTGCTGTTCCAAGAATTCCATTGTTACAGTCCTCTCATTTTGCGCACCAACTTCTAGTAAGTCTAGTCTGCTGTAGGTACTATTTACACAACCGTTCCCTATAAGAACTAAAATAAAAATGTACATACAAATGTACTTAAAAACACTAAAAAACACCAGCGTTGAAGCCACTCCGAGCCGCGCGTCTGTGTAGCGCGCCGCCATCTTCATCATCCATATAAGATAGGAATATGATTACTGCAAAAATGCACCAAATCATTTTGTTTTGAACGTGTTCTTCACCGTTTTGAACACAGTATGTTAACAATGAAAAAATGTCAACTTTGTCGCTTTTACCACGTCACGCGCGGTATCAACCAATGAAAATGCGTGGGGCATCAACCAATGAAAATGCGTGGGGCGAGGACAACATGCAAGACACGCCCCTATATTTGCACACATTACTGATAATCGGGGAAAGAATGAAAGCATGAATGTGGAAAAGAAAGAATGAATGTGGAAAACAATGTGGAAAAGAAAGAATGAATGTGGAAAACAATGTGGAAAAGAAAGAATGAATGTGGAAAAGAAAGAATGAATGTGGAAAAGAAAGAATGAATGTGGAAAACAATGTGGAAAAGAAAGAATGAATGTGGAAAACAATGTGGAAAAGAAAGAATGAATGTGGAAAACAATGTGGAAAAGAAAGAATGAATGTGGAAAAGAAAGAATGAATGTGGAAAAGAAAGAATAAATGTGGAAAAGAATAAATACATATAGAAATGTATTGCGATATACTGTGTGTATTTGTATGTGTATTTGTTCATACATTCATTTATGCGTCTATATATTTATTGTTAATTTTGGCAGACTTGGTCCTCCATACGAGGGGGCACGCACACATGCAATGACATTTTTACCAAGTTACTGACACTGACGTCACTGACGCTGAGGCGGTCAGAAGTGATTTGTTGCCTGTTCTGACTCCAGTGTTCCGTTATATTTATTGGTGGTTTTAGCAACCAGATTGTTGATGGCTTTGTAAATGGTGAGTATAGGATGTTGAATTGGATCCTATTGAATTGAATTGATTGAATTGGCATGTAGATATACATATATTTAGAATATGTAAAATGTGTTAGCCCACAAACACCAGAAATGAATAAATGGAAAGAAAGTTTATGAGGTATACCAAATGGAATTAATAACAAGTGTTACGACCCGTCTGTCTTAAGTTACATAATGGCTTAACAGGATAGAGAGAGTGCAGAATGTCGGTGCGTTGCAACACAAAATGCCAAGAACCAAAACTAAAATACAAGAATATTTATTACAGGTGTATACTAGTCTGTATACCTATTTCAAGTATACAAGAGTAGCCTACACATGTGGCTCTTCTTCTGCCTCTCCTGTCTTCTCCCGGCGCGCGGCATCCTCCGTCAGGACCGGTGTTCAACACTCCCCTGCCTGGCGCTGATCATTCCGTGAGCAAGTGGACTGTATACCTATTTCAAGTAAACAAGTGTAGACATGCGGAGCTTCTTACTGTAACAGACAAGCAAAATTAGAGAAAATCATTCCCCTAAGGGAGGGGGGAGTGGAGGGAGGCGGAGGGGGAGGGTGAGGGCAAGACACTGAACCACAAAATTGCTACACATCAGGTGCAAGCTGCCATTCAAGGCTGAGTCTCGCTCACTGGGAGCAATTTTGGGTTTCTGTGTCTTACCCTCACCCTCACCCTCACCGGTCCTACCGCCTCCTCCGGCCTCCCCTCCTCCTCCGACGGCTAACCCTGGGGCGCCGGCGGCGACGGACGGGGCGGGAGGTTCTGCGAGCTGGTCTGCGGGGCATGATGGTGGTAAGGGGAGTGACTGGACAACGGAGAACCTCCGCTATTTATGTCGTTTTCGCCCCGTGACGTCACGCTCACCACTGTGACGCAATCGGCCCGTTTTATCAACACCACTTTGATGTCTGACACAACAGAGATAATAATAATAATAACTTAATTTGTATAGCGCTTTTCCTGCAAACGTTGCAGCTCAAAGTGCTTTAATCATTATATCATCTTAATTTAATTATGTTGTCATTTAAATGCAATATTAAAAGGATGGGTTTTTATCATCTTAATTTAATTATTTTGTCATTTAAATGCAATATTAAAAATATGTTTTTTTAGTCTTGACTTGAACATATTATTTGCTGAGGTTGCATCCCTAATGTAAACTGGCAGTGCATTCCACAAAAGATGACGGGTTGTTGCTGGGGTTTCACATTTGGGTATTTTCTCCCGACACATATGGTTATTTAAATATTTAGGGTTATGGTTAGTTATTGTTTATTTCATTGTTTTATTTAAATTCTTCGTGAATAAATGATATTTGGGGGGGAACAATCTCTCTTATTTCACGGCTGGCTGGCTGGCTGGCTCTCTCTCTCCCACAGGACTGAGCGCCATCTGATGGTGACATTTGGCATGACATAAAATATATTCCTTTATTTGAAATCAGCATTTATACATTATTACTCTATACTCCAAAATAACCCATCAAGTTGAGTTTATATAAATAATCAACCATAAAACCAAGAGCTATATCTGTAATCTGTCTATTAATTATGCTAATATCTGAGTGGCAGCTGGATAACTTCCTGATGAAGTCTTTCATTATAATATTCTTAATGAGGTCATTTGATGTAGTGATTTATTTTTTAAATTATCTTTATTACATTCTATTAATGTTTTATTCATATGTTATCAGTTCTCTTTTGCCCTTCTAACTTAGTTCCATAACTGCTTATGTTCCCAGTGAAGACAAGAGCAGGTGATCTCCAATCCAGTATCATGGTTATGGTGGTTTAGGCTACTCAGATCAAATCATTCCGACTAGTGCAAAAGAAAACATTGCAAAGCATAGCCAGAAAAAAACGTGTGCTCTGTTTTACATGGCTGAGTTAGGCATAGACTATGTGTGTGTGTGTGTGTGTGTGTGTGTGTGTGTGTGCGTGCGCGTGTGTGTGCCTGTGTGCGTGTATGCGTGTGTGTGTGTGTGTGTGTGTGTGTGTGATGCCGATGCTGATGCAGATGCCGTAGGTGAGGATGCTCTCCACTGCGCCGCGGTAGAAGGTCACCAGTATCTCCTGCTTGCTGTGTTCCTTCCTGAGGACTCTCAGGATGTAGAGCCGCTGTTGTGCCTTCTTGATGGTGGCTGTTGTGTTGTTCTTCCAGGACAGGTCATCCTGTATGTGCACCCCCAGGAATCGGAGGGTTGAGACTCTCTCCACGCTCTCTCCGTCGATGAGCAGGGGCTGGATCTCGGACTTTTTCCTCCTGAAGTCTACGATGATTTCCTGGGTCTTTGACTTGTTCAGCAGCAGGTTGTTAACCTTGCACAGCTTGCTCAGTTGCTCTACCTCATCCCTGTACGCCGCCTCGTCCCCCCCCGAGATGCAGCCCACCACGGTGGTGTCGTCTGCAAACTTTACGATGGAGTTGCTGGGGTGGACGGGGGTGAAGTCGTAGGTGTAGAGGTTGTAGAGGATGGGGCTTAGCACGCAGCCCTGGGGGGACCCAGTGCTGAGTCTGAGGGCTGTGGAGGTGTGGGGGCCCACCCGCACCCTCTGGGGGCAGTCGGTCAGGAAGTCCTTGATCCATGCACATATAGAGTGTGATAGTCCCAGGTCTAGTAGTTTGGTCACTAGCCTGTCTGGAAGGATGGTGTTGAAGGCGGAGCTGAAGTCCACAAAGAGCAGTCTCGCGTAGCTGTTTCCCCTCTCCAGGTGGGATAGAGTGGCGTGGAGAGTCGTCGCGATGGCGTCCTCTGTGGACCTGTGGGCTCTGTAGGCGAACTGGTATGGATCCAGGTTGGGCGGGAGGCGTGTGAGTATGTGGGCCCGGACTAGTTTCTCGAAGCACTTCATGATGATTGGTGTGAGTGCCACCGGGCGGTAGTCGTTTAGGCAGCTCACCGTGCTTTTCTTCGGGACTGGGATGATAGTTGAGGTTTTCAGGCAGGGTGGGATGGTGGCCTGGGACAGGGACTGGTTGAAGATGTTGGTGAAAACCCCGGCCAGCTGGTCGGCGCAGTCCCTCAGCACCCGTCCCAGGACGCCATCCGGCCCCGAGGCTTTCCTGGGGTCCACCGCCTTCAGCACGCGTCTCACTTCATGCTCTGTGAGGGTGAGGCTGCTGAGAGCTGGAGAGAGTGGTGTTTGTGTTGTGGTTACCTCCGTTCGCCCCTCGTCGAACCGGGCGTAGAAGGAGTTCAGCTTTTCCGCCAGCAGGGGGTCGTCCTCTGCGGCTGTGAGCCTGTTGGCTCTGAAGTTTGTCATGTGCTGAACCCCCTGCCACATCCGCCTGGAGTCGTTGCTCAGGAAGCATTCCTCAATCTTCTCTCTGTGGTCTGCCTTGGCCTCTTTGATGCCGCGCTTTAGGTTAGCCCTGGTGGTGCTGTACAGCGGTGTGCCCTTCCCTGCGAAGAAGGCGTTGTCCCTCTCGTTGATCAGTTTTTGGACCTTCCCAGTCATCCATGGCTTCGTGTTGGGGTAGACCCGGACCCGTTTGTCCACGGTGACTGAGTTGGTGCAGTTCACTATGTGGTTCAGAACCGACGACGTGAACTGTTCCAGGTCCTCATGCTCATATTCCTGCCATGAGGTGTCATTTAGGCAGATCTGCAGTGGAGCGGACCCTTCTGGCCAGGTTCTGACAGTCTTAGTGGTGATGGGAGCACTTTTCCTCATGGTAGTGTATGCTGGGATCAGGAGGATTGACACATGGTCAGACATGCCTAGATGAGCTAGCGGTCTAGCCTTGTAAGCACGTTTGATGTTGGTGTATACCTTATCCAGTGTTTTTTCTCCTCTTGTTGCACATTTAACATGCTGATAGAACTTGGGTAGTACTGCCTTCAGGTCGACATGATTGAAGTCTCCTGCTATAATGTGAACTGCCTGTGGGTCTGCGCTTTGTTGACCACTGATGACGTCATATAGCCTCGCCAATGCTAAGCTACCGTCTGCATTCGGTGCAATGTAAACGCTTGTAATATACACTGCATTGAATTCCCTCGGTAGGTAAGTGGGTCGGCATTTAACAGTCAAGTATTCCAGGTTTGGGGAACAGTGGCTACTTACAGTTTTCGTGTTTAAGCACCAGCTATCCTTCGTAGATATAATGATCCCACCTCCGCGAGTCTTACCGCTAAGCAAAGTCCGGTCCGCACGGTGTAGAGTGCGGCCTTCCAGGCTAATCGCGGAGTCCAGGATAGTGTCATTTAGCCAGGTTTCAGTGAGAATAATCACACAGCTATCTCCCACGATGTTATTTTTGGCAACCTGTAGTCTCAATTCATCCATCTTATTAGTCGGGGACCTGACGTTGGATAGGAATATACTCGGCAAAGCTGGCTTGTCCGGGCTATGTCTCAGCCTGGCTAGCAGGCCTCCCCTGCAGCCCCGTCGTTGCTTGCGGTCCTTACGCCGACGTTTGCGCTTGAGTGTTGGGAGAGCGTAGTATTGTTCACCCGGCGACCGAGCAATGTCGAATGGGATTCCCTGCTGTTCCAAGAATTCCATTGTTACAGTCCTCTCATTTTGCGCACCAACTTCTAGTAAGTCTAGTCTGCTGTAGGTACTATTTACACAACCGTTCCCTATAAGAACTAAAATAAAAATGTACATACAAATGTACTTAAAAACACTAAAAAACACCAGTGTTGAAGCCACTCCGTCTGTGTAGCGCGCCGCCATCTTCATCATCCATATAAGATAGGAATATGATTACTGCAAAAATGCACCAAATCATTTTGTTTTGAACGTGTTCTTCACCGTTTTGAACACAGTATGTTAACAATGAAAAAATGTCAACTTTGTCGCTTTTACCACGTCACGCGCGGTATCAACCAATGAAAATGCGTGGGGCATCAACCAATGAAAATGCGTGGGGCGAGGACAACATGCAAGACACGCCCCTATATTTGCACACATTACTGATAATCGGGGAAAGAATGAAAGCATGAATGTGGAAAAGAAAGAATGAATGTGGAAAACAATGTGGAAAAGAAAGAATGAATGTGGAAAACAATGTGGAAAAGAAAGAATGAATGTGGAAAAGAAAGAATGAATGTGGAAAAGAAAGAATGAATGTGGAAAACAATGTGGAAAAGAAAGAATGAATGTGGAAAACAATGTGGAAAAGAAAGAATGAATGTGGAAAACAATGTGGAAAAGAAAGAATGAATGTGGAAAAGAAAGAATGAATGTGGAAAAGAAAGAATAAATGTGGAAAAGAATAAATACATATAGAAATGTATTGCGATATACTGTGTGTATTTGTATGTGTATTTGTTCATACATTCATTTATGCGTCTATATATTTATTGTTAATTTTGGCAGACTTGGTCCTCCATACGAGGGGGCACGCACACATGCAATGACATTTTTACCAAGTTACTGACACTGACGTCACTGACGCTGAGGCGGTCAGAAGTGATTTGTTGCCTGTTCTGACTCCAGTGTTCCGTTATATTTATTGGTGGTTTTAGCAACCAGATTGTTGATGGCTTTGTAAATGGTGAGTATAGGATGTTGAATTGGATCCTATTGAATTGAATTGATTGAATTGGCATGTAGATATACATATATTTAGAATATGTAAAATGTGTTAGCCCACAAACACCAGAAATGAATAAATGGAAAGAAAGTTTATGAGGTATACCAAATGGAATTAATAACAAGTGTTACGACCCGTCTGTCTTAAGTTACATAATGGCTTAACAGGATAGAGAGAGTGCAGAATGTCGGTGCGTTGCAACACAAAATGCCAAGAACCAAAACTAAAATACAAGAATATTTATTACAGGTGTATACTAGTCTGTATACCTATTTCAAGTATAGAAGAGTAGCCTACACATGTGGCTCTTCTTCTGCCTCTCCTGTCTTCTCCCGGCGCGCGGCATCCTCCGTCAGGACCGGTGTTCAACACTCCCCTGCCTGGCGCTGATCATTCCGTGAGCAAGTGGACTGTATACCTATTTATACAAGTATACAAGTGTAGACATGCGGAGCTTCTTACTGTAACAGACAAACAAAATTAGGAGAAAATCATTCCCCTAAGGGAGGGGGGAGTGGAGGGAGGCGGAGGGGGAGGGTGAGGGCAAGACACTGAACCCCAAAATTGCCACACACGCCAATGGCGGCAAGCTGCCATTCAAGGCGCTGAGCGCGGCACTCACTGGGGCGTCAATTTTGGGGTTCTGTGTCTAATTACCCTCACCCTCACCCTCACCGGTCCTACCGCCTCCTCCGGCCTCCCCTCCTCCTCCTCCGGCTAGCCGGCGGCGACGGACGGGGCGGGAGGTTCTGCGAGCTGGTCTGCGGGGCATGATGGTGGTAAGGGGAGTGACTGGACAGCGGAAAACTCCGCTATTTATGTCGTTTTCACCCCGTGACGTCACGCTCACCACTGTGACGCAATCGGCCCGTTTTATCAACACCACTTTGATGTCTGACACAACAGAGATAATAATAATAATAACTTAATTTGTATAGCGCTTTTCCTGCAAACGTTGCAGCTCAAAGTGCTTTAATCATTATATCATCTTAATTTAATTATGTTGTCATTTAAATGCAATATTAAAAGGATGGGTTTTTATAATCTTAATTTAATTATTTTGTCATTTAAATGCAATATTAAAAATATATTTTTTTAGTCTTGACTTGAACATATTATTTGCTGAGGTTGCATCCCTAATGTAAACTGGCAGTGCATTCCACAAAAGATGACGGGTTGTTGCTGGGGTTTCACATTTGGGTATTTTCTCCTGACAAATATGGTTATTTAAATATTTAGGGTTATGGTTAGTTATTGTTTAATTCATTGTTTTATTGAAATTCTTCGTGAATAAATGATATTTTGGGGGAAACAATCTCTCTTATTTCACGGCTGGCTGGCTGGCTGGCTGGCTCTCTCTCTCCCACAGGACTGAGTGCCATCTGATGGTGACATTTGGCATGACATAAAATATATTCCTTTATTTGAAATCAGCATTTATACATTATTACTCTATACTCCAAAAGAACCCATCAAGTTGAGTTTATATAAATAATCAACCATAAAACCAAGAGCTATATCTGTAATCTGTCTATTAATTATGCTAATATCTGAATGGCAGCTGGATAACTTCCTGATTTCTTTTGTCTTTCATTATAATATTCTTAATGAGGTCATTTGATGTAGTGATTTATTTTTAAATTATCTTTATTACATTCTATTAATGTTTTATTCATATTTTATCAGTTCTCTTTTGCCCTTCTAACTTAGTTCCATAACTGCTTATGTTCCCAGTGAAGACAAGAGCAGGTGATCTCCAATCCAGTATCATGGTTATGGTGCTTTAGGCTACTCAGATCAAATCATTCCGACTAGTGCGAAAGAAAACATTGCAAAAGCATAGCCAGAAAAAAACGTGTGCTCTGTTTTACATGGCTGAGTTAGGCATAGACTATGTGTGTGTGTGTGTGTGTGTGTGTGTGTGTGTGTGTGTGTGTGTGTGTGTGGTATAGTTCCATAAATAAATTAAAAAAACATCACACCCTGAACATTGTTTTCAGTGAGTATTGTTGTGTGTAATGGATCCTCTGTAGTGTTTGCATTGAGTTGTGATACAGTACAGTAGTGTACATGTTACGGTACATGTGGGAAAACTAGGGTTAGGGTTAGGTGCTAGGGTGCTAGGGTTAAGGTTAGGGTTAGGATTAGGGGTAGGGTTAGGGTTAGGGTTAAGGTTAGGGTTAGACATGCCAGCATGTACCAAGTCACCCTAGCACCTAACCCTAACCCTTGTTTTCCCACATGTACCGTATTCCCACATGTACCGTAACATACATACTGTATTTTCTGTAGATTTACATATTGTTCATATGAAACACACACACATCTATGAATGCCCAATACTCTACAGTGATATATTCTGAGAACAGATACTGTAAGGTTTCTAAAAATGTGCTTTGGCAGTTGTGAAAAAAAAGAACATTCTCACACACTGAACATTGTGTTTTCAGTTGTTTTGTTGTAGTCTGTAATGATGCATATAGTATTTACATTTTTGCAGGCTTTGAGCAGCTGTTTTGGTGTGAAAGTTTGAGTTTTGAAGAGAGAAGGTGTGGTTTTGCTTATGTAGCTTTAGAAAAGTGTGTTGTGTTTAGAGTTTTGGGAAAATGGAGGGAAGTTTTGTGAAATGTGTTTTAGCAATTGAGAAAAACTGTATAATCAAAGCTGTAAAGAAAATACAGGTGATGAACAAGAATAGAAATGAAAGAACCAAACTAAGATTGTTTTCGCCAATAGCTATGAAATACATCTCTTAAAAATGTCTGCAAATGCTGAATCACAAAACACGGACGGAATGTACACTATTTTCACTGTCACTGTCGAAATACAGTATTATGTCTGAAAAATCTCAAATAATTCTGAAATAACACTGGCTACAATTGTGTGTGCATGGGTATGCCTGTCTACACAACACATGAAGCACAGAATGTGACAGTGTGTGTACCTCAAATGTACTTTTTGAAGTTGCTGCATACTTTCTGTACAGAGCAAGAACATTAAGAAATGGTCACATCTAATGTCTTCCCTGGCAATGCATCTAGTCTATTTCATTTCATTGTATATATTCTGCTAATATTTTCTAGACATGTCAATATGATTACTGCAAATAGTGAAAATACCACCGCTCATCCCTTATCAGACTTTGCTGAGGTGCTGGAACTGAAGAGTGTCAATAGAGTGCAAAATAACAGTCACTCAAACACTGTGCAAAAAAACTGTTTATTGTGAGCTTTCTGTCATATATGATAGGAATATGATTACTGCAAAAATGCACCAAATCATTTTGTTTTGAACGTGTTCTTCACCGTTTTGAACACAGTATGTTAACAAATTTAAAAAATGTCAACTTTGTCGCTTTTACCACGTCACGCGCGGTATCAACCAATGAAAATGCGTGGGGCATCAAACCAATGAAAATGCGTGGGGCGAGGACAACATGCAAGACACGCCCCTATATTTGCACACATTACTGATAATCGGGGAAAGAATGAAAGCATGAATGTGGAAAAGAAAGAATGAATGTGGAAAACAATGTGGAAAACAATGTGGAAAAGAAAGAATGAATGTGGAAAAGAAAGAATGAAAGAATGAATGTGGAAAAGAAAGAATGAATGTGGAAAAGAAAGAATGAATGTGGAAAAGAAAGAATGAATGTGGAAAAGAATAAATACATATAGAAATGTATTGCGGTATACTGTGTGTATTTGTATGTGTATTTGTTCATACATTCATTTATGTGTCTATATATTTATTGTTAATTTTGGCAGACTTGGTCCTCCATACGAGGGGGCACGCACACATGCAATGACATTTTTACCAAGTTACTGACACTGACGTCACTGACGCTGAGGCGGTCAGAAGTGATTTGTTGCCTGTTCTGACTCCAGTGTTCCGTTATATTTATTGGTGGTTTTAGCAACCAGATTGTTGATGGCTTTGTAAATGGTGAGTATAGGATGTTGAATTGGATCCTATTGAATTGAATTGATTGAATTGGCATGTAGATATACATATATTTAGAATATGTAAAATGTGTTAGCCCACAAACACCAGAAATGAATAAATGGAAAGAAAGTTTATGAGGTATACCAAATGGAATTAATAACAAGTGTTACGACCCGTCTGTCTTAAGTTACATAATGGCTTAACAGGATAGAGAGAGTGCAGAATGTCGGTGCGTTGCAACACAAAATGCCAAGAACCAAAACTAAAATACAAGAATATTTATTACAGGTGTATACTAGTCTGTATACCTATTTCAAGTATACAAGAGTAGCCTACACATGTGGCTCTTCTTCTGCCTCTCCTGTCTTCTCCCGGCGCGCGGCATCCTCCGTCAGGACCGGTGTTCAACACTCCCCTGCCTGGCGCTGATCATTCCGTGAGCAAGTGGACTGTATACCTATTTATACAAGTATACAAGTGTAGACATGCGGAGCTTCTTACTGTAACAGACAAGCAAAATTAGAGAAAATCATTCCCCTAAGGGAGGGGGGAGTGGAGGGAGGCGGAGGGGGAGGGTGAGGGCAAGACACTGAACCACAAAATTGCTACACATCAGGTGCAAGCTGCCATTCAAGGCTGAGTCTCGCTCACTGGGAGCAATTTTGGGTTTCTGTGTCTTACCCTCACCCTCACCCTCACCGGTCCTACCGCCTCCTCCGGCCTCCCCTCCTCCTCCTCCGGCTAGCCGGCGGCGACGGACGGGGCGGGAGGTTCTGCGAGCTGGTCTGCGGGGCATGATGGTGGTAAGGGGAGTGACTGGACAGCGGAAAACTCCGCTATTTATGTCGTTTTCACCCCGTGACGTCACGCTCACCACTGTGACGCAATCGGCCCGTTTTATCAACACCACTTTGATGTCTGACACAACAGAGATAATAATAATAATAACTTAATTTGTATAGCGCTTTTCCTGCAAACGTTGCAGCTCAAAGTGCTTTAATCATTATATCATCTTAATTTAATTATGTTGTCATTTAAATGCAATATTAAAAGGATGGGTTTTTATAATCTTAATTTAATTATTTTGTCATTTAAATGCAATATTACAAATATATTTTTTTAGTCTTGACTTGAACATATTATTTGCTGAGGTTGCATCCCTAATGTAAACTGGCAGTGCATTCCACAAAAGATGACGGGTTGTTGCTGGGGTTTCACATTTGGGTATTTTCTCCCGACAAATATGGTTATTTAAATATTTAGGGTTAGTTATTGTTTAATTCATTGTTTTATTGAAATTCTTCGTGAATAAATGATATTTTGGGGGAAACAATCTCTCTTATTTCACGGCTGGCTGGCTGGCTCTCTCTCTCCCACAGGACTGAGTGCCATCTGATGGTGACATTTGGCATGACATAAAATATATTCCTTTATTTGAAATCAGCATTTATACATTATTACTCTATACTCCAAAAGAACGCATCAAGTTGAGTTTATATAAATAATCAACCATAAAACCAAGAGCTATATCTGTAATCTGTCTATTAATTATGCTAATATCTGAATGGCAGCTGGATAACTTCCTGATTTCTTTTGTCTTTCATTATAATATTCTTAATGAGGTCATTTGATGTAGTGATTTATTTTTAAATTATCTTTATTACATTCTATTAATGTTTTATTCATATTTTATCAGTTCTCTTTTGCCCTTCTAACTTAGTTCCATAACTGCTTATGTTCCCAGTGAAGACAAGAGCAGGTGATCTCCAATCCAGTATCATGGTTATGGTGCTTTAGGCTACTCAGATCAAATCATTCCGACTAGTGCGAAAGAAAACATTGCAAAAGCATAGCCAGAAAAAAACGTGTGCTCTGTTTTACATGGCTGAGTTAGGCATAGACTATGTGTGTGTGTGTGTGTGTGTGTGTGTGTTTGTGTGTGTTTGTGTGTGTGTGTGTGTGTGTGTGTGTGTGTGGTATAGTTCCATAAATAAATTTAAAAAACATCACACCCTGAACATTGTTTTCAGTGAGTATTGTTGTGTGTAATGGATCCTCTGTAGTGTTTGCATTGAGTTGTGATACAGTACAGTAGTGTACATGTTACGGTACATGTGGGAAAACTAGGGTTAGGGTTAGGTGCTAGGGTGCTAGGGTTAAGGTTAGGGTTAGGATTAGGGGTAGGGTTAGGGTTAGGGTTAAGGTTAGGGTTAGACATGCCAGCATGTACCAAGTCACCCTAGCACCTAACCCTAACCCTTGTTTTCCCACATGTACCGTATTCCCACATGTACCGTAACATACATACTGTATTTTCTGTAGATTTACATATTGTTCATATGAAACACACACACATCTATGAATGCCCAATACTCTACAGTGATATATTCTGAGAACAGATACTGTAAGGTTTCTAAAAATGTGCTTTGGCAGTTGTGAAAAAAAAGAACATTCTCACACACTGAACATTGTGTTTTCAGTTGTTTTGTTGTAGTCTGTAATGATGCATATAGTATTTACATTTTTGCAGGCTTTGAGCAGCTGTTTTGGTGTGAAAGTTTGAGTTTTGAAGAGAGAAGGTGTGGTTTTGCTTATGTAGCTTTAGAAAAGTGTGTTGTGTTTAGAGTTTTGGGAAAATGGAGGGAAGTTTTGTGAAATGTGTTTTAGCAATTGAGAAAAACTGTATAATCAAAGCTGTAAAGAAAATACAGGTGATGAACAAGAATAGAAATGAAAGAACCAAACTAAGATTGTTTTCGCCAATAGCTATGAAATACATCTCTTAAAAATGTCTGCAAATGCTGAATCACAAAACACGGACGGAATGTACACTATTTTCACTGTCACTGTCGAAATACAGTATTATGTCTGAAAAATCTCAAATAATTCTGAAATAACACTGGCTACAATTGTGTGTGCATGGGTATGCCTGTCTACACAACACATGAAGCACAGAATGTGACAGTGTGTGTACCTCAAATGTACTTTTTGAAGTTGCTGCATACTTTCTGTACAGAGCAAGAACATTAAGAAATGGTCACATCTAATGTCTTCCCTGGCAATGCATCTAGTCTATTTCATTTCATTGTATATATTCTGCTAATATTTTCTAGACATGTCAATATGATTACTGCAAATAGTGAAAATACCACCGCTCATCCCTTATCAGACTTTGCTGAGGTGCTGGAACTGAAGAGTGTCAATAGAGTGCAAAATAACAGTCACTCAAACACTGTGCAAAAAAACTGTTTATTGTGAGCTTTCTGTCATATATGATAGGAATATGATTACTGCAAAAATGCACCAAATCATTTTGTTTTGAACGTGTTCTTCACCGTTTTGAACACAGTATGTTAACAAATTTAAAAAATGTCAACTTTGTCGCTTTTACCACGTCACGCGCGGTATCAACCAATGAAAATGCGTGGGGCATCAAACCAATGAAAATGCGTGGGGCGAGGACAACATGCAAGACACGCCCCTATATTTGCATACATTACTGATAATCGGGGAAAGAATGAAAGCATGAATGTGGAAAAGAAAGAATGAATGTGGAAAACAATGTGGAAAACAATGTGGAAAAGAAAGAATGAATGTGGAAAAGAAAGAATGAAAGAATGAATGTGGAAAAGAAAGAATGAATGTGGAAAAGAAAGAATGAAGGTGGAAAAGAAAGAATGAATGTGGAAAAGAATAAATACATATAGAAATGTATTGCGGTATACTGTGTGTATTTGTATGTGTATTTGTTCATACATTCATTTATGTGTCTATATATTTATTGTTAATTTTGGCAGACTTGGTCCTCCATACGAGGGGGCACGCACACATGCAATGACATTTTTACCAAGTTACTGACACTGACGTCACTGACGCTGAGGCGGTCAGAAGTGATTTGTTGCCTGTTCTGACTCCAGTGTTCCGTTATATTTATTGGTGGTTTTAGCAACCAGATTGTTGATGGCTTTGTAAATGGTGAGTATAGGATGTTGAATTGGATCCTATTGAATTGAATTGATTGAATTGGCATGTAGATATACATATATTTAGAATATGTAAAATGTGTTAGCCCACAAACACCAGAAATGAATAAATGGAAAGAAAGTTTATGAGGTATACCAAATGGAATTAATAACAAGTGTTACGACCCGTCTGTCTTAAGTTACATAATGGCTTAACAGGATAGAGAGAGTGCAGAATGTCGGTGCGTTGCAACACAAAATGCCAAGAGCCAAAACTAAAATACAAGAATATTTATTACAGGTGTATACTAGTCTGTATACCTATTTCAAGTATACAAGAGTTAGATGAAATGAAACATTTAGGAATTGCAACCATTTTTATACACAGTCCCCTATTTTCAGGAGCTCAAAAGTAATTGGACAAATTAACAATCATACAGTAAGTAAAATGTTCATTTTTAATACTTTGTCGAGAATCCTTTGCAGGCAATGACTGCCTGAAGTCTGGAACACATGGACATCACCAAATGCTGGGTTTCCTCCTTTGTGATGCTTTGTCAGGCCTTTACTGCAGCAGTCTTCAGTTGTTTGTTCGTGGGTCTTTCTGCCTTTAGTTTTGTCTTCAGCAAGTGAAATGCATGCTTGATTGGGTTGAGATCAGGTGATTGACTCTGGCCATTGCAGAATATTCCACTTCTTTGCCTTAAAAAAGTCCCGGGTTGCTTACACACTATATTTTGGGTCATTGTCCATCTGTATTGTGAAGCACCATCCAATCAACTTTGCTGAATTTGTCTGAATCTAAGCAGACAGAATATCCCTAAACACTTCAGAATTCATCTGTCTGCTTCTGTCTTCACATCATCAATAAACACTAGTGACCCAGTGCCATTGGAAGCCATGCATGTCCATGTCATCACACTCACCAGTGCATTCTTTTTTTCTCAGAATGTACCAAACAGTTAATTTGGCCAGTATTAATGTTCCTACTATCTCTCTGATGGATTTTTGTTTTGTTTTTACAGCCTAAGGATGGCCTGTTTCAGTTGCATTGAGAGCTCTGTTGACTGCATGTTGTGCGTATACAGCAACAGCCTCCAAATGCAAATGCCACACTTGGAATCAACTCAGACCTTTTACCTGCTTAATTGATAAAGAAATAATGAAGGAATAAATAGCCCACACTGGCCCATGAAACAGCTTTTGAGTCAATTGTCTAATTACTTTTGGTTATTATACATAAGAGCTATAATTCATAAACCCTTCCTTCAATTTGGATGTGAATACCCTTAACCTAAAGCTGAGAGTCTGCACTTTAAGCCCAGTAAATTCTGTTGGAAATCTCATATAAGATACGTTAGATCCAAAGTATCAAGGAGTATTGCAGTATTGTGCAGGGCAAAACATATTCTGGAACAGAGGATGTTGTATACTCTATATTGTTGTCTTGTCTTACCCTATTTGAGTTACTGTGTGGAGATATGGGGAAATGAATATAAAAGCACTTTAAACCCATTGATTACACTACAGAAAAAAGCTATGAGGATTGTACATGAGGTCGGATATCGTGATCACACTAATAACTTGTTCCTAATGTCAAAAATATGAAGAAAATATGAAGGAAAGCAGAAATATTGCTCTATTGCTCTATTTAAAAAAAGGTTTAAATTATTTTTAATGAAAAAGTATTAGAACGGATGATACTGAAATATATGTATTAATTAATTGGATTATATAATGTAAGCATAATTGTTAAGTATAAACAGGGGTAGGACAGGCTTCTTCCTACTCCTTTTCGAACAATTGATAGGACTGTACTCTACATATTAGTTTTTTCCGTAGTTTCCACCGTAGTAAGGCGATTCATGGTTTCTACCGTAGTTTCCACCGTAGTAAGGCGATGACGTAGTCTATGCAAATATGCAGGCGCGGTATGATGACGTATGGTACATCACATTTCCGGGTGATGGATTTGATGCGCGCAGTTGGACCCTACTCCATTTTTCAGCAGGTCCTGCCAGATGAAATTGAGAGGATCTCCGTTTCACAAGTGAATTGGACTGCGGAGACTGTATTTGTGTAACCACATGATGTGGGAATGTGAACTCTTATTTCTTGTGAAAATAAACACAATACATAAAGTACAAAAAACAAGTGTAAAGATGAATGACTGATCTTGTCAGAAGTGCAAGATTGTAGATGTAAGGTAAAATTGTCCCCCTCAATAATAGGAATATTTTTCTGCAGGACCTTTATTTTGATAAACAAGTTGCTGCTTTCATTGCAGGATTTTTATTTTGAAATACCTCCATATTGTCAGCTTATGCAGAATTACAATCATACTCTGCACCAGGTAAAGTAGTAGTAGGCAACAACAAACAGTACAAGTGTGAATAAACTCAGATGTTTGAAATGAGAAGCAATATGTTGGGTAGTTATTTCTGTCAGTAACATGTACAATACAGATGTTGTCTGCACCATTATCCAAAATAATGACATTAACGTTTTCTAATGTGGAAAAAACTGCATTGAAAATTAGTAAATTAAAAATTATTGATCCATAACGTTTTTTAAAGCATTGTTGGAGTCTGTCTTCTGTGCAGAGGACAGTAACTGCCTCATTCTAAATGTACTTAGTAAAGAACAATGCCACCTCAAAATGTCAACCTTTCCATTCTAAACCCCTCCCATCGCATTGAATATCATCACAGACCTACAATTTACCCGATGATCAAGAGTAATGTACAGTGGTGTAGGTATGGGTGGACGACTTCCTAGTACAGTAGTAAATGTACAATGGTGTACGCATGGTAGGAAGGCCTCCTAGTATACAGTAGTGAATGTACAGTGGTGTACGCATGGTAGGAAGGCCTCGTAGTACACAGTAGTAAATGTACAGTGGTGTACGCATGGTAGGAAGGCCTCGTAGTACACAGTAGTAAATGTACAGTGGTGTACGCATGGTAGGAAGGCCTCCTAGTACACAGTAGTAAATGTACAGTGGTGTACGCATGGTAGGAAGGCCTCCTAGTACACAGTAGTAAATGTACAGTGGTGTACGCATGGTAGGAAGGCCTCCTAGTACACAGTAGTAAATGTACAGTGGTGTACGCATGGTAGGAAGGCCTCGTAGTACACAGTAGTAAATGTACAGTGGTGTACGCATGGTAGGAAGGCCTCCTAGTACACAGTAGTAAATGTACAGTGGTGTACGCATGGTAGGAAGGCCTCCTAGTACACAGTAGTAAATGTACAGTGGTGTACGCATGGTAGGAAGGCCTCGTAGTACCCAGTACACAATGTTCAAGCCTACGTCCCCCGGAAGTGCTTGACTTCGGGGAGGAGATTATTGTGCCACGTTGATGGAGACCGGAGAGACCAGTGGGGACGTGGACGTTCACTCAATCTGCAGCCCAGAGCAGTCACCCACAGATAATAAACCTTATACAATTACAAAAGGGGAACTTGCACGAGTGAACAAGTTGTTGTTGTCGCCGTAGTGTCATCAGGTTGCATATGTGTGTGTACGTATTATAGGAAGGAATACAACTGGGAAGGTAAGCACTTTTGGATTAGCTAGCGTTCAATGAATGTGTGAGTGGACCCTCTTGTATTTGTTTAGCTTCCTAGCCATTTAGCTATCGGTAGCTATCCTGTCCTGTCTATGTTATTGCACTGGCGAGCTAGTAGCTAGTAATCATGCATTGATGGTGTTAAAAGCACGAAGTTGTTGTTTGCCTCTGATTTGGATGTCAACTTAAAGTAATCGCATAGAGGCATTTTTTTTTTTTGCAAACTGCGTGCCGTGTTATGTCAGCTAGATTGGGTCACAAACAACAACACAAACAATTGTCTGTATCCATCTTACAATGAATGAAAAGTTACGATTGTATGACTTGCTGATCTTTGACAGTCAATAATTCAATAATCGTATGGTGATGACGTTAAGTTCATTCAAAATGTCTGTCGTTTCGCTTTAACAAACCTTTGCCCTCTCTTTATGCCTGTCATACTCGCTTACCCTTTTCTGTATTTGAGCATCTCATCTATTGTTCTAGCTGTCAGCCAGATGTTGCACATGCAGTAATTACTGTGTATTGTAGAAGGGTTGATTACATTGCATGGTGTTTTTTAAATTACGCTTCAGAGAAAGTAGCAGATGAAGAAGGGGAGATTAGGAGGACTGTGGTTGTGCACTCTTGCTCTTTTGGGGGGTATTCGTTCATGTGGACATTTTGGTTTATGTGTTTTCCCCCATCAGGATGAAGCTTAAAGAGATCAACCGCACAGCCATCCAGAGCTGGAGTCCTGCACAGCACCACCCAGTCTACCTGGCAGCAGGTAGTCTTCCTGTCATATACACTTCACTGAGTCTCTCTGACATGCAGCTGACTTGCTGACAGCGTTGCATGCAGATCAGGGTACACGTTGCTTGTAATGGGAGTTGTGTTATGGAGGTGCGCTGCGAGGCTCATCTCATTTCAGATGCAGGAATTAAGGTCTGATATATTGAATCTGTTTTTTGTCATATAGGCCTAGACTAGGATAATTGTCCAGTTTCCAAGCCTACTAGTGCTAGTGTTGATACGCTCCCTCATGTCTGCCTCCAGGTACGTCAGCCCAGCAGCTGGATGCCACTTTTAGCACCAGCGCTTCTCTGGAGATCTTTGAGCTGGACCTGGCCGAGCCTTCACTGGAAATGAAGTCCCGTGGCACGTTCTCCTCCCCTCACAGGTACTGCACAGGCAGTGTTGCCAGATTGGGCGTATTCCTGCCCCAATCGGGCTACTTATGATCACACTGGACGGTTTTTAGACTGTGGTTCGGCTGGAAAACAATCCCATCTGGCAACACTGTGCACAGGAGGGTTGACATCAACCGACCATCTTCAAGAAGCATATTAGTGCAGGACTAGACTGATAAAAACGTCAAAAATAATAGATTCTAATGCGCACTTGTGTGTGTCACAAGCTATGGAAAGATTCAAAAACACATTGTGATCTTCAGTGCTCCTTTTCGTTTCCCAGATACCACAAACTGGTGTGGGGTCCCCATGGGATGGAAGCAGAAGGTCTGCCTTCCGGAGTCCTGATTGCAGGGGGTGAGAACGGTGATGTCATCCTGTACGACCCCGCTAAGATCATCGCTGGGGACAGTGACGTGGTCATCGCTCAAAGCAACAAACACTCGGGACCCGTGAGAGCCCTGGACGTCAACTCGTTTCAGGTAATGCGCTTTACTAGTCACTGAGATTTTCTTTACCTAAGACTCGTTTTGTTTCCAATGGCTCTTCTGTGAAGAGAAGACGTTCCTGCATACTGCTTACTGCTGGCTTACATGTTGGTCCTCTGACCTTCATTGATCAACGAATGAATAAATGAACGTGTCACCTTTTCTTCCACAGACCAACCTGGTTGCTTCAGGTGGGAACGAATCAGAGATCTACATCTGGGATCTGAACAGCTTTGGTTCCCCAATGACACCAGGACCTAAAACTCAGGTATGAACGATCTGTATACTTGAGACTAGGATTGCGAACTTGCTAAAGTATTCCTCCTGAAATAAGTCCTTATGGGTCTGGAGAGAACCCAATCCACGCTTTGTTTTTATTTGACGGTTTGTTGTTTATGCATGTGTTTGGGCAGCCCCTGGAGCACATCAGCTGTGTAGCGTGGAACAGACAGGTCCAACACATCCTGGCCTCCGCCAGCCCCAGTGGAAGAGCCTCTGTCTGGGACCTCCGCAAGAATGACCTCATCATCAAAGTCAGCGACCACAGCAACAGGGTGTGTGTGTGTGTGTGTGTGTCTACATGCCTACCGTTAACCCCGTTGACTTATGTTGTATACTGTGGGGCTGCAACTCTTTCTGCCCTGATCTCTCTGTCAAGGGGTGGTTAGGAGACAAAGCGGTTAACAGTGTGTCTGTGTCTGTGTCTGTGTGTCTGTGTGTGTTCAGATGCATTGTTCAGGGCTGGCATGGAATCCAGAAGTGGCCACTCAGCTGGTGATGGCGTCTGAGGACGACCGGATGCCTGTGATCCAGGTGTGGGATCTGCGCTTTGCCACCTCCCCTCTCAAGGTCCTGGAAAACCACACAAGGTACCCCCACATTTTGTGTGTATTTGTTTGTTTGCCGGCAAGGTATAAGCTGTCAGCAGCATATTTGTATAGAGGAGACAGGCCGGCATTGATATGACCTACGTAATATGACTGTTGATCCTTAAATTGCCTGAATTGTGTGTTCAGGGGAGTCCTGGCCATTGCCTGGAGTTTGGCTGATCCAGAGCTGCTTCTGAGCTGTGGGAAGGACAACAGGATCCTCTGCTGGAACCCCAACACTGCTGAGGTGAGTGTGTGTCGCTCCCACACAGTTAGTTCTTGTCGGAACCCCATTAGGAAGGTGTATCAACAACCCTGTATTAATAGTGTTATGTAATGTGGCTGTTCTCTGTTTTCCCCCCCAGGTGCTGTATGAGCTGCCCACCAGTACCCAGTGGTGCTTTGACATCCAGTGGTGTCCCAGAAACCCTGCCGTGCTCTCGGCCGCGGCCTTCGACGGCCACGTCAGCATCTACTCCATCATGGGGGGCAGCAACCAGGTCCAGAGCCAGCAACAGGTAGACCAGGTGGGTACAACAGTCCTCCTCATCTTGGCACCAAATGTCCCATGAGAAGATCATTAGAATTAGCATCATCGATCGCGGTCTAATTGGCAGCTTTGTTTAAGAGCATTCACAAAGGAGAAACGGACCTGGTTCGTTTGTCTACACTCTAGTACATTTTCAACATGTGGTGATGGATAATGCAGTTTTGCCTGGATGTGAGGTTTGCCGTCGCTGTATGCATCCAGTCTGAGTGTGTTTGGGGCGTGGGTCTGTGTTCCAGATCAGCACCTCGTTTGGGAACATGGATCCCTTTGGGATGGGCCAGACACTGCCCCCCCTGCAGCTGCCCCAGACCACAGCCCCCCTGACCACTGTCACCCCCCTGAAGAAGCCACCCAAGTGGATCCGCAGGCCTGTGGGGGCCTCTTTCGCCGTGAGTTGTATTGGTTATTTGTTTTTTTTGTGTGGGTTTTTTTCCCAGGGAAGGGGTTAGGCTATACCGGGTGTATGATGATTGAGAACAAACAAGTTGTTCCAGTCTTAACACGTCTTGAAATCTCTCCTCTGGCATTTTCACTTAATGCAAGAAATGACGGCAAACCAGTCTTATTGGTTGTTTCTCTCTCTCTCTCTTTGTCTCTCTCTCTCTCTCTGCCTGTCTGTCTGTCTGTCTGTCTTTCTCTCTCATGATTTTCTCTCTATTCAGTTCGGTGGCAAGCTGGTCTCCTTGGAGAACATCAAGCCCAGCCCTCTTCAGCCCCAGCAGCCAACAGCACACGTGGTTCACGTCAGCCAGGTTGTCACGGAGACGGCCTTCCTGAAGCGCTCGGACCAGCTGCAGACCACGCTGAGCACAGGGAACTTCGTGGATTTCTGCCAGGCGAAGATAGACGCAGCCCACAATGAGTTTGAGAGGACTGTCTGGTCTTTTCTGAAGGTGACAGCTTGTTAAGCTGAAACAAGGCAATACACACAATACAAATATGCAGTGGTGCAGGGAAAAATAAAATAGGGCAGCTGTGGCACAGCAGGTAGAGCCGGTGTCTAATGATCGCATGGTTGGCAGATAGGCTGTTTGAGCCCCGGCTGGCCACACGTCGAAGTGTCCTTGGGCAAGACACTGAACCCCAAATTGCTCCCAATGAGCAGGCTGGCGCCTTGCATGGTATTGTGTGTGAATGTGTGTGTGAATGGGTGATTGAGAGGCCATTGTAAAGTGCTTTGGAATAAGGCGCTATATAAGTCAGTCCCTTTACCATTTAAAATCAACCAAGGCATGGGAACAGAAAGATACCCACACATAGTATGTTAGATTTAGTTATCCGTAGTTGTTTTCATATATGCTTTTTGTTGCAAATAATAAATCTTTTGTGTTCTCAGGTGAACTTTGAGAATGATGCTCGTGGTAAATACTTAGAACTTCTGGGATACAAGAAGGAGGAACTAGCATTGAAGGTGAGATGAACAATCCGTATTTCATGTATTTTCCTTTGTAGCCAAATTATACAAATAAAAATGATATATACATTATAATAATACATAATTGAAAGTAAATCAAATGTCATTATCAAATGTGTTTGTTTGCAGTTCACTTGGTTGTAGGTTTCACAGTGTTTGGCCTCAGGTCTTGCAAATCTCACGGCTATCTGCCTGGCCTTTCCCATCCCCATGTGGTAAGCCATTGTGGCAACAAAACACTTGTTTTTGTTTGTTTTTAGATTGCAGCAGCACTAGATGGGGAAACCATTCAGCCTGAGGAGGTAAGACTGTCCTGGGTTAGCTCTGCAGTCTGTTCTACACTGGCATGTTGACAGATATAAACAGCTCTTTTCAAATACATATTAAGATGGCACTATGAGTTGATGTTTACCTTCTGACAGTGTTTATTTTCTGGCTAAGTGTTGTTGTGTTGTTTTCTTTATGGTTTCAAACAAGGCATGCATGTGTATCAGGGGAGGCTGGAGGAGGTATAAATCAGAGGACAGGCTCATTGTAACGCATGGAATGGAATGAGGAATGGTGTCAACTACCCGTATTGAGTCAATGAATAAAAGGCTAGTTGTAGCGTCAGCCCCACGGCAAATTGTCTGTTCAGAACAGATAGAGAGAGAGAGAGAGAAACAAGGTTGAACTAGGGGGTAGTTCTGTAGAGAGGGCTTGTCTTTTCAACTGATAGTGAGTTGGGTGGTGCCAGACGAGGATGTTTTCTTTGCTCATTCTTCTGTGTGAGACACTGTGTAATACAGGAACTAGTGAGAGTACAGGAAGTGTTTAAAAGGCCTCTTTCTCAATTGTTGCATTACAGTTTCTTTTTGAAATTACACAGAGGAAATGGCAGTGGAAAGTGTTGTTTTTTAGTCATACACTTGGTCGCTCAAGTTAGGACGAATGTAGTTCCATTTTCCATGCAAGTCAGTTTACAACTTTACACATGAGCTGTCTTGTATTTTATTACTTTACTTTGATCTTTTTATTCCGTCATATGTCTAATGAAATCGTTTATAGTGTGTGGTATGATTGCTACATTTCATAACCTGGGCTCAAAGATAACTAATCTAATATGTTCATCAAGACAATCATGACATTGGGTTTCCAGAGGTGGTCCTACAAAGATGCGTCTCTCATTATTAGAATTGCAGACACAGAGAATATGATCATTCTGTCATACAAGCTCTGTGGTCCTCCTATTGGAAGATTTACTCAAAAGAATGAATAAAGAACACATATATATAGAAAGAAATGAGAATGTGTATATTAGGAAATTCCGAGAGGCACTTGTACATAGGACCACCACTGTGACGGGAGGTACATTCGGAGTGCCAGAGGATTAGATACGATCCTTTGTCACTTCAAGGAATTTTAAGCCTGATCATTACCTTGCATCCTCCTGTCTTTCTGTATTCTGTAAATATCCAGTGATTCTGATGATTATTTACACTGCCAATCTAACGCTGCTCTTCTGCTGAATTCTGTGTGTGAATCTGGCCCCTTCCCTTTCCCTGATGTGCGCATGTGTGTGTGTGTAGCCCACCCCCACCCCCGCTCCCACCTCTGAACCTGAGCCAGAGTCTGAACCCGAACCTGCACCCAGTCCTGCTCCCGAGCTCAGCGCTTCTCCTACTCCTGCCTCTGCTCCCGCTCCCACCTCTGAACCTCCGCCAGAGTCTGAACCTGAACCTGCACCCAGTGCTATTCCTGAGCTCAATGCTCCCCCTGACCTCAGCGCTACTCCCGCTCCTGCCTTTGCTCCCGCTCCCACCTCTGAACCTCTGCCAGAGTCTGAACCCGCACCTGAACCCAGTCCTGCTCCTGAGCTCAGCGCCGCCCCCCCGCTGGAGCTCGCTCCCCTCGTGCCCGAGCCTGCCGTCGAGCTCGCCCCCGAACCTCCGCTTCAGCCCGTTCTCCAGCTCCAACCAGAGCTTGAGCTCCCACCCTCTGGTGACCTCCCACCCTCTGGTGACCTCCAGCCCTCTGCTGACCTCCCAGCTCTCTCTGATTCTTTGTCTGACCCGCAATCAACCCCTATGCTTGACCTCAGTGCAGAACCTGAGTTGGCCCCTGTTGCCCTGTGTGACCCCGGCATGAACGGTCCTGCTGACCTGCAACTTGCATCAGAGTTTCATCTCGTTCCTCCTGTAAACTTGCAGCCCGTGTCTCAGTTCGACCAGATGGACTTGCAGCCCCTATCCCAATTTGACCAGTTTGACGGGGCGCCTCCTCCTGTTCAGCCCCTTCAGCCTGTAGTACCTGAGTTTGACCTCACAAACTCATTCGGCCTACAGCCAGTGCCCGACTTTGTCCCTGCGACCTCACTTGATCTGCAGCCAGTACCAGAGCTGGACTTTGCTCCTCCAGTCAACGTGCAACCTCTAGTGGACTCCGGCTTCTTTCCTCCCGCTGATCTCCCGCCTGAGGCGGCCTTTGACCTCATAGCTGCTGCAAACCTACAGCCAGCAGCCGAACTGGACCTTACACCTGTGGCACCAGAACTGGACCTTACACCTGTGGCACCAGAACTGGACCTTACACCTGTGGCACCAGAACTGGACCTCACACCTGTGGAACCAGAAGTGGACCTCACACCTGCACCAGAATTGGACCTCGCATCTGCACCAGAACTGGACCTCACATCTGCACCAGAACTGGACCTCACACCAGTGGCACCAGAAGTGGACCTCACACCAGTAGCACCAGAACTGGACCTTACACCTGCACCAGAAGTGGACCTCGCATCTGCACCAGAAGTGGACCTCGCACCTGCACCAGAACCGGACCTCACACTAGTGGCACCTACCCTACAGTCTGATGTTATAGCAGCGGTGGAACCAGAGGATGTCTCTGAGGCTCCAGTAGACGTGAGCCCTGCGGCTGGGGACGACCAGGCGGAGCCCAGTGTGATGGAGGCCCCCCCCGAGGAGGAGGAGATCCTTCTGGAGGAGGTACCCTCCCCCGCCATTTTGAACCCCCCCCCCCCCCTTCCTCAGTCCACGCCCCGAGAGAGTGTAGTCCCCCACATCTTGAGCTAACGAAACGATAATGTACGATACCAAATGATTGTTTTTTGTCCGTGGAAATGAATTAGAGTTTTGTCTGACAGAGCACCATTGCTCCTAAAATTACTACTGTTCAATTTTCATATTATGTATTCTACATTATGTATTCTACATTTCTATCTATTGCTCCAATTAACAAACCTAATAATCCCAACTTCACCTCTCTCTCTGGGGTAGACTAGACTCGTACCTGTTTGTTGTGAGTTGTTTTCCTGTTTTTCTTGTTTGTACAGTAAGTAGGCTTTCATGTAACAATATATTTACTTGTAGCAGCAACGGTATGCAATGTAAAGGTAACCTTTGAATGGAAAAGCTGTGATGTTTGAATTGTAACCATGGATGTCGGTAGTTGCACAACTCTCTGTTCAGCCTCAAGACTCAAAGGTCTAGTGGCTACCTCTCCTTCCCTTCCCTTCCCCCTGACTGCCAGGTGACAGTAAAAGCCTGGCAAATGTCCATATTTGGGTTTCCTTGGCCTATGTTTTCAGTTTGTAGAGAAGATGGAAGGGGGGGAGAAAAGGAGCTGAGGCCACTGTAAACAATTGTCACGTCCTGAGACGTAAGTAGTAAAATCCCTCTGCGGTCTCTCAGGAGGTGACGGTTTCAACGGAGGCAGAGGTCAGCCCTCCCCAGCAGGCCCCAGCCCCAGCCCCGACCCCGGCCAAAGGGGCCATCAACCTCCGCCTCAGTCAAGGCAAGGACTAGCATTTTCCTCTCACTTCAGTTGACATGGTAGGGCCTACCTGGTAGGCCATTGCGATCTATGGTCTGTGTTCTCTGTCCTGACTCATTGGTTACCCCTTTGGTTTGACTGATCTTGCTATTGCTCGTCTGTAGATGTGGATGGACTCATCACCCAGGCTCTGCTGACGGGGGACTTTGAGGGAGCGGTGGAACTCTGTCTCCATGACAACCGCATGGCTGACAGCATCATCCTGGCTATCGCGGGAGGGGTGGAGCTTCTGGAGAAAACCCAGAGGAAGTACTTCACTAAGACGCACAGCAACATCACCAAGGTAACACTTTAGGTTTTTTTACAAAATAGATTTACAAATCGAAAAAGCTATTGTTAAGAACATCAGGAGGATAGTTCTTGAGAAGTATTTATATCTACGAAACCTGATTTGTTGTGAGTGGAATTCAAGTGGGAGGTGATTAGTGATGAGGTTATTGATCACCTTACCTCCTCCAGCTGATCAGTGCGGTGGTGATGAAGGACTGGCGCGACGTTCTGGAGACATGTGACCTGCAGAACTGGAAGGAGGCCCTGGCTGCAGTCATGACCTACGCACAGCCTGACGAGTTCTCCTCTTTCTGTGGTCAGAGCACTCCTCCACTGTATCTCTGCTTCCCTTTCTTGCTCTCTACCCCCTCTCTCTTTCAATCTAGCTCTCCCCTCTCACTCTGTTTACCTGTTAAGGCCAGTTCAGATCAAAGATTCGCAACGACACAAGTTAAAAACTTGCAACCACTGCAACAGAATCCCCAAACTGTGGTTTGCAACGTTCTAAAACTGGGCAGTTGACATCAACACAACGCGCACAGACAGAGATGACCGTTTCCATAACAACGACACAAGTTGTGTTTACCTGGCAAGAAAAAGACAGAAATGGATGACAGCGACAGTGACTTGCTGGCAGGGTTAGCAGTAACAACACTTATCAATAAACGGCGAAGACGCTGGGCTAGGAAACCAAGGATCTGGAACCGGCTTTGGCTACTGCAGAGGCAGTCAGGGTGCCTACGCCAATTTATATAAGGAATTGGAAACCGGGGATATACCGGCTTTTACCTGTTTTGCTCGCCTATGTCCCGAGCTAGTTTTTGTATGACAACATGAAATATGAAAACCATGTTTTCGTCCTGCTCTGTGCTGTTTCCTGATTGGCTGAACAGAAATAGCTACGTTCTTCCGTTCTAAAACTGCACTGAGCAAACTCGCAATGGCGATTTGACACGGTAGGTCTTTTGAGACGCCAGGCAACGGCTTCAGCCGGCCTGCGACGGGGTAATTGCAATTGTTCTCTGCAACGTCCTATAGCGGTTTTGTCTCGTTGCGAACCTTTGATCTGAACTGGCCTTTAGCCTCTTTCTGTCTTTCCTCTTTCATCTTGAAAGTGGTATCGTTTCAGGTTCTCTGTATCTGTCTGAGAGGGTGGTGTGTTAACCAGAGGGTGGTGTGTTAACCAGAGGGTGGTGTCTTAACCAGAGGGTGGTGTCTTAACCAGAGGGTGGTGTGTTAACCAGAGGGTGGTGTCTTAACCAGAGGGTGGTGTCTTAACCAGAGGGTGGTGTGTTAACCAGAGGGTGGTGTCTTAACCAGAGGGTGGTGTGTTAACCAGAGGGTGGTGTGTTAACCAGAGGGTGGTGTGTTAACCATAGGTAGGTGTCTGAGAGGGTGGTGTGTTAACCAGAGGGTGGTGTGTTAACCAGAGGGTGGTGTCTTAACCAGAGGGTGGTGTGTTAACCAGAGGGTGGTGTGTTAACCAGAGGGTGGTGTGTTAACCATAGGTAGGTGTCTGAGAGGGTGGTGTGTTAACCAGAGGGTGGTGTGTTAACCAGAGGTAGGTGTCTGTGTGTCCCTCAGACCTGCTGGGCAGCAGGCTGGAGGCTGCAGAGGACGGACGGCTGCAGGCGCAGGCCTGCCTGTGTTTCATCTGTGCCGGAAACGTGGAGAAACTGGTGTCCTGCTGGACCAGAGCACACGACTGCCACCGCCCACTCGCTCTGCAGGTGTGTGTGTGTGTACACATGTTTCTTCCTGTGTTTCTTTCTGTTTATTTGAGTTTGACTGACTGACTCTTTGTGTGTGTGCGTGTTAGGACCTTGTGGAGAAGGTGGTGGTATTGCGTGGGGCCATACAGCAGAGCCAGGGGTCCGCACCCTCCGCCGTGGGGGTCTTACTGGGGGAGAAGATGAGTCAGTACGCCGGCCTCCTGGCCTCCCAGGGCAGCCTCTCCACTGCCATCGCTTACCTGCCCCAAAACACCACCCAAGTACGTACACCACCTACCCACTCTGCTTTACTCCACCTGCCTCAGACCGCTTTGTACTTTTAATGACACCACTCTACTATCTACTCTACTTCTATCTACAGTGATTCCATTTATTCTCTCCACCTCCAGGTGTCAGTGCAGCAGCTTCGTGATCGTCTCAGTCGGGCTCTGGGGCAGCAGGCTCCAGCCCCAACCCCAGCCCCTGCCCCAGCCACTGCCCCTGCCCCAGCTCCAGCCCAGAGCGCCCAGCCCCCTGCTCCCCAGCCGACTGCATTCCTACCCAGGCAGCACTTCACCCCGGGGCAGCCTCCTCAGGTGGCCCAGCCTCCTCCCGCCCCGGCGGGCGCTCCTGTGCCCGTCTCCGCCCCCCCCCAGCCTCAGTATTACCAGCCGGTAGGTGCCTCTCTCACAACCACCGCGGGGGTTCATCTCTAAACCCCCGAATGGTTTTATCATTCTCTCCCATTACATACACAGGGTTCCCACGAATCCTTGAAAGTTTGTGAATTTGAGAGAAAAAAAAATCAACGTCTTCAAAGTTTTGGAAAATGGACATGGGTCATTGAAAGTGCTTGAATTCCCTTCTCTCTCTCTCTAAAATATAAATATATATATAAAAGTATATATTAAAAAATGTTTTACTTAGCTCGTCAACTAGTAAATAAGTCTCTGTATTGCTTAACTTAACACATATTTCACAATATATTGTTTTGCTGTGCTGTGGTAGAGAAGGCAAGAGACCATCTAGTGTTCAAGCCTCTCTTTTTAATTGTTGTCTGTGAGCGGATAGTTCCTATTATATAAATTCTCATCTAGATCTGTCTCAAACTATGCCGTGTTGGGTCCTTGAATTTGAGGGAAAAAGTCCTTGAAAGGTGCTTGAATTTGATGTTTCAGAAGCCTGCATACAGCACCTCTGTTAGAAAGACTCATAGTGAGGCCGTCTAGAAAAGGTGTCTAGAAGTATCTAAAATGGCCTCCTCCTCCATCACCTTCGCTGATCTGAAAACACAGAATAGGAATGTGGATCGCTTATCGTTGTCTTGGTGTCTGCTGGAACCAGGGTTTGAATTCCGTGTTTGACTCTTGAGAGTTCTCCAGAAAATAGTGGGCTGGTGCGATGGCTAATGTTTTCAATGCTTTGTAGGGGGGGGGGGGCGGAGGGATGCCCACATACTCCTAAAGCTTGTTGTTGAGCAGCAGCGTTGGTATTGTCAACACTGAACGAAGGCACCCTGCTTTGTTATGGGACTTAGTGCCTGCTTCTCCCGGGGCGTCCTTGGTAGAGGTAGAGGTAGTGGTGGTCTTGTGGATAGCGAGTTGGACTGGTGATCGGAAGGTCATGAGTTCAAATCCCACCGGGGAGCACCACCACTAGTAAGGCACTTAGCCTTACGTTGTTGCTGGGAGACTGTCCCTGTCATCTCTAATTGTAAGTCGCTTTGGATAAAAAAGCGTCTGCTAAATGGTTAAACATGTCGTAATTTGAACCCTGGTTCAGGTGCTTCCTCGTCTTGTAGCCCAGTGACGCCTGCTCTTGGGTGGGCTGAAACCATTGTGTTGTGTGTGTCCCCCCCCCGTGGTGTGGTGGTCATCGGTGTGTCTCTGTGTGTGTGCTCCAGGTGAGGTCCGCCTCTACGGTCACCTCCTGGAGTAACCAAACCCCCACAGCCTTCCCCAGTCTCCCTCCTCCTCCTCTAGGCCCAGCCTCAGACCAGCAGGTACACTGATGCCCCTTCCCATGGCTGTGCCCCCCCCCCCCCACACACACACGCACACACAAAGACATACCCCCCCCCCCCCCACACACACACACACACAAAGACATAACCCCCCCCCCCACACACACACACACACACACAAAGACATACCCCCCCCTCCCACACACACACACACACACACACACACACACTAATTTGTACTACTACACCAGCAACGGTGCTGAGTTGCATAGCTGCTTTTCAAAGGGTCTCTAATTTCTTTTTTTTACTGGTGTGACCTGATCATTTACTTTTATCTCTACCTATTCTGATCTAACATAGTTTTCATTCTCTTTGCACTTTAGTTGTTATAACAGCGCTTAGTGTTGTTATGAATGCCATGGGGTTTCCTCTCCCTAACTGAATGTTCATTTTCCAATCAACCAATCAACTATGGGGATTAATACTTTACTTAAGGCTTCTCTTGACTGTTGGGGTTCTTTTATGATATTAATACCTCACTATCACAAGATTCAGTTGTTATGTAACCAAGCACAGGATCACAACCCCCCCCCCCCCCACTCCACCTGCTGGCTGGTGCATCAGTCCAATTAGCTTCCCCGTAGAACCTGTAGCATGCATGCCCCTTGGTCTGTACACCCCCTCCATCCCCTCAGACCCTGTAGCATGCATACCCCATGGTCTGTACTACAACACCCTCCCCCTGCATCCGCGCCTGTTCCTGGCCCCACCGCACCCTGGATGCATGATGTCCCCTCTATCTGACCTTTGACCTGTCTGTGTGTTGAATGTGTTTCACCTGTTACGCTCTTGTCTCCCCCTCGTTGCATGTGACAGCACGTCCCACCTCCAGTGCACGACGGACACCTTTACATAGCGCACTAACAGCTGAGGTCATACTCTATGGAGTACAACTTCCTGGATGGGAAGGCAGGTCTCTCTGTTGGTAAGTGACTCTGGAGTCTCAGAGCTCATCTCCTTGTCCTGTCTGTCACCGCAGGCAGATCCAGCGCCCCCCGCGTTCGGGATGCAGCCGCCCGGAGCCGCGGCCCCCCCGCCAGGCTCGGCAGCCCCTCAGTACATGTACTCCCAACAGTACCAGCGTAAGTGTTTGAAACCTCCACCTAGGGCTGTTACGATTATTCGACGTCGTCGACGTCATCGACTACGCCAATACGTCGGTTAGCGTAATATGCGTCGGTTAGTCGTAAAAAAACAAAATGTCGATTTTTTTAAAAAATTTTTTTTTTTTAAACCTTTATTTTACCAGGCGAGACAATTAAGTGTATGAGTGAAAAATGGATAGCTACTAGCTAATGTTACACAAGCAATGTAGCTCACCACAGTTCGTATGTCTTGTCTTCTGGTGTTAGTAACGTTAGCTATGTAGCTGGCTAGCTACGGTAGCCTATTGTCATTGTGGTGCGAGCACCTACTGTACGTTATCTAGCTCGTAGCTCGCATGCTACGTTAGCATCAATTTAGCTAATCATAACATAGCAGCGAGAGTAACGTTAGCTAGCTATGTGTTGTGGTGATGGACAGACTTCTAAATGGCCATGTTGGCATTCAAGTTGGCTAAACATAGCAGTGAGGTGGAGCCAAAATATTTTTTTTTTTTTTTTTTTTTTACAGTACAAAAATTATCGTTAGACTTATCGACAAATTAGTCGTTAGACTAATCGAATAACCGACAAAATAATCGCTAGATTAATCGTTAGAAAAATAGTCGTTTGGGACAGCACTAGCCGAACGGAACCGACCCCTGGTCCTGGTCCTGGTCGTGAAGAGCTTCAGGGTCCGCCCGTCCTTTTATTCTAGCCCTACATTTGAATTTGTCACATTAGAAACAACTAACTGTGTACTTGTTCAGAACCAGGGTTGGTGACCACTGCAAAAAGGTTGTCTTTTTCTTGTGGTTGCGGATAGAAAACGCTACACTTAATCCATCTATATGTGTCACTGCCATCTAGAGGTTTAGAGTTTACCCAAATAGCTTGAAAGCCAAGGGTGTTGCCTTGAAAATGCAGTTGCAACACCATATCTTCAATTCTCTCTCTCTCTCTTTTTTTCTAATATAAGTGAAACCATCAAACATTTTCCTGCAGAGAATGTTTGTTATCCTGTCGTTCTCTCTTTGGAATGTTCTTCGTTCATTTTCCTCAACCTTCTGTAGTGGTGTTTCTAAATCTGAAAGGATCACACCGGTGTATCTGAGAATGATCATGTTTGCTTGTACATGACTCCCATCACTAACTGTGTTTGTCTGATAGGCCTATTCAAGTTAATAGACTTTGACAAACATTGGAATTTAGCCTCTGTGGAAGCATTTGTTTTGCATGTACAGTGCTATATTAGTCTACTAGAGAAACAAGATTCCATTTCACTATTCCTTACTTGATATTTGAATGCATGTTATATTTGAATGCATGATAAAACAGTTTTGACAGTCTGTATCACAAGCCTCTCACTAACAGCATCTGTTCTCTCTTGTGAACCCCAGCTTACCACCAGGTCAACCAGTATCCCCCTGGACCTGGCAGGCCAGCTATCTATCAGCCTCTCCAGTACTCCCCTGCCCCCCCCCCTCCTCCTCCCTCCTCCTCCTCTGCTCCTGCCCCGGGCTTTCTGGCTCAGTACACGCAGCCTTCTCAACCAGGCCCTCAGCTCTACTCTGGATCTCCCTCCTCCTCCTCTCTTCCTCCCCTGTCCTCTGCACCCTTCTCCCCTCCTCCTATGTCCTCTGCACCCTTCTCCCCTCTTCCTATGTCCTCTGCACCCTTCTCCCCTCTTCCTCTGTCCTCTGGAATGTCTTTCCAACATAGCGGGCCGGGATCGCCTGTATCCTACATGCCGCCTCCTCCACCAACCGGAACCTCAGGTACACAGCCTGGTCCCGCCCCCCTGAGCAGGTCCCAGCCATTCAGAGAACGGTGTCTGTACTGTTGCCACCCTCGATCCACCTGCCTTTTTTTTTTTTAATCTTGATTGACAGCGTCGGTGCAAAATGTAAAAAAAAAAAAGTTGTGTTTTTAGTCTCTAAATTCAATCCAAAGCAATGGTAAAAAAAAGAAAGAAATGTGTTTACTGTGTACTTTAGTGTACGTAAGTTGACGGGGGTGAAAGTACAGTAGGTGAAAGTTATGTGGCAGAAGTCCCACTTGGCCCCATTTTGAGGGCTAGACGGCACCATCGTCACATTACTGTCACCTACTGTGTTCGGGCCATTCAAGTCCGTGAACTTCAAATGGAAGCGTGCCTAGGACAGAGAGTCAGGAAGCAGCTGTCAGTTCTGGCCCACGTAAATGAAGGTTAGAGAAGCCAGGGTGTCATCTGCCTGCAGTGTGTAACGCAGTAAAGCCAGGTCAGCCCTCTGACGTTAAACAACAACTGCTGCTGTCGCCTGCTCTCTCTCTCTCTCTCTCCACCCTCTCACACTGGTTAGAGAAAACGCTGATCTGGCATTTCTTCGCACACAGTCAAAAATGTTGTGGTAAATTATTAACGTGTTCTTACGTATCACTGTGGGGTCATGGAATGTGGGTCATGCTAGATGCTCTGAGAGGGCGTGAACATCAGGCCTACTCTGTCTCTTACCATGTTCTGCTCTCACGTGGAAACGGAACCCTGTTGGTTCTGGTAAATGTCTAGATTTGTATCTGTGATCTTGTTCACAGGGGGAGAAAATCCAGACACTACCTGTTATCTGGAAGGTGAAGGTGAAGAATAAGACAGCTTTTAGCTTTGCTATTACATACAATTACTGAACGGAAATGATCAATCGCCAGCCTGACCAGCGCACATAATCAATTTTCATTGAAAACATTAAAGCGCATTGCTAATGTCCTCCAAGATGAACGCCGTATTACTCTGTGTTTTGGATTTTAATGTAATGCTCAAATCAAAGACGCAGCTGTTTGAATGACAGGAATTCTAACCAGCACAATTACAGAGATGCCTTTTTGTAAACTGAAAGTGGTCTGACGTTGTTGGCAGAGGAACAAACGTTAGTACGGAGGATGACCCAGATTTGTTGTCAGCAGGAGCTAGCAATCATTTCGGTGCCTTAGCGGGATAAGGGCTTTGCATGGCTCTCTAGGGCAGTCCCTAATGAAAACAGCAGACAGGGATCATGATTATAGTTTGGGATGAGGCCATGTTCAAATGTTCAAACAGATTTAGCCCAAGTTGCCATGTTGCCTTATTGTGCTCTTTGCTTTCGCATCTATTCAAGCTTAGTACCTTTTGAAACAAATGTTATATTTGTTGCCGTGGACAGTGTTTTTATTTTTATTTGCTGTGTTATGTTAATTCAAGTCAATCATTATATTTTTGTGATATTCATTCAGAGACATGCTGCCCGACGCTAATTTTATAAAACATTAATTAGAGCAAAAATCCCAATATGCTCCATAGAAGCTTCCACACCTTGTTTAATTTTCTCCAAACATTTACAATTTGCTTTCTGTCATATTCTAATGATCAGTATCCTGTTCTCCTTACCATTGAAATAAAGCCCCTCATGCCAGCTTGGGAAAATGAACAGTGTCTCTGTGGGTAGCAGGAAGAAGCTTGTGTGCCACGTCTGTTTCTGCTCTGGACAATTAGTTGTTGTCTTGTCTAACAAGACGGTAGCAAAACTGTAGCCTAGTTAAGGATGGAGATGGATGAGTGATGATGACGTTCCTTACCTCTCCACAGGACCTCAGAACGGTTGGAACGACCCTCCTACCCTGAGCAGAGTACCAAAGAAGAAGAAGGTGAGTCAGCCTGCCTGACGGTTATGTTACTGAACTGCTCCCAGGGTTATGTTACTGAACTGCTCCCAGGGTTATGTTACTGAACTGCTCTCAGGGTTATGTTACTGAACTGCTCTCAGGGTTATGTTACTGAACTGCTCCCAGGGTTATGTTACTGAACTGCTCCCAGGGTTATGTTACTGAACTGCTCCCAGGGTTATGTTACTGAACTGCTCTCAGGGTTATGTTACTGAACTGCTCTCAGGGTTATGTTACTGAACTGCTCTCAGGGTTATGTTACTGAACTGCTCTCAGGGTTATGTTACTGAACTGCTCTCAGGGTTATGTTACTGAACTGCTCTCAGGGTTATGTTACTGAACTGCTCCCAGGGTTATGTTACTGAACTGCTCCCAGGGTTATGTTACTGAACTGCTCCCAGGGTTATGTTACTGAACTGCTCCCAGGGTTATGTTACTGAACTGCTCTCAGGGTTATGTTACTGAACTGCTCTCAGGGTTATGTTACTGAACTGCTCTCAGGGTTATGTTACTGAACTGCTCTCAGGGTTATGTTACTGAACTGCTCTCAGGGTTATGTTACTGAACTGCTCCCAGGGTTATGTTACTGAACTGCTCTCAGGGTTATGTTACTGAACTGCTCTCAGGGTTATGTTACTGAACTGCTCCCAGGGTTATGTTACTGAACTGCTCTCAGGGTTATGTTACTGAACTGCTCTCAGGGTTATGTTACTGAACTGCTCCCAAGGTTGGTGTGTCTGCTTTTCATTAATGGGACTTTTTTGGACAACAATACATGCTGACGGCAACCAAAAGAAGGAGAAAAATCGATTGTACAGTATATATATATTTCAACTTGGTGTGTGTGAATCTTTCAAATTGAAATCTGAGTAGAAAAAACTCTCAAAACAGCCTCAGTTCTTCGTGGCATTGATTCCACAAGATGTTGGAAACATTCCTTTGAGATTCTGGTCCATGATGACATGATTGCATCACACAATTCCTGATTTTTCAGGTGCACTTTCAAACTGTGAATCTCCTGTTCTACCACATCCCAAAGATGTTCTATTGGATTCAGATCTGGTGACAGGGAAGGCCACTAAAAAACACTGAACTCGTCATGTTCATGAAACCAGTTTGAGACGACTTGTGTTGTGACATGGTGCATTATCATGCAGGAAGTAGCCATTAGAAGATGGATATATTGTGTCCCACATGGTCAGCAACAATACTCAAATAGGCTGTGGCATTCAAGCAATGATTGATTGGTATTGATTGGTATTGAGTGCCAAGAACACTTTCCCCACACTGTTACACTACCTCCACACTGTTATACTACCTCCACCAGCTTGGACTGTTGACAGGTGTACAGGAGTTCCTAATAAAGTGTTGTGTGTGTGTGTGTTATATATTTACGCTATAACTAGGGTTAGTTTGTACTTAGTAAGAAGTGGTGCAACCGACCCCTGAACACAAACTAGCTACTTTGTATCGTGTACATTTATTTGTACATTTCCATGTATTGTGCAACCAGTGAAATATGACTCGGTTGACAGTCGCTTTGGTGGCATGTGTGAATGTGATTCAGAGTCAGACGAGTTGACATCAGATAGCACGCTGCTCTGTCGTTTTCTGCTCTCGGTGGTCTGATGGTCTCCAATAACTTTTTAGCCAGCTGCATCAGATTCCAAGACTGGCTAACCGGTGGCTCGTTGATGTAACGGTTTAAACCAGCACGAAGCCCAAGGTAGCTGCTGATGCTGTAGAGCTTCCCTTTAGTTGTCCGGATGGACCCCGATGCCTCAGGACTGTATTCAGCTCGGCCATAGGTAGGCTATATGACCGTTAATGTAGTCTAATTAACGGTCATTTAATAGAACACCTGTGCGGCGGAGTGATACATATAGTTAAAAGTCCCAGTGCTGTTATACTATATATCGTAACTCATGGAATGCCTCTTGTCCAATCAAATGACTTGGTCGGAACTAACTGTTGTGTGTTGTATAACCATATTTATTTCCGTCTTCCCTCCACAGATTCCACAGAACTACACTCCTCCTGCCCCCATCACTGCCCCCATCATGGCTCCTCTGGGTGTAGACCCCCAGGCCCAGCAGGCCCCCTCCATGCCCCCCCAGTCCATGGGCCAGGGGCAGCCCGGGGTTCAGGCACCCTACCCAGGCATGCAGCAGCAGCCCCTCAACCCCCCACCCATGAACCCAGCCATGCCCATGACCAGTGTGGAGGGGGCCCCCGGAGCCCCCATTGGAGATTTCATACAGGTACTACTTTTATGTTTTGTTTCATGCGTTTCAATGGTTGTCAAGATTTGTCCTCGTGTAGTTGTATCCACCCAATCACCCATGAGAAGATCTTCCGGTTTTTCCAAGGGTATCCCAAGACAACTTGCGACACTACAATTATTGACATGCCATTCTCACTCATGATGTTGCTATTATGTGTGAACCGTCTAGCCCATGATGTCCATCCCTGCTGAGAAGATCGCCAAGAAGCCCATCCCGGAGGAGCACCAGGTCCTGAAGACCACGTTTGAAGGCCTCATCCAGAAGTGCATGGCTGCGGCCCAGGACCCTGTGAGTTCTGGCCTCGAGTCAACCAACCGTTGTTCTCCAGCCATATCCGTGTTCTCTAATTTTCAACGTTTTTTTAAGATGTCGTTGGCGCAAAGTAAAAAACGTCATGAATGTACTTGCGCCTCCAGTCATACTTGTTCAATTCAAGTTAACACACCAACAGCAACTCAGAAGTCTGTCGCTATGAGTCTCTCATTGTACTTCTCTCTTCCTTTACAGCAAACCAAGAGGAAGCTGGATGAAGCTAACAAACGCCTGGAGGCCCTCTACGACAAGCTGAGAGAGCAGACGGTGAGTCTCTCTCTTCTCTGAGGCGTTGGGGACCTGGTGACCCGGCTTACCATGGTCCCCTCCATGTACTGGGAGGTAGAGGCCCTGCTCAAGAGAGCACTGAGAGATAAACAGAATGCTAACACTTGCTACACTCTGTTTATTGGGGTAGAGGTGGCCTGGTGGATAGCGAGTTGGACTAGTGATCAGGAGGTCATGAGTTCGAATTCCGAACACCACCACATGTGTGCTCTTGAGTAAGGGCACTTCCCCCTAAGTTACTCCAGGGAGACTGTCCCTGGAATCTCTAATTGTAAGTGGCTTTGAATAAAAGCGTCTGCTGAACGGTTCAAATGTAAATGTAACCGTCGATCTCTCCGCCTCTCTCTCTCCAGCTCTCCCCGGCGATCATAGGAGGACTGCACAACATGGTGAGGAGCATCGAGACTCGATCCTACATGGAAAGCCTCAACATCCACACCCACATAGTCAGCCACAGCAACTTCAGTGAGACCTCGGCCTTCATGCCTGTACTGAAGGTGGTGCTGACACAAGCCAACAAACTAGGAGTCTGAGTGTGCAAGATGGCCTCATCCAGCCCAAGAATGAGGAGAAGGTTTAGACAGAGATAATGTCATACATCTAGGATGTACACAATGCAGTTTCATCGAGTTCCATTTGCAAGAGATTAGATTAAATTGGATTAGAGTCAACCTTTTTGTCATTGCACAAGAGTACAACAAAATGTATTTTTTTGCTCTAGGCACAGGGTCAGCCATAGTCAGCGCCCCTGGAGAAATGATGGGTTAAGTGCCTTGCTCAAGGGCACAACGGCAGTGGTAGGCACCTTAGATATGATGCCAGCAAACCCCCCAGTCACCAGCTCACATGCAGCTCCCTCCTGAGGCGGGGATCAAACCAGAGACCTTCCGATCGCTAGCCAGCCTCTTTAACCTCTAGGCTACCGCAGATATACTTCCTATTGAATCTCGACCTATCGTGTGATATCACTGTCTAATCCTTCTCCATGGCGTTCTAGCTCAGAGTTTCTCCCAAACAACTCAAACACAAGCCAAGCCATTCGTATCACTACAGTAACGCAGTGCGGTACATAGGACCAAGATGTATTGATATTGCCAGTCTTTTCATTTTTAACTGGGATGTGTCAGTTTTAGGATCATGTCTTATGTTGGTTTTTTGTCTGTTTTTTCTTTGTGTGTTTTTAGTTTTTGTTTCATTTATTTTCAATGTAATCATGATGTTCAGACAGAGAACAGTGCAATGGGTTTGTGCCCCTTTTAAACGGAGACTGTACTTTTTAAAAGGAATGCATGCTTTAGATGGACATTTTGAATCATTGTCAAACTGTTTTAATTCGGTTATCATTCATGTCAACTTTAATGAGAGGGTACTGGCTTTTAATAATCGTCTTAATGCCGTCAGTGTTCCATGCAATTTTGTTTTTCTCAAATATGATTTGGGCTGTATTTGAGCAGTCCACCTGTCTCTCTCTTTATGTTGTTTAAACAAGAGAGAGGCTCTTTTTGTTTTAGATCGACAACATGCAATATTTTCAATAAATAGTATTTATTTAAAACATGCTGCTTCATTGTTTTAATATCAGTTGCTTTGTGATATTAATAAACTTATTTGTGATTTCTTGACTACTTAGTTCTAATATAAAGAGCAGATATTACCTTTTTAATACACTAATCATGCCTTTCAATTACACATACTGACCATATCAGGCTTCAGCACTGGTCCAGTGGTTTTCGTAAGCCACCTACTAACCTGAAATTTACATCACAAAAGTAACATACTTTGCCTTAAAAATACTCTGATCTTGAGAGGTTAGCTTTAGCAGTGAAGTGTTGTGATTTTCTTTGAATGTTCTTATGCATTTACAAATAAGAAATGGTCCTTAGCTTTTATAACTTGTCAGCTAATATGTGCTGTAACTAGGCTTATGTATGTACAGTATGTATATTGTAAACTTAAAGAGAAAAATAAATGCTTACACGAATGCTTTACTCTTTTCACAGACGTTGACTATTTTACCATTGCAAATGACTAAACACTGTACTCAGGGAGTTTTGCAGTTGCATGCAAAGCAACAACAAACACAAGCTAATAGTAGGGTCCAAAACCAAAATTCCGTGACCACTCTCTGGCTAACATGTTTTGATGATTTATTTGACTTCTAGGGACCTTTTATTAAAAATGCAGCCTCCTGGGCCCGGATTCACAAAGCGTTCTTAAGAAAAAAATAGTTCTTACAAAATGTAAGAAGATTTGGTATTCACGAAGAAATTCTTAAGTTTTTTCTTAACTTTCTTCTTAAGATTTTTCCTAAGATAGAACTTAAGAACAAATGAGATTCTCGAAAACAAAGTTCTTAGATTTCTTCTCAACTTTAAGAGAAGCTCTCACCTGTCTTAAAACATCCCGGCGGCCTAGTTCGTTATGTTTCTGCCCGAGCTGAGTCGCATTTACGTGCAGCCAGCCAGATGAGATGTGTGTGACTGTGAGCCAGCCAGATGAGATGTGTGTGACTGTGAGCCAGCCAGATGAGATGTGTGTGACTGAGCCAGCCAGATGAGATGTGTGTGACTGTGAGCCTGCTAGCTATCATGATTAGCATCGATTTTCTTAGGTAAAAACTACGCTTATTCAATGTACTAGCTTTGAAGATTAGGTCATGTAAATGACCCAGAATCTGTTACTTTTATAGATTTCTGTCTAATAATCAATTTAATTACATATTTTTACTGCCGGAGCCCATAGTTACCATGGAAACGGACGAAAACATTAGTAGTAAGTAACTTAAGCTAATAAATAAAGATAGCTGAGAATACAGTTCATGACAGTTGCTGAAAACAATGAACAACACATTACACATTCGTAATATATGGGAACCACATGTTTTAGTCACATGACTAAAATCTGTATTTTGATTGGAGGATCCCGGAGAGTTGCCTGCTGCGTTGCCCGTGTATCATCGGTTTAAGAACTTCTCAAGTGAGAAAACTAAGAAGTTCTTAAGACATAGGACAATTCTTAAGAAAAAAATGGTGAATAGTGTTTAAGAACATTCTTAGGAACATCTTATCTTTTTTCTTAAGAATTGTCTTAAGAAATATCTTAAGAACACTTTTGTGAATCCGGCCCCAGGTCTCCGCGGATGTCCTTAATGTCCTTAGTGGAGTCGCTCTTCTAACTGACCAGCTGGCCGTCAGTGAACCGCCCGGTCCGGTGCAGGGCTCTCACGTCCTCTAAGATGCCTAGCCCCGCGGCCCCTCCGAGGAAGTTGTTTTTGCCTGGTTCCAGACGAATGTCTGATGTTTTGTCTTTGTCCTTGCAGAGGCCCTGTCATGAGTATGAGCACAACTTCCAGATCATGTACAAGGTGGGCATGGGACACAAACCCCCCATTCCTGAGAAGCTGAGCACAGAGGGGAAGGACTTCCTGGGTCACTGTCTGGAGAGTGAACCCAAACGCCGCTGGACCGCCAGCACGCTGCTGGACCACGCGTTTGTCAAGGTCAGTATCGCACACACACATAGAACACAGCACCACATTGGATTAGACACATCCACCCTCATTGGCAAAACACATGTACCGTACACATACTTGTGAATTCTGGGAATCTGGGACATTGGGGTGGTGGGGCCATTGGGTGGGGTGGTGCTGGACACCTAAACTCCAGTGTGTTCATTTCCTGTTCTATTAAAAAGGTTCAGTCTCTGTTCCTCTCCTCCTCAGCGGTAACACAGGTAGCTGATGATGAGCTTGGGGATGTCCAGTTGACCTATGACCTCCACGGCTCTGGTACCCAGCATCCTTCTCAGCGCCACTCTGCTCAGGTGCTGCAGACTCAGGGGGTTACTCTCATAGTGCAGTAGACAGCGGGCTGACGGGGACCCTGGCAGGGCCAGGTCGCTGGGCCTCCTCTCCTGCTGGTCTCTGGCGTACACGTTGGCCCCGAACTCCACCAGCATCCTGATCATGTCCACGCTCTGCGCCCCGGCTGCATGGTGCAGGGGGGTCACGTGCAGCCTGGCTGCATTCACCAGCGCACCTGCGTCCAGCAGCACCTTGACACAGCTGGTGTGTTGGCGGGAGCAGGCGACGTGCAGGGGGGTGCCGTAGTACATGTCATAGGCCTCCAGACTGGCCCCCCGAGACACCAACAGCCTCACACACGCACTGTTACCCTTCATGCAGGCCTCGTGCAGGGCGGAGGCTGTGCAGGAGGTGAGGGTGGGGTTGACCGCGGCCCCGTGGTCCAGCAGCAGGGTCACACACTCCAGGCTGCCCGCAGAGCAGGCCTCACACAGGGCCGTGCCCCCGTACACGTTACGGCTGTCCACCTGAGCCCCTGCCTCCAGCAGCAGTCTAACACAGTGCGTCTGGCCCCTGCCGCAGGCCTCGTGCAGGGGGGTGACAGAGTCCAACCCCACCATGTTGACCGAGGCCCCCCCCTGGATCGAGGCCCCCCCCAACAGCCACGTGCATCATTCGACTGATGCTCACGAGACGTTGCTAAGGGACGTGTATGTATAATGTACAAAGCAGGGCTCGACATTAAGGCTTGTCCGCTTGTCCGGGACGAGTACATTTTATGTTCGGACAAGTGGACTTCCTCCTGCAAAAGGAAGAAGTCAAAACAAAAAAAGAAATCAATGTATTAATATCTGCAAACATGAATTCCTCCTTCCGATCTGAATAGTAAAAAAAAATAGCAAGCAAAGCGATGCCGCGCCTCATTCTCGCTATTTCAGTCTCTTCGTAGTTCGTTATCGTCATAGTTCGTAAATTCGCTCAGAGCGCACACTGCGTTCAACGTCATAAAGATGTGATTGGACAAAAGGCATTCCATGAGTGCTGATCAGATTCCAGAGCGAATTTACGAACGCAGCCATAGTGTTGTGGGTCTCCTGTCACGTGAACGCGTATTCGCTTCTTCTCAATGCCGCTTATTTTCATGTAGTTCGATGCGATCGTATATTTTAGGTTTGAAGTTTTTAGACCAGCACATCGCAATACGAACTTCAGAATGACACTAATTATAGATTTCTCAATTTGAATATAGGATAGGCTACTATCCAAAAGCTAGCAAATAAGATTGCTTCCATTGGGGAGAGACTATAGTTACAAACATTTTTTTGTAAATATTCCTAGATATTCATCCCTTTTGTGGCCAATCTTAATCTAAAAGGGTTAGGGTTAGGGGTTACGTTTTTAAATAATTACAAAATATTGAATACATTTGAAAATTAAGGATACATCATTATCAAATAAATATCAAATCAATAGTAGTCAAATGTGTTATTTTCATACACATACACTCACTGGCCACTTCATTAGGCACACCTTGGGGTTGGACCCCCTCTTTTGCCTTCAGAACTGCCTTAATTCTTTGTGGCATAGATTCAACAAGGTGCTGGAAACATTCCTCAGAGATCTTGGTCCATTATTAACACTATAATATCACGCAACAGCCCGTCTGGCACCAACAACCATGCCAGGTTCAAAGTCACTTAAATCACCTTTATTTCCCATTCTGATGCTGGTTTGAACTTCAGCAGATCGTCTTGACCATGTCTACATGCCTAAATGCATTGAGTTGCTGCCACATGATTGGCTGATTAGATATTTGCGTTAACAAGCAGTTGAAAAGGTGTACCTATTGAAGTGGCCGGTGAGAGTATAATATATTATTATTCATATTATTGCTTTTTCTAAATCTTTGGATTTGGACAAGTAACTTGAGCTCTAGGACAAGTAAAAGATAAGTTCACTTGTTACCTGAAAAAGCTTAATGTCAAGCCCTGAAGTCTATGCTTAATTGACTCTCCATTAACATCTTCAAATTCATCATCTTGTGAGATATCATCTTGTGAGACATCAATGTCTATTGGCAACAAAACGTTATATTCCCCACTGGTTGCAGCTGGTGGATCACAATCATAAATTAACTCGGCCCTTAAATCTTTCAATTCGGAAGAACAGTGATATCTACTTTTATGAGCTTTGAAGGTGGAATACACATTAGAATCGAATAGACATGGCTGAAAAGGACACTTCACAGTTTCCTTGTTTTTCAAATGAACTCCCAAATGAACAAAGTATTCTTTAAGTGTACAGGGCTCCGACAAATCACATAATTCACAATGTAGTCGATAAGTCACAATATTATTTTGAGATCCACGAGCAACAGCATCTTGAGGTCTCAGGGTCAATGTTTCATGCTTCAGTAAATGATTCTTTAGAGCTACTTGTGTCGTGAAAGAGCACACACAGTCACTGTAGATGCAAGGCAAGGGACACGACCTACTATAATGTCCGTGTTTGAACTTGTAGTGCCTTATTATACTACGCTGGTTAGCTGAAGAAAACGTGCAGAACTTACATTTCCAGTTCATAGGGTTGCCTAGCTCTGCAATGCAAAGCTCCTCTTACTTTCACACTTTCTGTGAAAAAAAAAAAAAGTAAAAGTGTGCACACAAAAAAAAGTACTGAATTAATTGCAGCCCCCCCCCCCAATTCTCTAACTACACATGCACATGCGGTCAAATTACCCCACTCTGCGTTTCTACAAACCAAGCTAACTACCTAGCCCACAATTAAACTTTAGCTACACCTGGCTCAGCCAGCTAAAAGCCATAATGTTATATTCCAGAAAACAAAACCAATTCTCTAGCAAGCTAACACGGGCCATATTCAAGTGATGGTGTTACTAACTAGCTATTAGCTAACTAACTAAACATGATGCACATTCTTTCTTTCACTGCAGTCAGAAAAGCTAGTGCTAACTAGCCTATACACATTTGAGCCCCGGAAACGCACTATATAAAAACAATGAATTATTATTATTATTATACTACATGAACTCATATTTCAGCAAACGAAACCAAGCTTCTGAAACCCTCTTGCATCGACTGAATTCACTTGTTAGCTATATAGCTAGCTAAATAGATCATGTCACTGGTGAGGTAAAGTTAACAAGCGGGGCAAACGGCAAAATTATTACACAATTGAACATTAAACTCTGAAAAATAAAATTTTTAACTCACCTTTTGTAATTCGCACTCCTGATATTCTTGATATTCGTTATATTATTGATACTCTCGATATTCCTACTACAGGCTACGTTCATCACGACTCAAGACGAGTGAATTCAGCAGCATCTAATTGTCAATTAGAATCAGGTGAGGGAGAAAGGCTGCTGGATGCACAGGTTGACAAACGGAATTTTGCAGGGGCAGTGTTCTGCGCATGTGCAACAACTGGAAACGTTTTTGACAAGTTGAGTGATCTCATCATTCTGATTTGAGTGGACTATTTTAATTTCACAGACAGGTTGAATGGATTAAAACTTAACATTTCTAGTTGTCTCAACTTTTTGGCAAAATTTAGTTGACCTGACTCAAAAATGTGTTAAAGGAACTAAAATCCAAAATATTTTTTTACAGTGATGACATGCATTTTTTGTCCTGGGACACACCAATTGAATTATTATTAACTAATTAATAATGTAAAATATATAATAGGATAATTCATTATTATACTTGAATTATTCCAATTGGAACAAGATCGCCTGACTGTCTTAAGACATTGATATTCAGTGTCTTAAGACATCTCAAGATGTTCTGTGTCTTCAAGACACAGAAAATATGGCTCTTATGCTCCATGTCTTAAGTGAGTGAATGAGTGCATGTCTTCAGGTTAGGTCTTAAGACGACTTAAGACATCTTGACAGACAAAATGTCTTATTTTGGTTAATTAAGACATCTTAAGACATCTCAAGACAAGGTGATGGCTGGGTATGTACCTGGCAACTGCTGTGAGATGGCCGCTGCTGCGACATCGGTGTCAGCTGCATCTATGACAACAGGGCCACTGTAGCCTGACTCACGCAGAACTGCATAAGCAGAGAAGAGGATGGTGTCAGCCTCAGACTGGTCAAAGATGTAGTTCTGCATTGGGTGTTGTGTTGGCAAGTTGGTGCGATGAGAGCCAACAGAGTAAACAATATCTGCATCTACAGTCTGTGCAAGGTCGGTCAGGTAGCTGCATATTAGTTGTTGCAGCCGCACCTTGTTGCTGACGCAACACAGCAGCGTTTTGAACACTCTGGCAGAGGGGAAGGGGTCGCCCAATTTCATGTACAGTAGGTGTTGGGGACATGTGCCTTACCCTGTACCCGCAGGTCTCGCTCGTCATCTTTCGTTGAGTATGCTCCATCGTACGGGTCATTCACACAGATGATACGGTCAACATCACCATGGCGGGCAAGGATGATGGATGACACCTTGTGGACGTCGTCCGACCACTTGTATGGGGTGTCATCTTGTGTCATCTTGTGTCTGTCGATCTTCTGCTGATCCTCCAAATCATGCCCATGTCGACGAGAGCGATGTAAGGTCCTTTCAGAACTACAGATTGGAGAGAGCTTCTGGATGAGCTTGCTCTTCTGCGTCTTCCTGTATGTGCCTTTGGAGTTGAATAAGGCCATACACTCCTCGACAACACAGTGTTCCAACAACTCTGGGAGATTCACAAGTTAACTGACCTCAACCAGGTCGATCACTGCCTTGAGAGCATCCTGCTCCATCTCAGCAGAACCTTGTGTTCCTCCCGGGGTTTCTTCGTGCATGGCCCCTTGTCAAATGTCAAGCGTTTGCTCAATGGGACGGATGCATGGAGGGAGGTATTCTTACTGAACACTCTGTCTCGTAAAATGCTGGTCAACTTCTCCTCTCCTGCAGCAAGGGCGGCTGAGTTGAAGTCAGCAATGAGCTCATCAGAGGCAGGCATGGCTGACTGTAGGGTGCGGAGGGTGGGTGAGGCCGGGTCGAACGGGAAGGAGTCAAACTCATGCATGCATGCGACCAGGTCCTGCACACACTGCTCATCCTCTCGCATCCGTGGCCACATTGCATGTGCTTCTTCTTGGCTTCTTTTCGGTTGGCCAGCGCGTTGTGAGCCGCCCGGATCTGGGTCACATTGTTCATATTTCTGGAGTGCAATAGCAGCTGCTTCTCATTCTAGAGGATGGAGAGCCAGCCAGACTTCATTTTGCTGCCCTTGTTCATTGTACACTCATGTCCCAGGCCATGTAGGACTAGGGGTTGCCTGTGATGGACTAAGTGAAATCAGTCCGAAGGAAGGCGACCTGATCAGCAAGGAGAGCTAGTCAGCATTTCCCAGAAGTCAGGCAGCCACCTCCCATACCTATTGTTATCGTACGCTACCATTATTAATTATTAATCAAGCCTTTGACTCTAATATGTCAACAAGATGAAACAAGAATTTTTAACCTGGCTTTATCCAATGTTCAGATTTAAGTTCTTGAATGTTATGCAAATTACCGCATATTTAATTAGGTAACGCCTCATTTGCATATTTAAACATACAATTTCAGAAAACTTGTAATACAAAAAATTATTGTCTTAATGTAAGTGATTAACTGGGGAAGTTTCATAGTGATAGCTATTAGTTATTTTTTTTACCCTATTCACCTGCCTTAAAGGTTACAGGTATTTTGGATTTGGCCCTCTGGCAAAAAACCCCGGAATTTTTGGCAGGGACCCTGAGGCAACATTTTTAATAAAAGGTCCCTAGAAGTCAAATAAATCATCAAAACATGTTAGCCAGAGAGTGGTCACGGAATTTTGGTTTTGGACCCTACTATTAGTATTATTATTGCGTCTTATTCAAAGACCCAATTCCAGATTCCAAATATATATTATTGTAGATTTTCACAATTTAGCAGACGCTTTTATCCAAAACATAACATATTAATCATAATCACAATCATAATAATAACTACTTATTATCATAGAGCAGCCTTCTGGACTTTTCCTCTGAACCGAGAACCAGTTGAACTGCGACACGCTCTTGGCTGCGCCCCTGTCGGTGCCTGCTGGAGACTGGGGTTCCTCATCAGTGTGTCTGTGACAGGCGAGAGATGCTGCTCGGTGGAAATGTATGGACTTCACCCTCATCATCTAACTTAACCATTTTCATACCGCTATTTCCATTGTAGTGTAGTTAGAGTGGTCAATTAGGCTTTTTGTTCAGTTTGCTCTTGTTTGCTCTGTTCACTGGCGGAGATGGTGAGTGTACCGGATCATGCAAGTGTTCATCAGGATGGGGAGACTGTGACAGGCGAACCGAAGGGACTGGAGGAGAGCAATGCGGCGACCGGGCTACGGTGCAGGCATGGGGATGCAGAGAGTTATCGCTCTCAGGGAATCGTCTGGAGGAACGTCATTCTCATGGTCCTTTTGCACATTGGGGCGGTGTATTCTCTCATCGTGGTTCCAAGAGCACAGCATCTCACCTGGATATGGTGTAAGTCTGCTGGAGACAAAGAACGTGCCTTGTGTAACTATAGCGTGCTTGTGTAACTTCAGAGAGAGGGGGGGGGGGGGATTATCAACCCCCAAGCATAATGGTAAAGTGTTTATACATTTTTGTACGCATATTCATGTTTCAATGCAGAACTGGTTCTACTATTGGTACTACTATACTAACTATTAGTGTAACGGTACCAGTGAATTAAATGTATATAGAACATCATTCCTCTGATTACAAAGGTGAGGTTAGTCATGTAAGAGGGCTGTCTCTTATAGACAACAATCAATGGCTCACCAGATCAATACATGAATTCTGTATTCTCAAGCTTGCAGAGTTATTCTTTGTGTAAGATTGTATCAAACATACAGCATAGCTATATTCACCTATTACTAAAATAAAATAAATAAATAAATAAAATAAAAAAATGTAATAGGGTTTCTAAAGAATGGACTTAAAGCTGCATTATCTTCTGTTAGGCTATATTTAACCTACTGAATGTGTAGAGTTAGAATTAACTTCAAAAAGGAGTTTCTCACTCAACTGTATTAATTCCTCATTCAGGGCTTTTAAAACATTACAACACAAATGACTTCAATCTCTAATTTGTTTGCCTTAGAACTCTAACATCTCAGTCTAACAGGCACATAGGGCTGGGTCAGTCTGACTAATACATGCTTGGTGTTTACCGCCCAGCACTAATCATAGTGATGCATGGTTCTTGGAATCAATTCCACTGAGACATCAGACAGCTCAGTGCTTCAAGTGGCAACCTTCCGTTAGACCTCTCATCAATCGTTTGTAGGCGACACTATTTTTATCTGCACAGTTTAAAGGGCGGCTGTGGCTCAGCTGGGCGAGCCGGGATCTAATGATCGCAAAGTTGGCAGCTCGCAGCGGTTCGAATCCCCGGCTGGCCACGTGTTGAAGTGTCCCTGAGCAAGGCACTGAACCCCTAATTTGTTCCACGGCCCCCTCTAGAGCATAAATACATTTTGTTGTACTCTGTGCAATGACAAACTTTGAATCCCTTTGCATCCACCCAGGCCACTAAGTTTCAAAATTCAAAATTCATGATGAAAGTGAATGAGAGACAGGAGACAAAGAGAGGAAGCCTCTTTTGACCCTTGAGAACAGTTTTAACATGAATCAATCTCAGTTGTTGTATCATATGATCTGGCAGCTTTATTAGATTAGATTAGATTCAACTTTATTGTCATTGACAGAGTACAAGTGCTAAGACAACCAAACACATTTGTGCATCTAACCAGATAGTGCAAATAGTCCATAGTGCAAAAGACATGATTGTGTAAACAGTGCATGATATGACAGTATACAGTATTACAGTTAGTATAAGTAAATCAATATGAAGTCAATATTTGTGCAATGAATATGAATATAAAAACTCAATATACGTGCATTGGATATCAATATAATTGTTACGTACAGTTAAGATACATGTACAGTATGACACGTACAGAGCAAGGAGTGATTTGTGATTGGGACATCACTGTTTGATATAATCCAAGGCCACACATCCAAACCTAGTTGTGGTAGAACCAGTCTCCTGATTTGAAGATGACCAGGTGTTTGACTGTGATGTGCTTTGCAGCGTACGTGTGTTTCATCATCACAGCCCTGGGGGTGACTGCGGGGGCTCATCGTCTGTGGAGCCACAGGACCTACAAAGCCAAGCTCCCTCTGAGGGTGTTCCTGGCTGCTGTTAACTCCATGGCCTTCCAGGTATGGGAACCCAGCAGTACCTGTACGCAAACACACAGTAACACATTGGGATGAACCTACATATTGCCGTATAAAATGTCTACACAACATGTCTACACAACACAGAAGCAGCTTGTTTTTCTGAATAATCCTACATTTACAGTATGCTCCTTTCTTAACTTTGCTCTTTGATATTGCTGCTTTTACTTTCTCCCTGTTAGTTTTTTGTCTTTATGAACAATAACATTTATTGTTCATAAAGACATATAACATAATAATATATAACAAGATCATTATGGAATAGTCATAATATAAGGGTCCTCTTAATACTGAGCAAGTGCTTTCTATGTGAAATACAGTCAACATGCTTCTAAAACACTTGTAAATCCTTCCTACCTGCTTCTCTCCCCTAGGCTATTGACATTTCAGATGTTTTCTAATGAGTCCTGGAGGGAGTTACACTGAATCTCAGGGGAATTTCCTAATCTTATGTAAATCACAAAGTAGAAGCACCGTGTAAAACACTGTGTTAAATCAGAATCAGAATTGCTTTTATTACATCATTGTACGGGTACACAGAGTAAAATTCTTGGGTTCAGGTTCATTCGACATTGGCATTGCAGCAGAACACAAAATCAATAATAAAATAAGCAGGATATAAAAACAACAATCAACAATCAACAATAGCAGCGATAGCGTCAATAGTAGCAATAGCAGCAGATTGCAATTCAACAATAATAGAATAAAGTAATAGCAGCAGAATGCAAATCAGCATATCAACATTATTAATGTAATAAACATTACGGAAAGTTCAAGTGATAGTCAGGTTGTGCAAAAAATGCTGTGCAGGTTGCAGTGAGATGTAACACACTGTCATACAATGTAGTGTCATTGGCACTGGCTTTCTTGCCATACAGAACACAGAAGAAGAAACATACCAGTAAGCATTATTCCAAGAGGACCCAGAACACGAAAATATGAGTAAAAACTAAATGAATTGTGTTCTGCTTGAAAAAGTATTTCTGAGTGCTCTCTGTGCCATCTTACATCACTGTTATGCCATCATGACCTGTGAGAAAAGCAATGAAACACCGCCCCAATAAATAAACGGCCGGTCCCATTTGAATAAAGGTTAATGGAGGAAATTAACCTTCTGACCGATGTGCTCTGTTCCCAGGAGTTGAAATATACTCCAATAGGACTTCCTCATAATGACAGAGCAGAAGGTCCTCTAATACTGGAGGACACCTGGACAAGCCAGTGAACTGTGTAGACCTTTCTAGAATAGATCCACTCGTTTCGACACTGTCTTTTATCCACTCCAGAACGACATCTTTGAGTGGGCGCGAGATCACCGGGTGCACCATAAATACTCGGAGACAGATGCCGACCCCCACAATGCAACACGGGGCTTCTTCTTTGCCCACATAGGCTGGCTGTTAGTGCGCAAACACAACGCTGTCAGGGAGCAGGGCAAGAAGCTGGACGTCACGGACCTTCTGGCTGAGCCAGTCGTCAGGTTTCAGAAGAGGTGAGTCCACTTCCCACATATGGAGTTACCTCCGTCTGAACTGGACGTGTATGACCCATGTTCACACACACTTAGACAACCCAGAGAAATGGTTCCCTGATACGCGTGGGCATAACACCATCATGATTGACTGATTCAGACATCTGTGTGTGTGGTTGTGTGTGTTGTATGTGTGTGTGTGTGTGTGTGTGTGTGTGTGTGTGTGTCACAGGTTCTACAAAACGTCAGTTCTAGTCATGTGTTTCCTGATTCCCACACTGGTCCCATGGTACTTCTGGGAAGAGACCTTGTGGAATGCCTACTTCCTAGCATTCATCTTACGTTACACCTTGTCCCTCAACGTCACCTGGCTGGTCAACAGTGCTGCACACATGTACGGGAACCGTCCCTACGACAAGAACATCAGCCCACGAGAGAACCGCTTTGTCACCTTCGGAGCCATTGGTGAGTAACTGTGATAGAGACTGAAATGTTGTTGTTGTTGTTGCCGTTATATTAATGTCTTGTTATATCTTACAAGGATGGTGTATTACATTGAAATGGTTGTTGGAATGATACAATGGGATTATTTGTATATTATTACATGCCCCTGCACCCCCCCCCACCCACCCCCCCCCAACCCCAACATTGTTCCCTTCAGGTGAGGGTTTCCATAACTTCCACCACACCTTCCCTTTCGACTACTCCACCAGCGAGTTTGGCCTTCGCTACAACCCCACCACCTGCTTCATCGACCTCATGTGTTGGCTGGGATTGGCTAGCAACCGCAAGAAGGCCACAGCAGAGATGATTCAGGCTCGCAAACAAAGGACAGGGGAGAAGAGTGCCTGAGGAGATCCACGGCATACAAGAGAAAACGGTTACAGACATCACAATCCCAATCACCACCACCATGACGACGAATTCAACCATCTTGGGGTCAAGATGTTCTCATGCCACCACTGTGCATTGATTGATTGATTGATTGATTGATTGATTGATTTGATTTCTCATTTAGTTTCCCACTGTGTGTTCATTGTGTATATTCTGTTCTTTTGGCTCCCTTCGAATTGCATACTGTCTCTTTTGGCAGCACATCTCATTTTGAATCGAAAGGTTTTCTCTGAAAAGACAAAGCAGTCCATACAAATAAGAAAGTAACATTGTTGTTCGTTACCTGTTGGGTTAAAGCTGAGCGCTACAGTACAAGCCCCTGTGGAGAATGGCTCCTCCTCGTGCAGGTTGACTGGTGACGCGTGTTTACCACAATTTCCTGTTCATGATCCCTGGTGTGTGTGAGAAGGTGAGAGGAGTTTCCATACCAGGGGATAGTAAAAAGAGCTGGTTATAGATGTTAAGTTGAGATGTATATGAACCTGTGTGGCTCCCTTGCCTTATCAATCAGAATGTATTGCTTTGAGACTCCCTTTGAGATGACCTCCTGTTGGTCATATTTGAGATGACCTCCTGTTGGTCATATTTGTATATTTTTTACGGTGGTCTATGAACCCTATGTGAGAATGAAATACATTCACTGATGTCAATTTCAACATAACGTTTCATATCAAGGCTTCAAGTAAGTAGTTGAGAGACTAAGAGAGGTCAGAGGAATAAGGTGTTTATCATTTGAGTGAGTAGATAAGATATAATGTACAATACTTGAGAACAATGTCTCTATTCAGCAGGTTACACTATAAAGTGCACTCCTAAGAATCACATGCATCCCACACAATTTGATCATTGTAACCAATTGACTGTACAAGTGAAATACATTTTATGAATGTTTATGCCCTTATTTTTTTATTATTAGCAGTTGATTGGTTGATTTGAATAAGTGGAGTGTACTGAATAGCTTTTGCATCAAACAGTCATTCTGCAAAGTACCCAGCTTGGATCCAGTATAACTTGTACGTCCTTTTCAAATTCAGTGTGAGAGGAAGTCGAAATTAAAGGCTGCATTAGACGACAGCGTTCTGTCTAAGGTGTCTGGATGAGTTATAGTGGTCCTTTACTGATTCAGTCTTAAATAAGAGTCGGACGGAGACAGATATTCAATATGTCTGTCAGGGTGACAAATGACTATACTACCATGAAACTTTATTTTACAGGCTGTACTTCATGGTTTTCCTTGTGCTTCTGACTCCTTACATTGAGAAGCATATTTAGCTGAACTAAATATGATAAAAAGAAAATGTCAGCATGACAGGTTGACATAATATGGCTAGATTAGGAATCTTGGGTGCTTTGAATATTCCAAATAACCACATGTTTCTTTTTTTATTATTTATCATTTTTATTATTATTATTTTGGTTTCCTCTCTTTGTACAAAAGCCCAAACACATCACCTCTACTAGTCTCTCAGGTATCCATACATCTGTCGTGTATGGGACTTTATTCATACTAATATTAGACCCAATTTGACAACAATACCCTCATTAAGTCATTGGAAATCCTGCTCTCTCTTTTATGATGTTGCCAGCTACTGTTTCTATCTACTACCTAATGTCATTTATATATCAAAGCATTAGTGAGTTGAACTTGTGTGTTATCTCCTTGTGTTTTCTGCTTCAAGTTAGGATGCCATGGAATCACTGTGTTTGTATACTGTAACTGTGTTGTGTGGCTTTTATACTGTGTCAGTATGAATATGTATTTAATGCTTTATGTTACTGTATCAAGCCTCATTGGACACCCACATCCTGTCCTGGGTTGACATGCTCTGTCAAAAAGGGAAGTCCTGTATACAGAAACACTGTCATAGGATATGATGCTCAAACTATCAACAAACTACACTATCAGATTGATTTTCACCTGCAACAAATGATGTTATTTACCCCAGCCACTCAAACTGCTAAATCTGTTTTTGCATGTTGATAAATGAAACTGACTGTCTGTGTATAGTGAATAAACTGTAATGTCCATTGCATTCCTTTCTCCATTCAAGCAGAATGATCGGGCAAAAGTCCTGATGCAACGATGATCCTGGTGGGTGCAAGCTTCAGGTGGCTTCCTACACGCATGCTCGGATGTGTCCAGCAGGCCGCTGTTATGGTATTTATACTGTAGGGAGGAGGCGGCTGTCTGCTTTCACTTTGAACACCCGTACACCCAAAGGTCTGTGCGCGGTCCGATAAGCGGGTTCGCTCATGGCCAAGTCCATGTTTGCTCTCTAGTCTTCTAGCATGGGTCTCTCATAAAAAATATTTTCTGTGTACGAATAACAAAGACATGATGCAAACATGAAATTAGAAGAGGACGGATTTCAAAGGAACCCAAAAGGAGCGGGCTGCAGACGAGGTAAGATGACGATTGAACGGTGTGGGAGCACATTACGGCTGGGGAAGTCAGTTACGGAAGGGAAGCTCTCCACCATTTTATAGGTTGTGTGATGACTGAATAAAAGAAAACACAAGTACATCTAAAAATGCGATAACCGGCCTTAACCCACAATGTGAAGCTGAAGCTTTATCTATAGCCTTTTATGTTTGAAACTATGCTAGCACATACGACAGAGTAGTAGGCAAGGGTAGGTGTTTATTTCTACTCAAGATGCACATTTCCTTCTTCCGAGTTACATTTTTATTGAAAATACAACCCTATGTACCAGCTGAAACATTTACGATCATTAATGTCTGCAGATGAAAGGCCTATCAGGCGTCAGGTTTGGGTCGAAGTCGGAGCACGTGCACATTGATTGAACCAATGAATGCTTGTTATTTTGGTTGTTGTTATGCTAAGTTGCTTTATAAAGTATTTAAATGGTAATCATTCTAATCTTGCATGACTTAAGATGACTATATAGCATGCACACACGGTTGCAGTCGGTATTCGGCAGCCTATGATGCCTGTATTGGGAACGAGCTTGTCCTCGGTGTTCGCCGGCGCTGTCCAGCAGCGAGGTGCTGAAAGTGGTCGCTGCGTACCTCCGAAACAGTAGTTGCTGTTTCAAACAGAGACTGTTCATTGATGAAATGCTGCTTGCTCTCGTCTCGTGTATATGTTAGTATCAACACCTGAGTTTAGAGTGGGGAAAAGCTATTATGTATGACAGCCCCATGTTAAATAATTGTTTGTCACGGTGATTAATGTTAATTAAAAATGTTGAACGCATTTTGTTCTTCTTTTGTAGATTCACCCGGATCTTAACAAGACTCGATCGATCGTCATCATTCGTAAGTGGCATCTGGACAGAATTACTTCATTTACCTATCTTGAGTTCAAGTTGAAAGCACAAAACACAAAACTGTGTAGGGCAGGTTTAACCTGTTCTGCCTCCCCATGTTCCAGAACAGTTCTGTCTCTAGTCATTCTGTTCGCTGCTTCACTACAGTAAACAACATGAGGAAATGCAGCTCCTGGATGTTTCTCCCCATCATCTTCTCTCTCTTCACAGCCATTGGACTGTGGGTTGTGTAAGTTTGTTTTACTTGATCTCTTACTTTTTCTGTAACCCCTACCTCTCTCTCTCTCTCACACACACACACACACACACGCAAGCACACACACACACACACACACACACACACACACGCACGCACGCACACACACACACACACACACACACACACACACACACACACACACACACACACACACACACAGTAGATTTTGATTGTTACAACCTGGTCGCAGAGGTGTTGTGAAAATAATGTCCTCCTGACAAATGAATCATTCCAGGTACTTCATAGCTGTTGAAGATGAGAAAATAACACCTCTAAGTTCAGAATACAGGTAACAGGAAAACATTTATTTACAGCTTCTTCCAAATGTCATAATCAAGCAACATGTCTATAAATGATGTATCTTTTCTCACAGGCGATCTGGACCCAAATCCCCTCCATATATAAGGTACAATACCAATACATACCTTGCTGGTTAATGTATGTACTGCTCATTTGTGTCTCCAGTCAAAACTGTAAATACAATAAGGGTTCTTTTCATTTGTGACTTTTTCAGTATTGCAGGCAATGCTCCACCGGCCAGCTGTGTGTTCAGCCAGGTGATGAACCTGGCAGCCTTTGTGGGTAGGTGCATCACTATTCTGTGTTCTGGTTGATCTTTTTATATATATATACTTTATTTTGATAGTCACATATAAATACAACAAAAATACAACAAAACATAGTAGAACAAACAGTTAGTCATGCATTCATACATACAAATGTTACAGTAATGATAATACACATGTTAGGTCAAACAGTCAAACAGACTCAGTAAACATCACCTAAGGTCTCAAACACAATCCATTTTTCCCAATATTTCCCGAATCTCTGGGACTGTTGATTTAGTGAAAAGGTCATTCTCTCCATATTTTGAATATTTGTCACAATCTCTATCCAATCATTCTTTGTTGGAGGTTTGGGCTGTAACCATTTCCGTGTTACAGCTTCCTTGCTGGTTGCTAATACTATCTTTAAGAGATATTTATTATCTTGCACCAAAAAGTGATCGGCAATGTTGCCCAAATAGATTGTAGTAAAGGAGAAGTCAATACAGCTTCCAAACAGGGTCTGTACTACCCGTGTTATCTCTTGCCAGTACAGCTGAACGGCCGGGCAGCTCCAAAATATATGGAAATGATCTGCCAGCTGTTCTCCAGACTTTCCTCCAGCAAAGGCCCTTCCTGTCTCACCTGTCTGTATAACTTGGGGGTTCTAGAATATGTAATCAGATTCCGCCAACAACACTCTCTCCATGTTCTGATTGATCTTGATAACGTTATTATACAAGTATGTAACAATAAATGCCTATAAACATGGTATAACGTTTGGTATAATATATCATACAATATTATTAACTTAGACATTGCATAAACAAACAGCATGTTATTAGCTTTATCAATCAGAATGAAATACTCTTAGGGGAGCCCTTAAAATAAGAGGGCTGGTTGAGGACAATATTTAATCCTTATTGGAGTGTGAATACCAATGCTCTTTGGGGGCTGAGTGCACAGCAGACAACCTTGTATTTGGAACCCTGTTCATTGCTTTTCTTAATGGGCCATAAATGAAGAGGGTGAATAGCCAGAGAAAGATCCCTTATGGGTCTTCTACCTTTCAGGGTTCATCATTGGTGTTCTCAGATACCTTCAGCTGAAGCCCAGAGTGCACAAACCCTGGCTGAACATCGGCAGTCTGGTGGCCCTGTCCTTGGCCTGCTTCGGTATGACATTAGTGGGAAACTTCCAGGTATGACTGACCATCTCATTCACAACAGACACAGTCCCAACTCGTATTGTTTCATTATAGAACTGTTTACGCTGTTTCACACACTTGTTTATAACAAGCTGTTCTTGCTGTAGGAGATCAACTTTCATTTGCGACAATACTACATTGATATTATCTATCACAGAATATGTGACAGCAGCTGGTGAAAGTGGAAACAAATCGGCAACAAATCAAAATGTTCAGACTTTTATTCTGAAAAATTTATGAATAAAAGTCGGAACATTTGGTCGCTTTCACCAGCTGCTGTCACATAAATCAGAGGCTTATCAGTGGTTCCTAACCCTAACATGGGAAAATACGTATGTGTGTTACATTTTTCCTCGGTGCAGTTATCCAATGACGAGGAGCTACACAACATCGGCACGTCCATGACCTTCGGCCTGGGCACCCTGTTCTGCTGGGTGCAGTCAGTCATCACCCTCAAGGTCAACCTGAGGAACGAAGGGCGGAGGGCAGGCATCCCGCGTTTCCTGTTGTCAGGGGCCGTCACCGCCTGCATGCTGCTCTGTATCCTTCCAGCACTCGGAACAAGGCTTCGGCTGAATTCCATTTCAACTCAGACAATTCATGGAATGACCAGGAAATTGAAATCCTGAGAATTAAATACTCTTAGGAATGTGTTTTAAGTTCACCTCCTGGCTTGGCTGAATGGTAAGGAAATCTTACTCTCTACACTCTTTATAAGTGTATCCCTTTATACTTTATAAGTGTATCTCAATAGGGCACAGCACCACACCTCTATAGGCTACACATGTGACATAGGTGACCAGGGGCTTCTTGAGAGGAATGTCTTGAACATTGCCAATAGAAATACAACATAATAAATGTAGATATTACATTTTCTACTTTTTCTATCTGAACATTCTGTAAAAGTCATTTTCTCCTGTATCTGTTTCTGCACTTTGACCCTTAACCCCACCCACCCGACCCAGACTTTGTCCTGATGGCGCAGCGCCTCCACATGCACGCGGCCCGGGCCCAGTGGGCTCTGGTCATGTTCTTCCTGGGTTTCATCGGCACCTTCGCCTTCGAGTTCCGCCACTACCACTTTGAGATAGTCTGCACCGACGACCGCGACCCACCTCTCAGCCTATCAGAAACCTTCTCTGAGGTCTCAGAGTACCAGTCTGACCAGCTATAAGAGGACCGTAGTGGACAGGCCTACTCATTTGTTATTCAATTCTATAATAGAATTTATTAGTAGAAATGAGAGTGATGCATGCATTATGACTAGCATTATGTCTAGTATGTGTAAAAAAAAACAGGAAGTAATTTCACCACAGCTGAAAAGTATTCTGGATGACACAACATAGCATTTCTATGTAAGATTTACTGTAGCTGGCTCCTTCACTACTGCATGTCAGCCTGTTTGAATGTAATATCACTGGAATATTCTGAGGACGAATGTGGATTTCTACTGTAGTATGTGAAGGTCACCATTCAAGAGCAACAAACTATTCAAAGAGCACAAAGGAGAAACCATTTCCATAGTCCTAGGGCCGGTTTCAGAGACAAGGCTTAAGCCTAGTCCTGGACTAAATCACACTTTCAATGTAAAATCTCCATTGAATATGTTTTTTAGTCTAGGATTAGGCTTAAGCCTTGTCTGTGAAACCGGCCCATAGTCATTTAATCAGTACTTAAGTCGAGTCGTGACTTAAGTCACCAAAAGATTTGAAAGTATACTGAACTGTCATTGAAGATGGATGTGCATGGTGCTGCAAAGTATTAGGTGTTATCCTTCTAGACTAGAGGGATGACTTTAATCTCTAAAATACCACCAAAATAACACCAGATCTCATTGTTCTACCACATGAACATTTCTGACCTCTTTTTGTACTATGAATGTATGTAAATTCTGGACAGAATGTTTCTGTAAACCAGGTCATCAAAGAGGAGGTTTTCAATGTGTTGTCTTTCCTCCTGACCTCCCTCAATTTTGGACCATAGAACTAACACATTTAGAATAATCAGTTCAGTTAGTCAGTCTCTGCCTCTTTGTCAATACTAATAATAGTAGCAGTCAAACTCAAACCTGTCTGACTTCACCTCAGTCATCTTGACATATTATCAATCAAAACCATATCTCTACCTGAAACATGCCGTTCTTACTAACTGAACGCTTCCTGTTTCAGACAACTTACAACAAAGGTCGACTTTATCATTATCATTAAAGCATAACAGACTAACGCATCTCATTGTTGTACTGCTGTTTGTTAGCACATTATTAAAGTTTCCTTTTCAATAAAATCCCTGCCTCTATCATTTGACTCATGCATGTCTAGGGCTCAAACTTCATCCATGATACGTTCCAATGTGTAACAATGTAAAACTCCAAAATCAGGAACGTGACGACTGTCTATGAATGATTACAGTTTAAATAAGTACGAGTCTGCAAAAAAACTTAAATATGGTTTTATTTAAAAGGCTTAAAAAAAGGTGAAGAAAACCCTGGCAGGTCCCTTACATGTGCAGTCAGTAGACCGGTACTAAACACTTGGTGCTTGCTGCCTACATACCTCCCTCTTTCAGCACTCTCCTACCCCTTTGATCCATGGCCAACCCCATTCCCCTTCCCCATGTCAGGCAGGTCTTATGAGGGTGACCTGGTTCCATTTAGGTTCTTAGCCTCTTCCCCCTAGCCCTAGTGTCCATAAATCTGAAAGGGCTCGATAGATGAAAGAGACGTGAGGTGATGACATTAAAGTAGTCATATTGCTGCCACCGTCGCTGTCGTCTTTCCCTTCAGCAGACAAATACTACTGGAGAATTGTTTCAGCCCAATAGCGGCCATTCTAAAGATGCCTTGTCAAGGGAAATGCGCAACCATGTGTTGGCTGAGGTCTAGTAGAGGGCGTGGAGAGAGAAACAGCCTGTAGAGAAAACGACCGAAACAGAGGCATGCTACAATTCCTTTAGATTAAAATCTGAGTGGTATTTTCAACACAGAACGTCAATGACATGTGATGAGGACCCCAAAGACTACATTAACTTGTGGAAAAATAGCATAATATGACTCCTTTAATTAACCTCCCAATCGACTGAATGGAGCATATTCCCTTAACCTCTCTAGTCCTTCCAAATTTAGGGATACCAAGCAGCAAGGGAAAGGGACAACATATGGGAATGGAACCAGGCCAGTGAATGAATGTCGCCCCACCCCCCCCACCACCACCACCACCACCCCCTCCCCGTTCTCTCCTGCGTTAAGCACTCCCTGTCACTTCCAGTTGGTTGAAGGATGTGATAAGGACGTAGTGTGCCATCTCCTCCTCCGTCAGCTCCATGTTCCCGGGCCTCACCACCACGGCTACGTTCACTCCTGCGTCCTCAGCAGCCTTGGCCTCTGTAGAGGGAAACACAGAGCTGTAATTCTCCTTCTCACAATTAGCACTGAAGCGCAAAGGCGGACATCTGCACTGCCTCACAGCCCTCCTCCTCCTCCTCCTCCACCACCACAACCATCGGGCGTCCGGTATTGCCGTCAGCCTTCATCCGTTGAGGGAACGCTTCCTTTGAAATCAGAGACAGCTGCTATGCTGCCTGCGCTGCGCTTGCGTCGTCTCGCAACCAAGAGCAGTGTCTGAGCTCAAGGATCGGCGAAAGTCGATTCTCGATGGCTGACGCACGCATTGGAATAATATCTCTCGTCAAAATCATGCTTATTTATGTAACTTGTACAACTCGCTGGTGAGTTGAAATCATTTCCACTGATCGATACATACACAACAAGGCTGATCCCACTGGGTAGAAACGCAGACAAGCTATTTAAAACGGCATTCTTTGTTGCGATAACCTGCTATAGTTGAAAAACAGGACCTACCTCGTGTGACATCTGTAAGGAACATGATTTCTTCAGGTTGGCAGCCAATTCTCTCTGCAATTCTCTCATAGCTTTTGCTCTCTACCTTGGCACCTATATTTGTGTCAAAGTGACCATCGAATAGCTGAAAAGACAAAGGGAAATAATTCTCACCCAGAGGTCTATAATGATTTACGGAGATAAATCACTTTAGGAAGATTCATTGCTGAGTGCATCTGCTTTTAACATATTAAATCCCATATAAAACCAGGAAAGTGAAGAGACAGTTGCTCACATCTAAGACATCTCCTTCTACTGAGTATCCAAACAGCAGCTTCTGTGCCTCCACACTCCCAGAGGAGTAGATGTAGACCTTCAGGCCCTGCCTCCTCCACCTCTTGATGGAGGGCACCACGTCCTGGTACACCCTGTTTGACACAGACCACGGAGAGAACAAACACCACAGTGATCCTTTCTTTTTTCATCCTAGTCACGAGTCAAAGTGATGAATCCAGTAAAGGAATGGTTCACTACTCAATTCTCAGATTACAGATTGCAATATTCATATTAGGCTGTTTTTAAATGTTATTTTAGTACAACAACATATTTTATGTTCATGTTATATTCATTTGAGATTGAAGCCAGCGGATTTATCCAATTGCAAATAGCAGGATCCACACGACAGACCATGTCAACTTCGGAAAAAACCTTGATTGTGGTGACATCAAAGTTCCCATTTGCAACAAATGCATGCGAATCTTTTAGGATGTTATTGAATAAGGAACACTCAACTACTTACTCGCCTTTGATTCTCCCAGCAGCATAGGCTGCCCTCCACATGTGGCCCTGCAGCTGTTTCAGTGCTGTGGTCTTCCTGTCAGACGCCATCTGCCAGAGCACATTATCCACCACCTCTCTGATAGCCTTCTCCTCGTCTGTGTGTACCGTCTGGTCCAAGGCATGGACTGCGCATGCTCGGTTCTGCCTGATGTCCTCTTCAACCTAGCATCAGAGGGGTAAGGGAAAGTCATGCTTACTCCAATAACCAGGGACCTGGTGAGTGACATAACAAATGTTTCCAGACCATATATTCCATCAATGTCACTAAAGGAAAATCCAGGCTTTTTTTTCTTGCGATACTTATCAAAATGAGCCCAGATTAAGATAAAATAAGCCTGGATTTTCCTTCAGTGAAGTTGATGGAATACCCCCCCCCAAGTCTAGGACATGCCGTCACTGAGAAACACCAGACAGCCCTAAACTATTCACATCCCATCATGGATGGAAACTTCTCTTTGCAAACAGGAAACGGCTTGATTATATTATATTAAATACTGTAGAAATCATGTTTTAATTAGAATTGATCACTATTCTATAATTCAATAAGCTAATGGACGAGAGGAGATTTCATTAGGTCCATTCATAAACCTGCTGACTGCAAACTAATTAGTAAGCAAACCATGCAGCATCCTTTACAGTGACTAATCACTGATGCTTCTACCCTGGTCTGTGCTCCAGCACTTCCACCTGGGAAATGTACCAGTTCCTCAGTGGGTTATCCAACACATTAAAGGTATCCTCCAAGAAACAGAACCATATCTTGCCTATCACTGCAACAACAAAAGGTCGATAAACACTTGAACATGAATGTTCTTCACCAACTTACAGAACATTTAACTCCTGAAGTGAATAAATGTGGATGCTGCTCTACAAACTCCTCTCCTGCACTGTCATCACACATGACAGGCTGCAGGCCTCCGGCAAGTAGAGCAAAGCCTTCAGCTAATCAAATTCTGCCATTATCTATGACCCAGATATATATATTTGGGCTAAACCTTCTGGCTAACAGGCTAAACAATTACATGACCACGAATGAGCATAGGAATTGCGGACGATGAACGAAACATGAGGCTTATACACAAAACACAGAGTAGTAATATTTCTAGCAGTCACAGCAAGTCACAATGAACGGCGGAGAGAGGCTGCCTGTGGAGACACCCAGGTTCCAGCAGTTGAGACATTTTATTTGACAATATTTCCAAGACACCTAACAGTGTTGAGTTAACTATGATGTACAGAGGTAACAAAACCCCACCCTTGGGTAGACAGACAGCAGACAGACAAATCTAATCCGAGACACGATACTGCTGGTTTTGTTTAATCGTCACCGGGTCAAAGTGACTGATGTTACGGTGTCACTGACTGGCGGTCAGACACCTTTAAGCCCCTTGTCGGGGGAGAACCAAACCAGCAGTCGGACTCGGCCGCGTGTTATCTCACGATATGAGATATATATGTTGATATGACTATGGCATCTCGACTCCAGCCACATCTGTACACAGAGCACGTTGAGTGCTGCTGTCAACGGGCCGGGGCTACACATAGATAACGCGACATGTCAAGCTAACTCACCTGTTTCTTTAACAGATGCACGTCTTGCTTGCACTCATCCTCCTCCCAGTGCGCTGATAGATAATCCTCCAGATGCTCCTTGATGTATGGAAACAAGATATCCTGCAAAAAAAGACCATGGGCATTGTTAGCATGTCCGATTGTGTTAGCTGGCTAGCGTCAACGTTGGGGCATCTGTGTCTCTGCACAAGACAGCAAATCGCACATCACAAATAGCCAAGCTAATTAATTCAGTTTCATTAAAAAAAAAAACACAGTCGGTTATCCTACCTTTACAAACGTGATCGGTGTCGTCGTCCCCTCTATGTCCAGCAAGAGCGCGCTGGTATTTGCAGGGATTGCAACCGTGGCCATTTTTCAAAACAGCCTCTCCACCCGGCGATCCTGCCGGACTCGAACACCGTGCAGACCCGAACACTTTTAGTGCCAGTTCGCCAAAATTGCTTTAAAAAAAATATGGCCCCGGTTATTATATTCCTGATCGTTTAGCTAGCTATGACCCTAGGTCTGTCGGTGTAAAGACAAGCCGCAGCAGAAAGCCATCGAGCGGGTTTATAACAGGTTTATAACCGGAGGAAGTGTTTTGTTTCCAGTTCCACGAGGAGAAGGCGTGGCGACGTCACCCACGAGGACACAGCCACAGATCAGGGTTGCCAGATGGGGTTCAGATCAGGGTTGCCAGATGGGGTTCAGATCAGGGTTACGGCCGAATGGGCTAAATTTGATCACACTGGACCGGAAAAAAGCATTTGGGCGGTTGGGCTGGATAAATAGCATTTAGGCGGTATCAAAATGTCAGTGCCTGAAAGTTACAAAATGCGTTAAGTTAAAACACACAGCCTAGTAGCTACATACAATGTGCAGGTTTATTTTATTTTATTTTACAAACATCACTGGCAACAGACATACAGTTTAGGGGCTGCTCCAATAGTAATTAGCGGTTTTCTGACAATAGGTTTTGGGCTGTTTTTGGTGGATTTAGCGGTTTTTAGACTGTGGTTAGGCTGGAAATGGTCAATCACATCTGGCAACCCTGCCAAAGATAGACAGAAACTAGATGGGCTACAGCTAAACAGCAGGGATCATTCTCAGATTAGTGTGGACACCCATTTCCCAGTACACGATAATCACTTAAATTGGAGAATTAATTGTAATTGTTTTGACACAAAAGTGTGTGGGCCCCAGACAGCACAACAACAATACGTCACTCATTCGCTGCAGTTTAATGTTTACATTTCGTTTTGGAAACCAGTTTTGTGTTATGTTTTATGAATATCTTCCGTTGTGTGGTGGCATGACGAAACGAAAACAGTGCTGCTCGCTCGGGCAGTGGTTTGACACCTCAGACACCTCCCCCCCCCCCAACTGAACTGTACTACTGCGAACACACCACGGGAGCGTTCGTAAATACGCTCTGGAAATCTGATCAGCACTTATGGAATGCCTCTTGTCCAATCAAATTACTTGGTCCCTTTATAACGTTGAACCCAGTGTGCGCTCCGGCGCTCTCAGAGCGTATTTACGAACGCAGCCTAGATCAACTGCGTCACAGCACCGTGTCGCCCGCCCTTGCTGTCACTGTCAGCCATCTTACATAGCCAGCTAACTGAGCTTCGGTAGTTAGCTCAGCCGCCAGACCGAATAACACTTTCTCTATACAGCCAACAACCGTGTGAAGTGTGAAAATGGAGATCGAAGGCCAAGTTGACTTCAGCACAGATGAATTTCCAGAGGGCTCCAAAATAAACGCTAGCAAAAACCTTCAGGATGACGGGTGAGTTGGGGCGAGTTAGCACTAGCAAGGGTGATGAGCCAAGGGGTAGGACTAACCCCTGGTACGAAAACGGTTGGTGATATACAATATGATCACACGTCAGGTCAGGTGTGACAATGTTATGTTCATAGCTAAATTGCTTAAATCTTACAGCAGGAAACATGCACAAATACGACTGTCATGTGCACGCGCATAATAAAACCGTTAGAGCTGTATATGTGCCATTTCATTTCAGCAATTAGTCTGACCCAAAACCTAGCTAACTGCGCGGTTATATAGCACACTAGCTCGATAAAAGTTGGCTAGGTAGGTTAGCGATATTGATTAAATGCCACTATGATCCTAAGTGCCACATTGATCTTCATTACAGCAAAATGTTCATCGGCGGGCTTAGTTGGGACACCAGCAAAACGGACCTCACAGATTACCTGTCAAAGTTTGGAGAGGTGCTGGACTGCACCATCAAAACAGACCTGATGACAGGTCGGTCCCGAGGCTTCGGCTTCGTCCTGTTTAGAGATGCTGAGAGTGTGGAGAGGGTGAGTACTGAACCAGAGTTACTAATAACAATAGTCATTAAAGTATATATATATTTTTTTTAAACATAAAAAAAAAAAAACATGTTAACACCCAAGCTTTATATGCCAAATTGCCAACACAAACAAAACATGAGTATACATTCAATACATCACCACAAGACTTACAAGACAATATTACATAGGAACAAATGAAGATCAACAGTCATGTGATTGTAAGGATTTTTGTCTACTGCAGGTCTTGGAGCTGAAGGAACACAAACTGGATGGGAAACTGATTGACCCCAAGCGAGCCAAAGCCATGAAGGGGAAGGAGCCTCCCAAGAAAGTTTTTGTTGGTGGCCTCAGCCCAGATACTCCAGAGGAAGAAATCCGGGAATACTTTGGCAATTATGGAGATGTAAGTTATGGACATAGAGAGACAGTGGAAGCCAAGTGATAAAAAGCTAATATTATTGTTCACTTAAAAGATTCACAGGTTTCTACATACCCCCCCCCCCGTAGACGTCATATAAAGGCTAAGAGATATGCAGAATAGTGTCCCTTTTTTGTACACCTGGTGAAACTACTTAGTAGTGTTGTATTGACAGATTGACAGCATTGAGCTTCCCATGGATACCAAAACCAACGAACGCCGGGGGTTCTGCTTCGTGACGTACGTGGAGGAAAGTCCTGTGCAGAAGCTCTTGGAGTGCAGATACCACCAAGTTGGAAGTGGAAAGGTAGTGGAACCACATATATCCTCTAGACACACAAGCACTAGAAATAATACTTTCATAACAATTTGTGTGAACAGAAATTGAACCAAAGTTCTTTTCAGTGTTATTTCATATCATTACATTAATATATTACTGTGAAATTAAACTACTGTGTTTCAAGTTTCAAGTTTATTGTTACACAAGTGTAAGAAAGTAAAATTCAAGATATATATAAAAATGACAATAGTACAAATAAGACGATACAATTAGCAATATCTTGCAATTTGCAGACAATAAGGCATTAGGCATAATTCAATAAAAAGAAAAAAAACTATACTGTGCATCACTTCACAATGATTCTGGGCACCACTGTGTTTTGAGTCATGAAAGGATGACATGATGAGCATGTCACTGCCCATTATGATCAGAAATGTCAGTGGGTGCCTATCTGTTCACATTCTTCCCCCCTGCTCATCAAGTTTTGATTGCCTTTCCAGTGTGAAATCAAAGTCGCCCAGCCCAAAGAAGTGTACAGACAGCAACAGCAGCACAGAGGAGACAGGGGCTATGGAGGAGGGAGAGGGGGCGGGTATAGAGGCCGGGGACGAGGAGGTAACTATAACAGCATCTACTGTATCTGTCCTCAGTCATTGACTACTTTTAGCATGTTGCTATGGGAATATCTGACTGATCGGATTTGATCGTATATTGGATAGGCCTATATGTACGCTCAATAGATTGTTGTTTACTTTTCGTTGGGGGGGGGGGGGGGGGTGACGACGACAACGTAAGGATTAAGCTATAAGTGTTTGGTTACAAACAATGGAGTAAAACAAGCTTATTTTTTAGGTAAGACATTTGAGTTCATATGGCATTTTAAAGTTATTGTTAAGAATCAATTACTATATATATCATTAATTTCAAAGCCCCAACATTGATACACAAATCCCATATTGCCCCTTTAAACCAATAGAAAGTGGACAGAAGCTGGACGTTTCCTTTCAGAAGAAGCCTGAAAGCATAATATCGACTGACAACTCACACTTGAACCTTTCTGGCTTCTCAATTTAGGTCAGAGTAACTACAACCAGGGCTATAACAACTACTATGGCCAGAACTATGGAAGCTATGGCAACGGATACAACCAGGGCTACAATGGCTACACTGGCTATGACTACTCTGGCTACAACTATAATAGTTATGGTTATGGACAGGGCTACGATGACTACAATGGTAAGCTTACCTATTGATGCCAACTACTAGGCCTAAATGAAGCAGTGCCTTTCAGCCCCAACAACTCATGTACTTCTAGAACAAACGACAGGTGCAAGTCTCCTTGTATGTATTCAATAGCTCTGGAAAAATAAACATGTCTGTAATTCTGCCTGCCTTGGGTTTCTTTGCTCTTGATGCATGTTTGTGAATATCTCCATATCCAGGCAGTGCCGTATATTTGATGGGTAAACACTTGCAATATTCTTCTTCATTTAAGCCAATAATAGTTCTATAAGATACTGATTTCATTAATATTGCTTACACTTAGTTACTATACTCAAAAATAGCTGTATTTTGATTCCCAGGTAGGCATAAATGGTAGACAATAGCTAAGGTGGTGTCTCTTTGTACACATGGTATTCACACATTTAGAGAAAAAAAAAGAATCTGACAGTGTCATCTTATACAAGGCTCTCATAAAATTTCAATTGGAATTCCAAGTTAAAGCGAAGTGGTTGATAGACGTGTACTATACACCTAACGTGTAGCCCACATCCCACAGAACAATTGCAACTTCTTGCTGGAGTAATACAAAAGAGAAACCAACTCCATGGCTGTATAGCGATTTACTTCTTCAACAATTTGCTCTCTTACGTTGCCTTTTAATGTGTTATCCTAATCTCCTAACCCTTGACCTTCTCACAGGCCAGCAGAGCAGCTATGGGAAGGCGTCTCGAGAGAGCACAACCCACCAGAACAACTACCAGCCCTATTGAGCCAACAAACAAACAACCCGCTTAGCATTCTGGTAAGACTGAAATCCAAGTGTCATGTTAGGCTTGACTTAAAAAAACTTAAAGATCAATAGACACAAAAATATATTCTGAAACTTCTAAAGAGAGAAAGCAAGTGGTTACCATTGCCATGCATCCCATTTTGAAAGATACATCTAAAATAATGTCTATAGATCTTTAATTGCAAAATGCTTGTCTAGCGGTTTGCTTTTTATTAAGCTCTCCAGAAAAACATAAGCGTTTTTCTGTAGATTCTCCTTTTCCCCCCCTGCTTTTTAACAGGTGTTCATGTGGAAATAACATAAAGAGACTTGATAGCAATGTTAACAGGTAAAGTACTGCTAAAGGGTACAAAGTAAGGACCTATCCATATTTTTTCTTTCTCTTCCTAACTCTGATATTGTACCTTGTTTGTACCTGCCAGCCGGGACTTCATTGCAGGCCGTGTGTCACCTGACCACGACATTCTCTGGGCGTCGCACATAGCGGGCAGAGAGCACGGCATGCACAAGAAAACGCTGTCCAGTGGTATGGTCTCTTCCAACTTCCTGTACCAGCGATAAACACAAAGAAACATAAAGAGAAAAGGAAAAATGAATCTCACTCTTTCATTTTTTAAGTTGTTCAATGTTTTCTTTAACAAATCTCTGAAATGGGTTTTTTACAGGAATTACATAAAAATGAAACCTAAAAGTGTACTTAACTGCTGTATTGTGTATTCTCTTTTTATTTTAGTGGTCTTGTGTTTCTGTTCTGGAGCTTCAGTGTAATTTTATTTGTTTTTCTATAATGATCCCCTCTTAAATTGCTTAAACTCATAATGCTTGCTTTTTCTTTATAGCCCTTAGAGAACTTCAATTGATAAACACCACAAACTTTTTTTTTTAAACGTAGGTGTTAAAGATCATATGTAAACCAGCTTCATAACGCCATAAAAAGCTGACACACAAAATTGCATATTTGAGCTATTGTGTATGACTAAAGAACATCTGCCAAATTGTTTCATTTTATAGACAGATGGAATCGTGAGAGCTATATAATTTGGATTTGCTCCTTTATGGTGATATCATCCACCAATTCAGTGGAGCTGAAGCTTTTGCTGGCTGATGAGCTGTTGGCTACAGTGTGTGAAGCTGTGAGTTGTACATATGATCTTTAAAACGGAATGGAGACATAAACGTAATAGTTTAAAGTTGACAGCACAAGAAGTTTGGACGTTCTCTTTTTCAGTGGTAAGTTCTCGTAGAGATCTGAAATGAGTAAATCCTTATCTTGTGTCCTTGTTCGCAGACGGGCTGGCTGGCCGGAGAGTGACCCTGTACCCTGGTGGCAACTTTGGGGGAATCCTGTCCTGTCCTGAGATCAGCTCATGTCTAAACAGCCCTCATTTCGTTGTCCTCCTGAGATGAAGCTGACATGCGGTGTGTCTGACTTTGTAAATAGTGAGGCTTTTTTTGGTTCGTGTTCTTTCTCCACCCCTTCCTCTTGTACTCTGTAGTACAAGGCTGTAGGTCTAGGTTTCATTGTGATTTAATGTGTTCTTATACCTTGATTTTGAACTTGTTCTGTTTTGTTTTAAAAATTGATTTTCTGCAGGTTTTGCATTAAGGGATTATTAAAGATGGTCCAAAACAGAAATGAACTTGATTGCTATTATTTATAATAGGCTCTGATAGAAATACATGCCTCTAGCAACTGCCATAGTACCACGGGTCAAAGATTGGCTTACATCACATAAGACAGTATAGATCAAAGATAATTACTGTCATTACTGAATATATCGGTTAATTTTCCTTGAAATGTTTACACTCTTACATTCTTTGGGGAGAGCCATAAAGGTCAGATGTTTAACTACAGCTTAAAAGTATAATCTCTTTGGTTTAACTAACTATCAGAAACTGCTCAACTTGTAAAGGGAGAGTTACAGATGCTCAATGGATCAACAACTATCCAGTGGGCTATCCAATGGGACCACCATGGTTTGTGCAATTTGTACTGTATTTGACAGAAGCTAACATCAGAGGATTTATAATATGCTGATATCAATACTGAAGCCACTACCCGCTGAAAGCAGCACCTCCCTCAGCCAGTCCCTCCATCTTATACACGACGCCATGTTATGCTAACGTTAGCTAGACAGCAAGCAATCACCCACCGGTGTTTAAAAGGTTACCTGACAGAAGTTGTGCAGCCAGCCAGTCATTGACAACGAGACCAAAGCTCAGGGCATGTTCAACCACTGTGTCTAATGATAGATGTATGTATGCCTTGTATCTGATGATCGTTGGCTGGCTAGGTCGCTGAGCTACGTGGGGGCAGACTAGAAGGATCCGCAGCTCCAGCTGCTACGAGCAGACAGACAGACAGACAGCTACGAGCAGACAGACAGACAGCTACGAGCAGACAGACAGACAGACAGCTACGAGCAGACAGACAGACACGCAACGCCGACAGTGTCTGACGAGCTAGCAGGTCAGCAATTTGTGCGACATCCAAAATGTCAGAGGACCTGGAAATCGGTGAAGATCCAACTCTGATGAAAATGGAGGAAGACGGAGAGACGAGCAGTGAGGAGCAGATGCCGCCCGCCGCAGAGGTGCAGCCTGGCCTGGGCTCTGGAGACGGAGAGGTGCAGCCTGGCCTGGGCTCTGGAGACGGAGAGGGATCACAGATCGATGCCAGTAGGAATGAAGAGGACGAGGGGTGAGAGAGAGACATGTTTCATGTTGGCCAGCTTAGCTCTCTGGTCTTACCCACCCAGTCCTACTCTGTCAGTCCCGTCTCTCGCTGCCTGCCAGACAGGTTGATGATTGATCGGTGGTGCTTTGTTGTTTTGGCTGCTGGTCATCATTACTTTCTCTTTTAGTCTTCATGGCTCTTATCTAAAGTCATATAGAGATGGCGATGCATTCGCTTGCTATTATCGATGTGATTGATCATGCAACAAGGAAGCTGCACGAGTTTAGAAATGTGCACATGGAAAAAGATGAAACCAAACAGGCGCTGTCAGGTTCACCAAGGGATGTCATGCTCTATAGCTAAGCCTTCAGCCTATCTCAAATCAGGTTCAGGGACGGGATAGGGAATGATTGCTGGATAAAACACAGTAGTAGGCCTAACTGTTCACAAGACCAGACACAAATATTCAAATAATGTCATATTGGTTATCCATTATTAGAATGTATAGTGGTTTATTTCATATTTTTCATAGATCCTAAAAAAAAGACTCTTGAATATATCTGTGTTCAAACTCTGTCCGCAGAAAAATGTTTGTTGGTGGCCTAAGCTGGGACACAACCAAGAAGGATTTGAAAGATTACTTTTCCAAGTTTGGGGAGGTAGTAGACTGCACACTGAAGCTGGACCCCATGACAGGCCGGTCCAGGGGGTTTGGATTTGTGTTGTTTAAAGTGGCTGACAGTGTTGACAAGGTAGGCTATTTCCATGTCTGCTTTCGATCATGTTGAATAACAACGTTAACATGGCATTATGGCTGGGGTTCAATTCATTCCTATCATTATCAGCATGGTTTTAAGTTGTTTTACTGTCTTTTACTGTTTGTTTAATTTGTGTAGAGGTAATGTTTCCTATACAGGTTGGCCTATTAATCAACACATTAGGTGGGAGCCTATACTGTAGTCATATAGGCCTTAATAGAAGATGATGGATGTCTGATTTGAAAGGAATACTGTATCTGAATTCAATGGGAGTTATTGCCATCCTGGAAAGTAACCTATTTTGTTTGTTATTACGTTGATGTCAAATAATGAGTTTGTGGAATTTGAATCAAGCCTGTCCAATGAAGTTTGAATTCAGTTGAAATTGTAATCCCTAGGCTATAAGGGCCTATTTACAGTTAGGGCCTATTTACAGTAAATTCTGCAAAGTTAATGGTTGATGTTTATTTTTAGTTGTCTTTCAGAACGAGGGGATTATAATGTCCCTACTAGTAACATGGGTATACTTCCTTATAGTATTACCTGCCTCCTCCCATAGGTCACTGTACAAAAGGAACACAAGCTTAATGGAAAGGTAATTGATCCTAAAAAAGCCAAAGCGATGAAGAACAAGGAACCCATCATGAAGATCTTTGTAGGCGGTCTCTCTCCAGACACTCCTGAGGAGAAGATCAGAGAGTACTTTGGTGCCTTTGGTGAGGTAAACTCCTTTTCTGTGTCACCACTTTCTGTGTCACCAAACCAGTCTGTTTCAGCTCTAGCCAACTTGACATCACCTTGACAAGGAAGATAAAATGTAGAAACTGACATGTGCCCTGGCAATGAATGATGTCATCACCCAGATGGAGGGAGCACTGACGACAGGAAGGAAAGGTGCTTCGCAAGAGTATTCAAACAGGGCCCAACTGAGAACCCTGTCCAGGCTAACTGACCGTTATCTGTTCTACCAGGTTCTATACAGTAAATACATTGTCCCTGTGAACAGGTGGAGTCCATCGAGCTGCCCATGGAAAACAAAACAAATAAAAGGAGAGGTTTCTGTTTCATCACCTTCAAAGACGAGGAGTCGGTGAAGACGATCATGGAAAAAAAGTACCACAATATAGGATTAAGCAAGGTAGAACACTGTCTTGGAACAACTATTTAGCCTATTCATTTTGAAATACAAGGTGTGAGATGATTCCATTCATAAAGGGGGATCATAGGAACAGCATTCAAAGAGAATGGAAATGTACACACCACTTCACTATACCACTGGAACGTTTAGAACAGTATATTGCATGTTGCATTACAGCATGCCTACATAGACACACTCTTATCTCTGTCGTCAGTGTGAAATCAAGGTGGCAATGTCCAAGGAGCAGTACCAGCAGCAGCAGCATTGGGGAGGCAGAGGGGGATACTCATCTCGGTCGCATGGCAGAGGTGGTAAGTCGAGTATACATTACAAATATCTATGCTTTCTGAATCAATATTTTCATACAGTGAGAATCGGGATGATTGTATTACATCTGAAATCATAGAGCAGATGTGAGATGTTGTGATTTGTGAAATTGTCTGGTTTTCTTGGCATGAATGAATCCAAAATAGTCATTTGAAATCCAAATATTGTATTCATGCACCTGGTATTGTTTGTGTCATGGAGAACTAATAAGAGTATTGTAATAACAAGAGTTTTAAGTCAAGTCTAGTCAGACATTTTGGAGGAAGAGATGCATATTCAAAATGGTACATTGCAGATCCCAATCAAAATTGGAACCAGGGATATGGCAATTATTGGAACCAAGGGTACGGCAATTACGGCGATTATGGATACAACAATCAAGGCTATGGAGGATATGGTGGCTATGACTACTCTGGTTACAACAACTACTACGGTTATGGCGACTACAGCGGTATGTCATCTTGGTGATCTCACACTGAATGGAACTATATACTGTAACCTTGTTAATAAAATGTGGATGTGTGGGTAATTTGACAATAACGGTCTACAAACTGTTAACTATAATGTTTTTTCATGTACTCAATACATTGTTTATATTTACTTTGAATGAAATTCCTGCATGCTGTTTACAAGTGAAATTACATTTCTCTTTTTTTCAAAAATAAATACAAACGTTTAAATATATTACTTTTTCAATGTTTCTTATGTGTATGTCATCATATGTCATCAGTGTGTGAAGATCTTAAAACATCTTATCATTTATAATCATATAATTAATTACCTTTTATATTTGTGTGTGCCCAACCCATAGATCAGCAGGGTGGATATGGCAAGTCCCCAAGGCGAGGAGGTCATCAAAACAACTACAAGCCATACTAAAGTGAACATCTCACACACTCTAGCAGGTATGTTACCAAGTCTCTTATGACAAATCTAGATTAAGTATGCTATATTCACTTCTATGTATGGTAATATAATTGCATAATTTTTTTTCTTCTCTTTTAAAGTTTCACACAGCACCCTGAAGTGCTTAACAGTAGTGGTAACATAAAGGCTACAGACTTTTGTGGCGATTACATTAACAGGCCTTCTGCTGCTCTTTTGAGACATTTTGTAACTGTAAAGTTAACAGGTAAAGTACTGCTACTACAGTAAATGGATGCCAGAGTTAAGGATTTGCAAGGAAAAAGAAGAATGTTGTCTTCTAACTCTGACATATACCTTGTTTGTACCTGCCAGCGGAGCTTCCTTGCAGGCCATGAGCTGACTCCCAGATACTCTCAGGCCCGCTCAATGCGGACCGGGTACGAGACGCGTACGCTCTCGAATGCTGCCATTTGGTATGGTTTTCCAACATCCTGTATCAGCATTGTAAACAAAACAAAGTGGGACACGTCCCGCTTTGTCCGCTGTCTTTTTATTTTCATTTCTTTACTTGTTTTTTTAAGTGTAAAAACTAAAATATACTTATGTAATGTTAATGTCATTTTTTACAGGCCCCTACTCCCCCACAAGTACTGTAATGGTAAAATATGACATCGTACTGAGAAAATAACTATTTACTTTTCAAAGGATACGTACGGCTTTCTCTGGACTTTCCAGTGACTTTTAATATATGCATTCCTAATCTTACCTGTAATGCTTGCTTTCTTTATTTAGCCCTTGTAGCAGTTATAGCCAGTAGTCCATGAGCTAAAACCTGGTTTGTACTTGGATGCCACTGCGTTGGAGATATTTTTGTACTTGTATTGTTTGTTTGTGTTATTGACAGCGGTGGGAAAAGCTCCTTTTGTAAACATGGTTAATTTCCCTCTAACAAATTCTCTTTTTAACCTTTTGAAAAACATCAAGTTTAATAGTATCACTGTTTCCAGAAATTTGCATGTAATGCTTTATTTATTGTGTATTTTTTGACCAATTGAAGGCTTAACTTATTCGTTTTGTATTTGGCCTTTGACCTCTTCGATTTGTCGCACTTCAGGATTTCTAGTTTATGGACTAACTCTTTTTAAAATTCTTAATTTGTAAAACGTATTCTTATCTCTCATTTCTTTGTGTTTTCTTAATGAACAATGTAAAGACGGGGGATTCCTCTGACGTGTGTGTGGTTATAGCCCTATCAGTGTGTAGTATCTTTCATAATTGATAGTTTGACTTGTTTGTCTTTTTCAGGCTTCAAGGTGATGGAAGAATGGAACAGGTCTTCTGGTGAAGCATTGGCAGGAGAGGTGACAGTATTCAGTCAAGATTTCCTTTTTGATGGACGGATTGTGAAAGGACAAATAAGAATATTCAGTTATCTATATTGACTTTTATGTTCAACGTGGTTACATTTATTGTATATTGTAAAGCTTTGAAATGTGTCTTGTGTTGAGTTACACTGTGTGCAACAGATATTCCAAATGATATGAGATTATTCACTTCCTCACAAATCCATTGTGTTAAATGTGTACCAAATGTTCTTTGAAAACAGCTTTTGTTTAGTCGTCTATGCCCTTAATCAGTAAACCCCCAAAATATAATACAATTGGTCATATAGTACGTTGTGTATATGTTCATGAACACATACAAAGAGGAACATGAAATTAATCTTAATTCTTTATCAGAGTTTCACTCCAAATTTT
>NC_137689.1:50145823-50155823 GCF_963989245.1 Nansenia antarctica | reverse complement strand
GCTATATGATGAAGCGCTGTCCAATGTAGTTGAGCAAACAAGATGTTACTGTCGCCTGTTAGCCTGTTCCCATGGTAAATATGCCCAAACCATAACCCCTCCTTCATTATGTTTCACATAGGAGGTGGTATGCTTTTTTTCCCTCCACACATCTCCTCTTGCCATCACTCTGGTACATGTCAACAAGTAGGCTATAGTTCCAGCAGGTCATCTAACTCAGGCATTTGAACCGTGGCACACAGCAACAGGTCCCATTCTGACTCCCCAGGGTTGTGTGCTCAGTCCCCTCTGTTCCCTGTTCACCCATGGCTGTGGCCACACCAACAGTGACCAGACAGCCTCAGGGAGGAGGTAAGACTGCTGGCACAATGGTGCCAGGACAACAACCTTGCCTCCAACCACATTGACAGGGTTGAAGTGGAGAGGGTCATCAGCTTCACGTCTGGCAGACAATAGCGGTTCATCCGATCTAAGACAGACAGGTTGTCTACCTCCAGGCCTTAACATTTAGCTGCCCACCTGCACTACTGGCTGCTCAGCGGCACCTAAGACAACATACTTATTGCTCGCTTTATGTTGCACATATTGCCTTATTTACACTTATTGACTATTGTGTTATTATTGTATTTGTTAGTTAGGTCCTGATATTTGCCCTGTTGACAGAAAGCTTGCAAAGTAAACATTTCATTGTATAATTTACATCTTGTATCTTGTGCATATGTCCAATAAACTCTGACTTGGAGTACAACCGCCCAATCACTATTTTTTCTCTCTCATTTGGCCCTAGTACTCTTCCATATTTAACATGAATATTTAACATTTACTTAATTCTTTATTATCAGATAAAATGTGTGACCAAATCAGTGATGCTGTTCTTGATGCATATCTAACTCAGGACCCAGACTCTAAAGTGGCCTGTGGTAAGTTTGACAGTTTCTCCAGTGTTAAGATTACAAATAGGTTTGTAACATGTTTTCCTTTGCATTTGAGTAGTATCAAGTTGAAGCTTGGACAAATGTTGTATTTAATTAAACACCATACATCTTCAACATTGTTCTTACATTTTAATCAGCTTTATCTTTGATCTATTATATATTATTTTTATATTCCTCCCAAATAGAATGTGTGACAAAGACAGGCATGATCTTACTGTGTGGGGAGGTAACATCCAAGGCTAAGGTGGACCTACAGACAGTGGTCAGAAACACCATTAAGAAAATTGGGTACGATGACTCTTCCAAAGGTATGGTTAACCAAACAACACCACCAGCTGAGCTGCGGTGTCTGTCTGCTACTTCATTCAACAATGCTACATCACTGACACACAACGGCAGCTTGTGATAATGTGATTCATTCAGCTGGAATTAAAACAGGGCTACTGTCTCCTACAGGTTTTGATTATAAGACCTGCAACGTGATCGTGGCCCTAGAGCCACAGTGTGCAGAGATAGCAGACTGTGTGTTTGAAGGCAGGGACCAGGAGAATATTGGTGCAGGGGATCAGGTACAGTATGTGGACTTTTGTCTTTGCCCTCAGCAACTTTTAATCTTATTATGTTATATTATCTTTATAACATCAAGTATTTACCACACCAATCAGTCTGCACTGTTAATGCCAGTAACAATACACAGAGAATGGTTGCCACAGGGGGGGGGGGAGAAAAGACTCACCTTTATTCAATCAAACCTGCCATAGCATTGCAGTATGTTTGTTGACAGAACTGCCTGTTAAACCATTCTACTCCATTTGACTATATTCTGCTACTGTGTGCTGTTGTCTGATGCTAAGAGGCCTTTTGTCTCTTGTCAGGGTCTGATGTTTGGCTATGCCACTGATGAGACAGAAGAGTGTATGCCGTTGACCATTGTCCTGGCTCATAAGCTCAACTTCAGGATAAAGGAGCTCTTTTCCACTGGAGAATGTCCCTGGATAAGGCCAGACTCCAAAACACAGGTGAGCTCTTCATCCTTGTGAGGTTGATGGTCGTGACTATGTGCCAGCCTTGTGGGTTACTGCTGGCTAGGATGGCTCCATTCTGGAATTCTACAGTTCAAGGTCTACAGTTCACTTACTGATGGTTTAGCAATTGATGCAATCTCACACACAACTACACAGTAACTTCCATATACTTTTAACTACGATGAAACTGGATTTGGTGTCTTTTCATTACAGTTCAATAATTGTGAAAGCAGCTGGTGAAACCAGGAACAAGTCGCCAAACCAATCAAAATGTTCAGACCTTTATTCTGAACATTTTAAATGAATGTCAACGTTGTTGAAAATCAATGACACACTCGCTAATCAAGCCAAACTGTTGCAATGCAATGGATTCGGTGAGTAATCCCCACTATTACCTAGTTAACTATAACACTACATTACATTGTTAGCAGGCTCACAAAACAAATAATGTTAGTTGACTAGTGAGTGTGTCATTGATTTTCATTTTACAATTTAAATCTTTCAGAATACAAATCTGAACATTAAATCGTCTGCCAACTTGTTCCTGGTTTCACCCTGGTTTCACAAGCTGCTGTTACAATTGTTTTGTTGTGGATATACTTGATTCTTAATAGATTTAGTAGAACTTACAAAGCACAAAGAGCTTAGATCAATTGTCTCCAAAGAGGCCTTTTATTAAGCCAAGTTACATGAGTGCACAGAGAAATTAGCAGACCAATAAGCAAGAAGCAAGCAGGAAGCCCCCAACGATGGGTGCGACTCATATTTATAGACCTGTCCTTGGTCATGAGGTCACTATTCTTGGGAACCAATCATATTATACAAATCTGTGATTACACAAGTTATGGGCCCTGTCCATAGTCAGCATTATTCACTGCGCCACAGATCTTGGCCCATCCCTTACAGGAAGGAAATGGGCCTTCCTTGAGTGCTAGATTCACCAAACTGTAGAGAGACTTACATTTCTCAGTATAACATGATATAAAACCACTACAGTTTCATGTGACCTGTCTGCAGTCTCTGTCACTGACCTCCTGTTTCTTCTCTCCAAGGTTACGGTAGAATACCGTGACAACATGGGCGCCATGGAGCCGGTGAGGGTTCACACGGTGGTCATCTCTGTCCAGCACAGTCCTGACATCTCACTGGAGGACATCAGACATAGCCTGATGGAGAGGGTGGTCAAAGTGATCATCCCTGACAGATACCTGGACGACAGGACCATCTACCACCTTCTACCCAGTGGGAAATTCCTTATTGGTGGTCCACAGGTGAGTGTCGATCACATTCAACTACCTGGAACTGCACGCATGATGAGGTACTGCAGTTGCAGAGGAGTGAATGGCTGTGGTTAGATAGTTGTGTCATTTCTTCAGCAGCAACACAGAGACAGGTTTTCAAGTTGTTGTTTTTTGCACATGAATACAACAATTTGTGTGTTTGCTTCTTACCTCTCTGGACAGAGTGATGCCGGACTCACAGGCCGTAAGATCATAGTGGACACCTATGGAGGATGGGGAGGTCACGGAGGAGGGGCATTCTCTGGAAAGGACTACTCTAAAGTGGACCGTTCTGGAGCGTACGCAGCCCGCTGGGTCGCTAAGTCTCTGGTTAAAGCCAAGCTGTGCAGGAGAGCTCTTGTTCAGGTAAGAAGCCCGTACTGGACTCCACGTTGTAGTTCACAATCTAATTAAAGGCTCACACTTTGTAGTTCACACTGAAAATAATCCGAATCCGAATTATTTTTATTGACAAGTATATTCGCACATACAGGAAATTGACTTGGTGTGGTTGGTGCATTATTTATATTATAATAAAAACAACAACAAAAATAAAGGCTCACACTTTGTAAAACACCGGAGTTAACCTCAGTCTTACTGGAGTGGTCAACGTCAAACCTTGTCATGGAGAACAGAACTACTGGTTATGTAGGCTTTTGTTCCAGCCCAGTACTGACTCGCCTGATTCAGTCAGTGGGGGACTCGATCAGTTGGGCCATGTCAAGTCAAATCAGGTCATTGTCAAATAGAATAAAATAATAAAACCCTGCACAATATGTAGCTCCTCAGACCAGGTGCGGTCTTCAGTAGCTCCTCAGACCAGGGGTGGTCCCCACTGTCTCACTGCTCACCTGGTGTATGTTACAGGTCTCCTATGCCATTGGTGTGAGCCATCCGCTGTCCATCTCAGTGTTCCACTACGGCACGTCTACCAGGGATGAAGATGAACTGCTGCGAATAGTAGAGAAAAACTTTGACCTGCGACCTGGAGTCATCGTGAAGTTAGTACAGTCTTCTAACTTTTACTCGTCTAGTAATTCAGTACTTTAGTAGTAATACTGTATTGTGCTTCTACTAGGCTTTCAATACAATTTATTAGAGAGCTTGATAAGGCGCTCCTTCATTATTTCATTGGGGCATTAGGAATCATGAGATGAACATTTAAATGAGTAGACTGGAGAGAATGTGATTGAGTTGTTGTTTTCACAGAGAGCTGGGGTTGAAGAGACCCATCTACCAGCCCACTGCCTGCTACGGCCACTTTGGCAGAGAGGAGTTCCCCTGGGAGCAGACTAAGACCCTGGTGTTGTGATAGAGAGTGTGGACTTCTCCACAATTGTTTTATGTTGTAATCAAGACAGAAAATGTAACGGCCTATGATCATTAATACGATATTAAAAAGTAGTATTTTTGCAACTTTAAACCTGTGTTATGACCCTAGATTGGACTGGGTTTATGTGACTGTATTTCTTTGTATTTTAGTATTTTCCTACTGAAAAGAATATGATTTTATTCCACTTTGATTTTGTAACAACAGAATGGTGCCTTGAATGAATGAATGAATGAATGAATGAATGAATGGTCTTTATTGTCATTAATACAGTACAGGTACCATACAACGAAATGTAGGAGGGGGGGCTCCCCTGGTGCTTGGAAAAAAGACTAAAAACAAGAGAGCCAAGGGTAAAACAAAAAAGAGAAAAGAGCTGGTTGACATTAATAAGGCTATGTACACTATTTACTATACTATACTACTATACTATACAATGAAACACTGTGCTGTACACTTAGCTATGCTATAAATATCCTAACTTTTCCTATATCTGAACCTTATGTACACATGGGTTGTCATATTGCCCATAATATTTGTTGCACATTCATTAAAGTGTCGCAGTTTTAGAATGTTCACAATGAGTAGAGTGCATGTCTCTTTGGTAAAGTGTGCCCCCTGACTGGACATTCATACTAAGCAACACTGTATGTAGGCTTTACATAGAAAACACATTAACTGCTGACAATGTTGTAATACTCACATAATCATAATAATTTCCTGAGCATAAATGCTGAAGATGATGTTCTGACCGAATTTACTGATATATCTTCACTATTAGAGAAAATAAAATATGCTTTATGAATTACAGTCTGCCTGATCATTTCCATAGAAGAATCCATCTGAAGTCTTTTTTTCATCCTCTACACTGGTTACTATGGCCTTCAGAGATGTGCCATGCATACCAAAGAACCTCGGGGCCGCTGTCATTCAAGGGAAGCCCAGTACCTATAACAGCCTCTAGAGGGAGGCAATAACCTGTTGCACCATCGCAAGGACTGAAGAAAAGCACCGCAGAATGTTACTTTAACCAGCTTGAGGTCGTGATTCATGAACTTTCACTTTGTATAGAAAAGGATAAACATTAATAGAATAGAGATCAGTTCCAAGATTAGAACACTTGTTGCAGAGTTATATCTAGTTTAGTCCAGTATTTATGATGTTTTTATGAACAACGGCAATGGGAGTTAGGCATTCTGGAAATAGACCAATGACAATCGGTCTGACAGAAATGTGCACATGTTACATCGATGTCGATTGGTTAAAACCTGGAAAGAGGAAAAAAAAAGACGTACGTATCAGGTCGAGTTGTTTTGAGGATCATAGGTGACAACTTTCACATTTGAGGGACGGGATCGAGAGCGTGGTTTGGGATTGGACCCCAGCGGGACTCTGGGAGCCATCGAGCGGACTAACGGCGCAGTGTTAACGGTCTACAGAGGAGCAGAGCAGAGCCAAGGGCGTGTCGACACATCCACCATGACAACTTCTCCCTTCGCTTTTGGAACTGTATTTCATGCGTGTTTTTGGTTTGGATTTCCATTAGAAGTTGACGGGACAGGGGAGGAAAACTAAACGTGATTCACTGATTTTGATCATTCGAAAGGTCTAAATCATCATGTTGGGGAATGGGGGAATCTACGCCGCGAAGAAGAGGAAGAAACCAGTCCAGAAAATGTAAGACGTCCACATTATAGCCAATAAGGGATGATTTGTATGGTGTGATTGTGAATTGTATTCCCCCCCCCCCCCCCCCCCAGTTATTATAGTGACCTTCGGCGCAATACATGTTACATGCGTTGTATTATAAATAGTGGGCGTGGAGGGGGAAATGGATATCATCATCATCATCACCTCCTGCACCACTGCTTGGAGTTTAAAGTCAAAGTTGTAGGAAAGCTTAAGGTCTTAGGACTCGGTTGGGGTCTTTTTCTCTGTTTTAGAGACACACCTTTAGGCTCAAGACATGTTATATGCATTGTATTATAAAAAAAAGTGGGCCTGGAAGGGAAATGCATATCATCATCATCATCATCATCATCGTCATCATCATCATCATCATATCATCATCATCATCATATCATCATCATCATCATATCATCATCATCATCATCATCACCATCATCATCATCATCATATCATCATCATCATCATCATCATCATATCATCATCATCATCACCATCATCACCATCATCACCATCATAATAAGCATCATCATCATCATCATCATCACCATCATCATCATCACCATCATCATCATCATCATCATCACCATCATCATCATCATCACCATCATCATCATCATCATCATCATCATCATCACCACCATCATCATCATCATCATCATCACCATCATCATCATCATCACCACCATCATCATCATCATCATCATCATAACCCTCACCTCCACTGCTATGAAGCTGAAAGTCAAAGTTGTTAGGAAGCTCAGATCGGATTGGGGGTCCCTAACCCTATGGTTAAGTAGGCTACATAGCATTCATCATACATTCATCATACTCACGGCTGTTCGCCCTCCGCAGCTGCTCGCACGCTACAGCGAGGTGGGGGACGAAGTGGGGGAGGTGTTGACAGCTGGACCGGAGTGTAGTTTACTAGTAGCGCAGAAAGAGCACATGGCTTTCCTCAGGATAGACTGACACAACATTGATAGGCTAATAAAAAAATAAAATAAAATTGGAAACTAATCAGAAACCGTTATGATGTTGCTACCTAGTCTTTAGATACAGGGTCCACTGTCCTGTCAACCCCAAATCAAACTGTGGTGGTGAACGTGATTCCAGAGAGACATGATCTATATGAGAAACTGATGATGTCTACCTGGCTGGCTTCCAAAGACATACTATGTCCCTGAGTAGGTCAGTGTGTTTGAGCTAATGGGAGGCTGGAAGAACACATGGCTGGTGTTGGACTGTGTTCCGTTTTCGTCCAAAGCCACTGTGGACCGTGTCCCCCACTGTGGACCGTGACCCCACTGTGGACCGTGTCCCCCACTGTGGGCCGTGTCCCCCACTGTGGGCCGTGTCCCCCACTGTGGACCGTGTCCCCCACTGTGGACCGTGTCCCCCACTGTGGACCGTGTCCCCCACTGTGGACCGTGTCCCCCACTGTGGACTGTGTTCCATCTCCATGTTTCATCCATTCCTTTGTTGTTGTTCTCAACATGATAGATGATGGAGATCCTGCTGTGTACTTCTCTGTATATTCACTTTAATTACCAATCATTAAAAAGCAATAACACATTATTTAGGCTAGTTCATTCATTCTGAATACATTAAGTAGTGCACATACAGACTATTGGTAAATAGTATCAGTACACATTAGAAACATGATAAGCATGCATTTATAATGACTTAGAAATGAAAGTTGTTAGTGTAACCGAAAGTGTAACCTTCTTGGGTATGTGGGTAGTAGAGTGGACTCTGGTGTTGTTTGAAGGAGTGTAGCATAGGCCTAGTTCTCTCTCTCTCTCCCTCTCTCTTTGTTTAGAAGGAATGTAGTGACAATATAGTGGCCTCGCAGGTGGCAAACCTAGCTTTACTTAAGACCTTACCCACTGGCAGCCCCGAGAATGATGCTTCCAGAAAGGGTTGCTCAACCAGTCTCTCTCTCTCTCTCTCCCTCTCTCTCCCTCTCTCTCTCTCTCTCTCCCTCTCTCTCTGTCTCTCTCTCTCTCTCCTCTCTCTCTCTCTCTCTCTCTCTCTCTCTCTCTCTCTCTCTCTCTGTCTCTCTCTCTCTCTCTCTCTCTCTCCTCTCTCTCTCTCTCTCTCTCTCTCTCTCTCTCTCTCTCTCTCTCTCCCCCTCTCTCTCTCTCTCTCTCTCTCTCTCTCCCTCTCTCTCCCTCTCTCTCTCTCTCTCTCTCTCTTTCTCTCTCTCTCTCTGTAGATTCACAATTCATATCCTCATGTTGTTATTTCAACTTTTCTCCTGGTTTCTTCTCTTTTTCTCTATCTTTTCTTCCCTATCTCGGTCTTCAACTGTCTCATCCCTCTCCCTCACGGTCCCCATCCCTCCCTCCCTCCCTCCCCTAGATGTCTGTGTTATGTCAGGGAGCGATGGCAGACTTGGCTGCTTGTCCAGACCTGCATCGGAGGAATAACCCTGCTGTATTTGTTGTTACAATGGCAGACCAAGAGCAAGACAGATAGCCACTGCTCACGCTGTCTTGAAATGATGACAACACTCTCTCTCTTTATCAGGGTTATTAAGATGTTTTTTCCCCTATACTATCTATGCAGTGCTTTAAATTGACTTGGTGTTGTACTCCTTGTTAAGAAAAGCCTATCCCTCTGTGTGTGTGTGTGTGTGTGTGTGTGTGTGTGTGTGTGTGTGTGTCTGTCTGTGTCAGTGTGTCTGTGTGTGTATATAGAGTGAGGTATCAACTAAGGGAACATTTGAGAAAAAAACCTCAATGTTAAAAGCTCCAGCCAAAAACAGTGACATCGGCTAAATAGAGAGGTTAATTGGTTTACAGTGACTAATACAGTGTGTGATTTGCCATTTCTTCCCGAAGGACAGCGCTAAGCAACCGTAGCTCCTCCCCATAGTCAAGTCACTACAGAGCAGTCACCTCTGTCAACCCTCTGGGGGATGTGTGGAAATCCTGTCATTAGCTAAGCGCTAGGTCTAGCTGCAGGCCTCTGGAACATGGGACCCTCTGTCCTGCTCGACTGCGGGTTCTCTTGATAAAGACGATAACCCTGAATTGTTCAGTTCACTTCGCTTAATTTGCCTTTTCAAATGTTATTCTAGCATACCGTATTTATGAGATCTAGGCCTACATGTTCTAAAAGTACAAAAGGTATCTTAGACTAATTGCAGATTGTGTTGTTATTGTATTTATATTGATACGTCCTGATATTTGCGATGTAAGCGTTTTATTGTACGATGTACATCCTGTATCCTGTGCGTATGATCAGTAAACTTTGACTTGACTTCGTTCAACGTTCACCATTTACAACAAACACTCACTGATACGATAAATAACAAGCACGGTTGAAATGTTTTGATAAATGAACAAGCTTGTATGTACATAGAGTAGTCCTCTGTGTGGGGGGCTCTCCCCCTCTGGAAGACTAAGTCACACAGCCATGTATTACTGCCTCTGACATCCAGGAAGTGGAGCTCAGTTGAATTCTATATCGACAATCACTTCCATTGTGTCAGAAAATACTTTACCAAAGAAGCCTTTCTCCTTTGTAAACAGGAAGCCACTTGGTATCAATGTGAGTTGTGTGTTAAGGAACGGCTATACACAAATAGTACTAGTATGTGTGTGTCTACTCTTTATGTTCACTATAGGGACACACGGTCTGGCAGGATGGCTCGCATGAACAACAACAAGCAAAGACGGGCTACATACAATATGAACGTGGTCAATGACACAGTACACACAGTGCATGTTCTAATCT
>NC_137689.1:50113323-50140823 GCF_963989245.1 Nansenia antarctica | reverse complement strand
GGAGGGAGGGAGGGAGGGAGGGAGGGAACTGAACTTGAGGTCTGTCTACTGCTGTTGTGCCCTTGAGCAACGGAATCAACCCCCAAAACTAGCTCCACGGTGTGCTACAGTACGGTGGGTCACTGTGGAGGGTGTGGGAGCAGAGCAGAGTATCACTGTCATCGTGACTCCGAAAAAAAACAAGAGGATGCCTCTTCTTGATGGTATTTCCCGGACACTCTACCGCAGCAGTTAGTCAACCAACGGAACACAGGGAAGAGGGGGAGGATGTGAGACACTGGCCTGGAAGATAAGACACTCAGAGACTACAGGCTGTTAGGCTAGATCAATCAAGGGCTGATGCTATCGCTCCAGGATATCAGCCGATAGCATACCGAGCTCAAAATGACTGGCTACAATCAGCCAGCCAGCCAGCCTCTGCGCTGGTCCTAACTACGTACGTTGAGGTCAGTGATGCTGACTGGACTTGTGTTTCAGAGACGGTGTGTTTACTCGTGAGAGGTCGTGTTTGTGTAGCGTCTTTCATACGAACCCTTGCGTCCGTAAGTGGTTTACAGATAAGCCCACACAGTGGTAAGATAAGACACTTTTTTGGGGGGGTTGGATTCTGTCGGCGGGTTGAATCATAGAAAGCAGAGTCTCGACCTCCCACGTTGCCTCGTCAAACTCTTGCCGTTCTTGGACCGATATCGCTGACCTCAAGTACGTAGTTATGACTAGCGCAGAGGCTGGCTGGTCGTAGCCATTCAAATAGGTCATTTGAGGTCGGTGTGCTACCGGTTGATATCCTGGAGTGATAGCGTCAGCACTTGATTGATCGAGCCTAACATCCTGTGTCTCTGAGTGTCTTATCATAACTCATAACTCATCATCATAGCTCAGTTACAGCCATGGGTGGGGTCATTTGACCCTGTGAGGAAAATAAATGTTATATCTTTGCACTCGATCAAATTTCAGGACCCTCCTTTTCTGACTTTTACTAGATAGGCTATGTGCGTTCTACTACCCAGTAGCCTTACATTTTCAGGATAAGCTAGTATAACGCTATTTTGCAGTTTTTCTGTGTAGGAGGGCAGGCTAATTTACAAGACGGCTAACTAGTGGTCGTTGTGTGTAAATAGCAGCTTCGCATTGTAAAGACTGTGGTCATTTGGCCCTTGTAGTAGGTAAAATAGGCACGGCTGTTCTAGTGTTAAGCTCCGTACCTCTTCTATAGAAAACTGGCTCGACATCGCATTCCACTTCGGCCACTGGCCATATTGGCACTAACACATCCAAGACCGATACTAGATAGTGTATGAATGAGGCAAGTTTGTTGCCAAAAAGGAGGACATTTAGCTTAGCGTTAGCAACTAGCTTCCGTGGTTGGGGCTTCTGTGAGTGGATGGGCAGATGTATTTTTGTTTTGCTATTTTGCATGATGTGGCTTTCATAGTAATGGTGTTTGCATCCTGGGACTTCCTTCCGTCTGCACTTCCTCTCCCATCTAACCCTATCAGATCAGATCACACACACACACACACACACACACACACACACACGCACACACACACGCACACACACGCTCACGCACACACACACACAAACACACACACACACACACACACACGCACGCAGACACACACACACACACATACACACACACACACACACACACACACACATACACACACACACACACACACACACACATATACACACACATATACACACACACACACACACACACGTACACCTGCCATCCCTTCATCAAGGAGTCTTTCATGTGGTCCATGCAGGTGTTGGAGCTGTGTGTGACTGTGTGTGTGTGTGACTGTGTGTGTGTGTGTGTGTGTGTGTGTGTGTGTGTGTGTGTGTAGTTTATGAGCTGGACCACTGGTGACAGGAAGTGGTAGCTAACCTTACATCAAAGCTCTCACACCCGTCCTCTTACCAGACATCTGGAGGGCTGCAGTGCCCAATGTGAAGGACCAACCTCCCTCCCTGAGGTAGAGCAGCAGACCAACCTCCCTCCCTGAGGCAGAGCAGCAGACCCCACCTCTCTACTGAGGCTGTTAGCGGTCCCAACCCCTGAACGTAACCTGACACCGCAACAACCAACATGTTAGGAAAGGAATCAATATTGTCCTGAACCAGACTTGATGTTAGTATACTGCTCGATCTCCCCCCCCTCTGTGTCTCCTAAAGGTCTGCGTACTGTAGTTCTGTTCTCCCCCTCTGTGAAGCCCCCCACCCCCCATCTCACAGCCCCCCGTCTCCCCCCCATCTCACGGCCCCCCGTCTCCCCCCCACCCCCCATCTCACAGCCCCCTGTCTCCCCCCCATCTCACGGCCCCCCGTCTCCCCGTCTCCCCCCCACCCCCCATCTCACAGCCCCCCGTCTCCCCCCCATCTCACAGCCCCCCGTCTCCCCCCCATCTCCCGGCCCCCCGTCTCCCCCCCACCCCCCATCTCACAGCCCCCCCATCTCCCGGCCCCCCGTCTCTCTGGTCTGGCGTGCGGAGTATGCGTGTGAACTCTCCACCTCGACGGCCCAGAGAGCAGAGCAGAGGAGGGAGAGAGGAGAGGAAAAGGAAGGGAGGCAGGAAGGGATGGAAGTGGGGGGGGGTTGACAACCGAGAGAGGAGGAGGAGGGGGGGGGAGTGTAAAGTAGTGTGTGACTCAGTATGCTGAATAACTCTCTTGTTCAGTAACATCATTTTAGTTTAGTTAGCAACTGTGCTAATTGACAGCGGTCCAAAGAGCTAACGTTACTTTGCTAAATTAATTCATTCCAGTAGGCACTCCTGTAACAGTAAACACCAAGTATATTCATTCATAAAAATCCATATGTTTATATGTTTTGACTTTTTTTTTGTGTAGAGGCTGGCGGATATCTGCATTATCAGTGGAATATGTGCTGATATGATATTTCTCTAAAAGGCCAATATCTGTGACACATCTGTCGGGCTCTAATATTTATATAAATAATATAAGTTGTTCCATCAATAGGAGTTGTATGATTGAAGTTGTGTTCATTGAAAAGCATCATCAAAAGCACAATATTTATTTGATGTTATGTGGAGATATGAAGAGCTAAATAAATAATCACTATCGGCTGATCGTGTTATGAATAATCGTGCATTCTTAGTTTGAAATGTCTGACATTTTGTCCATGTTTGGTGTTACTGAAGGACCCCTTAAGGTAGTCAGGGAGAACACACTACACACATGCACCTCATGTACTGTACTTCTCCTCCCAAAACTACCTTGCTCCTATACCTACCTCTCACACACACACACACACACACACACACACACACACACACACACACACTATGGTTGAAGAATTCAGACAGACAGAAGGACAGAGGGAAAACTAATGTGGGAGCCGTGAGGAGAACATGACTACCAGGGGACAAGGAGAAGTGGACATGGGTGGGAGGAGGAGTGGGAATGCGGCCGTCCTTCCGTGGGCCAGAGAGATTGAGTGGCAGTGTTTTTAGCTCGGCCAGGCTCTGGGACTCATGGTGACATGATGATGTATGATACCAATTCTAGCTGTCCCTTGGGCTGGAGGCAGCAGCGCAACGTTATGGTAACAAAGTCAAGATTCTTTGGGGGTTTTAGTGGTGGGGAGCCTCTCTGACAAAGACGTCAATGAGGATTGTTGGGTTTGGTAGGAGGGGGGAGACGAGAGGCAGATTCTTTGGGTTTGTTTAAGAGGGAGGAGGGGGGGATGAGGAGTTGGGGGGGGGGGGATTGTTGGCGTGCCATAGAGTCATTAAGAGAAGGAAAGGAGGCAGTGCTGTGCTGAATGAACGCCAGAGACCAGAGATTAGATTACTAAAGACTGAGTCCAATGCTTGCCTTTTAGAATAGAGAGGGAAAATGTTATTCCCTGTGTTCCAAAACTCTTCCCCCTAAACTCCTTGACCCGCTGAAAAGCTGCTTCACTTATCCGAGCGAGCGAAGGATACAAAGCCAATGTTTTAGTCCAGGGCCCAGTCTTTCTCAATTCTCTCTCTCTCTCTCTCTCTCTCTCTCTCTCTCTCTCTCTCTCTCTCTCTCTCTCTCTCATATGCATACACATACACAGACACAGACACGCAGACTTTAGACACACAGTCTCACACACAGCACACACTGGCTTTGTGTGCTCTCTCTCCCCTGTCTTGCGTTGCCCTACATACTGTATGGAGGGAGTGGCTGCTGGTGGACGGCCCGTAGGAAGTCACTGATACTCCGTCTGTTCCCGAAATAAAACCTGTGAAACCTGAGGAGAGACATGTCAAGTCTGCAGAGACAGGGGCAGTGTGATGGAAACATGACTGGATACAGACTCCAGCCTGTGTCATGCCGCGTTGCTCTTTTCAGATTGGCATACACAGCCACATAACTGTACCATGTAGGCTAATGCAACCTCATCTCTATACAGTATGTTTGAATACGCTAAAACGCTATGTAGTTACGATTAACATTCGGTTGCAGATGTTGTTGTTTTTTTACAAATAATGACATAATCATAATGTTTTTTTTATTTGCCATGCAGTCAACTTGTCAATCTGTTGTCGGAATGCGGTAAAAAAAAAATGCTCGGGGCACAGGGTCAGCTATAGTCTGTGCCCCTGAAGCAATCCTGAAGCAATTAGGAGTTAAGTGCCTTGCTCAAGGGCACATGGAGACATTGTAACTATACTAGTCATCAGTACTAAATATTCAGTCATTCACGGCTGGACTTGTGCAGTCTTGAGTATACACATCTGTGTAGGTACATTGTTGGAACCAGAGTAGTCTCACGTAGCCATACCCCCATCACGTTGTCCTCACGCCTCCTCTGGAGGTCTGGAGGGTTTTAGATTAGGCGGTCTGGCTTGGATTGAACTGGACCGAGCGATGGGAGAGTGTGCTCACAATTTCATTGGATGTTACATTCCAAGAACCCCATCCCTCCCCCCCCCTCCAAACGCCCGTAGAACGGTTGCTTGTTGTAATGTGCGTCATCTTTCCAGACCGGATAGGACTGTTTCACAGAGAGTTGTTGTTGCCTGTGCTATCTTGCAACACCAAGGAAAATTGAATAAAACCTGAAGGAAAAGCTGAATTCAGTTTTTTTCTTCTTCTTCTTTTTTTTGTTGCACTCCACCCACCCGAGGGGTCACTCATTCCAAACAGGTTTTCCTTTGGAGCCGCTCTCTGCAAACGATTTCCCCAGGCTTTTCCGAGAGATGTCAATGAAGATGTTAAATTGAAGAAGACATTGTGCCACCACAAACAGAAACCCCCAACAGTCAGTATCTGGGTATCTGTGCACACATCCAAGGACACAGCTGCCGTTCCGAGGGGGTTGATGGTTGGGATTAGATGTGATCATGGCGAGCTCTTCCAGTAATGATAATAATTACCAGTGTTCCTCAGATCAGACCAGTGTAGTGCTACTCTGTAGTTAGCATGGGAGCTGCGAATAGACATGGGACCTAAAACATCTGGATGTGGAGACAGTTAGACCCATCTCTGGTCACATCAGAACGGATGACGTAAACCTGCCCGTGTGTTTTCATCCAGTTGGTTTTGATTTGGTCCCGAGGAGTCTTGAGAAATCATTTTTTTTGTGGAAATCAGTTTAATAAATGATCTATGAGTCAGTTTATCCCACCTCCTTCTCTTATTATTTCTTCTCTTCTTTTCTAGAGTCTGGTCCCTCTCACAACATCCTATCGTTTTCTTCATGGCTGCTGTAGCAGACACCTAGGCTCTATTTTGGGTTGCGGTGTCGGTATATTTCGGAACAGCGTTATGCCAAAAGAAAAAAGGTGTGAAATTGTCCACCGCTGCTAAATCTCTGTTTCCTGCCCTGTGTTACAGAGACGCCCAATAAGACTGACTGCCCTGCTCCCTCTTTCACTGGGAACGGGAGGAATGGACATACATCCTCAATAGACAGAGTCAGCTTCTCAGAGGGAGAGCTTCTGCTCCAGGTAGGTACCTTGGTGTGTGTGTGTGTGTGTGTGTGTGTGTGTGTGTGTGTGTGTGTGTGTGTGTCTGCGTGTGGTTTTATTTGTTTATGGACCAGTGGCTGTAACGGTGGCTGGTTCAAATCCCGGGCCAGCCGGGAAGGAGGGAGGGAGGGAGGGAACTGAACTGACAACTTGAGGTCTGGCTACTGCTGTTGTGCCCTTGAGCAAAGGAATCAACCCCCAAAACTAGCTCCAGGTGCGTATGTGTGTGTGTGTGTGTGTGTGTCTAACACCTATGCTTTCCTTTGTAGGCTCTGAACGGGTTTGTCCTGGTGGTGACGACTGATGGCTCCATCTTCTACGCCTCTCCAACCATCCAGGACTACCTGGGCTTCCACCAGGTAACCCCTGACCCCTGACACGATGACTGTGTTATATGTGACTCCTGACAAGAGGACTGTGTTATATGTGACACCTGACTGTATTATATGTAACACCTGACAGGAGGACTGTGTTATATGTGACACCTGACAGGAGGACTGTGTTATATGTGACACCTGACAGGAGGACTGTGTTATATGTGACACCTGACAGGAGGACTGTGTTATATGTGACACCTGACAGGAGGACTGTGTTATATGTGACACCTGACAGGAGGACTGTGTTATATGTGACACCTGACAGGAGGACTGTGTTATATGTGACACCTGACAGGAGGACTGTGTTATATGTGACACCTGACAGGAGGACTGTGTTATATGTGACACCTGACAGGAGGACTGTGTTATATGTGACACCTGACAGGAGGACTGTGTTATATGTGACACCTGACAGGAGGACTATGTTATATGTGACACCTGACAGGAGGACTGTGTTATATGTGACACCTGACAGGAGGACTGTGTTATATGTGACACCTGACAGGAGGACTATGTTATATGTGACACCTGACAGGAGGACTATGTTATATGTGACACCTGACAGGAGGACTGTGTTATATGTGACACCTGACAGGAGGACTGTGTTATATGTGACACCTGACAGGAGGACTGTGTTATATGTGACACCTGACAGGAGGACTATGTTATATGTGACACCTGACAGGAGGACTGTGTTATATGTGACACCTGACAGGAGGACTGTGTTATATGTGACACCTGACAGGAGGACTGTGTTATATGTGACACCTGACAGGAGGACTATGTTATATGTGACACCTGACAGGAGGACTGTGTTATATGTGACACCTGACAGGAGGACTATGTTATATGTGACACCTGACAGGAGGACTGTGTTATATGTGACAGCAGCTGGTGAAAGCGGGAACAAGTCGGCAACTAACTGACCAAATGTTCGGACCTTTATTCTGAAAAATATCAGAACATTTTGATTGGTTGCTGACTTGTTCCCGCTTTCACCAGCTGCTGTCACATATACAGGGCCCTGCCTAGTAAGTCATGGGACAGTGAAGCATTCATTCTTCTTTCGGCTCTTTCGGCTCTCCACTCCCCAGTCCCAGGGCCCATTACTTTTGGGTACCCTAAAATAGTATATTATGCATAAAATGTGTTGTCATTTCTGGACGGTGAAACCCAATATGTCCACAAATACCATCCAATAAAAGCTGAGAGTCTCGACTTTAACCTCATAGTAATTCATATAATATAAGAACCAAAAGAAGAAGAATATAGTCTCGTTACTTACGCAGGGCACTGTATGTCTTTTAAGTTTGTGGCCATTACTCAACATCAACATATGATCAAAGTAGATTATTACCTCGTCAATAATGTTCTCCTCTGTCCCCCCCTCCCCATACCTCTTCCTTCAGTCTGATGTGGTCCACCAGAGTGTGTACGAGCTCATCCACATGGACGACAGAGACATCTTCAGAAGCCAGCTCCACTTTGCCCTCAACCCCGACCAGATCCACTCTGAACACGGACCGGATGGTATGTATGGGCCCTAAAACACACCAAAGTACTCCTTTATGTCACCTAGGAGACTCAGGTTCCAATTTAATATGTCACACTAAGGCCTGGATTACACGTATATGGATATTTTTTAAGCAGATATTTTGTCCTCGTTTAAAAAAAATACTCTATCCACACCACAGAAATATCTCTGTCCATACGAAAAGCCAAAACTGAACACGATCTGTCAAATACCGTAGAAGAACGTTTGAGCGGTGACTCAAAACGTAAACAGACCAAACTCTTTGAAACAGACAGAAAAGAAAAGTACAAAACAGACAGAAAAGCAAGTTATGGCGACCAAGAAGAAAGCAAAAACTGATTATTTTGTGTGGTTGTTGCTGTTAACAACTGTTTTGCTTCAATGCGTATGTGTGAACGGCTTGACGCTTGACGTCATTGCATCAACACCAGCTCCGTTTAACATAACTGATCCACTCAATCGGATATTTTTTATTTCTTCACTTTTTTATCCGTTTAGAGAAATCTCAGTTTATGTGAAATCTCAGTTTATGTGAAATCTCAGTTTATGTTCGTATGGTTGAGAGGCCCAATTGTGTTTAGAAAAATATCCATATACGTGTAGTCCAGGCCTAAGAACATTCAAGTTCTGTCAGTCAGCTCTTACTGTTTTTTTCAAAGACAAAGTCCTTTGCGTACTGTATGTGTGACCGGGACGTCACCTGTCCTCTGCAGACATCCCGTCTAGCACCAAACCTGTGTGTGACACTGTGAGCTACATGCCCCAGCACATCCCTCCAGAGAACTCCTCCTTCCTGGAGAGGAGCTTCTGCTGTCGCTTCCGCTGTCTCCTTGACAACTCCTCAGGATTCCTGGTAAGGGGAAATACCACCTGCACTGCACTCACATGCCAGCTCTGTAGGGATGGGAAACGGACACTGACGTTTGGCTTGCTTTACATCTGTTATGTATGTGAGAGAGAGAGAGAGAGAGAGAGAGAGAGAGAGAGAGAGAGAGAGAGAGAGAGGGAGAGGGAGAGAGGAGGGGATTGGAAGTGTAAGAGAGAGAGAGAGAGGGAGGGAGAGAGAGAGAGAGAGAGAGATGAGAGAGGGAGAGAGAGAGAGAGATGAGAAAGAGAGAGAGATGAGAGAGGGAGAGAGAGAGAGAGATGAGAGAGGGAGAGAGAGATGAGAGAGATGAGAGAGAGAGTTGAGAGAGGGAGGGAGAGAGAGATGAGAGAGAGAGAGATGAGAGAGAGGGAGGGAGAGAGAGAGAGATGAGAGAGAGAGATGAGAGAGAGAGAGATGAGAAAGAGAGAGATGGGAGAGAGGGAGAGAGATGAGAGGGAGAGAGATGAGAGAGAGATGAGAGAGAGAGATGAGAGGGAGAGAGAGAGATGAGAGGGAGAGAGAGAGAGGGTGAGAGAGAGATGAGAGAGATGAGAGAGAGAGAGGGAGAGAGAGAGATGAGAGGGAGAGAGAGAGATGAGAGAGAGATGAGAGAGAGAGATGAGAGAGAGAGAGAGATGAGAGGGAGAGAGAGAGATGAGAGAGAGAGAGAAAGATGAGAGGGAGAGAGAGAGATGAGAGAGAGAGAGAGATGAGAGAGAGAGAGAGAGATGAGAGAGAGAGAGATGAGAGGGAGAGAGAGATGAGAAAGAGAGAGAGATGAGAGAGAGAGAGAGAGAGATGAGAGAGAGAGAGAGAGATAGAGAGAGAGATCCGATGCCTCAGGGTCCAGTCTCTCACCCACTCCTTCTCTTCCAGGCTCTGAACTTCCAGGGCCGTCTGAAGTATGTGCACAGCCAGGGCAGGCTGAGGGACGATGGGACGCCAGTGCCCCCTCAGCTGGCCATGTTTGCCATCGCCGCCCCCCTGCAAATCCCTGCGGTCATGGAGATCCGCACCAAGACCCTCTTCTTCCAAACCAAACACAGGCTGGACTTCCACCCCATGGGCATAGACACAAGGTAGCTTCATGACCTGGGCTGTGTCTGTACATACACTATCATAGACATAGACACCAGTGTGTGTGAGTGTGTGTGTGTGTGTGTGTGTGTGAGTGTGAGTGTGAGCATGAGTGTGAGCGTGAGTGTGAGTGTGAGTGTGAGTGTGTCTGTGCTCGTGTGTGTGTGTGTGTAATTTGTGTGTGTGTGTGTGTGTGTAATTTGTGAAATTTGTGTGTGTGTGTGTGTGTGCGTGTGTGTAATTTGTGTATAATGTATCATGACCCCCCCCTGCAGAGGGAAGGTGGTCCTGGGCTACTCTGAGACTGAGATAACGACAAGAGGCTCTGGCTACCAGTTCATCCACGCTGCAGACATGATGTACTGTGCTGACAACCACGTCAGGAGTGAGTTCCACTTCCATTTTACAGTACCTGTCACTCTACTAAATGTTAGCCTACTAAATGTTTACTGTGGTGAAACTACACCAGGAGTAAGCTTCATATCACCTCCTGACACATTCCTCCACTGTCCGCCGGTTGAGAACGTTGGAATGTTTCCGTCGGAATGTTTGAGATGTTTTCCAAAATGGCCGCCTCTCTCTCTGCTCAGTGATGAAGACGGGAGAGAGCGGTTTCACCACCTTCAGACTGTTAACTAAGACGGGCATGTGGGTGTGGGTCCAAGCCAACGCCCGAGTGGTCTTCAAGGCAGGGAGGCCCGACTTCATCATCGCTCGACAGAAATCCCTGACGTGAGTGTTTCCCTTTTTCTTTTTTTTGCTCGAGGCCCCCCCCCCCCTCTCAATCATAATTCCTAAGTCATTATCTGTATTAGTGTGTTTACTTTACGGCATGATTTATAGACGTGGTGCGTGCGTGCTTGCGTATAGAGGGTACTGTACACATTGAGGTATTTTCCTAAAGCCCAAGTTTTGAAGTTTTGAGTTTGAGTAATGAAAATGTTCTCCAAGACTTTCCATGATGTCACGTATGACCTTTAAAGTGTCTCCCCTGGCAGGAATGAGGAGGGTGACGAGCACTTGCGTCAACGGAGACTCCAGCTCCCCTTCAACTTCGCCACCGGCGAGGCTCTTTTGTACGAGTCGTCCTTCCCCTCCCTGGACTCCCCCGCCTCCAACCCTCCAGGCCTCTGGCAGTCTCCGGACCAGAAGCCCTTGGACTCCGCCTCTCTCCTGGGCTGCCTCCTCAGGCAGGACCAGTCTGTTTACAACACCCAGCCTCAGAAGGCCACCCAGCCCCTAGACCAGGAGCCGCCAGGCCCCCTGGACCCTCAGCTCTCCCTGGAGCGAGCCTTCCTGGACAGCCACGCTCTGCTCAGCGTCCCCGGGCAGCTCCAGGTCCCTCAGAGAGGGAGAGGAACCGGCCGTGGAGGAGACCCCACAGCCCAAGCCATGCTGGACTCCCTGGGAGAGATCCTGGGTGAGATGGGGGACAGGGGGGGGATGGAAGGCCTGGAGGTGGAGGAGAAGGAGCTGAGGGACTGGGAGAGCACCCTCCTCAGGATGAACCTGGAGAGGGAAGGAGAGCTGAACGACACGCTGGCCAACGACGTGTTCTCCTACGTGGAGGAGGCTCTTCTGGGAGACCTCAGCGCCGTCGACCGTATCATAGGCTTAGAACAGGCCGGATCTCAGGGTGTCGAGCCAATCAACGGTCTTTCTGTTCACCTCCCCACCAATCAGAACACCTGGGGCGGGGCCGGTCACAGCCTTCCGTCCACAGGCCTCTCCTCCCAGAGTACCATGTTGCCATGCGACCAGAGCCACTACGGCACGAACGGCACGAACGGCACACACCAAAACAACACCCAGTGGCAGGCGGCGGTGGCGGCTAAAATGACCTCCGACCTCAACAGCTTCGGAGAGCACGGCCTGCTGGGAAACGGAGTCGTCGCCGATGGCGGCGGCGGCATTCGAGGACCGAATCCACACAGAGCCGTGCACAGACTGACACACACGCAACCGAGCGCACACACGGCCCAGGAGGGAGGCACTACCAGTCAGGGTCCGTGCGCACGAGCCAGCTGCAGCAGCTATCGCCACGGAAACCAAACAGTTCCACCAACAGCCCGATGTAATATCGATCAAATAGCGCCCGTGCTGCCAGACCAGCCATGGATACCCTCCATCCCGAACGCTAACGCTAACCACAACCACAACCCTCACTCTGACTTCAGTAACTGTCTGGCGGAGGTCTTCGACCATGGCGTGCAACAATGTGGCTTCGAGCTAAACCACCGCGGGGGGGCCACCGCGGTGCCCACAGACAGGCAGTTTTCAGGCCACCCCTACCCCCCGAGTCATCCGCCATTTCAGGGACTGCCGCTGCAGCCGTGGCAACAACAGACGTCATGGCAACTCCAGCAGCAGCAGCTGCCCACAGCAGCTCACGGACCCCCCCCTGGAGGGGTGTCGAACGGACACCGGATCTCAGAGCACCACCGTCACACCACCGTTACCGCACACACGCCGTCCCCCCCCCTCCTCCTCGCCGCCGCCACCCCCGGGGCTCACACGCTCGCACACGGCGCCCCCCCCCTCCTCCTCGCGCCCTCCTCCGGCAGCTGCATGTTTGAGAGGAGCGGTCACGCCCCCCCCCCCGCCCGGGCCAACGGCTCCATCCCGGCCCTCGCTCGCTCCGACGAATCCATCTCTGCTCCCGCCTTTACCAAATACGCCCAAACCGTCCCCTTCACCCCGGCCTCCCTACCCGCTCCTACCCCCCCCTCCCCCCAGCTGAACAGCGCAGCACTGCCTGCCTGGTCTGGAGCGGCTTACCAGGTAATAAAGCAGCTACAAGCTCCGTTCCCCAGCCCCCAGCTGGTCCTCTATACGCCCAGCGGCAGCTGTGGCGTGCCCAGCGAGGGGCCCTCGGCCCTGGGTGCGGGGGAGCCCGGGGGCAGCCTCCACCCTGGAGCACCGACACCAGGGTACGCCCCTGAGAACGGATCCCACCTCCTCTATTGGAACAGACAGACTTAGGTTAAGACAGAGCTTACGTTCAGTCAATCTTATGAAGAAGTAATTTTTTTGCCAGAGTGTTTTCGTGGGGGGCAGAGGTCCTCACAAGTTTGTCCTAAATTCACTCTCAAAATTTGACACTGGTTATCATGAAAGAAAGATATGACAGCAAATGGGGGGGGGGTAAGCTGATATCTACCGGGAAATGACACATCAATTGTGTTGAAGTCCTGTGCTGTGACAGTGACACGGACAGTATCTCATCTCCAACTCCACGTCCCGTCCCCCCGCCCCCCCCCACAGATCACCAGCCGTCCTCCTCACGCGATGTGGAGCCTTGTACCTTTCCCTCTCCCCTCATTAATGGGAATCACAGGACTGTACACTTACTGTATCTCCTAAAGGAATATGGCCATGTCCACCCCTCCTCAAAGACACTGTCTGGACTCACAGACACACAGGAGTCGTCGTTATGATAATTATTATGTAGCGGGCACGACTGGGATTGATTTCTCCTGAGGAATTAAACTGGCGCCATGAGACAGTTTTTTACTTTGGTCGCCTAGAGGTCAAAGCTCTTCTAAAGAGTTAATCATTCTTACCCTTTTAAAGAAGTGCATTTTTGTTCTTCTACCAGAGGATATGTACTGCTTACCAGCCAAGGAACGTGAGTGCACAGCACTCTTCACACATTAGATGGCAGTTTCTCCTTGCTACCCCAACATTGTTTCAAAGACACACGACTGAACTAGGAGACTAAATAGGAGTGGATGGCAGCCATTTTGTTGATAATGGGCAGTTGAATTCCGTCCCATGTCTCTGATCTGATCAAAAACATTGAAATATGTCATTTAACAGATTTTTTTTTTTTTAATCCTATTTACAGTTAACATATATTTAATATGTGTGGGAGTCAAACCCACAACTCTGGTGTTTTCAAACACCCTATAGTACATGCTCAAGAATAGGACGTATGGGAAGAGGACAGTGTTGACTGAGGTTCTGCACCGGGACAGAAGGATATACTGTTGGACAGAGGGACATACAGAGCTTTCTCCTGGAAGAAGGAGCTCTATCATTTTTCATTTCATGTGATTATTAATACAAAGGACTTCAGTCTTCCCTGTATCACAATGTGAATTTATGAACACAGGATCTGTTTCTTCTTCTTTATAGACCTAGGGGCCCTATTTAGCTTCCTCTAAAGAGTGCTGTGTGAACACCAAGTTTTAATGGGCATGGCATGGCCAAGTTGGTCATTTCGTCCAGCAAAGTTAAGCGTTGAGGCAGAGGACAGGTCTACGGTAATGACTTTTGTTGTTGTTGTATATTTGTATTTTTTATTATCAAAGACATGCACGTTTTCCATGATTTAATTAATTGGCACAGAGAGCGGAGACAGTTGATGAATGCAACATTGGTCATTCGATGTTTTAGGCTTACAGAATGTAATAATGCAAGAATATACACCAGGCCTCCTTCTGCATATTTGTAGGGAGTATCCCTGACAGGCGACACTGCTGCCTGTTATGATCAAATAACCCACCTATCTGTAATTATTGAACGTAGAACATCATAGATGTTTGAATTTGCCAACTCCCCCTGGTACTCCCATTTACTGCCCCGCCTACTGGGTGCAGAGGGGAGATATTGGTGCAAAGTTTGGGTTTCGTCGGTGGAGACGCACTTTGCAGTGATGCCGTCTTTGTTCATGGTTTTAGTGTTGCGCAGCGCATCTTCAGCCAGAGCAAATGGGGGGCGCCTAGTGTCTCTACTACTGGAGCGATCATTGTACCGACCCCCACCTCGGGCCGCTGAATGCAGTGACACATGCGAGTGTGCTGTATGAATCCACTCTGGTTTGCTCATGGCGCCTATCACACATTTGTTTTACTTTTGGGTCGCTTCCATTTCAAGACACAAAATGGCTGATAGAGACAGCAGGAGTCGACCTGTTTGAGTGGCATGTATGAGAGATGGACAGATAGGCCATAGTTGTTCCAGCTCTGTAGTCTCCTCCTTTTTGGGACAGGCCGTTTTTGACTTGTTTGAAGTGAAAAGTCATTCCATGTCAGGCCTACCCACAGTCCAGACTAGACAAAGAGACTAGAGAAGGGACCAGCTACAGCCTCTCTATCCTCAGAGCTCAATGCTCAGGACAGCCAATAGCCTCCCTGTTGTAAAGGATATCAACATTATTTTACCCCAAAATACAGTTGCCTTACAAGTTAGAGTGTTGTTATGATGAGGCTTTATGGTGTTTGTTTGCTTGAAGTTGTTTGGTGTTGTGTTGTTTTGCTCTTCATTGATATTGTTGTGCTCTCAGGCTATAGCTGTGAAAATAAACGGAAACAGGAAGGAAGCAGCTAACTTTTGCCCCCGACACCCAACATGACCAGAACAGCCTGGTGTAGAGATGTGTCATCCAAAGACTGTCAGATGTCCAAACATGTTGAACCATGTAGCACTTCCATGTGTCAGTCAATGAGGGTCTCACATTATGATTGGTATGATCATACATATATATATATATATATATATATATAGTCGTGTAGAAACATTAGGACACCCCATGAAATATTTGGTTATTTTTCAAGAAATATGGATATATCAATATTTGATCTTCTTTCAAACAATATCTATGATAAAGGTGATGTAATTGAACCAAAAACAAAGATGCACAAGATGCCAATCACTATTGAGGAAAAAGTTAGGACACCCTATGCCCTAATTTCCCCCTTTGGCTGAAATAACATTAATTCGACGTTTCCTATAACTGTACCAGTCTCTGACATCGACAGGGAGAAGGGTTTTCCCACTCCTCCATGCAGAATTCTTTCAGCTGTGTGATGTTTGAGGGGTGTCTTGCATGCACAGCCCGTTTCAAATCACCCCACAGCATCAGCAGGATTAAGATCCGGGCTTTGACTTGGTCATTCCAGAACTCTCCATTTCTTTCTTTTGAGCCATTCTTTGGTGGATTCACTGGAATGTTTTGGGTCATTGTCATGTTGCATGGTCCACATCCGCTTCAGCTTTCATTTTTGGACAGATGGTCTCACATTTTCCTCAAGCGCCCTCTGATACAATAAATGATTCATAGTGATTCTATGATGGTGAGCTGGCCAGGCCCTGCTGCAGCAAAGCAGCTCCAAACCATGACATGCTTCACAGTTGGTATGAGGCTCTTGTGCTCTAATGCTGTGGCAAGCCTGTAGGTCCCGTGATGACATTCTAGGATTGTTAGAGACTTCTTTAAGCATCTTGTGGTCTGCTCTTGGGCTGAACTTGCTGACCTGGCCATGTTGGCAGTCTTACCAGGCTCATACGCATCTCCAACCTTCTTTCTGAAGGCCTCAGAGAGCTCTTTTGATCTCGCCATGGTGATACCACTCACTTCAACAATCAAGAGCGAACCAAACTAAATGTCTGAGGTTTAAATAAGACAGGCTCCTCCAAAATCCTCTCTAATGGTGTTCTACTCATTTGCACCTGATGTGGTGCACTTGATTCTAATTTTAGGCATTTACATTTTTAATTTTTTTATTTTTAATTTTTTGTTATACTACCTCCATCTCTCAGAATTGTTCAAATGAAGATCAAATGTCCATAATATGCTGAAAAAGACGGTTTTCATGGGGTGTCCTATCTTTTTCACATGACTGTATAACATACAGTATTAAGATACTGATACTAATGGTTGTACAGGCTTGTAAATAATCTATTGTGCCTTTTGAAATAGTTGTGTGTAGCTCCAACGTGTCTTTAAAACACGAGCTAACATTGGCACTCTTTGATATACTGTACTTATATTGACAGTCGTAAAAGGAGTTTGATTTCCTACTATGTGAATCAGACACATAATCATCTTCTCTGTTCCTGGATACTTGGGAATAGTATTTTGCATTTTTGTTACAAACATATTTAATGACTCCAAAAAGCACTAATTGATATCTACTTGTATGTTTTTGTATTGGAACCCTGATAAACGGCTGAGGGGTTGTAAATAACCGTTGCCTAGCAGCACTTTTGATTGTTTGCATTTTGTAGCCGATGTGTGAAACACTTCAGGATAGGTTTCTCTACCACCTTGAGGCCTTACATACTGAGACAGTTTAGAGAGATGCTGCTGTAAACACTGCAGTAACCTACTTTGAAGCAGTGCATTCAAAGCAACATTTGCCTAGTGGACTAGAAAGCGTCTGTCAACTACATAACACACATTGAACTACGTACTCAGTTGAACTACTTGGTGTATATATTTAAAGCCCTATTCTAAAATGTTACCAACATCTCAGATCAGTGCTTGAGATCTCAGCATAATGGAACATTTTGCTTGGATTTTATTATTTTCAACTATTCTTCAACTGCTCTCGTTCATTGACTGTCGTCCAAGTAGATTGGAGGGAAGATGCCGTCATGGCAGCTAGAGTTTGGGATAAATGCGGATCTAGAAGGCATTTTGCTTGAACAATCATGTTCATCGCACACTTTCAAACTCACTGTTTGTGTTTCATCATAGGTATAGCTATGCATCTCAGCTGTACCAAATTGCTTATCATTGGTTTTGTGTGTCGTTGCCTTAAACCTTCTGAAGTACCCATGATGTTTAGAGCAAAACGTATTCATCTATATCCTACTACAACAATACTATACCAAATGTTTCAAAAAATATTAGCCTAGCTATCACCTTTGCCATATTTAATATATTCTGCCACTTGTTGACTATCTTCTATCCTGTGTTAAGAAATTTAACTTCATATATAACTTCCCTGTATGCCTTACTGTATGTACCAAATGTTACCTTGATTACCAGTCTAATTTATTTTGACATAAAAGAGATGTAATCCATTGTTTGACTTCACCTTTTATTGAGCGTAGCAGACAGGCAGACATACAGTGTCCTGCCAAGTAACGGAACACCGAAGCATTTTCTCTTATTTTGGCTCGACCCGCCAAAAGTTTGGATTTGAAATCAAACAAATGCTGTGAGGTTAAAGTAGACATTCCCAGCATTTACTTGGTGGTATTTGTGTATACATTTGGTTTCTCTACTTAAGACTCATTGTTTGATTTCCAAAACCAAACTTCAAGTTGTTTAAAGCAAAAAAGAAGAAAACAGTGATTCACTGTCCCTTAAGTTAGATTCCAGGATTCACCTCCCTGATTGATCCCCACCAGCTCATTTGGGGACATAGATGTGTCACACAACGTTACGTCGACTAGCATCCACACACTGCTGATACTGGTTAGCGTGTTAACATTGTTTGTGTTTTGGCTCTCCTCTTCCTCTTCCCTCATCACTCGCTCCCCTGAGAGTGTTTTCACATAACCCCTTATGTAACCACCAGTATCCCTCTCTTTCTCCCACCGTACAGTAAATCTCTCTCCCCCTCTCTCTCTCTCTCTCTCTCTCTCTCTCTCTGTCTGCCCCCTATCAGCCTAGTATCTACTATCAGCTTCTGTGTCCTCACAGCATGGCCCATGTCCTCGTCTCTGATTGGTTCTTAGATGGTAAACATGACTGATGTCATAGCTCTTTGAAGTGGAGGAAGCCTTGGGGTTGGGATGAAAAATCACTAGATTGTACATGTCTCCTGAACTTATGAGCGGAGCGCGTACATAAACCATCTGCTCTTAACATAGGGTTGTAGTGAATGGTACGGTTTAAGATGAGAGTCAGTGGGGGGAGAAAAAAAAAAACGGTCAAATACAACGGAAAATACATCTTTCTATCCTTTTCAAGCATGGCCAGATAGTGAGCACTGATATCTGGACTGCTGTCACACACCCGTCACAGACACTCCTTATCCAATCCAGCATCTCTGGCAGGAATGCTGGGAAATACCATAAAGCTAAGTGTCGCTTGAGGGAAATGGTGTGTTTTAAATATAGTAATAGCAATGATATAACTCCCTTTTTGAAGGCAGTGATATGCGCTAGTATATTATGCCCCCTTCTTAGCCACAGTAATACAGAGGCCTCTCATAGTAAAAACAGACTTACATGTTATCTACTCTACTGTTCAGATTTCAATGGGTGTTCTGTTGAGTAGATTTCTGCCTGAAGAAACCAATGAGAAGTTCGGACTAAAATGAGCAGTCACCTGATGCAATGTTATACTATGGTTTTTCCACAGTGGAAAATATGCAAAAAGAGCTGCATGTTTGGAACACTCGTTGAATTCAACAGTGTAACCCTAGCCGTCCCTGAAGAACAGCCACGTTGGTCGGCCTGAAAGAGGGATTAATGAAAAGGAAAATAGAGAAATCCAATATCACAATCAACTGGACCTAATGTGATGTTCTCACGCAAGCAATCTGATGCTATGTCAGACCCAGAGAGGGGTGAGTGGGGGGGTGGGGGCCCCGGCAGAGAGAGAGAGAGAGAGAGGAAGTGGCCTCTAAAAACAAGTGAGTGCTGTTGGGTCTGGAAGAAAGGGGGTTGAGAGAAGCTGAGGTTGAGGAGTTGAGCTTCAAGCTATTTACTGTCTGTTAGTTGGAGAGAGGAAAGGGAATAGTAGGCTGAGAGTATGAGATAGTATCTGGACCCCCTCGGGGAAGGACATGACTAATGTGTAATGTCACTGTTTTTACGATGAGATAAACCTTCAATGTTCGACATACATAGAACACATGAATTAGTGTTTCATAAATTCATGAACTCTGTGAACTCTTGTGTCATTCTGAACACGACAGTGTTAACTCTCTCGAGCTGTGTTGTTGCTGTGTGTGAATGTTTCTTGTAACACGTGCTCCAGTAACTCATCAACTTTCCTTTCACGTAACAGTTTGTTTTATGCTGTTCCCTGGTTGGACAAGACCATGCCTCTGGAGAGCAAAGTCCTCTGCCTGCTCTAAACAATGGGTCCACTGTCCTCCAGCACTCCCCCCCAATATCTACTAGCTGATCTAGATTGTATAGTCTTGCATTGGTACGGGTTGACTTTATTACCTTTCTCTGATGTATAACAGACTTTAATGAAGTGATTAAGATTTAGTGCTTCTTCTAGCGTGAGGCTCCGTTTGAGAACACAAAAAAACCTCGCCCACCCAAGAGTCTTGCATCCAGTTGCGTTGAGAATTCACCCTCACCTCCTGTGCGCTGAGCGGTGTTGCCCTCTAGTGGAATATAATCACATTGCAACGACTCGGCATCTGAAAGGATATGGTCTAGTCTAGTGCGTGAATCATTATGCGTTCATCTAACAACAGGACGTGCTTTCAGTACAAACTAAGTGCTGTTGACAATTCCGTGGACGTGGTTTTAAAAACTTGGAATTGAGATGCGCCTCCGATGGAGTCATTCAAATGGGAATGGTAAATGGACAGCACTTATATAGCTTTACAATGGCCTCTCATTCACCCATTCACACAGCAATGGCTGCAAGCTACCATGCAAGGCGCCGGCCCGCTTGTTGGGAGCAATATGTGGTTCAGTGTCTTGCCCAAGGACACCTCGACGTGTGTCCAGCCGAGGATCGAACCGCCGACCTTGCGATCATTAGACGCCGGCTCTATCTCCTCACCCACAGCCGCCCCCCCTCGTTCCTGGGTTACAGGACATCCAAGGACACAGACTCAGACTGGCTGTCTCTCCTCCATGATGAAGTATCCTGGACCTCCACGACCGAGACAGAGAACGCCTGGGGGTCACAACCTCTAGTGCCACAGACACAGTAAAACGATGACCTTTGACCCCCGGGGTGGACACGAACCGCCGGCCGCACTGTCTCACTGTGATGGATGGCAGAGAGGAGTCAGGGACAGAGAGAGAAAGGAAGAGCAGAAGAGAAAAGGAAAGAAGGCCATAAACTATCCAGGGAGGGAACGTGCGATAGGGGAGGATAGCTCAGTGACAGGAAGTGTTCAGGAAGCACAATAGCTTCTCTTAGTGCACCAGTGTTTTTCTAAGGCGTACGGTCATATTTCATTCTTCAGTTGTTATTTATTCCGTTTTGTCTCGTTGGGATACAACATGTTTCGATGAGCTATACACCGTTCACATGGTCAGAGGATGTACTTTGTGTATGTTAAATGTCCCGTTGGTGATTCCACAGAGGACCTCATGTGTGTGAAGAGCATGTCTTCCTCTGCATGGGAGGACTGAAGAGAGGAAGGTCTAAACATGAAGATATAAATCAAAAACATCCTCTTCTTTTACACAGAACAAGTGTTTCTAAGCACAAGGCTATATGCACAAAGTGACAACCGATGTGTTATTTTTTGGACAGGCACCAATGTCACATTGTTGAATGAAAGCAGAAACAGTCATGTTCAATGCCAAGGCTTTTGTCTAAATTCAGTGCAAACAAAAGCTCGGCCGCTAGGGGCAGTGTTTACCGTCATCTCAACCAGTGGACCATGAGCCTCATTGTGTGGATGCTGATCCAATAGATACCATTAAACGGACAGCAGATACAATACGGTTCTGGACAACACAATGCCATATTCTTGTGAGAAAGATGTACCTTCCGAAACAAAAATGAACAATCCATAGACAGATTATCATTGAACTCTTAGCATTTATTGCTACTCTATTAAGTGTAATGTTGTTCCTTTTACTCACTAAACCTCACAAATAAATTGAATACATTTTAAATCCATAATAAATATGGATAATGCATTGTGAATAATGTGGTGTAACAGATAAATCTGCAACAATGTATGTCTCAATATAATTTCTCCCTGTCTCTGCTAGTCTTGTAGAATGAATTTGTCATTTGTATTTTCGCCTCTCGGTTGTCAAATGCAGGGAGAGAGTAGAGCCGAAGGTTTGTTTTCAACACAACAACAGATGGCTCGATGTCACCGCATTCCACTCAAACCCTGACTCTGAAAGGAAATATCACAAAGAGATGGACTCCAGATTGCCGGTTTGTGAGCCACAGCTCGTCCCCTTGGGTAAAATTAAGGAAAAGAAGCATTTGCTTCTCTGCCAAATGTAGTCTGATTATACCGAAAGCCTAGCCATGCAGCAAATGTTAAAGCAATCTCCTTCTGAATGAACTTGTTAAAACTGGTGAGTATGATTTGGTGGTTTATGGGAAGATATAGTTAGTTGGTGTATGTCAAGTCATTATGACTTGTTAAGTAAGTTGTTATTTGTCAGTAATAACCACTCTTTTCAATCAATCAAAGGTTATCTATGTTCAGCAGAAGTTACTTTTCTTTACTAGGATCTACTGTAGCGCATTGCTATTGGGTGGCTTATAAGCAGGCTGAACTCGCACACGCACACACACACACACGTGCACACACACGCACAAATAAACAAACAAACAAGCACACGCACACATACACACACACACACACACACACATAGACACACGCACACACACACGTGCGTGCACACACACGTACACAAACACACATGCAGACACATACACACACACACACACACACGTGCACACACACACACATGCACACACATACACACACACGCAGGCACACACGCACACAACACACGCACACAGCTTCCTCTGCCCCCTGGCCGTGTCGGAGGGCCCCACATGGGAGTTGTGATCCCCGGGGGGCTGCTCTGGGGTCTCAGGGACGTGAACCCACCACCCTGTTCCCACCCCGGGGACGTGACCTCCTCTCCTCCACCGTACATCTCTCTTCCTCTCTGACCTCCTCTCCTGCACCACTCCCTGTAGCACACACTCCCCAGTCCTCATCCTATTCCCCAGAACTCCCTGCTGTGTGAGAAACACAGAGGGAATCCAACCTGTCATTCCACAGGACTACAGTTCTCCACAGTCTCAGGGTGAAGGATGCCAAAGATACTTTCATAGTTAAATAGTATAATTTTCTTGTTGTGGTCAGCTCAGTTGGTAGAACAGTATAATCAAAAATAATGCATATATACGTATGAACAGTTTAGAGAATGGAGAAAGTAATTGTTCTCCGAAATGCAGACGGGCACTTAAGGAAGTTAATTGGCATATGGGTACAAAATGTATCGAAAACAACAAGACTAGACTCAATATGGACCTGGGAAACCAGTCGTGATTGTTCTGCTTTCATTATAATTTGTGAAAAGCTTTTCTTTTGTTCCACGTCTCCGCTACTCACTCCCACTTGCAGCCGACACAAACTGCAATTTCATCTTTCTTAGGACTTCTGAGAGACATTGTCAAAGTAATTATTCACCTATTTTCAATCAGCGATTTGTCAGCGTTTAACGGTAATTGAATTTTGATTTAGGGCAATTATTCCTCATTTAAGGTTATTTGCATTAATTTGAAATATTAATGGGTTCTTTTGGATGAGTGAAGAGATGGGTATTTGGCCACAGAGGAGCCTCTCCCCTCCAGGCATATCCAGTCACATTACCCAGGGTCCTCTGCACATTCAAATAGGAGTCTGCTTTTCTTGCTCCTCTATTGACTATAGAAATGTGATAATAGAATGTGAGAGTAGTGATAATACAATAGTTTTGGGCATGGTTGTCTATCTAATTTAAGATTGCATGGTATCCATTGTACCCTCGCAGTGCAACAAACAAAGATCACAGACACCACAAACTGGTAAAAGGTACATGATTGAATATTGAATCGAAACGCCCTTCCAAAATAACCAGCCAGCATTCAAACAAACCTTTCAATGGCAAAACGCGGTTTCATTCATTTACCCCACAAGGTTCCTGGCTGCCGTTGCTGTTTCTGCCACACAGTGCGAAAGTACATGTACACACATAGAAATAGATTTCTATGGGTAGACATAATGAGTTGTCATGGTTACGCTTTGAGCACCCAAACTCCAGTTTCTCCTTCTCTGTCTTTGTCAGGACCGATATGACACACAAGAGCAGGAGGGCATGCCATGAGAGACCCCCACTCAGACCCCCGCTGGACGTCCACAGACAAGGACGTCCTGCCTCTCCCGCAGTGAGAACACTGTACAAATATAACTGTACACACACACACACACACACACACACACAGACGCTGGCTTGTCCTCACATATCCTCATAATCATAATAATATCCTTCATGATCTATATAAAGAAACCATGCTGTTGATTATTCTGGGCAAGGGAAATTATTGTAGCGAAGATCCCTCCTCCCATGGCAGCATCAGGCAATCTAGTCCTCCCAGAGAACGATAAGCTACGTCACGCTGTTACACTTGACCCTCTTCACATGTCAGGCGTACGAGAGTCAGGGTCTGGTGGGTTGAAAGGGGGCTGATGAATGGGCGTGGGGGCCTGTGGGGGGGGGGGGGGGGGGTGAGATAAGAGAGGGGGAGCAGGGCTGGAATAAGTGGGGAGAGAGGATTTGAGATTTTTTGCGGTCCGTCTGATTTTCTGATTCAGCGCACTCAGATGTCACGGGGTAGATTGTTTTGACACCCCGTTAAGAAATTCAGGAGGAGGATGGCCGACTCATGAAATTTGCAGACCCTGATTGAATTTATGATATTTTCATAAAGGCCATCAACTGTGTCTGCCCGTAGGGGGAGAGGCTGACAGAGAGAGACGGGAGAGGGAGAGGGAGAGGGAGAGAGAGAGAGGAGGCCCCTGCTCTGCCAAACCCCTCCCCCCCACCCCCACCCCCCTTACCTCTTTCTGTACCCCGAGCAGACTGAAGGGGGACATTAGTATCGCCCCCACCTCTCTCCTCTCTCCTCTCTCCATCCAACGAGGCTGCTCTCAGGGAACAGAGCCAGGCATACCAGCCAGCGTCTCTCTCTCTCTCTCTCTCTCTCTCTCTCTCTCTCTCTCTCTCTCTCTCTCTCTCTCTGTCTCTCTCTCTCTTTCTCTCTCTCTCTCTCTCTCTGTCTCTCTCTTTCTCTCTCTTTCTCTCTCTCTCTCTCTCCTTCAGTCCATTTCTTCTACCTCCTTTCGCCTTCCATAACATTCTCCTTCCAGAACGTTCTCAATCCCATGTGGAGGGCAACATCAGCTCTACTGTACCAGTGAGCCAACCTCAGATATCTGGCATAGAACTTACAGAGATGGGGGGAGAAGATATTTTGAGAAGAAACTAATCAGATATCTCTAAATACTACAGTAGTGTCTTGAGTAGTATCTGTCTTCAAGTTTTTACAAATAGTGAAGTGAATCATTAGTGATCTTCACATCTCCAGGGCATTCTCCCGAGTGTCCCATTCCCTATGCATTATAATGGGTGCTCTCTATGTTAATAATAAATAAGTACTGATAAAATAATAAATGTCTAATGATCCTCATAGATTCTCCCCTGTCTCAGATTAGTTTGTCAGGGCTTCGCTGCCCCCAAACACTCTTGACTTAATTATTTAACCGACTGAAAAATTCATATAACACTTTACTTTTTTGGCGCAAAAAGCCATCATTTACACTGTGAAATTTAAGAGGAAGGAGGAGGAAATTAAATATTTAAAAATGCACAATCCTTTCAATTATTTTTCAGATGCTTCCATGAAAAAAAGAAAAGAAAAGAAGGCTCACACTGAAATGAGTTGTGCATTGTGAAGCAGCATAGTCGAAATCATTCCTACAGCAATATAATCCAGCTCTGTCAATTATTCAAACACATTACACATTCAGGTTTCATTACATTCTGGGAATTTGAATACAATTGTTTTGCTTGTCATTTGTCCCCCTCCCCATAAAATATGTTTTCTATAAGAAAAGAGTTTCAAAAACTCCTAAAGGGAAAAACAATGAAACAGTGATTGTTGTGCTTACGGTCGTTGTTGTCCATTTGGGAGCAGAGCCCAGTGCAGTGAGTTTACTGCTGCCAGGCTTCCAGTTACTCTTCTAGGTTCTCTGGTGGCCAAACAGTGAGCTGAGTCTTTGTAGCTTCCCCTCACACATCCACATTGTCTATATCCCCTTTAGATTGGTTCCCATTAATGTTTAACCCTCACTTAAAAGATGTTTCCTCGCTCATCTGTAATTTAAGCATTCTCCGGCGCCGTACTCTATCCCTGTATCATCCTTTCCGACACAAATGCTTTTTGTTTGCTGCCTGTCGTCATGCTGTATTATTTAGAGGGAGAACAAACAGAACGGCCTCCCTGTCTTCTTCTCTTATTCCTGCTTCATTTTAACTCTGCTTCCTTGAGCCCGTCAGTGTAACCACCACCAGGGCTCAGTTTCACAACTGAAAACCCATTGGATCAGATCAGGTGGAAACACACACACACACACACCACACACACACACACACACACACACACACACACACACACACACACATCACACACACACACACCACACATACACAGACATTCATCCACAAGCACCGAATGCATTCCATCTGATCATGCGGGGTATCAGACCACTCCATTGTCTCCATCAGCACTACCTTTTAATGTAGTAGTATTACCTTTGTTATGGAGTAGATTATGAGTTGACATTAAGATTTTGATAGTGATTTACTGCCAAAAATCAAGATGCTTATATAAACTGACTTCAATTTCTGCCACTGATCCCGTGTGTCAAAATGCCACATTTTGTGTATATCAGTAGAAGCAGAGGCGAACCGTCAGGGCCAAAAAGGCCTTCTCTGCTGGCCTAGAGATTGTCATAATCTGAAAATTATATTTTTAGCATTGAATATATATTTTCATTAATGCTATATGTATTTTACAAAGTTTGTTCCCGTCAGTCTATTAAGGTCAATTCATTGCCACTCTCTCTGCCTCAGTCTCTCTCCCTCAGTTGCGCTGCTTCCAATGCAGCTCATATAAATGAGAGCTTTTCAGAATCAGATATTCTGCCTGTGCTGTCTCCGGGTGAAAAATCTACCCTTGAGGCCTTCAGGATTTCGAGTGAATCCCCTTTGCTGTTGAAGCAAATGGGGACCATAGATTGTCATATTCTTTAACCAATCAGATTTGGAGTTTGCCATGTTAGGCGTATTCTTTGACACGCTGTAGCTTTCTTGCTGGCCTAGCTGTCTAGGAGCATACATCAACATTTTCAGCCCTAAAACATATCGTAGAGATGGGGCTACACAGGTAGAATTGTGCCTTCCTGTTTCCCAGCATGCATTGTGTTCAAACTTTGAGAGTTATGTTACCCTAACCCTAACCCTATACGTTTTAAATGTCCTATACAAGTGTTATGCATGTTTGTTCAGTGTTGTTAAATTGTTAGTAATTGTTTCTGTTTATGTTGTAAGTGTTTTGAGGACTTAAGTACCGAAACCATGGTTGACATTGCTGTTTGGTTTGATGACTCTAGCATTAACTTTCATACCACTGTGAATATGGGATGGTTATGTCTAATGACAGTAGCCTATAGCCCTAGTGACGTGGTGAGGTTATTTGAAGTTGATTGCGAAAGGATAACACCGAAGGCCTAGGTTTAAATTCACTGCCTGCCGCTGCCTATAAGTATATCAGTATATCAATACATGACCTCCAGTACACTTTCTCCTCGTTTTACTGTTTTACAGCAGCATGATGATATTGATAGTATTTGGTTACAATAGAACAACAACAGTGTACATAAAAACAGTGCAGTCCTTCGCTGCAGTCCCGTCAAAACGATTGCTGCAAAGAAGATGTAATTGCCCCTCCATCTCAGAAATGTATTTCGTTGTACAGGTTCTTGTCAAAATGATTGCTTACCTCAGCTTAGCACTGTAATGTCACCCAAAGTGCAGCAAGGTATGAACACAGTGTTGAATGTTGTCGAACTACTGTGTGAATATTGTTGTCCCCTTCTCTTCTTCTACAACTGGGTCCTGCTGGAGTGGTGTGAACTCTG
>NC_137689.1:50095823-50108323 GCF_963989245.1 Nansenia antarctica | reverse complement strand
GTGTGTGTGTGTGTGTGTGTGTGTGTGAACCTCCTCTGGGTGTGTGTGTGTGTGTGTTTGGACCTCCTCTGGGTGTGTGTGTGTGTGTGTGTGTGTGAACCTCCTCTGGGTGTGTGTGTGTGTGTTTGGACCTCCTCTGGGTGTGTGTGTGTGTGTGTGTGTGTGTGTGGACCTCCTCTGGGTGTGTGTGTGTGTGTGTGTGTGTGGACCTCCTCTGGGTGTGTGTGTGTGTGTGTGTGGACCTCCTCTGGGTGTGTGTGTGTGTGTGTGTGGACGTCCTCTGGGTCCTGTTCCTAACTCTGGTCTGAGAGGATTTGCCTTAGTGGATGAACACCGTGGAGAGGATAACACTCAGCCACGTCCACAGGCTTTACTTATGGCAGTAGTGTTATTATTAACAAGGAATAACACTTTAGCCCACAATCACTTCAAACTCAATTTGAAGTGGGGTTCTAACTAAATGAGAATAGGAAACAAATATTCATTTATTGTATTATTATTCATATTATTGTAAGTATAATATAGTAGTATAGTAGTATATGTATTTTATAACACTCAAGCATATAGACAGGAAGAATGCTGGTATATGAAGGCTCAGGTGCGAGTGCTCAGGTGCGAGTGCTCAGGTGCGAGTGAGGCAAAGCCTCTGGGTGCAGGAGGTAGAGCCGGCGTCTAATGATAGCAAGGTTGGCAGATCAGCGGTTCGAGCCCCGGCTGGCCACACGTCGAAGTGTCCTTGGGCAAGACACTGAACCCCAAAATTGCTCCCAATGAGCGGGCCGGCCTTGCATGGTAGCTTGTCGCCATTGGTGTGTGAATGGGTGAATGAAAGGCCATTGTAAAGCGCTTCGTAATAAGGCGCTATATAAGTCAGTCCATTTACCATTTAGATATGTGTGGCCCACCCGAAATAGACACCCGAGCCCAAAACCCCCAGAAAAGACCATTAAAGGGTTTGTATGGCATCCTCACTGTTTACCATGTGTCTATTTAAAGGAGGAGAAAGAGCTTCATTCACCGTGTAGCAACATGATACACATAAGAGGTACATTAGGGGAGGCTGGTGGAGGTGTGTGTTTGATACCTTTCCTCATTCCACATGCATTACAATGAGCAATGCTTCCCCTGAGGTACATATACAGTACAGTCTATATGACATCATTAGATACATTGAGCTACCCTGACAGACTATACCAACTTCCAGTAACACAGAGAGGGTTAAACCGGTATCTAACCCTAAAACCCTTAAAAACAGACATAACTGATGCACGGAATTACATTGCATTGATTGTAGGAAAATTACAACACTCTTCATTTCAGTTGCAATTAGTTACATCACATTTCCCAATCAATTAAGCCTGCCTTCTGGCTATGCAGCTTAACCAAATGCCAGTGAGACTCCCACATAAGATTACCCCCCCCCCCCCTCACACACACGCACACACACACACACACACACACACACACACACACACACACACACACACACACACACACACACACACACACACACACACACACACACACACACACACACCTTACCGCTTCCTTCTCTTTTAAGTAATTCTATCTTGTCTTGCTTTGTCTAACACATTCACCCATTGCAGGTCTCCCCAGTCTGTCTAAAATTGTAATGACGCAAATGAGTGAAGAATGTAACATTCTGTCAACCAAAGGGTAATGTCTAATCACTATCATAATTGAGCGCAGGATTTAAACTTTAAAGCCTAGGCAGGCTAATGTCCCGTCCCACCTCTCCCTGAAGCTGAAGGCGCCCTCCCCCGCACAACAGATAGAGTCGACCCTGGTAATACTAGGTCATTACAAAAGTGATTACGCAGTTACTCAGTATTTAGATTGTGTTTCTTCTTGTTTTGAAGGAAAGACAGCCTTCATCTCATCTACGTTTTTTTCTTCCATAGATCGTCCGCTTCCAGCCAGCCCCACATTCTTTACAAACCCAACGTCACAGAGGGCGTCTCTGTGTTCCACTGCCCCCGCCCCCCGGTCCACGAGGCCCGGCCAACTGACAGTTAGAATCACCGCCTTCAGCTAACGGCCCCGATCCGTTTTCAACCCCGCTTATCCCTTCGCCCGCCCGGTTTGTCGTGTTTCGCAAGCAAAAGGGAGGCGACTACGTCTTTGCTTTCTCGGCCCCATCAATCATTTTAGGAAATATCTATGAACGCCCATCAATTACACTACTGGCTGTAAATCGTGAAAGGAAAAAAAAAACATCAAAGTTTACCGAGGCCTCTGAGCTCCTCCTATTCGAACGTGGCCTCACAAAGGATTTGCCGACGTTCGGGAATTCCGCCTTTCATTCCTTTTTTAGAACAGCGCCAGACGGACAGGCCACGCCTCTTTCTTCATTTGTCAACACAAAGGGATTTGACAACACTCCGAGAAGACCCGCCCTACATGTCCAAATATGGTCCGTGTGCCCATACACGGCGAACAATCGATCCGAGTGTAACCTTTTCCCTTCCTTATCCCGTTTATATGGTACGTTGACTTCCGCTGTCGATGTTAAAGCAGTGCTATCATGGCGGAGCGCGTTCAGCAGCCCCCAGCCAAACGGCTCTGCTGTAGACCGGGTTATAATACGACATGTCGACAGGGCCAGCGGGCCGGGGGACCGTTATGTGGCGGTTCGGGTACGGCCCAGGGTGGGTCGAGCAAAACCCAGAGCCCGGAATCTCTTTTGGACATCGCGGCCAGGAAAGTGGCGGAGAAGTGGCCGTTTCAAAGGGTGGAGGAGCGCTTCGAGCGGATCCCGGAGCCTGTTCAAAGGCGGATCGTCTACTGGTCTTTCCCCAGGAGCGAAAGGGAGATCTGCATGTATTCTTCGTTCAACATAGGGGGAGAGGAGAACGGAGCTAGCGGGGAGAATAGCGACGAGACGCGGCTGCCTTTCCGACGAGGCATCGCGCTGCTGGAGAGCGGCTGTGTGGACAACGTACTGCAAGTCGGTGAGTGGAGCATGGATGGACCTGCGAAAACGGGATGAGAAAATACCGCATTTGTTTCTTTATTGAGTTTGCAAAGTGAACACTCACACACACAACATGAAAATGTGTTTAGACCACGAGTACATCAGAAATGAAATAGGAAGTCTGTTGAATTAGGTTCCAACAAAGGGTGGGATGAGGCGACAAAGGGGACAGCCGACTACGGGGCTTTTAAATCGGCGAGCTGCGTTGGCGAAATGTGTTGGCTAGACGAGCAATGTCTAGACAAAATTCGAAATGTTGCTTTGCTATCAATATCTACTTCCAATCAAATATTATATTGGCTTTGTGTTATGCCGATACATGTACTCGTCTGCTCGCCAGATCGACCCTACGGGATATTTTTTGCCTGGGTGAAAAAAAAAGATCATTACGGAAGTAGACTGGGGCTTTAATAACTGTGGCCATATACTTGGCTCGGATGCAAACATTTGTTTTCTATTTGCACGTAGACACCGTCAAGTAGTCCATACTTTGAGCTGAAAAAGATCGAGCTTTTTTCCTGAGCTGTGTGTCGAAAATAGACCGTCAGGGCTGCGGCTTGTCGACTCTGTTTATGTCCCGAAGTGAAAGGAGGCATGGGGGAGGAGAACACAAACCGCTCAGCTGAATTGACAGTTCTTTAAAAAAAAGAAAAAAAGAATCATGGCAACCGATTTCTTTAACAGAACGAAGTCTAGTTTCTAATGACATTCGATTATATCGTGCAATCAAAGCATTTTTCTTATTTTAATGTTCTGGGTTTTGGAGCCAGGCTCTGAGCTTCCAGCCTATTTATCGAGTGCGCATATCAAATAGCCGTGAGGCATTCCTATTGAGAGCTTGGTACTTTGTTCCCAATTTCATGTTCATTTGTGTCTTTTCAGCTTTCTGTCACCCTCCTAAAAGGAAGGCAAACAAAAGCGCCTTTTTTATTTCTTTTCACTGCTTGTTAAATAGAAGAGATTTGGAATGGTGATTTAAAGCCACAGTGACTCTTTTTTTTTTTTTAATGGACCTGGATTTGCCCACATTTGCAGCTAATTGGTTCAAGTGTTGTTTATTTTTCCTGAGCCAATACATCATATTCAGAGTCCAAAATGACGGTTATAATAAGTTGCGAAAAATAGTCAGGATAAATCTTCTCCAATCAAACATACCTGAATAAACGCTTGGCCACACATTGTACCCCACATACACCTGCACCCCAGGGTTTTACTAAATGTCACAGGGTCATACATTTGATGTCGTCCCAATCGGTGCATCCCTGAGATGTGCATTCAAACTCATGCCATCGTCAGATCTTTGTTGTGAGTTCATTAGAGCTTAGATTTGCCGCCCCCCCCCCCCAGTCCCCCACCTTTGGAAAGCGCTCATGATTTTAATCTCATTACTCTGCATGGTTAATTTGAATCTGCAAACGTAATTTTCTGCATGGCCATCCTTCCCCTCCTCCTTTGAAAGCAGTGGGGTTCAGGGGTGGCTCTGGGCTTTGAGGCCTAGCTGAAGAGCCCAAGGGTCTCTCCAGGCAGCTCACAATAACACACTAGGCCTAGGCCCTTTCTGGCCTCCATATAGGGCTTAGGACCTAAGAGCTATGTCTTTTAATATTAAGATTCCTTCCCTAGGAAGAGGCTTTCCCTTGTTGTTCACAGTATGCTATGCAGAATGTGTTCAGTTGTTTTTCCCCCCAGGCAAAGACGTGTGTTGCTGTGTGTGTGTTGCTCTGTGCGTGTGTTGCTGTGTGTGTGTGTGTGTTGCTCTGTGAGTGTGTTGCTGTGTGCGTGTGCGTGTGTTGCTCTGTGCGTGTGTTGCAGTGAGTTGCTGTGTGTGTTGTTGTGTTGGGAAGCTGTGTACGAATGTGTGCCAAACAGATCCATAACTATAATCTTCCCTCAGGTCTACTCTGAGTGACCCCCCCCCTCCTCCACAGGCAGTGTGGGAAGATTGCATCTTTTATTTATCACTTCTTGGCACTATCTTTCCAGCAAATTCCAGGCTGGGGTGCAATCAGCCAATAAACCCTCCCTGTGTGTGCACTGCTGTCATTCCCCATCAATAGCATGCAGATTGAGTCCTATGTGTACACACACACACACACAAAACTACTGTCCATGTTTTTCTAATTGTGTTAGTGGACCTGGGTTAAAGAAAGGTAAATGGTAGGCTATATGGATTGGTTGTAGTCTCTATTTCCATCCCAAGGGCATCAGAGGGGCCCATCCCCAGGTTCTGGCGCTGCTGACTGGGGATCCGCTTATCAGCTGGGTGGTACAGCAAACATGTCATCAACATGTCTCTCCTACAGGTAGGCTAGCTAATTTGGGGGTGGGAATACCCTCTGACGTTTTTGCACATAGGTTAGCCTATGAAAAATACAGTATTACATGTTAATAATGCATTTTATCAAGATGATCGTGCATTAGGCTGCCCTATTCTTTTCTAGCACTGCATCTCGTGATCAGTAATTCACCTTGTAAACCTCCCACACCTGCACTCAGGGTCAAGTTCACCTCCACCTCCTCCCCTTCACCTTGTTGACCCTCCTCCGTCTCTCCTTCTCTCTCTCTCTCTCTCTCTCTCTCTCAGCCCCACGCACGTTCTGTCTGTTTCGATCTGTTCCTGCTTTATAAGGTCAAAGGTCATACAACTGCTGATCCTATTAGTTTGGAGTGTTGTCTGTTATCGATGGGTTGTGTGTGTGTGTGTGTGTGTGTGGGGGGGGGGGGTGTAGGAGGGAGGCTTTTTTAGCTTCTCCTCCTTACTCATCTGCTGAGGGGACGTTTTTTGGGGGTGGGAAAGAAAGCAGTCTTCAGCTGGTTGTGGTTATGAAATGATGTGATGTCGAATTTGACTGGTGTTCTATGGAGACTGTTGACAGAACAGTGGGGACTAGCCTATCCCTGCACCTTGTTGTCAGCGACTAGAATGCCGACAGGAGTGGACAGAGTTTGGTTAGATAAACGATTCTAATCTAGCTGAACATCGTAGACTTGTACGTAGCTAATGTGGCCCATGAATTCAGAGAGGCGTCGTGCCTTAACCCAGCGATGATTTGGTGTTGGCATTAACCCTGGCTTCACTGGGAAACGCTTCAGCGTATCATCAGTCATGGAGCAATCTCTTTTGTTAGTGTAAGCCAAGCATTTCTGCAATGCCTCGTCAGTGGGTTGCTCTAATTATATTCTTGCACCGCTAGTCATGCATGGAAATAGCGTTACACACAGCCATTTCGGCGGTAGAAATGCACGCAAACAATGCATTTTTGGGTTGAGGTCCGGCCTACGGGCTTTAATGTCGGCCTCCGGCTCCCTCAGTGGTCTGAAATGACTTCCTTTCCCCATATTTTGTCCGTCGTCTTGATCTGAACGGATCTGAAAGAAACAGGACAGGTCAAAGCCAGCCTGGGTCTCCGCCACATTGCTTTCCCCTGTCCAGAGTTTTCGGATCATTTTGCTTAAATTTGGTGTGCATGTCTGCGTGTGTGTCTGTGCGTGCGTGTCTGTGTGTGTGTCTGTGTGTGTCTGCGTGTGTGTCTGCAATGCATGTGTGTGTGTCTGTGTGTCTGTGTGTGTGTGTGTGTGTGTGGCGTCTTGTGAATCAGCTGTGTCTCTGCCCCCCGTCCGACCGTTCTTCCCAAAGCTAATAATACGCTGCCTGGCCACTCGTAATAAAGGCACCTGGATATCTTCAGGCCATTTTCTTCTTCTCATTCTTCGTCTTCTTCTTCTTCTTCTTCTGCTTCTTCTTCCTTTATGGACCGTAGTCTTCCCCAGCACTAGCTCTGTCGGCACCGTGGACATTTCTGACATTTTGTACACAGCTGTGCAGAATTTAAGACTTGCCACTTAAATCTGGCAGGGGCCTGTTGCTTTAGGGATGGCGGGGATGAGGCAGTGAGAGCTACTGTTGGTCTGGGGGAAATGATCAAAGCCTTGTCCTGGGAGTGGGTTTGATGGTTCAGGGACTTTGAGAGGGAGAGGGAGAGGGAGAGGGAGAGGGGGAGAGAGAGAGAGAGAGGGAGGCAGAGAGACACGCACACACACACACACACACACACACAGACACACACAGACAGACAGAGAGAGTAGTAGAGGTAGTGTAGTGTGTGTCTCATCAGACTGGTGGGTCGGTAGGCCCGGGGCCTGGTTGTGGCAGTAGCATGGCAGAGTGTCACCACACAGTGAAATCTCACCATCTTCTCTTCAGATCCCTGTCAGGGCTTTGATGTCCTCCTGCCACAGGGAGAACCCAGCCCAGTCCACCAAGACAGAGATCCCACACCAGTACAGTATAGCCATTCTAGCTAGTCGCATAGCATACAAGTATTCATACTGTCTCTTCTGATTTGCAGTTGCATCAATTTAGGATAAATGGGTTGTGGTGATTGACTCCCCTGGGGTCCGTAAGTGTTAGCAAAACCAGACCCGCGCAATGTTGACATTTAGGTTTTTTTGCGCCATCAGAATGTCGTTTTTGGATGAAGAACACATCACGTTTGTACTCGAGTATTAGATTTATTTTGCTCTTTGGTTGGTGAGCTGCTGATAATGGAATGCGAGGCAATCTGATTGGAGCACAGAGCAGTCTTTATCCCGTGTCTGTTCAGAAGGGCATTTAGGCTCCTGCTGAAAGGTTCTACGCACACAAGGGCAAAACAAAGTAAAACTCATTTGAGTTTTTCCCAGAATGCGTGGAGCCATGGATAACCTGTGTCTCTGTTGAGTGGAATCAAGGTTTTAAAGAGAAAATGTGGACTTTAAAAGCCTAGTGTGTGTGTGTGTGTGTGTGTGTGTGTTCCCCTGTGTGTGTGTGTTCCCGTGTGTGTGTGTGTGTGTGTGTGTTCCTGTGTGTGTGTGTGTGTGTGTGTGTTTGTTCCAGTATGTGTGTGTGTGTGTGTTCCCGTGTGTGTGTGCCCATGTGCCCATGTGCCCATTTCGCCACAAAGGGAGTAGTCACGTGTTGAGTTGTGGTTTGGCACACCGACATGCTGCAACAATTACGTGATGTTACAGAGTCGGAATCAATTCCAGTCATTAAGGTTGCGACGGAGAGGAATTCACTGTTCGTACGCTAATGGAAGTGTGTATCTGTCTCCCAGGTTTGTTTACATTCTGCAGTTTGTGTAGACAGCAAGTACGGACTTGCGTAGCGTATCGAGAATCAGGTGGCAGAACAGTGAACTGTCAACTGAACTTCAAGGGAGTTCTGCAGCTCTGAACTCGACAGATGGAAACAGCTTCTTTCTCCTGGAGAGGAATCTAGGGGGTCTCTTCCGGTTCCGTCTCGATCTAAATAAGTCACGCACACACACACTCTCACACACACTCTCACACAGGCTCTCATACACACACTCACACACACACACACTCACACACACACTCACACACACACACACACATACACACACACACACACACACTCTCACACACACACTCTCACACACACTCTCTCACACACACACACACACACACACACACTCAACACACTCTCACACACACTCTCACACACACTCTCACACACACTCACACACACTCTCACACACACTCTCTCACATACACTCTCACACACACTCTCACACACACTCTCACACACACTCTCACAAACACTTTCACAAACTCTCACACACACTCACACACACACACACACACACACACACACACACACACATACACACACTCTCACACACACTCACACACACACACACTCTCACACACACTCTCACAAACACTTTCACACACAAACTCTCACACACACTCACACACACACACACACACACACACACACACATACACACACATACACACACACTCACTCTCACACACACTCACACACACACATCTACACACACACACAGACTCCTTCTATTGTGTCTCTAAACCAGACTTGTCTGAATGTGTATTATTCTCCCATCGTGATCACCGCTCTCCCCTGCTTTCTGTTCAGTAATTAGCGGCTAAGTGCTTGGGCGAGCGCTCCTCGACCTCACGGTCAAATAACAACAGAAGACGCCGCCGTGCCTCGTCACCCACTCACGGTAAACACCGGCGCGTCCTCCTCCACGTCTCAGCCCGGCTACCGTGGCGACCACTCGTCTGTAGAGCTCTCCTCGCGCCCCCTCAGCGCCCGTCTCTCGGTGAATAACTCAGACGTCAGTGAACAACCGATCCTTTTATATACCGTAGCGTAAGCTACATCCAGTCAGGCTACAGACCTACCTGCGCACATACGCACACGCTCACACACACTGGCTCAACCCAAAGAGGGCTGCTTTGAAGCGTCAGATGGTAGAGGTTAATATGGAATCTCCGTAATGCATACCTTCTGTACATATGGCATTGCTCCGTACGGTCTGTGCCTGCACCGCTTTCATATACGTGCGTGCAGTCAGAGTTCAATGTTTTTAACGTTGTATTTCTTTTGTGTGTGTGTGTGTGTGTGTGCCCCTGTTATGTGAGAGATGTGACCAAGCCTGTTGTTGAATTCCACAGTGGTAAAATGGAGGATTGTTGATGAAATGTTGAGAATGGAGATGGATGTGTCAGCCTTGTTCTCTGGGCCTCGCTCTGGGAATCAGATATGTTTCTTCAGGAGGACTGAGGGTGATAGAGGTTATCAAAGGTAATATGCCCTACACACACACACACACACACACACACACACACACACACACACACACACACGCGCATCAGATATGTGTGGTCCTACCAGATATATGCTCTGATTAATGCAGACCATCTCATCTGTCATCCCAATCAATGTGTCGAATGGATGAGGAACGCACACACACACACACACACACACACACTCTGTTGCTGACAGATTGTTCTGGTATTGCATGCATGGAATAGGCAGATATAGATCTGGAGGCTTCCATTTGAACATAAATGCAGTCAGATATATTAGTCATTAGTCAGTCAAATATAGCTTAGAAAAGAAAGAAAAAAATTCTAGTTATTCAGTAAATACTTTTATAAAGAGTCTCGTTCAGATATGAAATCGACTTCACAAGAGATGGCTGGTTGCAGTGCCAGAGATCGATAGAGGAGATGTTCTCTTTGTAATATGGCTGGGATCCCTTTTTTCAAATATTTTCTACCCTGCCTAGTGTTCCTGTTGTTGCTGAGTCTTGGAGCTCTGCCTAGGTATTTTCCAGGTCAGTGTCAGACACTCCATGGAATGTGGCCGCAATTCCGGAATTCTGTTTCCACACAGAGGGAAAGGGGATGGGGGGGGCGGGGGGGGCTTGTGCTGCCTCGGTCCTGAGTTCTGGTGAACAGAGGCACACACACACGTATAAACAAAAGAAGCCTACTATAGGTAGTGCAACACGGATACTACATGTTGTATACTTCAGCGTCCCCTAAACGTCTCTGCAGGCAGCAGCTGTGTTTGTACGCCCAGGTGTTTCGCTGGGTTAATATTTGGTTAATCTCTCGCCTCAGATCCTGCAGGATTGTTTAGCTCCCTCTCTTTCATCCATCCATCTCCCTGATCTGTATTCCTCCGCCGTATCTCTCTATCATTAACCTTCAGTGGAGGAGAGAAGGGGTTGGGGGGGGGGGGGGGCAGGCTCACCTCAGTCTGGCCTCGTTTGGTTTTATTTACGCCCAGACACCCATCTAACCTCATGTGTAACACACACACACACACACACACGCACACCGGCGCTGCTACTGACAACTAGTAAACACCCCTCCTCCTCCTCCTCCGCGGCGGCGGCGGGCCTCTGGGTAGAGGTGGCCCCTGTTAGAGGGGACGTCTGTGGAGGGCTGTTTTTCCCCCAAGAGCTCTCGGCAAGTCAAAGCCTGCCGTCCTCAAAGCAGGACGGGAACACCGGGCCCCACGGAATGGTCTCTGAGGAGCCCCCCCTCCCTCCCCCTCGGAACTAGGAAACCGGAACCATGGAACCGAAACCGCCCCCCTCCGTTGGAAGTATTCCAAACACACTTGACACTATGTCGCCGTAGAACATTCCACACACACACACACACACACACACCGACACGCCGGGTTTAGTAGAACCTTCTAAAACACAACAGACACACACACACACACACACACACACACTTCTCTAGAGACCTGCTGGAGTTTTTTTTTTTTTTTTTGCCTCGAGGTTCCACAACAAAAGAAGAAGTGTACCTAGGGAGAAGTTGAGAACAGGTAAATGGATGTAGGGGGGAAAAAACAAACCCCTTTTTCCAGCGCGCTGCCGTCCCAAATCCTGTGCTCTTCAGCGGGGGCGGAGGACAGCGGACCTCTCTCTCTCTCTCTCTCTGTATGTGGAGCATCCAGCCCCACCTCCTCCAGCCTGAGTGTTAATCAGAAGCTGCTTATGACCACTACTTACCTTTTTAATGGGGACTTAAAGGTGCCATCCATCAGAGGCCTGTTACCACGACTACCAGCTACAGCGTGGCTAATGAAGACTGATGGGGCTTATCATCAACCTTCTCCTCTCCCTCTCCTCTCCTCCTCTCCTCTCCTCTCCTCTCCCTCTCCCTCTCCCTCTCCCTCCCCTCTCCTCTCCTCCTCTCCTCTCCTCCTCTCCTCTCCCTCTCCTCTCCTCTCCTCTCCTCTCCTCTCCTCTCCTCTCCTCTCCTCTCCTCTCCTCTCCTCTCCTCTCCTCTCCTCTCCTCTCCTCTCCTCTCCTCTCCTCTCCTCTCCTCTCCTCTCCTCTCCTCTCCTCTCCTCTCCTCTCCTCTCCTCTCCCTCTCCCTCTCCCTCTCCCTCTCCCTCTTCCCCTCCCCTCCCCTCCCCTCTCCCTCTCCCTCTCCTCCTCTCCTCTCCCTCTCCCTCTCCTCCTCCTCTTCTCCTGCCCACCCCCTCCAGACGTGCGTCAGACCCCCCCAGGGTGTTGGCTGTAGGGCCTAGTGTTTGGAGCGGTCCTGGAGGGAGGACAAGCCTTAACAGTAGGGTCCCTGGGGTAGTGCCCTGTGTGTGTATGTGTGTGTGTGTTGGTTCTATGGGCCAGGTAACACTGGGTCCGTCTGCTCGTGGTCTTTATATAGCAGCCAGCGGGGCTGGGCCCGGGGAGAGGCCTGATGGCGCCGGGGCGTTCACTGGGCCAAACACCCAGGAGGAGGCGGGGGAGAGGGGGAGGAGGCAGGGGAGGGGGGAAGGGTCTGTGTGTATGCGCACACACAGACCTCCATATGTGAATCGTGTCACTGTGTGTATGCTAACTACGCACGGGCGCAACACGGAGCCCCTCTGTCCCTCTGTCCCTCTGTCCCTCTGTCACCTAGAACCAGTCACTTCCTGCTTTAACCCCCTCTTCTGGGACCCCCCCCCCCCCCCCCCATTCTCGATTCAGACACACACACACACACACACACACACTGACGGCAGGGGCTCCCAAACAGACGCACACAGCAGTGTTTCCTCCAGGAATTTTTACAATGGTGGCGGGTAGTGCTGACCGCGCGCCCGCGATTTTTCCGCGTGCACGCGCATGAAACGCGCACGCGCGCTCAAAACAACGACGTAATTTCAGCCAAAACTCGAGGA
>NC_137689.1:50085823-50090823 GCF_963989245.1 Nansenia antarctica | reverse complement strand
CAATCGCGATATCTGTCCAAATAATCGCAATTCGATTTTTCCCCCAAATCGTGCAGCCCTAACACACACACACACACACACACACACACACACACACACACACACACACACACACACACACACACACACACACACACACACACACACACACACACACACACACACACACACACCAGGGTTTCCGTTAGAAAAATTTGCCGTCGGACATCGTGTCCGGGACGAATTCGATTTACCGGACAAACGTGATATATTCCGGTCATCATATTAAAATATAATAAAAATTTTTTTTTTCAAAATCATATTTCTTTTTTTCAAATCTAATATAGCTGTTTGTCGCGGTGATTACTGTTGTGTAGCGGCCTATATATGCCATTTAATGTCTATTTCTCATCCGATACGATTAGATGCGAGCTATATAATATATAATAATATAACATGATTTGACGCATGCGCGCTATGCCATGCGTCAAATCCAGCGCTGAACGGGCGCCTCACTGGGAACTGAACAGACAGCATCGATCAATGAACGGACTCCACATTACGTTAACTGAAGTTTGTTAAATTGTTTGGGATTAATGTGAGTTTTCTATTTTCTCTTTCCAGTTTTACCCTTTTTTTTAAATCAATAAAACAACGTCATTTCTATAACCAGGTCTCGCTGGTTGGGAAGGCATTTCGTTTAGCTCGGGAGTATGACAATGGGAAGAACATAACTGTATAACTGAATGACAACAAATGCATGAGTAATGAGTAAAACAATGTCACTTTTATAGTATGTTGTTTAACTTGCCGTTCGGTCGCCATGGCTCTAGTGTGTGTAGCAGCTTCAGCTAGCTGGCTAGAAACTTCTAGGGGTGCGTTCGTAAACACGCTCTGAGAGCGCCGGAGCGCACGCTGGCTTCGATGTCACAGAGCGACCGAGTCGTTCGATTGGACGAGAGGCGTTCCGCGAGTGCTGATCGGATTTCCAGAGCGTGTTTACGAACGCACCCATAGATGGGAAATCAAGAAACCGTATTACTATGGTGGACGGGTTGGCAGGGTTGCCAGATAGGCATGGGTTACCGCCGAATGGGCTACTGTGTTTAAGCGGTAATAGACTGGTTAAGCTGTAATCCCATCTGGCATCAATCCCATGTGGCACTTGTGCGCTGTTTCGCATAGGCCGGCCTACACATTAGGAGTCATCATCATGCCGGTGTCAAATCATATCATAATAAAAGAAATACATAGCCTATATATTCGTCTTTTTTTAAATAGAAGGAATCAGAATGTGAACTTTAGCGAATTGTATTCAAAGGGAATTATTTTCACCGGACAATATGTCCGACGACTTTTCAATATGTCGGACTTCAACAACATTTACCGGACAAAGACCGGTAATTGCCGGTTAACGGAAACCCAGACACACACACACACACACACACACACACACACACACACACACACACACACACACACACACTAGGGCTGCACGATTAATCGATTTTAAATCGAAATCGCGATTTGAAATGATGCGATTAGCTAATCGCAAAGCCTGCGATTTGCCTGCGTTTTTTTTTTTTTTTTTTTTTGCTATTTAGCAGACGCTTTTAATCCAAAGCGATTTACAATTACGAATTACAGGGACATTCCCCCTGGAGTAACTGAGGGCTAAGTGCCTTACTCAAGGGCACACTAGTAGTGGTGTGGCTTCAGGCGGGATTTGAACTCACACAACCTTCCGATCACAAGTCCAACTCACTAGACCACCACTACCCGTATGGGATACGTCATACAGCGCGTCGGATTCAACGTCAATGAACGTCAACGTCAATGAACGTCAACAATGAACGTCAACAATGAACGTCAACGTCAATGAACGTCAACGTCAATGAACGCACACCAACAACATCGCACGTGAAACGCCCACGTTTCGGTAGCTAGCAATAGCAACATTCATGGTGGATAATGTACCTGCCCTTTTCCAAACAGCTTCCAATTAAGCTTTCCTAGATGGTTGTGTGAAACAAACCACCTGAGTCAGGTTAGTAATGCTCCATCACATGTTTTAATCTGAAGCTTGATTTTAAAGCAACCCAACTTTAAAGCAACCCAATGTAAGTTTAGTTCTTTCACTCGTAGCTCGGGCTGTGGGGGTGCTAGAGGAGGGAGCTTCTAAGTCCCCTAAAGACGTACAAACAAACTGCACGTTGATACGACCTTCCTAGCCGGAGATATGGTCACACTTCACAAAAACTTCCTTTTTTTTTTTTTTTTTTTTTTTTTGCTATTTAAAAAAATAATAATCGCAAATTAATCGCAATCGCGATATCTGTCCAAATAATCGCAATTCGATTTTTCCCCCAAATCGTGCAGCCCTAACACACACACACACACACACACACACACACACACACACACACACACACACACACACACACACACACACACACACACCAGGGTTTCCGTTAGAAAAATTTGCCGTCGGACATCGTGTCCGGGACGAATTCGATTTACCGGACAAACGTGATATATTCCGGTCATCATATTAAAATATAATAAAATTTTTTTTTTTCAAAATCATATTTCTTTTTTTCAAATCTAATATAGCTGTTTGTCGCGGTGATTACTGTTGTGTAGCGGCCTATATATGCCATTTAATGTCTATTTCTCATCCGATACGATTAGATGCGAGCTATATAATATATAATAATATAACATGATTTGACGCATGCGCGCTATGCCATGCGTCAAATCCAGCGCTGAACGGGCGCCTCACTGGGAACTGAACAGACAGCATCGATCAATGAACGGACTCCACATTACGTTAACTGAAGTTTGTTAAATTGTTTGGGATTAATGTGAGTTTTCTATTTTCTCTTTCCAGTTTTACCCTTTTTTTTAAATCAATAAAACAACGTCATTTCTATAACCAGGTCTCGCTGGTTGGGAAGGCATTTCGTTTAGCTCGGGAGTATGACAATGGGGAGAACATAACTGTTTATTGAGAAACAATTGATAGGCAGTCTGGGATACGTATATAAAGAAATACCACAATGTCTAGATGTATAACATTTTATTGAACAGTAACAGTGCAAGCATGTAGGCTTCTGGCGTGACACGGCTAGCCTAATTTCCGTTCATATGCCTTTTATCAGATAAAATAAAATAGAATAAAACTCTTTGAAAATAAATAGGCTTTAAATTAACTTGCAATGCGTATAGGCTAATTTCCGTTCGATGTTACAGCCTAGGGCTAGGCTATGCCTTTTCTCAGATAGATAGGGGATAGCCCTGTAAGCTCATACGGGTCTGTATGTCGTCCTGAAGACCGGCTGTTAGATCATATCGCTGAAGTTTGTCTCCATCTTAGTGTAAATGTTGTCCGTTTTGTTTGTTATCCTTGTTATTGTGCGATAAAGTTAAAGCGCTCCGCTTCGGGACACCATTTTCAGCTGAGCACCAAACACACACACACTCGTGTAACACTGCCCGAGAGAGAAGGACCCGCCCCCTTTAGTTAGCCTATAGCCTATAGGCTAACTAAAGGGGGCGGGTCCTTCTCTCTCGGGCAGTGTTCTGTGTGTGTGTTTGGTGCTCAGCTGAAAATGGTTAGAGGGAATTATTTTCACCGGACATTTATGTCCGACGAGTTTTCAACTTGTCGGACTTCCACTAATTTTACCGGACAAAGACCGGGAATTACCGGTTAACGGAAACCCTGACACACACACACACCTACCTCTGTGGGGATGGATTTGCCAGGCTGCTGATGCAGTCTGGGGAGCACCTGTTGGGAGTTGAGAGGTCAAAGTTTACACTCTTATGTCACTCATGAAGAGAAGAGACCTGCTGGGTCACTCTCTCTCACACACACACACACCTGTCCTGTTTGGACAGGTGTCGGACAGGTGCAGCGCAGGCCGGCGCTATCGTGCGTTCCTCTGCATCCTGTTGAGTGTGTGCCCTGGTATGTGGCCTGGTGATTGATGGCCTTGTTGCCTTGGCCTGTGAGCGTAGACCTGCTATTGGTTCAAGATGTGTCAGAGTGGAAGAAAAAAACATCTGTCATGCCAGTAGTAGTTTCTCCTTAATCCTTTGACGTGTTTGTCTTGAAAAGCCAGAACCTTTCCTTGTGTGTCCGTGGTACGTTCTGGTGACACAGAGGTAGGAGGGGAGGCGGTGGGACTCTCAGGGAGGCAGGCAGGGAGGGAGGGAGGGGGGCAGGCAGGGAGGGAGGGAGGGAGGCAGGCAGGGAGGGGGGGAGGGAGGGAGGCAGGCAGGCAGGCAGGCAGGGAAGGAGGGAGGGAGGGGGGCAGGGAGGGAGGGAGGGGGGCAGGCAGGGAGGGAGGGAGAGAGGGTCTGTCAGCCACCAGAGGCCCTGGTGCTCCTCCGGTTCTCATGTTTTTCTGCATTTTCCAGCCCCCAAAACACACACACACACACACACCCCAGACAGACCTTCCCATGAGCCAAGTTTGGTCAGCTGTTCTCACGGCCAGCTGCGTCAAAGTCGGGCATGTGTGGTAATCGGGGGGCCCTCCATGTAGTATCCCCCTCCCCCCCCTCCTCTTGTGTCAGCCAGGGGAACAGGGGAGGGTGGGCAGCAACAGCTGGATGAGCACCACAACACTCGACCTCAACACCCCACCTCAACACTCCACCTCAACCCTCCACCTCAACCCTCCACCTCAACCCTCCACCTCAGCACCCCACCTCAGCACTCCACCTCAACACTCCATCTCAACACTCCACCTCAACACTCCACCTCAACCCTCCACCTCAACACCCCACCTCAACACTCCACCTCAACACTCCACCTCAACACTCCACCTCAACCCTCCACCTCAACACCCCACCTCAACACCCCACCTCAACACCCCACCTCAACACCCCACCTCAACACTCCACCTCAACACTCCACCACAACACCCCACCTCCACACTCCACCTCAACACCCCACCTCAACACCCCACCTCAACACCCCACCTCAACACCCCACCTCAACACTCCACCTC
>NC_137689.1:50065823-50080823 GCF_963989245.1 Nansenia antarctica | reverse complement strand
ACACCTCTACTCTACACACCACCTCTACTCTACACACCACCTCTACTCTACACACCTCTACTCTACACACCACCTCTACTCTACACACCTCTACTCTACACACCACCTCTACTCTACACACCACCTCTACTCTACACACCACCTCTACTCTACACACCACCTCTACTCTACACACCACCTCTACTCTACACACCACCTCTACTCTACACACCACCTCTACTCTACACACCACCTCTACTCTACACACCAGCCTCTACTCTACACACCACCTCTACTCTACACACCACCTCTACTCTACACACCACCTCTACACACCACCTCTACTCTACACACCACCTCTACACACCACCTCTACACACCACCTCTACACACCACCTCTACTCTACACACCTCTACTCTACACACCTCTACTCTACACACCACCTCTACTCTACACACCTCTCTACTCTACACACCACCTCTACACACCACCTCTACACACCACCTCTACTCTACACACCACCTCTACTCTACACACCACCTCTACTCTACACACCACCTCTACTCTACACACCACCTCTACACACATACATTTTTTTTAAATTTTGCAGACGCCTTTATCCAAAGCGACTTACAACAAATACATTTGTCTCAGTAAGTAAGTGAATCATCTATCAGTCATCGTAACAAAACGTAATCTATCCTAGGATATGGGGCCGTTGGCAATTAGAAGAATGAAGAAGTACTTCTTTTTTTTCCTTTCTTTTAAAAAAATAAATAAATACATGTATTTATAGTAGAGAAACTGTACAAGGGGGTAGTGGGGGGATGAGGAGGTCTTTAGGAGGGGCAGTTAAGATGTAGCCTGAAGAGACGGGTCTTCAACCTACGGCAGAAGTAACCATATACATTGGCTAACCTGCGAGAGGTGCAATACTCAATACGCAAGGCTCATATGATTGGCTCCCCCTCTCTCTCTCTCTCTCTCTCTCTCTCTCTCTCTCTCTCTCTCTCTCTCTCTCTCTCTCTCTCTCTCTCTCTCTCTCTCTCTTGTCATTACGGATGCATGGATTCAGCGGCTTTTGTGTCCCATTGTCGCACCGGATGCATTCAGGGGTATCGGTAACCATGGAGACGGGAGGTTCCGATTGTTTGCCGCGTCTCAGTACCTCGAGGGCTGTTCCTCCACCTCCACTCTCCTCTCTCCCTCTGGACCCGACAGGAGAGGAGAAGGACGCAGGTGAAAGGTCGGCTCGGTCCAAGCCCTCCGACGCGGGTCTGCTTTTTTTTTATTTTTATAAACCAGTCAGATAGAAAGATTGTTGAATTTCTAATCTGAGCTTCCCACTTACCTGGGTGAAGCACTGATCCAGAGCCAGTTGTTCTCCACTCCAGCTCATGATGAAGTCTAGATGCGTGGTCTACAGTGCCACAGGGTAACTGATCTGGGACCGGTCGCTAACTAAATAGCCTCGGGACCGTAATCAATGGGCCTATTGATGGTTCTCTGGCCCCGCCTACCGTTTCCTCTCCCCCAAGGCTTGGTGTGTGTCTCTATGGGGAAGAGATTAGGGCCTCCATTGTGGTCCAGTGTACACACACACACAGGCACACACACACACAGGCACACACACACACAAAGCACACACACACACACACAAAGCACACCTAGGCTGAGAGGCACTCACTCACGCCTCACTGCACAGCTTTGGAGGGTGACACGGACAGTGGAATGAGGTGTGTGTGTGTGTGTGTGTGTGTGTGTGTTAAATGAAGGCTCCGGTCACAAAGAGAATGACCCCCTCTGGCCGCTCGTCTCAACGGGCAACGTCCAGACCACCTCTGGCATGGCGGGGTCCTTAGACTGGGCCTCCGGAGGGGGGGGGGGGGGAGGCTGCTGCTCTTTACAGACCCAGAGGCCAGCCCAGACCCAGAGGCCAGCCCAGACCCAGAGGCCAGCCCAGACTGAGAGGCCAGCCCAGACCCAGAGGCCAGCCCAGACCGAGAGGCCAGCCCAGACTGAGAGGCCAGCCCAGACTGAGAGGCCAGCCCAGACTGAGAGGCCAGCCCAGACTGAGAGGCCAGCCCAGACCCAGAGGCCAGCCCAGACCCAGAGGCCAGCCCAGACTGAGAGGCCAGCCCAGACCCAGAGGCCAGCCCAGACCCAGAGGCCAGCCCAGACTGAGAGGCCAGCCCAGACCCAGAGGCCAGCCCAGACTGAGAGGCCAGCCCAGACTGAGAGGCCAGCCCAGACTGAGAGGCCAGCCCAGACTGAGAGGCCAGCCCAGACCCAGAGGCCAGCCCAGACCCAGAGGCCAGCCCAGACTCGGCCCAGACTAGAACGCTCTCTCCCCTTCTCCCATAAACGGAGCCATGTCTAACTGTTTGGCGCCAGACTGAACTCAGCAGCAGTGGAAGGGATGAATCGTCTTTTACGCCCAGTGTGCTGGGTGTATTATGGGCTGTATTATGGGCTGTATTGGTAGTGAAGGGGTTAAGTCTGGTTGCCGTGCAGTGTGCTGGGTGTATTATGGGCTGTAGTGGTAGTGAAGGGGTTAAGTCTGGTTGCAGCGTGCTGGGTGTATTATGGGCTGTGTTGGTAGTGAAGGGGTTAAGTCTGGTCGCCGTGCAGTGTGCTGGGTGTATTATGGGCTGTAGTGGTAGTGAAGGGGTTAAGTCTGGTTGCCATGCAGTGTGCTGGGTGTATTATGGGCTGTATTATGGGGTGTATTAGTAGTGAAGGGGTTAAGTCTGGTTGCCGTGCAGTGTGCTGGGTGTATTATGGGCTGTGTTGGTAGTGAAGGGGTTAAGTCTGGTCGCCGTGCAGTGTGCTGGGTGTATTATGGGCTGTATTGGTAGTGAAGGGGTTAAGTCTGGTTGCCGTGCAGTGTGCTGGGTGTATTATGGGCTGTAGTGGTAGTGAAGGGGTTAAGTCTGGTCGCCGTGCAGTGTGCTGGGTGTATTATGGGCTGTAGTGGTAGTGAAGGGGTTAAGTCTGGTTGCCGCGTGCTGGGTGTATTATGGGCTGTGTTGGTAGTGAAGGGGTTAAGTCTGGTCGCTGTGCAGTGTGCTGGGTGTATTATGGGCTGTAGTGGTAGTGAAGGGGTTAAGTCTGGTTGCCGTGCAGTGTGCTGGGTGTATTATGGGCTGTATTATGGGGTGTATTGGTAGTGAAGGGGTTAAGTCTGGTTGTCGTGCAGTGTGCTGGGTGTATTATGGGCTGTGTTGGTAGTGAAGGGGTTAAGTCTGGTTGCCGTGCAGTGTGCTGGGTGTATTATGGGCTGTGTTGGTAGTGAAGGGGTTAAGTCTGGTTGCCGTGCAGTGTGCTGGGTGTATTATGGGCTGTGTTGGTAGTGAAGGGGTTGAGTCTGGTTGCCGTGCAGCGTGCTGGGTGTATTATGGGCTGTGTTGGTAGTGAAGGGGTTAAGTCTGGTTGCCGTGCAGTGTGCTGGGTGTATTATGGGCTGTGTTGGTAGTGAAGGGGTTAAGTCTGGTTGCCGTGCAGCGTGCTGGGTGTATTATGGGCTGTGTTGGTAGTGAAGGGGTTAAGTCTGGTTGCCGTGCAGTGTGCTGGGTGTATTATGGGCTGTGTTGGTAGTGAAGGGGTTAAGTCTGGTTGCCGTGCAGCGTGCTGGGTGTATTATGGGCTGTATTATGGGGTGTATTGGTAGTGAAGGGGTTAAGTCTGGTTGTCGTGCAGTGTGCTGGGTGTATTATGGGCTGTGTTGGTAGTGAAGGGGTTAAGTCTGGTTGCCGTGCAGTGTGCTGGGTGTATTATGGGCTGTGTTGGTAGTGAAGGGGTTAAGTCTGGTTGCCGTGCAGCGTGCTGGGTGTATTATGGGCTGTATTATGCAAGCTGTGGAGCAGAGAGAGGAAGAGAGGAAGTGCATTACAGAATGCTGAGCTCAGGGTTCTGGCACGCTGCCAAGCCTCTACACACACACACACACACACACACACACACACACACTGCTCAGCTGAGGGCTTTCCAAGCTTCCCACAAGCCCAGCGGTCTCCTCCTCTGTTTAGGAATTCTCTCTGCCTCTCACTCCCTCCCTATTGCTCTCCCTCCCTCCCTCCCTCCCTCCCTCTCTCTCTCACCCCCTCCCTGTTCATGCAACAGCTTTTGCTCTCTCTCTCTGTCTCTCTCTCTCTCTTTCTTTCTCTTACGTCAGCAGTTCAGCTCTGGGCCAGGCATGACTGAGGCTGGGCCATGCAGGGGAGTGCCGTGTGTGTGTGTATGTGTATGTGTGTGTGTGTGTGTTTGTGTGTGTGTGTGTGTGTACATGTGTCTGTACTTTGCAAAGGAGGGGGGAGAGGCGTAGGTGGTGTGTGTGTGTGTGTGTGTGTGTGTGTGTGTGTGTGTGTGTGTGTGTGTGAAACGTGATCCTCTGTGTTGTTGCGCTGTTTCATTGCTATTGCTCTCTCTCTCCTTCTCTCTCTCTCTCTGCCTCTCTCTGCCTCTCTCTCTCTCTCTATCTCTCTCTCTTTATGTGTCTCTCTCTCTCTTTTTCTCTCTCTCCCTCTCTATCTCCTTCTCTCTCTCTCTCTCTTTCTGTGTCTCTCTCTCTCTCTCTCTCTCTCTCTCTCTCTCTTCAGCTCCAGTAATCATGCTGCTGCTACCTTGAAGGAAGCATGTTCCCCCTCTCCTCCTACCTTTTCCACCCCCTCTCTCCTCCATTTCTTTTCACTCTTCTTGTCAAGGTCTCTGTTCATTTTCTTCTTTTCTCTCTCCCTCTCTCTCTCTCTCTCTCTCTCTCTCTCTCTCTCTCTCTCTCTCTCTCTCTCTCTCTCTCTCTCTCTCTCTCTCTCTCTCTCTCTCCCCCCCTGCTGTGTTCTGTTAGTCAGGTTTTCCAGTAAGTCAGTTGGGGTGTGTGTGAACTCCCCCAAATTAAGAGAAGCGAAACCTCTGTGTGTGTGTGTGTGTGTGTGTGTGTGTGTGTGTGTGTGTGTGTGTGTATGCGTGTGTCTCCGAGACGTTCCCGTGTGACATCTGGCTGTATATTCTTCTGCAATATTCTGATGAAGCACATTTCTGAGGTGCCAGGAACTTCTAGTCAGAACAGTTTCTCCTGCCGTCACCGGAGCTGTGATGAATCCCACATGGTGGAGGAGAGGCAGCCCAGATCTGTCAAGGCAGACGGCCTCTCTGCGTCTGGCTCAGCTTCTAACCCACCCTCCTACCGCAGCTGACTCCTCAAAACACTGTGTGAGTGTGTGAGTGTGTGAGTGTGAGTGTGTGTGTGTGTGTGTGTGTGTGTGTGAGAGAGAGAGAGTGTGTGAGAGAGAGTGTGTGTGAGAGAGTGTGTGTGAGAGTGTGTGTGTGTGTGAGAGTGTGTGTGTGTGTGAGTGTGAGTGTGTGTGTGTGTGTGTGTGTGTGTGTGTGTGAGTGTGTGTGTGTGTGTGTGTGTGTGTGAGTGTGTGTGTGTGAGTGTGTGTGTCTCCTCTCTTCATTAATTATAAACCATTGACAGTGAGATATTGTGTGTGTGAGAGATCTCTCTCTGTGTGTGTGTGTGTGTGTGTGTGTGTGTGTGTGTGTGTGTGTAATTGTAATGCACGTTTTATTTCCTCCGAATCATTTAAACAGCCCCGAATATGAATATTCATGATCAGTTCAGTGGTAGTTTTCCCAGAGGAGTTCTCCATAGGTCTGTCTCTCCTCACGCGGCCCACCAGAGAGGCCTGTATCCTGGCCAGACGCTCTGCCACTCCCCCCCCACCCTGGAGCCCTTCCTTAGCTCTACACCACACAACCTCCTCCAATAAGGACACCTTATCTCTTCCCACCAGCTTGTCCCCCCCCCCCCCCCCATTCGCCGGCTCATTGCCACGGTAACAGAGGGTTGTCGGGACGTACCGTGGTGATGGGAGGATTTTGACGTGCGGCGCATCCAGCATAGTGTCTTGTCAGAAACAGAGTCTTGTCTATGCTGTCTGCCTCACACCCCCCCCCACACACACACACCCCCCCCCACACACACCAACCCCCCCAACCATGTTCACAGATTCAACCTGTGTGTAAGGTTGGTTTTTAAGCCTTATGTGTGTGTGTTTGTGTGTGTGTGTGTGTGTGTTCTTGTGTGTGTGAGTTTGAGTGTGTGTGTTCTTGTGTGTATGTGTTCTTTTGTTGGTGTGTGTTCGTGTGTTCGTTCGTGTGTTTGTCTGTGTGTGTGTGTGTGTGTGTGTAGGGATGGACGGTTTCCAATTATTGAAACCGAAAAACCGTCAGAGAGTAAAACCGCGGTTTTCCGGTTAACCGAAAAATATGTAAAAAAAAAAAAAGGAGCGCCAATTTCAAATTATTGAGCCCTACTGCTACAATACACTCATGTCGAACACCATTAAAACACCGTAAGCACAGTCGCAACACATTTAGGCTACTTAGTTTCACAAATATAAGTGGAAAGGCAGACTTTTGTGAGCTACACCATACATGAAAACACATGAACACTTAACACACCAGCTCCGCTGATCCAGGGTGCACGCCTGCACGGAAGATCATCTCTTGGAACAGCGTCTTCAAAGTTTCAGCTGCTGCTCAATGTATTTAAATATTTGAATACTGCTCAATAATCACTGAAATATTAGACTTAGAATTATGCAGTGAACATACTTAAAGCTTTTCATAAAAACCACATGCCGCGAGACTGACTCGTCCTGAACTGTCGTAAGTCAATCAACAAAGAATGCCCCATCAAAATAAAAGTGCCCATGGTAGAGCTGTCAAAATAGAGCTTTCAAAATAAATGTACTAATACAGATAGAGATAAATACAGAACTACCTTTGCGTCACTTAGTGACCGCGTATCTTCTGAGACATGCGTTCTGTCATCACTTTCAGTAGCGCCTTCACACACAGTGGCGCTGTGCACAAACACTCTTGATCCGTATAGCTCTTGTTTTATTATATTGTGGTTTAGTAAATACTGCACTTGGAGTTACATTCAATGCATGATTTGTGCTATAGAACAAATAAAGTTTGATTGATTGATTGATATCAAATCAAATCACATTTTATTTCTATAGCGCATTTCTCACAAAAGTGACCCAATGCGCTTTACAGAGAGCAGCGAAAATGATCTTATTAAATGTAAGCGAGTAATTGTAAAAAAACTTTCCTATCTACCAATAACTGAAGGCAACTATCTTTCCCATGGAGTGATTCGTTACCCTTAAATATAATCCCAATTAGATATTAATCCTCAGTTATTCTTCACAACTGACCAAACCTCTCACTCATTGCGCGGCAGATTCAGACTGTATCATTGTTATTTTCACACACGACAAACATGTGACATGTTCCAGTTTTATTCTTATTCTATTTTATTCTTCTAAAAAAAAAAAAAAAAACGGTTTCAGACGGTTTTGATAAAAAACCGTTTCTATTTTTATAAACCCCGGTTTTCGGTTTAACCGAAAAACCGTCCATCCCTAGTGTGTAGTGATTGTTGTGAAAACAGAGCTGTGCTGCAGCTGTGCTTCTGATGCCTACCGCCATTCCTCTACACCAGCCCTGTTTATGCTTAACTGACAGGACCTCACACACACACACACACACACACACACACACACGCAGACACACACACACACAGTAAGTCTACAAAATACACACACACACACACACTATTTCTCTCCACACATACAATCAAATGTCACGACACACACACACACACACAGAGACACAGACAGCTGTGTGTGTGTCGTAGGGTAGGGCACCTGTGTGTGTGTCGTAGGGTAGGGCACCTGTGGGTGTGTCGTAGGGTAGGGCACCTGTGGGTGTGTCGTAGGGTAGGACACCTGTGTGTGTGTCGTAGGGTAGGGCACCTGTGTGTGTGTCGTAGGGTAGGGCACCTGTGTGTGTGTCGTAGGGTAGGGCACCTGTGGGTGTGTCGTAGGGTAGGGCACCTGTGTGTGTGTCGTAGGGTAGGGCACCTGTGTGAGTGGCTGGTTGGCGGGCGGTGTGACCTCACCTCTATGGCGCCCCCATGTACGCTCGACCTTACCTCCATGGTGGCAGTAGTGGACGGTGGTTTGAAGGGTATACATCCCTGTTCTATGGCTGGACCTCACCTTAATCATGGTGGCAATGGCATCAATCTAGCAGTTAAATAAAGGGGGATGGGTTCATGGTTAACCCAATCAAACATAAGTCTATCATCCCCTATTCACTGGGAATGTCCCCAATAGGATTAGGATCAGGTATGCGGCTCATGGAGAATGGAGAGAATTAGATTTTCCTTAAGGCATGCGCTTCCGTGAGACGGAAAAAAACTAAAAACATGGTGGTCTCTGGTCTGGGGTGGCCTAGGTCCCTACGTCGACCCCCCCCCCCCCCACACACACACACACCAACTCTCTGAGAAGCTTGTTGTTTCCACCTAGGCTAGGCTAACACAGCGTAGGTCGTGACGGTGTGTGTGTGTGGACCGGTGTGCGAACAGTGAACTCTGTCCGAGTCGGTGAAAGCCAGCGTACGGACGAGACCGCAGCCCCCCCCCCCCCCCCCTCACGCGTGACGTCCTGCAGAGCGACAGATTTCCCCCCCCCCCCCCCCCCGGAAAATAGCCCTACTTTCGAAAAAAGACGCAGCAAAACTGATTAGCTCGCTGCTCGGTGGCTAGCCTGTCTCCTGCTGGTGAATGTTGTCTCTGTGTCATGCAGCTGAGGTGGGGGGGACGGCGGTGGCGTCGGGGGCTATTTTAGTTCTTCCCCTCTCGATATGATTAAGGCTCGTCGTGTAGAATGTGTCTTATTTTCCCCGGTCTGCTCAGAGGCAGGACGTTAGACGCCCCCGGGTCCGTTTCGCTCGCTCACACACACACACACACACCGGCGCACACGGTGTGTTCACCCCTCGTGCGTTTGGGTGGTCTTTGGCGGAAAATAAACAGGACTATTAGCGGAGTGTGCCAACGCAGGTGTTTGTGTGCATAATGTGTGTGTAAAGCTCCATGTTTAATAGTTGAATGAATGTGTGTTTATGGGGTTTTATGCTATAGCCTATAGGTGTTTCCACTCGTGTGTGTGTGTGTGTGTGTGTGTGTGTGTGTGTGTGTGTGAGTGAGAGTGTGTGTGTGTGAGATTTATAGCGTGTGTGAGTGGTCTGGTTTCTGGGACAGCGGTGCAGTGTTAGGACCCGAGCTAAATTTGTCCTCTCCTGTTCCACTGAAAAGTTACTATGCCCACAAAAACACACATGCTTTATAACCCCTACACACGCACATGCACACACACACACACGCGCGCTACCACCCGGTCTCCCACCCCGCAGCCTCAAAGCGGAGCCCCGATCGTCACGCAAGCGAGAACATCAAGCTCTTTTTTTTAAGGCCCCGACATAAAAGTTGTCCTGGTAAGCTGAAGGTGTTTTTATAGCCGAGCCTTACGACATAAACCCTCTCCAACAGCACCTGTGTGCAGCCGTAGATTTGTGTGTCCTCTCAGAGAGAGCTGTTGGTTAAAACGCGCACACACACACACACACACACACTACACACACACGCACACCAGGGTTTCCGTTAGAAAAAATTGCCGCCGGACATCGTGTCCGGGAAGATTTCGATTTACCGGACAAACGTGATATATTCCGGACATATTAAAATATAATAAAAATATTTTTTTTCAAAATTATATAATTTTTTTCCCAAATCTAATATAGCTGTTTGTCGTGGTGATTACTGTTGTGTAGCGGCCTATATATGCCATTTAATGTCTATTTCTCATCCGATACGATTAGATGCGAGCTATATAATATATAATAATATAACATGATTCGCATGCGCGCTATATGTCCAGCGCTGAACGGGCGCCTCTGGGAACTGAACAGACAGCATCGATCAATGAACGGACTCCACATTACGTTAACTGAAGTTTGTTAAATTGTTTGGGATTAATGTGAGTTTTCTATTTTCTCTTTCCAGTTTGACCCTTTTTTTATCAATAAAACAACGTCATTTCTATAACCAGGTCTCGCTGGTTGGGAACGCATTTCGTTTAGCTGATATGTTACGCAACCGAACAGCTTCGGGAAAACGAGTAGCAGCGCACATAGTAGTGAGCAAATACTGACTTCCACTTTTAGTCCTAGGCAAAGGTCCAACACAATCAATTATTACACGTTCAAATGGCTCCCCTATAGCAGGAATGGGATGCAATGGTGCGGGTGGAATGGATTGATTAGGCTTACCCGCCATCTGACAAGTATGGCAACAGCGGCAGTGCTTGGCAACATCCGCCTTCAGTCCGGGCCAAAAGAAATGTTTCAATATCAGCTGATACGTTTTAGTTATACCTAAATGTCCTGACCACTGGCTCTCATGTGCTACAGATAACACCTGTTGTCTATAACCCACAGGCACAACCACTTGTTTTACAGTATTCCACTCACAACCATTTGCATTAGGAGGAGACCATTTACGCATTAATATCCCATCGTTAAGGAAATAAACTACGTTGCCCCCTATTTCAGATTCCTCACTAGCTGCATGTAAAAAACATTTGTTTAATGACTGATCAGCTACTTGAGCGACACGCAATCGCTCGCCGGTTACCGGGAGAGATAGGCTGTCAGCGGATGGTATGGTAGGACTCGGGGAGGATGGTAACTCTACCACTTTCTCCCTGGGAGAAGCTGAAACAATCGGGTTCTCATCCCTTTCAGAAAAGGCTTGCATAATCACACTATCACAGAGAGAAACATCGCTATCCTCCTCTCTGCCTCGACTCGATTGTGCACGAGTTATAGCGCACACCGGAAACAACCGCTGTTTCGCATAGGCAGCCTACACATTAGGAGACATCATCATGCCGGTGTCAAATCATATCATAATAAAAGAAATACATAGCCTATATATTCGTCTTTTTTAAAATAGAAGGAATCAGAATGTGAACTTTAGCGAATTGTATTCAAATTGTGCTTAGAGGGAATTATTTTCACCGGACATAAATGTCCGACGAGTTTTCATTTTGTCGGACTTCAATAAATTTTACCGGACAATGACCGGGAATTACCGGTTAACGGAAACCCTGACGCACACATATACACACAACACACACACGCGCACACACACACATGAGCACAAACACACACACACACACACACACACACACACACACACGCAGGCGCACATATACACGCACATGCACACATATACACACAACACTCACACACACACGTGCACAGACACACACAACACACGCACACACACACATACACACACACACGCTTGTACCCTTCAGGCTATAAAGCTGCTGCTCTACTACCTGCCTTATATTTACACTGCCCCAGGCACACGGCGCTGCCTAAGCACTGATTTAGGATCAGCCCCTCCTCGCTCCGGTCCCAACCTGAGCCCTGAGGAGGTGGAGCGCAGAGCTGACCTCAGGTGCTTTAGGGACGACCTCTCTTTGGTACTTACAGGAAGTAGCCTACCTAGAACCGTAGAACCGGACACTCTGGGTTCTCAGCATGCGGGTGGAACGTGGAACCCACCCCTGCTCTGTCTGGCCTGGTCACATGGCCTGGTCACATGGTCTGGTCTGGTCACATGGTCTCACGGAGCCCCGTGCCACGGAGACGCTAATGTGACACTGTACCACTCTGGAGCAACATACTGTACACACGCACACACGCACATGCACACACGTGCACACGTACACAACACACATGCACACACGCACTCAGACACACACACACACACACAGACAATCAGACACACACACACACACATACAGGCTCCCAGTCAACAGAATAACCTGATCCACTCCCTCTAGACCTGGGAAGAAGGAGTATGCTCTGAGAAAACCAAAAATAAAACTAATGGAATAAGAGTTCTCCCTCTCAATTTCACCGTAGGGAAACCTGACTACATGGTTGACCTGAGCTATGCTAACCACTTTAGCGCCAGCTCTCTCTCTCTCTCTCTCTCTCTCTCTCTCTCTCTCGTTGCTTTTGAAAAGAATCAGCTAGACACTGCTGATATTGTGTTCTTCTGTTGCTGATGATATTGCCATTTTGGCCTTCCCAGCCTGGCCCTCTAGTGACCACCGACCTGACCCCCCCCCCCCTCCCCCCATGTCCAAACAGACAGGATTTATGGAAGCCATTTTGAGACCCTCAATGATATCCGTCTCCCATAATTCTCGTCTGCCAGTGTGGTTTTCAGGGCCCCAGTTATCAGCAGGAAAAGGCTTCCCCTGTGCCACCCCCCCCCCCCACCTCCCTCCCTGTTTTCTGTGAGATGGAGAGGGGGGGGGGGGGGGGGCTTTGTACTGACAGAGGTAAACGGTGGTGTTATCAATCTGACTGGACTATAGGTTCACCCAGACTGTTACACTGCCACAACAACAACACACCTCTTCTAGTCAGAGACGGGGAGCGTCTGTCCGTCTCGCCTCGAGGGGGGTTTGAACCACCGCAAATTGCTGTTTTACAGCACAAATTGGTTCATATCAATTCACCAGAATGCAAGAAATTAAGTGTTTGATGTTTAAGGACCCCCAGACAGCCCTGCTTCATGGGTCCCCCCCGATGTCAAACACCACTGGTACCACCTCCGCCTCATTTTGAGCCAGGAAAAACCCTGATGGCCATGTTGGCATTCAAGTTGGCTAAACATAGCAGTGAGTCTGCCCTGTGTCTGGGGCTGTTTGACAGAGGCAGTTACAGTAGTAATAGTAGTAGTAGTAGTAGTAGTAGCAGGTCGCCGAATTAAAGGTGTCTGTGTTTAATTGCGGGACCACAGACAGCCCCCATACATCAGCTGATCATTTAAAGGGCCGGCCGTCTGAGTAATGTGCATGTCACACGCTGCTTTGTTTCATAAGAGCAGCAGCTATTACCCAGAGTGCTTTATAAAGACACTGTTAAACAGAGAGAGACAATACAGCCATTATTTAGGGAAAAATTAAGTGATACATTAACCGAACAGTAAAAAAAATAATCGTTAGACTAATCGTTAAATTAGCCGTTAGAGTAATCGACTAACCGAAAAAATAATCGCTAGATTAATCGTTAGAAAAATAGTCGTTTGGGACAGCCCTAGCTGATAGCCTGGTTGTATAGGGCTATCAACCATCGCTAGCTCTATTCATTACCCGTACTTTGGAGGCACTGCTGTACTACACCTGACACTCAGTGTGTCCTCCTCTTAGAGCGATTGAACGAGCGAGGGATATAATTGTATTGATCTGTCATCAGATAGCACTTAACTAACTCTATTCTCCATCTAAGATAATGGTCATGGAACAATATGATGTCATTGCAATCTCAATGATTATGATGGAAACGATAACCGAAGTGGAAGGTTCATCTAGCGTGATCTAGACTGCGCTACGTAAGCCTACGCTAAACCGTGACAAAACGTGCGACGGCGCGATCTCAGTTTGCGTCTCGGTTTCAGTTTCAGTTTATTCCTGCCGTGGCATACATCTAAGGGCTTTTCCTAATTTCGTTCGGTTCTGCCAGGGAACCGTTTTTTTTTAATACCGAGAGGTAATTTCGAGAAGATAGCCTCTCTGTGTTGTGGTGTGTAGTGGGAGTCGTTTCTCTATAGTGATTAAACAGTGCAGTGTAAAGTGGCTACCTGGAGTGGAGACCAGACCATAATTAGCTGGTTTTGTGTGAAGATGGAGTCAGAATGGCTTGGCGCTGGGTTGTTTACCCCGGCGATAGTGTAGCCTAGTGACGGTGGGCTGGCGGAGGAGGACCGGCGGTCGATTTCGGCGTCGCTTTTTTTTACGGCGATTAACACAACTCATCACCATCCCGTCGTCACTTACAACGTTGCATTTAGATGAGTTCTTTTTAGAAAAACACCTTTTTATCCTGGTACTACATTCAACCTGGAAGTAGCCTGAGAATGAGGCGCCATTAAATGTTCTTTCAGCTTTTTTCCTCTCAGGTGCCAGTGACTCAAGCAAGGCTGCTGTTTCTGCTGTTAGAAAGCAGAGTGAGTCTCAGCTTACTAATACCACACATATATCTGTCTGCAGCCGGGGCAAATAAAGGATAAGATGGTGTTTGACGGCAGGGTTATGGCCGTACCCAGATACATAAATGTTTCCCTCTGTATACACACACATACAGACACACACCCATATACACACACAGGCTTATGGACTTTAATGCTCTGTGTGCTTTCTTGTTGCTAAATGGCCTCTGTGGGCCTCTGCTGTACGGTACAGGAGCAGCTCTCTCTCTCTCTCTGAGGGGGAGTAACAATCCCAGCAGCTCTGAGGAGGGGGGGGTGCTCAGAGGAGGGGGGGGTAGGTGCTCTGAGAGGGGGGGGGGGGGGGTAGGTGCTCTGAGAGGGGGGGGTGGTGCTCTGAAAGGGGGGGGGGGGTGGTGCTCTGAGAGGGGGGGTAGGGGTGCTAGGTAAGCATCAGAGGTGTTGTGGAAAGGAAATGAAAAGGAAATGAGAATGTTGTGGCCTTTCGTCTCCCCAGCCCTCCCCTCTCCTGGCCAGAGTGAGTGTGAGTGTGAGTGTGTGTGTGTGTGTGTGTGTGTGTGAGAGAGAGAGTGTGTGTAGGCCTGGGGGGGGTTTGACCCAGGAATGACCCCTCAGCTCTCAGGCCTCAGACAGAATGTCATGTTTCGTGTTTTTCAAAAATAGAGGATAGACATTCCTGTGTGTGTGTGTGTGTGTGCGTGTGCGTGTGCGTGTCTGTGTGTGTGTGTGTGTGTGTGTGCGTGTGCGTGTGCGTGTGCGTGTGGCTATACCTTATGAGCTCTATTACATTAGAAGGTCATCAGACCGCAGGCCTCAGAAGATCAGCAGTTTTACCCAACAGACTCCTGGGAAATCTCCCACACAGAGGCGGTCCCCTCTTCAGAGACTGCTCTCCTCCTTTCCCTTGCTTCCTGTGTGTGTCTGTGTGTGTCTGTGTGTGTGACTGTGTGTGTGTGTGTGACAGTGTGTGTCTGTGTCTGTGTGGTTACACCTCCAGAGACTGCTCTTCTCCCCTTCCCGTCCTTACTGTTTCTCTGTCTCCAGCGGCTACAATCTCTCTCACACACAC
>NC_137689.1:50055823-50058323 GCF_963989245.1 Nansenia antarctica | reverse complement strand
CCGGACGTCAGTGGATACACGTCACTGCGTCCCCTTCTGTGATTGGTTGACGTGTGTCTTCAGAACTCTGCCTATAGGCCGGTTGAGTCAAGCGTTGGTGTTTTCCCGCCCCCTCCAGACCCTTTGTCGCGGCCCCACCGGACCGTGTTCACGCGGGCCATCGAGGCCTGCGACCTCCACTGGCAGGACACACACCTGCAGCAGGTCATCACCGAGGACCTCTACACCAACTACTGTTACCACGACAACCAGGACCTAGGATCCCTCTTCGACGCCCGCGGCTGGCCCCTGTGGCACGGTGAGGATGGACGGGGGGGAACACACGGAGGGAGGGAGAACTGACGGAGAGAGAGAGAGAGAGAAAGTTAAAGAGGCGTGTGTGTGAGTGCGTGCGTGCCCGTGTGTGCGTGCGTGTTTCAAGTTCATTGTTTACGTCACAAGTTTAAGAGAGTAAAATTCTTAGGCTTCGGTTCCTGACCATGCAGCGCAAGACAATAAGCAAATAGGCATAATTCAAGATAATAAAAGTGACAATAGTACAGAACACAAGTGACAAATATGACAGGATACAATTAGCAGTACAGCTAGTAATAAAATAGGTAGTTCAAGTAATAAAGGGGCTGTGAGCTTAGGGGATGCTAGTCAATAGTCACAGTGGGCTCGTTCATGAGGGGGAAGTAGCTGTTGGTTAGCCTATGTTTATTAGAACAATTTTATATTGTTGGTTAGACTATGCGTGTTTGTGCGTGTATTGACTCCCCCCCCCCCCTTCCCGTAGAGCACGTTCCTACCGCGTGCGCGAGGGTGGACGCCCTGCGTTCCCATGGTTACCCCAGGGAAGCCTTACGGTTGGCCATCGCCATCGTCAACACCCTGCGCCGGCAGCAGCAGAAACAACTAGAGCTCTTCCGCAACCACAAGAAAGGTGAGCCGCTCCTCTTATTCCTACCGACCGTCCGTTCTTCACTTTTGTTTTGTTTAACACTAGAACAGCCATGAGGGGTAAACAGAGCCTGTGAGTAAAGAAAAATTATATATCTTCGCAACATTTCACATTTTAGGACCCTCCTTTCATAACTTTTCCTAGATATGTGCGTTCTACCACCCAATATCCTTACATTTTCTAAATCACATCAGGATAAGCTAATATAAAGCTATTTTGCCGCTTTTCTGTGTAGGAAGCAGGCTAATTTACAAGCGGCCAACTAGTGGTCGTTGTGTGTAAATAACAGCTTGAGCATTGTAAAGAGTGGGTATTAATAACACAGTATATTAGGAGTGTATCACCAGATTCTGACCCCACACCTGCCTCCCTCCCTCTCTCCAGAGTTGCTCCATAAAGGGATGACATCAGTCACCAACCTGGAGGGCTGGGTGGGCCACCCCCTGGACCCCATAGGGACCCTGTTCAGCACCCTGCTGGAGACGGGCCGGGGGGACGAGGAGGCGGGGGGGACCTTCCTGGACTTCTCAGGTACGCACGCACGCACCCACCCACGCACACACACACACACACACACCCAGCGGTGCACCGCCGTAGCCATTGAACCCGTCTCCGCCAATCACGCCAGCACACGTTCCAGTCGTCAGTGATGACAACATGAGGTCTGCTGATTGGGCGCCAGTCGTCCTCCAATCACAGCTCATGAATAAGAGATGGGGCCCATGAAACACAGTCCAATTAAAAAATATATAAAATATGCAAGAGGGGGGGGGGGGGTGCCCCTACCAGAACCAGACCCATTTGACTGAGGCTAGAGAGCTGCCACCCCCCTCCCACCCCCGGCGCTGATCTAAGGTCAGGCTAGCGTTTCAACTCCTAGCGGTTACGGTTATCATTCAGGATGGGGGGGAGGAATCCTAACGTTGAGGCTGTGTGTATATCCAAAGGTCTGGCGTCTAAACTTTTTAGTGCTTTTTCGATCAGGAGCTCGGAGCCAGTCGGATCATTCTGATTAAACGGCCAACAAGCGTTTGGGAATGAGGGCAGAGCCTAGCGGAGCCCAGCACAGAGTGTTTCTGGGTACTTTTTTATAATGGAATCTGCTGAGCCCCGGCCAAGTCAATACATTCCCTAGGTTACGCCTACATGCCCTCCGTCGACACACACAGCATCAAATTAAAAGACTGTGCTGCGGCAGCCTCATGAAGATGCTAGACACGCAGCTCGGCAGTTGAGAAACATTTTCCCGTCGCTAATGTGAAGTGATTGCGAAAGAGTAGTATTGAAAGATCATAATTGAATCATTCTGAAAAACAAAAGTCTGTGTGTGTGTGTGTGTGTGTGTGTGTGTGTGTGTCTTCATTAGTGAGTGTTAACCCTCCTGGGGTCAGGCCTGGAGGACAGGGAGGCGTCATTAAGCCACTTGAACACATGATTACAGTCCACAGGAGAATACACACACAGCAGAGGGAAACACGGAAAGAACAAATAGATCAATATAAATAATAATAGTAATAATAATAATACATTTGATTTAAAAGCGCCTTTCCCAAACTC
>NC_137689.1:50033323-50048323 GCF_963989245.1 Nansenia antarctica | reverse complement strand
TTGCAGTGTTGTTCATCAAGATGCTTCACACACACTCACAGAAATACACTTACTGTAAACACACACACACACACTCTCAGAAACAGACACACACAAACACACACACACACACACAAACTGTCATAGTGCTTGCGCTTGTGGAAACTTAGCGACTGTCAACATACATTCTCAGGGATTTCTCTAAAAAAAAGCAAACGAAAATGAAAAAGAAAGAATGAGAGCATTTTATTGTACTGTATATATGATAGTATATGTCTGAATATTGAAAAAAATGTATACGTTAACTAATTTATAAAAGAATATTCTATGTAATGCAAAATACTTGAAGCTGCAGTACCTTGGTTTTTAAAACAAAAACATATCAGAAGGACTTAAAATGTGCGCCTTGCATTGCATCAGGGGCCAGGTCAAGCAGTAGGACTTGTTTGCTGGGTGACTATGCAGAGTCATCCAATGAACTGCATGACAGGAACTGGCCTGTTGCGAAACAAGAAATGGACATGTATTTTGTATGGACGTTCAGAATATATGTACACACAATTGTATTGGGCACCATAGTGGAAGAGGAGGGGACAGAGACCTCCAGGAGCCAGAGCAGCAAGCCTTAGCAGCAGGAGAACTTGGGCCCAGTGCCTACCAAGCCGCGAAATGTAGATCCGACAGACCCCCTGCCCCCCCCACCCCCTGACTCCTTTACTAATAATCAGCGTAACGTTATGCTGTGATTTCAAATCTGGCCTGACCACACCTCATGTCTCCTTCCGCAGTGATCAAGTCACAAAAAGAAGCTCCATTTTTATGCACAAACAAATACCATGTCCATGCCTCTTCTGCTGACATCTTGACTTTGTGCAGGACAGAAAGTTGCTATGTAGGTTTTGACTGTTCCAATTTTGTTATGCTTTTTTTTATTTTATTTTTTATGTTTCTCACTTTTCAAAAACAATGTTTGTTTTTTTCGTTTCTCTCTAGAATTCCTCAAACAAGAAAACAGCCTTCTTTCTTGCCTTGTCTTAACGCTTTAAAATAACCAAACGGGAGTTCTAACTACCAAACTTTGTTCATTAAAATGAGAAAGCCAACCAACTTTGGTTACAACTTAGTGTCTTTAATTTTAGCTGAATGGTTCTGTATTCTGTGCTTTAAAAAGCCCCTTTTCCTCTGTTTTTTCGGTGCAAAAACGTTGTCTAGTGTCTCGTTCTCCTCCATTAGAGGTCTGTTTGTAGCTCTTTTGTTTAGAGACAGAAATATCATGTTCCATTTTATTTATTGTAATAGGTAAACGATTGTACTTCTTCAACCGTGTCAACATGTTCATGAAGTTGAAATTAAGATTTGATACACCGATATCAATTTATTTATGTAACTAAATCACTGTTTTATAAACTTGTTAATGATTCAACATTTTTTGTTTTGTTTTAATTAAAATTAGTTTTTTGAGAGGACACGTGGTGTGATGTTTGTTTCTGTACGATCCTGCTGTACTTCAGGTGTTTTTAGGTCTTCTTGTTTTGAGTGAGTAAACCCTGTCATTAATCTGGAAAGAGATGAATCTATGGAGAGTAGAAGCATAAAGGAAATTGAGTTAATTCTGCCCAGTGGTTAGTCCCAGTGTTAAAGTATGTATGCTTTACTATTTGTAGGCCACATTCCATCTGTTGTTCAAAGCTTCAGGTGAATCCTGGGAGGCCTCAGTTGGAATGAGAGTCAGTTGATGGGACGCCGGTCCTCTCTCTCTGTCCAACAGAGCTGGTTCTCTCTCTCTCTGTCCAACAGAGCTGGTTCTCTCTCTCTGTCCAACAGAGCTGGTTCTCTCTGTGTCCAACAGAGCTGGTCCTCTCTCTCTCTGTCCAACAGAGCTGGTCCTCTCTCTCTGTCCAACAGAGCTGGTCCTCTCTCTGTCCAACAGAGCTGGTTCTCTCTCTCTGTCCAACAGAGCTGGTTCTCTCTCTGTCCAACAGAGCTGGTTCTCTCTCTGTGTCCAACAGAGCTGGTCCTCTCTCTCTCTCTGTCCAACAGAGCTGGTCCTCTCTCTCTCTGTCCAACAGAGCTGGTTCTCTCTCTCTGTCCTACAGAGCTGGTTCTCTCTCTGTCCAACAGAGCTGGTCCTCTCTCTCTCTCTCTGTCCAACAGAGCTGGTCCCCTCTCTCTGTCCAACAGAGCTGGTTCTCTCTCTCTGTCCAACAGAGCTGGTTCTCTCTCTCTGTCCAACAGAGCTGGTTCTCTCTCTCTCTGTCCAACAGAGCTGGTTCTCTCTCTCTCTGTCCAACAGAGCTGGTTCTCTCTCTCTGTCCAACAGAGCTGGTTCTCTCTCTCTGTCCAACAGAGCAGGTCAGAGCCAACAACAGTGCAGACCAGACACCAACGTGTGGGTCATTTCACTCCAAATGGCTCTCATTTTGAAGAATAATTATCTCTGATAATGCTGCCGATGACACAGTTGTTTTAGCCATATTTATAGATCACATAAAATCCTCACAATTCTCCTTGATGTAGCAATCATAGCAATGTAGCCCATAGACCTTCTGAGGGCAGCTTGGGGTTTGAGGGCAGAAGACAGGGGACGGACCTACAAGGAAGTGTTTTTGTTGTTATTCTAACACCCCCTTTCCTTATTTCACATCCTGGATAGATGATGATAATTGAGTCGGGCATTCCTCATTCCTCATTCCTCTTCCTGTCTTTTATCATCAACAGCAACTAGGGGAGAGTTGTAGACTGGACAGGAAACGCCACCTCTCAAAAACAGGAAGTTCTATACAAAACCATAGAGGAAGAGGGTAGGAAAATGGCTTAGTGCACTGTTAATGCCCCCATATAATTCTTTTTTTTCTTCTTTTTTTGTGGCAGGCATACCTTTTGGTGCATTGATAGCATCTGGGCATTAATTTTCCCTCTTTGTGATATGTAGTTCTGAAACACCATGCCATGTTATGACCGATGGTCTTAGATGGCCCTAGGCCTAAAGCTAAGGAGCTTGGCTAGACCAAATCAAGCTGATCCTTTCTGACTTTAACGGCCATTGTGTGGATTTACTACCTGCAAAGTTGATTTAGCTGACAACAGTAAATCCTCAGCTAACAATGAACCACACTCCTAAACAGGAACCAGTTAGAGGTTTTGTTGCCCCTACATTGACCCCCCCTCTGCTCCTCTCGTCTATTTGGTAGAGAAAGATAAGGTTGACCACACTCAAAACAAGCCCCCCAACTAGGAAGGGACTAGGAAAAATGGTCAGCGTAGTTCGTATCATAGAAATACTGAGGATACATTCTGGTCACTTCAGCCAGTCACAGCGCTAGACGCCAGGGCCCAGTTGTTCAAAACGTTGAATCTGGACTATCCAGGATCAGATCTATCTGGCTGATTTTGAGTCGTATAGGGAATCATGAATCATTGATTGATTGATTGATTGAAAACTTTATTAGAAGATTTGCAGAAGTAGGTACATGAAAGTACATATTACATACAAGGTCAACTAACAGGATAAAAACCCAAGAAAGCCACTGGTTTATTTCAATTGGGGTCCTTGATTCTCAATTCATCGTTACATGTAAGACAGACAAAAAAAAACTAGTACTATCTACAAGATAATACAGACAAATAACTAGTACTATCTACAAGATAAATATACATCCATCATGGGAAGAACAATACAACAAAACATTAGGTATGTACAGCGGGTAGGACAGATGGGGACATACACCACAGGTGGGGGCGGGGGACAAAACACAAAGTATGTACAGTGGGTAGTTCGGGTCTTTTAATCTGATTTTTGATTTAGAGGGTCCAGTTACGGATTGCAGCCTCCTGTAAATGTTTTTTGAGAGTGGTTTTGAAGGTAGGCAGTGTTTTGCACTCCTTTAAGATTATAGGAAGGGCGTTCCACATTTTTACTGCATAGTTTGCAAACGAGTTTAACCCCTTGTTTGTGGTGCAACGCGGTTGAACGTGGTTCGTGGAGCTTCCTCTGGTATTGTATGTGTGGACGTTGTTCACTTTTTGGAAGTATGTTGACAGGTACTTGGGTGTCTTTGTGGTGTAGCGTATCTTGAAGACCAGGCCCAGTGCAAGCTGCTGCACTCTGTCAACTACTCGTAGCCAATCAAGGCTCAAAAAATGAGCAGCGGTTAGATGTGTCCTAGGGTTGAGGCCTAGCAGAAGCCTAACCAGTTTATTTTGGGCTGTCTGGAGTCTTGTTTTATGGGCCTTTGTGGTTCTATGATGTTACGGCATAGTCGAAGTGACATTGAATGAGAGCTCCTGATAGGGTCCTCAGTGTGTTTTTACTGACAAGTGAGGATTCTGATCCAGATTAAAAGTTTTGGGCACAACTGGGCCCTGGATGGGTAGTAACTTTCCTCTTAAATTGAAACCCCAGTCATTAATTCACTGACAGATGGTGCTGTCCCAACCTTTACCAGTAGGTGGATCTGACCCTGAATCTGCTTGTGTAAGGGAGATATTGATTAATTCCAAGAGAGCACAGTGGTACACTGTTCTATTTCTAGTTGTAGCTGCAGTACTCCTTCACACTCACCTTGTAGAGGGATGGCTAGAGCTGGAGAAAATGAGACTGTTGGCTCTCATGCCATGCTCAGACAAACTCACAGAAGCGAACACACACACACACACACACACAGAATGGTATCAAGCAGTGCTTACCTAACCAGACGCATTGCTCTCTTTCCACAGTATGCTGTGGTACACAACACTTATACACACACTCAATACCAGTTGCATCAACGTTACGTTGACTTGCATCCAAACACTGCTGATACTGGTTAGCATGTTTGCGTTTTTGGCTCTCCTCTTCCCTCATCACTCACCCTGAGAGTGTTTTCACATAACCCCTTATGTAACCACCAGCATCCCTCTGTTTCTCCCTCTGTACAGTAAATCTCTCTCTCTCTCTCTCTTCCCTCCCTCTCTCTCTCTTCCCTCAGTACGTCTGGAAGAACAAACTGTTATGACCTCAGCTGTAACTGCCAGAGCACTTCAAGGACTAATCTGCTGCTGTCGACTCTGATATGCATTTCTCTCTGCGCCAGTGTCTCACAGCAGCCCGGTTCACATATGTATGTATGTCAAACTTCAAAACTGCGCTCGCTGGGCTCGATGAGGACATGTGTACGGTGACACAACCCTCAGTCCACATCAAAAGAGCATTAAAAAAATACTCTGCGTGTGTGAACACACACCCCATCCCTCTCCGTCATGCCTTGAGATTGATCTCCTTGCTACACAGACTCACAGCAGGGACGGCCGTATGGCAGGCTGTAAGCAGACTCTATCTCAGGGGTGTCTGGGGTGCGGCCAAACAGTCTAACGTGGCTTCCTCTCTTCCTCTCATTTCCTTCCTCCACACTGATGTACAATTTTAAAGGTGTTAATTGATTCATGAGGATGAGAAACTGTCCAAATTCTCTCACTCGCACACACACACACACACACACACTCAATCTCAATATTTCTCTCTTTCTCTTTCTCTCTCTCTCTTTCTCTTTCTCTCTCTCTTTCACACACACACACACACGTTCTGTCTAAAGAGATATTGTCTCATCGATCCATACGCATAGATCCATAGGAGCGTATAAAAGGATCCACATCTGAGGTCACAAACAGACGCCTTCACATTCCAGCAGCTTTGTGCAGCTCTGTAGTTTAACCTTCACAGGCCTCGTACTGTCCAACAGGCCTTCCCCTAAAAAAAAAATCAATTTCTCGCTCCTTCTAAGAGCTTCACTCCTTCTGTTCATTTCTTTCTTTCTAGAGTATTCTTTGGAGGTTTCCAAACCGTCGGAGCACAAGACACGGTGGAGTTTATTGTCTATTGTTGATGTTTTGTCGTGAAACATCTTCCAATGTTAGCGATGTCGAGTTGTCCTTGTGCATGTAACATTGAGATGTTGCCCTGAGAAGGGACTTGAATTGTGCGACACTCCAGACTGGAGTTGTACATCATCAGTAACGGGAGGAAGAAATATGGCTGTGGACAAAGCACCTTGGTGAAGATTACTAGACTGCACCAATCATCCATCAAGCTCAGGGACTGTCCTTGGAATACATAATGTAATGATAATCTGATCTTGCATGTAAATGAAAGAGCAGGGGGGGAAAGCTGCAGGCAAGAATATTTTCTCTCTCTCTCTCTCTCTCTCTCTCTCTCTCTCTCTCTCGGCATCACCTGGGGTAGAAGCCGTCTAAAACCACATATCTGGGATCAAATGTCCCCTGCCCACAAACTCTTAACCATGAGGGGGATGGGGGGGGGGAAAGACAAACATCTGACCCTATGTCAGTGGTTAGAGGCGACTCGTACTGCTGTTTGATGTGTATCTGGAGAACGGAGAGAGCGATGTAACATTCAGCACTCCTCTCTTTAATCCTTGTACGAGCGGAGAGCGACACTGCCGTCTGAACAATCCCATTGGTTTAATGCACCATGACTGTCACGGCAACTTAGGGAATAAGATGTGGTGCTTGGCTCTGTTAAGTCCTACTGCACACGCACACAGGCACACGCGCACACACACACACAGGCACATACACAGAGTTGGTTTTGTGTGCTTTCAGATCGATTCAATGACATACACACCCCCGCCCCCCACTCACACTCACACTCACACTCACACACACACACACACACACACACACACACACACACACACACACACACACACACACACACAATCAAACCACCTCTAGTACTGTATGTAAACAAAAAACATGAGAGCACATGACGGGGTAAGACACAGTACCTCAAATACTGTTTTCTGATTAATATTCATACTAATTACAATAATGGATCACAGTCACAGAGAATATTTTATCATTTGTCATTTTGTCAGTGGAATCCGAGGAGACCGTTTTCATCCATTTGGATAGTGCACACATAGCAGCCATTTTGTGCCAGGTATGTACAGGATCTGCTATTGTGATGGAGAACTGTGAGCTAAACTCTGAGATGAAATTCACACACCGTGTCCATCTTTTGTGGCTGACATTTGACAGACTACCTCTCCCTGTTTCTTAGTGCCCCATCCCTCTTGCCTCCCAGCTGTTATAGGAGAGAGAGATGGTTAAGGTACTTTGTGTAACACATTTGGTTGCTTTCTGTCATGAAGAACACATGCTGGTGGATTCAAGAAACCGAACAAAACATAAAGTATGGTGTTTGGTTTAGGGAGTAGAAGGTAAGAGGGGGGCAGAGGGGTGGAGGTGTTCAGACTATCAGGCTCCTCACAGGATTAGAGGAGGCAGAGGGAGGACAGACCCTCTTATTTCTACTACTACCACACACACACACACACACACACACAGCACACCTGAAAGGGTGACCTTGAGAGATAGGCCTATATAATCCCTCCTGGTCCCCTGGGTTAGGGGGTTATCCATGAATTAGCACACAAGCTCACCAACTCACAGAAACACAGAAACACACACACACACCTACACACAAACAAACAAAATGTAATCTGATGATATGGTGACTGGTGAGAGAATCTCCTTCCCTGGAGTCCATGATGAGAAGTCTCAGATGTCTCGGACAGACAGACAGACAGACAGACAGGCAGACAGATGCCCTTAAAGTTCATTAACTCCACCGAAAGTTCAAATCCACCAAACCTGCAATCTGAAATGCCATCTTCCCCTATCGCCTCAAACAGAGGCTTTCAAAGAATGCTGCAATTCTCCTCTACGACAGTATCTCCTCCTCCTCCTCTACCTCAGACAGTATCTCCTCCTCCTCCTCCTCCTCCTCCTCTACCTCAGACAGTATCTCCTCCTCCTCCTCTACCTCAGACAGTATCTCCTCCTCCTCCTCTACCTCAGACAGTATCTCCTCCTCCTCCTCCTCCTCTACCTCAGACAGTATCTCCTCCTCCTCCTCTTCCTCCTCCTCCTCCTCCTCTACCTCAGACAGTATCTCCTCCTCCTCCTCCTCCTCTACCTCAGACAGTATCTCCTCCTCCTCCTCCTCCTCTACCTCAGACAGTATCTCCTCCTCCTCCTCCTCCTCCTCCTCAGACAGTATCTCCTCCTCCTCCTCCTCCTCCTCAGACAGTATCTCCTCCTCCTCCTCCTCCTCCTCCTCCTCCTCTACCTCAGACAGTATCTCCTCCTCCTCCTCCTCCTCCTCAGACAGTATCTCCTCCTCCTCCTCCTCCTCAGACAGTATCTCCTCCTCCTCCTCCTCCTCCTCCTCCTCAGACAGTATCTCCTCCTCCTCCTCCTCCTCCTCTACCTCAGACAGTATCTCCTCCTCCTCCTCCTCCTCCTCCTCCTCAGACAGTATCTCCTCCTCCTCCTCCTCCTCCTCAGACAGTATCTCCTCCTCCTCCTCCTCCTCCTCTACCTCAGACAGTATCTCCTCCTCCTCCTCCTCCTCTACCTCAGACAGTATCTCCTCCTCCTCCTCCTCCTCCTCCTCCTCAGACAGTATCTCCTCCTCCTCCTCCTCCTCCTCTTCCTCAGACAGTATCTCCTCCTCCTCCTCCTCCTCTACCTCAGACAGTATCTCCTCCTCCTCCTCCTCTACCTCAGACAGTATCTCCTCCTCCTCCTCCTCCTCTACCTCAGACAGTATCTCCTCCTCCTCCTCCTCCTCCTCCTCAGACAGTATCTCCTCCTCCTCCTCTACCTCAGACAGTATCTCCTCCTCCTCCTCCTCCTCCTCTACCTCAGACAGTATCTCCTCCTCCTCCTCCTCCTCCTCCTCCTCAGACAGTATCTCCTCCTCCTCCTCCTCCTCCTCTACCTCAGACAGTATCTCCTCCTCCTCCTCCTCCTCCTCTACCTCAGACAGTATCTCCTCCTCCTCCTCCTCCTCTACCTCAGACAGTATCTCCTCCTCCTCCTCCTCCTCTTCCTCAGACAGTATCTCCTCCTCCTCCTCAGACAGTATCTCCTCCTCCTCCTCCTCCTCAGACAGTATCTCCTCCTCCTCCTCCTCTACCTCAGACAGTATCTCCTCCTCCTCCTCCTCCTCTACCTCCTCCTCCTCTACCTCCTCCTCCTCCTCCTCCTCCTCCTCAGACAGTATCTCCTCCTCCTCCTCCTCCTCTACCTCAGACAGTATCTCCTCCTCCTCCTCCTCCTCCTCCTCAGACAGTATCTCCTCCTCCTCCTCCTCCTCCTCCTCAGACAGTATCTCCTCCTCCTCCTCCTCCTCCTCCTCCTCAGACAGTATCTCCTCCTCCTCCTCCTCCTCCTCCTCCTCTACCTCAGACAGTATCTCCTCCTCCTCCTCTACCTCAGACAGTATCTCCTCCTCCTCCTCCTCCTCTACCTCAGACAGTATCTCCTCCTCCTCCTCCTCCTCAGACAGTATCTCCTCCTCCTCCTCTACCTCAGACAGTATCTCCTCCTCCTCCTCCTCCTCCTCCTCAGACAGTATCTCCTCCTCCTCCTCCTCCTCCTCCTCAGACAGTATCTCCTCCTCCTCCTCCTCCTCCTCCTCCTCCTCTACCTCAGACAGTATCTCCTCCTCCTCCTCTACCTCAGACAGTATCTCCTCCTCCTCCTCCTCCTCCTCAGACAGTATCTCCTCCTCCTCCTCCTCCTCCTCTACCTCAGACAGTATCTCCTCCTCCTCCTCCTCAGACAGTATCTCCTCCTCCTCCTCCTCTACCTCAGACAGTATCTCCTCCTCCTCCTCTACCTCAGACAGTATCTCCTCCTCCTCCTCCTCCTCCTCAGACAGTATCTCCTCCTCCTCAGACAGTATCTCCTCCTCCTCCTCAGACAGTATCTCCTCCTCCTCCTCCTCCTCCTCCTCCTCAGACAGTATCTCCTCCTCCTCCTCCTCCTCAGACAGTATCTCCTCCTCCTCCTCCTCAGACAGTATCTCCTCCTCCTCCTCCTCCTCCTCAGACAGTATCTCCTCCTCCTCCTCCTCCTCCTCCTCCTCCTCTACCTCAGACAGTATCTCCTCCTCCTCCTCTACCTCAGACAGTATCTCCTCCTCCTCCTCCTCCTCCACCTCAGACAGTATCTCCTCCTCCTCCTCCTCCTCCTCCTCAGACAGTATCTCCTCCTCCTCCTCCTCCTCCTCCTCAGACAGTATCTCCTCCTCCTCCTCCTCCTCTACCTCAGACAGTATCTCCTCCTCCTCCTCCTCCTCCTCTACCTCAGACAGTATCTCCTCCTCCTCCTCCTCCACCTCAGACAGTATCTCCTCCTCCTCCTCCTCCTCCTCCACCTCAGACAGTATCTCCTCCTCCTCCTCCTCCTCCTCTACCTCAGACAGTATCTCCTCCTCCTCCTCCTCCTCCTCAGACAGTATCTCCTCCTCCTCCTCCTCCTCGTCCTCAGACAGTATCTCCTCCTCCTCCTCCTCCTCAGACAGTATCTCCTCCTCCTCCTCCTCCTCCTCTTCCTCAGACAGTATCTCCTCCTCCTCCTCCTCCTCTACCTCAGACAGTATCTCCTCCTCCTCCTCCTCTACCTCAGACAGTATCTCCTCCTCCTCCTCCTCCTCCTCCTCTTCTACCTCAGACAGTATCTCCTCCTCCTCCTCCTCCTCTACCTCAGACAGTATCTCCTCCTCCTCCTCCTCCTCCTCCTCCTCAGACAGTATCTCCTCCTCCTCCTCCTCCTCCTCCTCAGACAGTATCTCCTCCTCCTCCTCTACCTCAGACAGTATCTCCTCCTCCTCCTCCTCCTCAGACAGTATCTCCTCCTCCTCCTCCTCCTCCTCCTCCTCAGACAGTATCTCCTCCTCCTCCTCCTCCTCCTCAGACAGTATCTCCTCCTCCTCCTCCTCCTCCTCTACCTCAGACAGTATCTCCTCCTCCTCCTCCTCCTCCTCTACCTCAGACAGTATCTCCTCCTCCTCCTCCTCCTCCTCTTCCTCAGACAGTATCTCCTCCTCCTCCTCCTCCTCTACCTCAGACAGTATCTCCTCCTCTACCTCTACCTATCCTATTCTCCTCTACCTCTACCTATCCTATTCTCCTCTACCTCAGACGGTATCCTCTTCTCAAAGATAAAATAAAAACAACCGCCTACAGCTCTGTTGAGGGATTGAGAAACTTCTTTAGCCGTTCGACTGCATGAAAGTATTTGAAGTAGTAGTAGTAGAAGAAGAAAAAGGCCTCTGAGCACACATCAAGATCAGCTGTTAAACTGTAGAATTAAACAAGGCCTGCGAGTATCGAGCCAGCATCCAAAATATCTATCGGCATGTGCTTCAGTGCATCAAATTATTTATGACCTTTTCCTTAAAGATGAAAGCTCCATCACTCTTTTTTTCCTTAGTTTTTTTTCTCTCATCCCTCTCTTTCATGTGAGCCAACAGGGTTCGGGGGGGTGCGCCTCACTGTCATGTTCATTTCGGGGTTCTTGGCCCGTAAAGTAAAAAAACCTGTCTATTTCACAGCTTTAAAGGGAATCCAAAATGTCACAAGCTGGAACAATTGTTGTCCATAAAGTTTTCATAAATGTCCCCGTGAGAGAAATATGTAATGGCAATTTGTTTTTCTTTTCTTTTTCTTTTTTTAAAGGCTGAATCTTCAAAACAAAACTTTTTTGGGAGGCGTAGCTTGAGACCAATCCTTTTAAGACAGTAATTCCCTTTAGAAAAGATCATACCCAGTTTCCAAACATTGATCACTTCCATTTCACAACCATGCATTGTTATTTGATTATGTTTACTTGTACATTGATGTGTTCTGCCACAATACAGTTACAGTACTGGAGATGTATGCTTTTTTGAGCTGAAAATACTCAACAGAAGGTGAATAAAAGGTGTTTTTTCATCATATATACTGTATGTCCTTTTCCGCTGCTGAAACACTTATGCACGTCTTCATAACTTTCCGACTCGACTACTGCAACAGCATCCTCTACGGTTTGCCTAATAACATCCTAAACAAATTCCAATACGTCCAGAACTCTGCTGCCCGTCTACTCACCTCCACTTGCCGCCGTGACCCCATCACCCCTCCACATCACCCCTCTACATCCTCCAAAACCTTCACTGGCTCCCGGTCAAATTCAGGATCCAATTCAAAATCCGGCCCCCTCCTACCTTGCTGACCTAGTCCCCCTCCACACCCCCTCCCGTTGCCTCAGGTCTGACGACCAAACCACCCTCAAGACCACCAGGACCAAGCTCCGGACCTGGGGTGATAGGGCCTTTTCAGCCGCAGCCCCGTCCCTCTGGAACGCCCTCCCCAACCACATCAGACAGGCCAACACCCTCCCAACATTTAAACAGGCCCTCAAAACCCACCTCTTCAAGCTCGCCTCCACCAGTTAACCCTCTCCCCCTCCCCTTCCCATGTGTCCCCAGCACTACCTTAATTAGCCCCCTAAACTTTCTTTTATTTATTTTTTGTTTATTTTTATTATTACTACTCGATCTTTTCAGTTTGTAAAGCGTCTTTGAGTGTCTAGAAAAGCGCTATATAAGTCTAATGTATTATTATTATTATTATTATTATTATTATTATTATATAAAAGCCAGGTGTTTCAGAATTGGGGCCTACTTCAGGTGATCTTTGTCAAGGTGCTCCTGCCATACTATACAGGTCTATACATTACTTTTTGTATTATAGTTTTATCTCACACTTTTCCTAAAGTTATTCAAATTTGAATGAGAATTGATTAAACTAAACAAGTAATATGAGCCAATCAGTGCATGGCAGAGGAACACCTAATGACAGTCAAATCAGAGTCCTCGCTAGGGTGGGGGGGGGGTTGAGGAGGGAAACTATCCTCTATTGTTTCCTAGCAACAGAGAAGGACTCCTGACATGTTGATTGCTGTTGACAAGCCGTGGTGATTGTGTGTTGTTGGCTAGGTGGCCAGTGATGTTTAATACCATCTTCTCCTTGTCTCCACTTCCTCTACCAATACTTTCTGAAGGAACATGACAGCTGAAAGCAATATGGTGGGGAAAGTATCCAGTTGTTTTTCACCTACTGTATCAGCGGAAGACAAGGAGACAAGGAGACGAGTTCGCTGTTTTGACCAAGATGTCTTCACCGTTGATTAAAAGGGGGTCTTTGTATACAGCTCACTAGCTCTCATTGAAGGATATGATGATCTTTGTCGTCTCAATTTCAGTTGGATTCACTTGTTTTTGGTTTGATTTGGTTTGGTTGGGTTTGGTACATGGATATGAACATGGAGGGTAGCCACTTACTATAGCGGGTAATAAAGAAGAGACTTCCCTCCCTTTCTCTCTCTCTCTCTCTCTCCTCCCCGGTGAATATCTGTAAAAAGCCTGCTGAATCCTACACTTTTATTGTTATTTATGGGCCAGGGTTTATAATTAAATACTAATTAATACTTTCAGAGCCGGAGCCTTTTACACATCACCCCCAGTCAAATGATTAATGGTCTTCATTTATTAACTTACCTAACGAGCCTAGGCACCTCGCCACCACCAGATTAACAGATCATTTCACTCTAACTCATTATCACACAAAAAGAAAGGGGGTTTGAATCTAATTTCCAAATTGCTCCTCTTGATAACGTCCGACCTCTCTGCCGTCACCTGGCCGATCAGTAAAGTAGATTCCCCTGTAAGATTTATGATAGATGAAGAAGAAGAGAGACGCATAAATACATTGATAAGTTCATTTAAAGCCCTTTGTTATAGCTGAGGTATTTTACCAGAGGGGAGCCATTACCTTTTTATTGTATTTAAAGGGGAGGATAATGAATGCTCCTGACCGTACTATAACTAAACTATCTCTGACAGAATGCGGTGATTATAGATAAGTAATGTCTCAGGCGGTGGTTTGCTCTTTAGTTTAATGCTACCACTTAATTGCCTGTTTTGGAGACATGCAACAAACCTCAGTCTACCCACTGAGGTAAACAAAGACTGTGTATGGGAGCAGGGCTCTGTCTTCACTCAAGGTCAGTATTGTAATTCATACTATCAAGGGAAATGCACACTGGTATCACAGTGAGACTATAAGATACAATCCCTGTGGACCAATTGCCAGAAATAGTCCTGTGCATTACCTGAAAATACACATTATTTAAAGGGTAAATCTGTAATTGGTACATCATTTTTTTTTACTTTGAAATGAATGATATATAGCTATTGATTCTTGAAGAATATAACTTGAATGAATGAATGCATTAGCTTAGTTGACTGGGATAACAGAATTACCCCATCAGAACCACAAACAAAATTAAATTGTTTATCTCATGAATGGTCAGTCCTTGCATCCATAGCTCTGTCTATGAAATTTAGAGTGATTGCATTTCTCCCGCCCCTTCGATCAGCTGCTTACCAAGAAAGTGTCGGGGCGCACGCTTGGTTGTTGTTTGAATTACAAATGTGCACATTTCAAGGTATGTTGAATTTCAAACTTGCAGGGCAAACATTCTTAAAACAATCAGAAATGATCTAACCATCATTTGACTAGGGAGGTATCTTGTGTATCTTTTTAAGTTTGTGACTTTTATTTCTTTTGTACCTATTTCCTTTTGTACCTCTCACCTCTTGGATCTAAAATATTCACCATTTTCCTTCCTTTGTGAGTAGTGATGTCACTCATGTCATTCTGTTCCACCTGAAGTGTCATTCCAGTCTGAGAGAACAGGGATGAAACAAGGCTTTGGTGTCAGGATCAAGACCGGGATGGTAGGTTGTCAGGGGAAGACAAAAGCAGAGGCACGGGGCAAGGTGTCAGAGGGAAGACCAAAGCAGAGACACCTGCTCATGGATGATGGAACATCCTCCTGCCTTTCAGCAGCTGACATTCAACCTGAACCTCAAAGCTGCAGCAGCCGTGATGACAAGCCGGAGTAGGAGTGTTCTCTATAGACTGGAAACTATAGTGCAACCATAAGACAGAGGAATCAATGGAGATTGAGTCCGAAAGAATGTAGGCCAATTTCGATTATTTTCTTTTGCTATTGGTTAAAACGAAAAATGTGTGTAATTGATTATGTACAGTAGGTCGGAACATAGTCTGTGTGTGTCACCGCCTTGCCTAAATCATTGGAACAACGTAACCGCTCCTGTGACTA
>NC_137689.1:50010823-50013323 GCF_963989245.1 Nansenia antarctica | reverse complement strand
TCATAATATTATTAACCTTCTGATTTGAAAACCTATTTTTGTCTAACATTGTCTAACTACATTGTACATCCATAATGACTGCTATTTCCATCCCTCTTTAGGAGATGTAACTCAAGTCCAAGTAATTTATTATTGTTCATTCAGGTTTATTGTGTATAATGTGCTTTTGCTTCATGTGTCAACAGAATGATCCACTCATTATCCCAAAATATCTGTTCACAGTATCCCATTCAATTAAGGTATGTATACATCTAGCCAATAAGTATCACTCATAGATAACAGACATTCCTAGATGATACTGTAGCAACCAACGGTTACTGGAGTATAGTTCCTTGATACAGTATACTGTAGGAATGTCTGGAGAATAACAATCACTAATGTACGCTCAAATGAAGAAAAGATCCTCTGTCCTATTTGAGTTCTGCTCAACATTCATTGACGTCACTTCATTTCTTCATGTCAACCATAAACAAACCAATCCAGAACCACGAGGGGTTAACCTGTATTGGCCCTATTCAAAACAAGTCACACTGGTGGTGACGCATATGCAACTGAACAGAAACGGAAATCGAAACGGAGAGCAGCGTCGTCGATCCCTCTGACTTAACTGAACCTAATCTGGTGGTTAGGAGGGCAAGGACGGCCTGGTTATTAGGAGGCTTTAACAGATCTCTTTATTGCCATTAACATGACAGGACATGACAAGCGTAAAGAAACAGCAGGCACAGGGGGGCAGGGTGGTGTGCTACGAAAGTAGAGATGTCTAAAGTGGTTAAACGGGTGTACAGTCCTAAAAAAACATATGAGCCTAAGTCATTATTAGACACAATTATTGTAAATCAACTGACGAGATGTTCTCATTGCTTTCATCAACGATTGTAAAACGAGTGAAACAATGCATGTGGTAACCAAATCTGATCCATCAAACACATAACGGATGGTTTCTGTGAGGGGTTTTTGATCTAATGACAATCCGTGTCAACAGCCTCGACCTGAAAATACACAAGAAAAACAATCTATGCATCTCTTTCTGCCACTCTTATCCCTACTGGTTTCTTCCCCCTGGACCTACCCATTAACAGATGCCTCATGAAAACATTATGAGCAAACATCACAGACTGGAGAGAGAGAGAGAGAGAGAGAGAGAGAGAGAGAGAGAGAGAGAGAGAGAGAGAGAGAGAGAGAGAGAGAGAGAGAAAGAGAGAGAGAGAGAGAGAGGTGGAGAGAGAGAGAGAGAGATGCTAAGGTGGAGAGAGAGAGAGAGAGACTCTAAGGTGGAGAGAGAGAGAGAGAGAGACTCTAAGGTGGAGAGAGAGAGAGAGATGCTAAGGTGGAGAGAGAGAGAGAGATGCTAAGGTGGAGAGAGAGAGAGAGACTCTAAGGTGGAGAGAGAGAGAGAGAGAGATGCTAAGGTGGAGAGAGAGAGAGGTTCTTGTACAGCGCACAACCCTACAAGCCCATCATCATAAACTTCAAAGCCATGCACCATGTCCCGAGAGGTGATCTTTCTCTGCTTCCCCCTCCATTTCCCTCCTCCTCTCCTCCTTTCCAACTCTTCCCACTCCTCCACGTGTTCCTCCTCCTCCGTCCTCTCCCTTACCTTCCCCCACCACCACCTCCTCCCCCACCAGTTATTGGCTGACAGGCCCCACCTCTAATTGCACATTGCACCTACCTCTCTTTGATATAGCCTCTATTTATACATCTGTAACATACCATACTGTACATAGCTACCTTGACTGTACATAGCTCATAACTGTATACATCTCTAATTACCATGCTTGCCATACCGTACCTATCATTATCACTGTCATGTTTTATATCTCTATTTGCACTTCTGGTTAGACGCTAAACTGCATTTCATTGTCTGGTACTTGTACTCTGAAATCACAATAAAGTTGAATGTAATATAATAGAATATAATAACATATAATCTTGGGTGCGTCTGCTCATTCGTGGCTCATACGATGACAAACACTAATTCAGGCCCCAAATAGTCCATTTCGAATTTCTGATTTCTTCCTAATTCCAGCCATTCACCTGGATAAATAAAGACATCGTTTAGTTTAGTTTAATGAGTTCAATTTTCTTTAAAAAAAAAAAAAAGAGAAAAAAAAGATGGATCGTTGAAGAAGAAGATACTGCACGGAGCACGGAAAAAAATACTACATGAAATAACGACACGCATAACTTTTCTTCTCCAATGACATGCATAACAAAGAGACAGGAGAAGGGATAGCTCTAAAGTCTAACTTTAACTGCCAATTAATCCCTGAAGGGGGATGCTGCAGCTCCAGTGAGCAGGACTAAGGGTCCCATTGCTGCCAGAAACCATTATCCACTAAATCTGTTCCGCTGCCACTGCTCTCGCCATAGAATTAGAATTAGTAGAAAGAACATTCTAATTCTATTGCTCCCGCTGTCCACACAGGACACACATCCCGGCTCAGAATGCTTCTCCGTCCTGTGTGTTCCGTCCAGCTCTGATCTACAGCCGTGA
>NC_137689.1:49970823-50008323 GCF_963989245.1 Nansenia antarctica | reverse complement strand
ACTGATGATTTAAAGTCATTTCACCTTTCTTACAGTAACACTACTACAGAACTGTCTGTAGCTGTCTTTACGAACCACAATTTAGTTCGTTAGAGTTATTTTTACCGAAACCCTTAGTATTCTATACGGTTCTCTGCTGCCACCATGTGGTCTATAGAGGGAGGTGACACATTTTGCTGCTGCCTAGTGAGCCAATATCCTTCAGTGCTCTTCAACTCTGATTAAAGATTAGATTAGACTAGATTAGATTCAACGTTATTGTCATTGACAGAGTACAACGTACACAGACAACGAAACGCAGTTCAGCATCTAGCCAGATAGTAATAGTGCATAGTGCAAAAGCCATAAATGTATGGACAGTGCATGGTGGGACAGTATATGAATGAATGAATGAATGGTCTTTATTGTCATTGATATAGTACAGGTACCATACAACGAAATTTAGTAGGGGGGGCTCCCCTGGTGCTAGGAAAAAGACTAAAAACAAGAGGGCCAAGGGTAAAATAAAAAAGGGAAAAGAGCTGGTTTACATAAATAATACATATACTATACGGTATTACAGTGAGTATAAGTAGATGAATATAAAGTCAGTGTACTATACGTGCAATGAATATTCATATAAAAAGTCAATATATGAGCATGAATATCTATATGATATGTACAGTAAATATATATGTACAGTTAAGATATGTACAGTTAAGTTATGTGCAGTATGATATGTATAGAACAAGGGCAAAGGATATCAATACACTATGTACAGTTAGGGTATGAAGTCCTGAGTGCTATAGGGGTGTGTGTGCAATGTTCCTCCTGTTGGGGGGTGGAGTTGGGCTGGGTGGGGGGGTATAGGTATGGGGGGGGCAGGGAAGAAGCTGTTCGCAATGGAATTGAAAAAAGGGAATTGATGGTTACAATGTTACTCATTGTGGTTCTTCACAGGACAATGATGCACTGTATGTTATGACTTAATCCCTAATTGAAATGCTGACACAATGTTTTGCTCGTGCAACAATTACGTTTCTGGATTCACTTCCAGCTCTAAGTATGAAAGACGAGTCATTTTTGTGTATTACAGTTTTTCTCTACCGCTTTAACACTAACATCCGAACCTCAAAACACAATGACCAAAACCTGAAACTGGTGTATTTTATCTCACACCAATTCTTCACAATGACAAACACATTTCTTGCTTATCTCTCTTTGTGTCACTCTAAACCACACAGTTAACAAAACACTAAATACAAGTCTCTACATTTGGCACAATCTTCCTTGCTAAAATCTCTTGTGTTCATATGGAAAACGCCACCATTCAGAATGCTAAACTCAAACCACCAATCACATACTCACACTCCTCATACGGGCAAACACCCATTGCTTTTGAATTAGAAATCATAGCTTTAGCAATAGATGTATAGATAGATGAACTCTCCTGTGTTGGAGAACAGTGGATGCCAACTTTGCAGAGAAAGGTAGAGCGAGAGGTGAGATGTCGATGAGCTCCTGTGGCCAGACAGAAACCAAAGGCAGGATGCAGCCTCATTTTCTTTTTCTTTACATTATGCAGTAGGCTTATTTTCTTTTTTCTATTGTTTGTTCTGTATGAAGAACATGTTATGAATCCAACTGTGTTTGCTGAGATATATAGAGTATTTCAGAATTTAAAAAACATTCTATTCTTGTATTTGTGTGTTTTATATTTGAGTGTTTTCCATTGTGCACATCAGGGTTCAATTGGTGGTTACAAGTGTCTATTCATTTGATGGTCTGTGTTTGTCATTTGACAACAACATTTCATTTTGAGAAGACATAACATTCTTTTGAATGCGGTGTCTGCTTTTGCAAGAGATTTGTGGAGTTTAGGGTTTTGTGTGTGAGTTTTTGGATTTGTGTTAAGAGTTAAGAGAAAATGAGCTAATGCTTTGACTAAACGTGTTAAAGCGATAGAGGAAAAACTGTACCTAACATTGTAACAAAACCCGAACATGTTGGCCATGTAACAAGGATATATGAATACTGAATAACAGTGTCATAATGATCTTGTTTGAGTGCACCATGTACAAGTAGAATGAACAAACTAAAACATGACATAAGACAAAATAAATAGGCTGTATAGTCCCATGTCTACTACATAATCAGATACAAACTAACCTTCATTTATAAGTGCTGAGTGCAGAGTTTTCATTATGTATAGATCATCTCTAGCTAGATAAATCTCTCATAATCACTATCTCTTACAGACACACCTCGTGACGTTAGAATTATAAGGTTCTATCTCAATTTTTGTCAAAATTGAGTTTTTTACATAATCTGATCCATTAGGTGTTTAGTAATACATGTGTGGTGTTATTTTTAAAATGTTTACATTTTTGAGTTAGTAATTCATAAAATACAAAGGTTCCATCTCACAAAACATAATGGAATGTAAAAACTTTGACGCTCAATATCTCTGAACTGCCCTAAACGGAGATAGAACCTTATAATTCTAAGCTCACGACCTGCCAATGACTAAAGAGCCCTATACATACATTGCATGGCACAATTATATAAAAAAATAAAAAATAAAAACCTCGTCGCCGTATTCAAACCCTCACTGCACTGATGTCTTCTGGTTGTGAGATCTTGCCTGCATGGCCCTCTGCTGTGACGAGCGGTAGGGTGAGTCTGTGGCGCATGCGCAGTCCTCCTCCTCCCTCCCTGTACTGACCTCCTCCCGGTTTCTGCGGCGCAACTTCTTTCACATCCAATTGATCAAATACACACACGCCCAATAATACACACCAATACTACACACATGAGGAATGGCCGCTATCTTCGGGAAGATCCTCGTCGGCATTTACGTGGAGATCAAACGAAGCGATGGTAAGTAGCTGTGGCTTATACGGAACAGACAGACAGACAGAGAGCCACCCCTACTCGTCTAGATGAAGATGCATTTTTTTCAATTTAGGCGCTGTCGCTAGCCAGCTAGTACATCTTTGTTGCCTGGGCTGGGAGGAGAGAGGAGAGAGGACAGAGGATGCTCTGGGTTGGATAGCTAACTACAGGCATGCTCTGTACTGTCCAGTGCATTTGGGGCCTTTTCGTAAAGACCTCATCGTGCATGGTCCCTGTTTTACGGCCGACTGTTTTGTGTGTTTTATTCTATATTGCTGCCAGCTGGCTAAGAGCAGTGGCACCACCAGGGAGCCCTCCACCTGTGAGTCGTAGAGACAGGCCGTGCTGACTGACTGGTGAACGGTGGAGCCACTGCTGTATTCAGACGGTGCATCTGGTAGAGATCCGCTTTAGGTGTCTTCTAAGGGGACATGGCTACAGCTTCAGTCAAACGATGTTGCTCTGCGCTAGCGTCCATCGCTGTTCACGCGTGGGATCATTTAAGAAGGTTAACGGTTGATTTCATCACGAGTCTTAGGTGCGATTACAGTAGCCGGTCAATCGGATGCCCTCCATCTCCATCTCCATCTCCATCTCCATCCCGCGAGTTCATTAGATTCACTCTTGTCCCATCCATTCGTTGATGTGTGTCATTAGCTTTCCTCTAAGTAGCTATTTGTTATTTTGTGCAAAGGGGGAACAAAGTATTGTCACAATGAATTCACAAATACCGTATGTAAGATACCATGCATGCATGTAGCCTTTTCGGTTCATTTCAGGGCACACACCCTGGCATCTCCGCCTGACTACTGAAGTTGATCTGGGCAGGAAAACGTGTCAATAATGTGTCATGCGTCTCTAACGGTAATCAGGACCACGCCCATGGCGCATCTTCTTTTTGTTATAACCGACCTCCTCTACGATTTACTACGATTGATTTACTACTGCGATTGTAGACTAAACTGAATAGGCCTAGTCGTGTTTGGTTGGAGTTGATACTACTGTACTGACTGGTAGTCTGTCCTTGCTCCAGGGAAGGACCAGCACATGATAGCTCTGTTGGTGATTCAGAGATGAACGTGCCTTGTCTGTTTTAACCAGATGGACTGCTCTACCAACTGTATTCATAGAAAATGTTAGTAGTGATTTAAGGTTTATTATGATTTTTTTCCCCCCCTTCCACAGCAGTTGGTTCATTAATGAATCTAATCGGATATTGCCAAGACCCATGTTAGGCCCAGCCCAACCTAGTCTCTTCCAATTTGACTATGGGGAATTGAAGTGTTGTGGTCATTTGGTGCATGTCAATAGTCTAAAGTGGTTTGTCCTCCTTCACTTTTCTGAAAGTACAGGCTACTGTTAAAGGCCAAGTCAGGGAGAATGTCTAGGACAGTCTGCGTCCACTCAGTCTTCTTTCACTTTAGTGTAGAGTGTAGACGAGGACAAGAAGCACCTATTATGGCTGAGTGGTTGTGTCTGTACACTCACCATACACTTTATTAGGAACACTATACTTATACTGGGTAGGGCCTCCCTTTGCTCTCAAAACAGCCTCAATTCTTTGTGGCCACAAAATGTTGGAAACATTCCTTTGAGATTCTGGTCCATGATGACATGATTGCATCACGCAAATCCGGCAGATTTTACAGGTGCACTTTCAAGCCGTGAATCTCCTCCCGTTCTACCACATCCCAAAGGTGCTCTATTGGATTCAGATCCAGTGACTGGGAAGGCCACTGAAGAACACTGAACTCATTGTCATGTTCTTGAAACCAGTTTGAGACGGCTTTGTGACATGGTGCATTATCATGCAGGATGTAGCCATTAGAAGATTACATTGTGGCCATGAAGGGATGCACATGTTCAGCAACAATACTCATAGGCTGTGGCATTCAAGCGATGATTGATTGGTATTAACGGGCCCAAAGTGTGCCCAAAGAAAAAATTCCCCACTCCGTTACGCCACCTGAATGAATGAGATGGTGTACAGGTGTTCCTCATAAAATGTTCAGTGAGTGTATGTGACCTGCCTCAGGCCTGCACCCCTCTACTATCTATTCCTCCTGGTTAGTTCAGAGGTTTGGTCTGAGTGTAAAGCTGTTCTTTCCCATCCAACACAGGTCGAATACACCAAGCCATGGTGACATCGCTCAATGAAGACAATGACAGCGTCACCGTGGAGTGGATCGAGAATGGGGACACCAAAGGGAAAGAGGTATAGAACAGTTGACCCCTCATGTTGGTACTGTCCTCTCTCTCATCTGTGTGTCATTCTTAGGGCCTGATCACATGGGTTCATTAAGCGTCATGTGACCCACATGCATCGTCGTGGGATATATTATTGAAGTGATGGAAGTGTTTTCACTGTCCTGCCTGGCGCCCCGCTGGTGGAACGAGCTGCCCACTGCTGTCAGGACTGTAGATTGAAGACCCATCGTAACTGTCCCTCCTAAAGACCTCCTCTCTCCTACTGCCCTCATGTACAGTTTCTATACTATAAATAAAATAAAATAAAAAGAAATTGTTCTAGCGTTGTAACTGCCAACGGCCCCTGGTCATAGCTTTTTCTTATGGTGACTAGATGATTCACTTACTTAGACAAATGTATTTGTTGTAAACCGCTTTGGATAAACGCCTAACATGTAAATATTAGTAATCTAATGTGTCTAAGCCTAATCTTTAGAAAGTCATAACATTGAATGTCATTTCTATGTAAAATATGTATTAAAGTAATTGACATCTAATTTAAAGTAAATTAGCCTACATTTATCACAGCCTCCCATTCATATTAACAAAGTCATTTTGCCTGTATCTCACATTTCAGTCTCTGTGTGTGTGTGTGTGTGTGAGTGTGTGTGTGTGTGTGTGTGTGTGTGTGTGTGTGTGTGTGTATGTGTGTGTGTGTGTGTGTGTGTGTGTGTGTGTGTGTGTGTGTGAGAGAGAATGTGTTTGTATGTGTGTGTGTTAATCAGCCATGTCTGACCCCTATTAGACTCTATCAGATTGAGAGTTGAAAGTGTCAGACACAGACGACTTACTGCAAATCAGCTTTACTAGGTCTTACTCACTGTAACTGTGTCTGTCTGTCTGTCTGTCTGTCTCTCTCTGTGTGTGTGTGTGTGTGTGTGTGTGTGTGTGTGCGTGCGTGTGTGCGTGCGTGCGTGCGCGTTTATGTGTGTGCATGTGCCTGTGTGTTTTTCATAAATCAATTGTTGACTGTATTCTAAAAGTAAACCAGGCCCTGTCTCTAACATGTGTTCTGTAACTGCTCTGACGTGCTCCAGATCTAACATGTGTTCTGTAACTGTCCTGACGTGCTCCAGATCTAACATGTGTTCTGTAACTGTCCTGACGTGCTCCAGATCTAACATGTGTTCTGTAACTGTCCTGACGTGCTCCAGATCTAACATGTGTTCTGTAACTGCTCTGACGTGCTCCAGATCTAACATGTGTTCTGTAACTGTCCTGACGTGCTCCAGATCTAACATGTGTTCTGTAACTGCTCTGACGTGTCTCCAGATCGACCTGGAGAGCATCTTCTCCCTGAACACCCACGTGGCTCCAGAGGAGGAGGTACCACAGAGTCCTGAGACGCCCCCGCCCACCTCCACCTCCTCCTCCACCGCCGCTAAAGTCCCCACTAGCGGCATCAAGCCTCCCAAGGTCTGAACCTCCCCTGCTGCTGTAGTCTGAGGGCCTAAATCTCTGGGGGAGGGGGGGGGGGCAGAACATTGGGTGTTGTTTTGGGCCCGTTAGCAATGATGTTTTAAAAAATCTGTTATGTTGAAATCTCTTGCAGAATCGACGGACAATTGCGCCGCCTAAGACCGAGGCCCCCCCGCGGGACAACAAAGGTAAGGTAGAGGGACGCTGAGGCCGTGGCAGATGTCACTATAGTAACACAGTAGTCCACAAACCTGTACCAAGCCTGACATAACGTCTGGCAACGTTAACTATGGAGCTAACCCCCAAAAAGACCAGACACAGTCATGTTGTTGATTACAGTCATGTTGCTGAATTCAGTCATGTTGCTGAATTCAGTCATGTTGCTGAATTCAGTCATGTTGTTGAATTCAGTCTTGTTGTTGATTACAGTCATGTTGCTGAATTCAGTCATGTTGTTGAATTCAGTCTTGTTGTTGAATACAGTCATGTAGCTGAATTCACTCGTGAAGCTGAATTCAGTCATGTTGTTGAATTCAGTCATGTTGTTGAATACAGTCATGTTGCTGAATTCAGTCATGTTGTTGAATTCAGTCATGTAGCTGAATACAGTCATGTTGTTGAATACAGTCATGTTGCTGAATTCAGTCATGTTGCTGAATTCAGTCATGTTGTTGAATTCAGTCATGTTGTTGAATTCAGTCATGTTGTTGAATTCAGTCATGTTGCTGAATTCAGTCATGTTGTTGAATACAGTCATGTTGCTGAATTCAGTTATGTTGTTGAATACAGTCATGTTGTTGAATACAGTCATGTAGCTAAATGCTGATAGTCATGTAGCTGAATTCTGAATACACTCTTGTTACTGAATGGTGAATACAGTGTGGTATGGTGAATACAGTATGGTATGAATGAATACAGTGTGGTATGAATACAGTGTGGTATGAATACAGTGTTGTATGACTACAGTGTTGTATGGTGAATACAGTGTTGTATGGTGACTACAGTGTTGTATGGTGACTACAGTGTTGTATGGTGAATACAGTGTTGTATGGTGAATACAGTGTGGTATGAATACAGTGTTGTATGGTGACTACAGTGTTGTATGGTGACTACAGTGTTGATGATGTCATGGTGTCCTCGTTCTCCAGCTGCAGCAGTGGGGACCACCCGGGCCCGACCCAGCCAGCAGCAGCAGCAGCAGCAGACCCATGTAGAACCTCCTCCAACGGCCCCGGCCCCCCAGCTCACACAGCAACAGACGCTACTACAGCAGCAGAATGGTAATACACACACACACACACGCGCACACATACACAGACACACACGCACAGAGACAGCCCTAGCACCCCATCTCAGACAGGGTCACTGCTACAGCAGCAAAATGGTAATTACACACACACACACACATCCCTGCTCCAAGGTCCATCTAGAAGTATTGGCTGCCTGCTACACCAGCAGATTGGTAATGGAGGACAGAACTAGCGCCTCAGCAGATGTCTCTGTCACCATCTACAGTACATGTGTCGGTGTGGGCCACGGCATGCAGCACTCTGCCTGGATCTGGGTGGGTTTATGAAGCAGAACCAATAGCAGAGTCAGCCAGCTGTCTCAGAGCTGCGGTGTCTCAGAGCTGTCCTCAGACCTGTTGTTGTCGTTTTTCGAGGCTCTCTGTGTGTAGACAGACAGATGCACATGACCAGTGATCTAATACCCCCCCCCGCCCCACCCCCCTGGACACATACAGAGCTGCTTTGCTGAGAGGGGCATAATGGCTCTTTCACAGTAAGGGACTGTCCAGGGCTTAAGGGTTTCATAGTTCAGTACTGATTTATACTTGATTGCCCCCCACCCCCCCTCCACCAACAAGAGGAACATTGACTCCCAGTATCTGTGTACCCCCCCTCCCCCCTCCCCCATACCTCTACTGGCTGCACCCCCAGGACTTCAATTTAGTTTTTGCACTACTGCTTGTTTGCATATATTTATTTAAAACTATTCTCTAATTATACATCTTACATATGTTGCTTACCTCACAAGACCTATTGCCCTTGTTCTGTACATATCATAACTGTACATATCATAACTGTATGTATCATATTGATGTTAATCTCATGTATATTCACTTTTCTATTCATTTATTTATACTCACTATAATACCTATACTGTAATACCTTGCACTGCCTATATTATCATGTTTTTTGCTGCTATTTGCACCCTGGTTAGACGCTAAACTACATTTCGTTGTCCAAGTACTTGTACTCTGTGCCATGGCAATACAGTTGAATCTAATCTAATCTAATCTTATGTCATTCATAAAATATATCGCTCTTTAATTTTCCTTTCCTTTATTCTGTTCCTGCTTTGGCCGAGGGCTTTGAAATGTTTGGTGAAATGATGACATTGTTTCTTTCTAATCATGTTGATGTCCTCCCGCCTCCCTCCTCTTTGCCAGCGAGGAGGAAATCCAACTGTGTGAAGGAGGTGGAGAAGATGCAGGAGAAACGAGAGAGGAGACGGATCCAACAACAGGAACTGAGAGAGAAGAAGGCTCAGGTAGACCCACACACACACAGTACTGAGAGAGAAGGCTCAGGTAGACACACACACACACACACACACACACACACACACACACACACACACAGTACTGAGAGAGAAGGCCCAGGTAGACCCACACACACACAGTACTGAGAGAGAAGGCCCAGGTACACACACACACACACACACACACACACACACACACACACAGTACTGAGAGAGAAGGCTCAGGTAGACCCACACACACACAGTACTGAGAGAGAAGGCCCAGGTACACACACACACACACACACACACACACACACACAGTACTGAGAGAGATGGCCCAGGTAGACACACACACACACACACACACACACACACACAGTACTGAGAGAGAAGGCCCAGGTAGACCCACACACACACAGTACTGAGAGAGAAGGCCCAGGTACACACACACACACACACACACACACACACACACACACACACACACACACGCACACACACACACACACACACACACACACACAGTAGACACACACACACACACACACACACAGTACTGAGAGAGAAGGCCCAGGTAGACACACACACACACACACACACACACAGTACTGAGAGAGAAGGCCCAGGTAGACACACACACACACACACACAGTACTGAGAGAGAAGGCCCAGGTAGACACACACACACACACACACACACACACAGTACTGAGAGAGAAGGCCCAGGTAGACACACACACACACACACACACACACACACACACACACACACAGTACTGAGAGAGAAGGCCCAGGTAGACACACACACACACACACACACAGTACTGAGAGAAGGCCCAGGTAGACACACACACACACACACACACAGTACTGAGAGAGAAGGCCCAGGTAGACACACACACACACACACACACACACACACACACACAGTACTGAGAGAGACGGTCCAGGTAGACACACACACACACACACACACAGTACTGAGAGAGAAGGCCCAGGTAGACACACACACACACACACACACACACACACACACACACACACACACACACAGTACTGAGAGAGACGGTCCAGGTAGACACACACACACAGTACTGAGAGAGAAGGCCCAGGTAGACACACACACACACACACAGTACTGAGAGAGAAGGCCCAGGTAGACACACACACACACACACACACACACACAGTACTGAGAGAGACGGTCCAGGTAGACACACACACACACACACACAGTACTGAGAGAGAAGGCCCAGGTAGACACACACACACACACACAGTACTGAGAGAGACGGTCCAGGTAGACACACACACACACACACACACACACACACACACACAGTACTGAGAGAGAAGGCCCAGGTAGACACACACAGTACTGAGAGAGAAGGCCCAGGTAGACACACACACAGTACTGCTACGCCAACTACAACATTGGGACGAAAAGGTCTACCTCAGGGTTCCCACGGGTCCTTGAAATCCTTGAAAGTTTGTGAGTTTGAGAAAAAAAAATCAAGGTCTTAAAAGTTTTTGAAAATTGAAAGTGCTTGAATTCCCCTCTCTCTCTCTCTCTCTCTCTCTCTCCCTCTCTCTCTCTCTCTCTCTCTCTCTCTCTCTCTCTCTCTCTCTCTCTCTCTCTCTCTCTCTCAAAGAAAAATATATATTCAATTTTTATTTATTACTTAGCTCGTCAACTAGTAAATAAGTCTCTGTATTGCTTAACTTTACACATATTTCACAATATATTGTTTTGCTGTGCTGTGGTAGAGAAGGCAAGAGACCATCTAGTGTTCACACATTCAAGCCTCTCTTTTTAATTGTTGTCTGTGAGCGGATAGTTCCTATTATATAAATTCTCATCTGGGTCTTGAAATTCCTTGAAAGGTGCTTGAATATTTGATGTTTCAGAAGGTGTGGGAACCCTGCTAACTTTGACTTTGTTTTTGTTTTTTGACTCTGTCATCTTGGGTCATGTGGTTTCCCAGGAGGTGGACACCACGATGCCTAACTACGAGATCATGTGTATGATCCGAGACTTCAGAGCCAGTCTGGACTACAGACCCTTAAACACAACAGATCTGGTACGTGTACGTCTACGTCTGTGTCCTCGGTCTAGCTCTGCGTTCCGACACTTTTCAGAGTTTTGGTTTTAGCATGCCTCAACAGGTTAACGATAATTGCTGCTATTTTAGGCTGAAGGGTGAATGACCGACCTGTGTCACAGCGTGATGTATCACGGTCTGTGTGACACTTCACTTGTTTCCTCTTTTCAGATAGAGGAGCACAGGATATGTGTCTGCGTACGGTCACGCCCTCTCAATAAAAAAGGTACGAAAAAACAATAAATCAACACGTATCAGTGCTCTACTCCTCCAAACCTCGTCCTGGGTTCAAGAATCTCTCTCCCGTCTCTCTCGTTCTCTCTCTCTCTCTCTGTTTCGGTCTCTCTCTCTCTCTCTCTCTCCCTCTCACTCTCTCTTTCGCTTTCTCTGTTTCGGTCTCTCTCTCTCTCTCTGTTTCGCTCTGTCTGTTTCGATATCTCTCTTTCTCTCTCTGTTTCGGTCTCTCTTTCTCATTCTCTCCCTGTTTCTCTTTCTCTGTTTTGGTCTCTCTCTCTGTTTCACTCTCTCTGTTTCACTCTCTCTCTCCCTCTCTCTCTCTCTGTCTCTCTTCCTCTCCCTCTCTCTCCATCTCTCTCTCTCCCTCTTTCTCTCTTTCACTCTCTCTTTCTCTTTCTCTCCCTCTCCCTCTCTCTTTCTCTCCCTCTCTCTCTCTGTCTCTCTCTCTCTCTCTCTCTCTCCATGTCTCTCTCTCTCTCTCTCTCTCTGTCTCTCTCTCTGTCTCTCTCTCTCTCTCTCTCTCCATGTCTCTCTCTCTCTCTCTCTCTCTCTCTCTCTCTCTCTCTCTCTCTCTCTCTCTCTCTCTCTCTCTCTCTCTCTCTCTCAGAGCTGACCATAAGGGATCTAGATGTGATCACCATCCCCAGTAAAGACGTGGTGATGATCCACGAGCCCAAGCAGAAGGTGGACCTGACGCGCTTCCTGGAGAACCAGACGTTCCGCTTCGACTACGCCTTCGACGACACCACCACCAACGAAATGGTCTACAGGTACGCTCGTTTGAACTTCAAACAGTCCTGCACTCGCCACGCGGTACCGGGTATGTCGGTCGACCCGTCCTTCAAAGTAGCAACAATTCAAAATGTTGCTGTACAGGTAATTGTCTAAGAAATAATTGCAATTATTTCTTAGACAATTAACTGTACAGCAACAATTATAATTGTTTCACTGTTATGTGACCCAGATAATGTTATAGCACAGCAACCTATGAAGTAAACCATGCCTCTTTATTATCATAAAACATATTTTTGAACAGAACATTTTACATGTATCCCCCATCAATAAAAAAGGGACTGTGTGTCATCTAGTTATGTGTAGTTATGTGTTTTTAGCATGTTTATGTACTATCAGCATGTTGTGATGTGCTTAACACATGCAGAGGAGCTATCTAGCTAACGCAATGTTCTTTGTTGTTAGCTAGCTAGCTAGGGTGTTGGAGCACAGTTAAGATTGCCATTAGATAATTGAATTGCCATTAGACCATTATTATCTCATCATTGTTACAGGCCTACTACTAAGTCAGTCTTTTGCTTCCTCTGCTTCCCAGGTTCACCGCTAGGCCGCTGGTGGAGACCATCTTTGAGAGGGGGATGGCCACCTGCTTCGCTTACGGACAGACGGGAAGTGGAAAAACACATGTGAGTTGGATGAAGTTGTGTCCTGTATGAGGGGAAGGCGTTCGAACATGTTGGCCTTGAGAATGGCCCTGGTGGGGCGCTTAGGTGGCGTAACGGGTTAAGCGTCGACCATGTAACCGCAGGGTTCCCGGTTCGATTCCGACTGCGGACATGTCCTGCATGTCATCCCTTCTCTCTCTCTCTCTCTCTCTCTCTCTCTCTCTCTCTCTCTCTCTCTCTCTCTCACCCATCCTTCCTGTCAAAATCTCTACTATCTCTATCACAATAAAAGGAAAAATATGAGTGGGACTGCCCCACTCAGATTTTTTTTTTTTTTTTAAAGAGAATGTCCCTGGCTTCCCCCAAGAAGTCAGGCTCCTGGAGAAAGCAACAAGACTGCCTCCCCCAAACCAACCCCACACACACCACAAACATGAACATATCATATTATTATAACTACTTGCACACTACTGGATTACTTGTAAACGACTTGACTACCAAACTACTGTACTGTGTTATATTGCATTTCATCTCATTGTACTTTGCACAGCATTTTTGTACTCTCGAAGCCACTGTAGTACCATCACTTTATTACTCTATTACTGTAGGATTACTTACTTGACCTCTCCTCCTTTCTCTACCTCTCCTCCTTTCTCTACCTCTCCTCCTTTCTCTACCTCTACCTCTCCTCCTTTCTCTACCTCTCCCCCTTTCTCTACCTCTCCTCCTTTCTCTACCTCTCCCCCTTTCTCTACCTCTACCTCTCCTCCTTTCTCTACCTCTCCTCCTTTCTCTACCTCTCCTCCTTTCTCTACCTCTCCTCCTTTCTCTACCTCTCCTCCTTTCTCTACCTCTCCCCCTTTCTCTACCTCTCCTCCTTTCTCTACCTCTCCCCCTTTCTCTACCTCTCCTCCTTTCTCTACCTCTCCTCCTTTCTCTACCTCTCCTCCTTTCTCTACCTCTCCTCCTTTCTCTACCTCTCCTCCTTTCTCTACCTCTCCTCCTTTCTCTACCTCTCCTCCTTTCTCTACCTCTCCTCCTTTCTCTACCTCTCCTCCTTTCTCTACCTCTCCCCCTTTCTCTACCTCTCCTCCTTTCTCTACCTCTCCTCCTTTCTCTACCTCTCCTCCTTTCTCTACCTCTCCTCCTTTCTCTACCTCTCCTCCTTTCTCTACCTCTCCCCCTTTCTCTACCTCTCCCCCTTTCTCTACCTCTCCCCCTTTCTCTACCTCTCCTCCTTTCTCTACCTCTCCTCCTTTCTCTACCTCTCCTCCTTTCTCTACCTCTCCTCCTTTCTCTACCTCTCCTCCTTTCTCTACCTCTCCTCCTTTCTCTACCTCTCCTCCTTTCTCTACCTCTCCTCCTTTCTCTACCTCTCCTCCTTTCTCTACCTCTCCCCCTTTCTCTACCTCTCCCCCTTTCTCTACCTCTCCTCCTTTCTCTACCTCTCCTCCTTTCTCTACCTCTCCCCCTTTCTCTACCTCTCCTCCTTTCTCTACCTCTCCTCCTTTCTCTACCTCTACCTCTCCTCCTTTCTCTACCTCTCCTCCTTTCTCTACCTCTCCTCCTCCTTTCAGACGATGGGAGGAGATTTTTCAGGGAAGAACCAGGACTGCTCTAAAGGGATCTATGCATTGGCTGGTATGTCTCTCTCTCTCTCTCTCTCTCTCTCTCTCTCTCTCTCTCTCTGATAAGATGGTGGAGCTGTTTTTCCAGCGTCAACATATTCTATTCTCTGTGCAGCAAGGGATGTCTTCCTCATGCTGAAGAAACCAAACTACAAGAAGTTAGATCTCCAAGTCTTCTCCACCTTCTTTGAGATCTACAGCGGGAAGGCGAGTGACCATAGACATCTACCGTTATCAATTCATCTTGATTATGAATAATAATAATAATAATAATACTACGTTTTTATTTGTATAGCGCTTTTCCTGCAAATGTTGCAGCTCAAAGTGCTGAACACAATGAACACAAATATAGAAGTTTTGACTGTGCTAACCTGACAGTGGACGTGGTTGTGGTTGCGGTCGTAGGTGTTTGACCTGCTGAACCGTAAAACCAAGCTGCGGGTGCTGGAGGACGGGAAGCAGCAGGTGCAGGTGGTGGGGCTGCAGGAGAAGGACGTCAAGTGTACGGAGGACGTCCTCAAACTGATCGAGATAGGGAACAGCTGCAGGTACCACCAGGACGGGATGATTGCATTTAACACTAGAACAGCCGTGGGTGGGGTCATTTAACACTAGAACAGCCATGGGTGGGGTCATTTAACACTAGAACAGCCATGGGTGGGGTCATTTAACACTAGAACAGCCATGGGTGGGGTCATTTAACACTAGAACAGCCATGGGTGGGGTCATTTAACACTAGAACAGCCATGGGTGGGGTCATTTAACACTAGAACAGCCATGGGTGGGGTCATTTAACACTAGAACAGCCATGGGTGGGGTCATTTAACACTAGAACAGCCATGGGTGGGTCATTTAACACTAGAACAGCCATGGGTGGGTCATTTAACACTAGAACAGCCATGGGTGGGGTCATTTAACACTAGAACAGCTGTGGGTGGGGTCATTTGACCCTGTGAGTAAATAGTTTTTTATATCTTTGCACTCTATCAAATTTCAGGACCCTCCTTTCATGACTTTTCCTAGATATGTGCGCTCTACCACCCAGTATCCTTACATTTTCACAAAATCAGCTAGTATTGCTAGTAGTATCTAAGCTAGTATGAAGCTATTTCTACAGTTTTTCTGTGTAGGAGGCAGGCTGATTTACCAGCCGGCCAACTAGTGGTCTTTGTCTGTAAATAGCAGCTTCCCATTGTAAAGACCCCTCTTATAGTAGCAGGGGTGCAAACTTGTCACCTTTCTGCTAAATTAGCCGTTTTTATCTCAAAATAGGTCATCCATGTGAATTGTGTAGATCTGCAAAAAAAAATGTTTTGGGTGTGGTGGGGGGGGGTGTGTCTAAGTCTCATCCATGTCACATGATGCACAAGCTAGCTAATCTCCCTGTCTGCTAAACTCTGCTGCAGTTGAAATAACGTTTAGCTTCAGGGAGCTAGGTACAGTTCCAGACAGCATAGAGAACACAGTCACGGTAAACTGTTTTAGAAGTAATTCTGCAGGTGTTGAGGTCAGGGCTGCTGCTACTTACACACGCATCATTGTTAGACCACCGTTAGTGCTAGCGATATCTATTTAACACCATTAGTGCTAGCGCTATCCCCCCCCCCCCCTAAGGTTAGCCACAAAAAAATGTGTCACCTTTTTGGGCCATCACCTGTTTGCACCCCTGAGTAGGTAAAAAGGCACGGCTGTTCTAGTGTTTAGGCCCTTCACTTACAATTCTCCTTTCTTATCTCAGCCACATCTTGGTCCGTCTTTTCTTCTCCCCCCCCCCCCCCCTCCCTTCCACTCCAAAAGGACGTCTGGTCAGACGTCGGCCAACGCCCACTCCTCCCGCAGCCACGCCGTGTTCCAGATCATCCTGCGGCGGCGGGGGAAGATGCACGGGAAGTTCTCCCTCATCGACCTGGCGGGGAACGAGCGCGGCGCCGACACGTCCAGCGCCGACCGGCAGACCCGTCTGGAGGGAGCCGAGATCAACAAGAGCCTGCTGGCCCTCAAGGTCCAGAACCGTCCAGAACTACCACAGTACCTCCCCATTAGGGGAGGCATGACCCCTCTGTCCTCTGGCTGTTTAATCACAAACTTAATCATCATCATCATAATAATCATAATCATAATAAGAATAATAACTTTGTCCCCTTACAGGAGTGCATCCGAGCCTTGGGTCTGAACAAGCCACACACTCCCTTCCGGGCCAGCAAGCTCACCCAGGTGTTGAGAGACTCCTTCATCGGAGAGAACTCCAGAACTTGCATGGTGAGACCCCCTACTGTCTCCTGAGACATCTACTACCCCCCTGTGCTATGTCTCCTGAGACATCTACTACCCCCCTGTACTGTGTCTCCTGAGACATCTACTACCCCCCCTGTACTGTGTCTCCTGAGACATCTACTACCCCCCTGTACTGTGTCTCCTGAGACATCTACTACCCCCCTGTACTGTGTCTCCTGAGACATCTACTACCCCCCTGTACTGTGTCTCCTGAGACATCTACTACCCCCCTGTACTGTCCCTCCTGAGACATCTACTACCCCCCTATACTGTGTCTCCTGAGACATCTACTACCCCCCTGTACTGTCCCTCCTGAGACATCTACTACCCCCCTGTACTGTGTCTCCTGAAGCCACACCACTACTAGTGTGCCCTTGGGTAAGGCACTTAGCCCTCAGTTACTCCAGGGGGAATGTCCCTGTAATTCGTAAGTGTAAGTCGCTTTGGATAAAAGCGTCTGCTAAATGGCAAAATTAATTAATTAATTAATCCACTACCCCCCTGTACTGTGTCTCCTGAGACATCTACTACCCCCCTGTACTGTCCCTCCTGAGACATCTACTACCCCCCTGTACTGTCCCTCCTGAGACATCTACTACCCCCCTGTACTGTGTCTCCTGAGACATCTACTACCCCCCTGTACTGTGTCTCCTGAGACATCTACTACCCCCCTGTACTGTCCCTCCTGAGACATCTACTACCCCCCTGTACTGTCCCTCCTGAGACATCTACTACCCCCCTGTACTGTCCCTGCTGAGACATCTACTACCCCCTGTACTGTTTTTCCTGAGACATCTACTACCCCCCTGTACTGTGTTTCCTGAGACATCTACTACCCCCCTGTACTGTGTTTCCTGAGACATCTACTACACCCTGTACTGTTTCTCCTGAAACATCTACTACCCCCCCTGTGCTGTTTCTCCTGAGACATCTACTACCCCCCCTGTACTGTGTCTCCTGAGACATCTACTACCCCCCTGTACTGTTTCTCCAGAGACATCTACTACCCCCCTGTACTGCTTCTCCTGAGACATCTACTACCCCCCTGTACTGTGTCTCCTGAGACATCTAATGACATCTGTGTCATTAAAAAATTTAAATAATAATAAGAATTATCTTCCCTCTTCTAGCATGATTGCCAATGGCCCCAGGCCTGAGCATAGATTACCTTTTCACCTGCTATGACTGGTGAATAGATGATTCACTTACTTCGAATGTATCGATTGTAAGTCGCTTTTGATTAAGGCGTCTGCTAAAATGCCCAAAATGGAAATGTCATCAATGTAAAACGGTGACTGTACTTCAAATCCAAGGTAGTGACTAGATGGCCATGTTAGAAAGGACAAGGTAGTGACTAGATGGCCATGTTAGAAAGGACAAGGTAGTGACTAGATGGCCATGTTAGAAAGGACAAGGTAGTGACTAGATGGCCATGTTAGAAAGGACAAGGTAGTGACTAGATGGCCATGTTAGAAAGGACAAACGTCGCCCGGACCGTCAGAGTGTTTCATTAGTTAGGGTTGAGGGTTAGGTGAAGCGGGTGGGATTTTTAACCATGTAATCGAGTGTCTTTGCTCTCTCCATAGATCGCCACCATCTCTCCTGGAATGACATCCTGTGAAAACACTCTAAACACACTGAGATACGCCAACAGGTAAGACTCAAAACTCAAAGCGTCTGTAGAGAAAGATGCTGTTTGACATTTTTAAACTGTCCGGAAACTGGTTTGATAGGGAGAAACACCAAACCTCCCTCCATTCACACTCCCCTCTTTATACGAGCAAAACAGAGGCGCCTTCCTCCATCTACAGTACACTGGCTACTTTCCTAATGACATACTTTCTGTCATAAACAAAGACGTCATTCTGAGAATATTAACATGAGAATATGAATTCCTGGGTAAACCTGGCTGCTTACAACTAATTTTAAAATGACGTTGGTATGTTTCTCATCACAGAAGCCTGGGGCTGTAGTGATGGGTTTTGCTCTGTATGAGGTCCCCCTCTCTCTCCCTCTCAGTCTCCATACTGTACCCCCCCCTCTCCTCTGACTCTCTATAAGTGACCTCTGAAAACAAACATAGAAGCTGTACCTCCTGGTTTTACTATAACTGTTTTAAAACTCTGTTCTTGTTTTTTTATTACAATACTGGGGGAAAATGGTTTGATAGCAGACCTGTAGTTATCTCACAGTCTCGCATTCACTCAAAATACAAACATGCACACGCACACACACAAATACACACACACACACACTTATCAGACCTTGTCCTGACTGGATCCTTTCCCCTCTGTCTCGTCGCTGTGAATGTGTGAATGTGTGTGTGTGTGTGTGTGTGTCTTGCTGTCTCCAGAGTAAAGGAGTTTGGGATAAGCCCCTCAGACATTCCCTTCAACCAGGGTGGGGGCGGAGGGGGCCGCTCCGAGCACTCCCCCACCTACGATTACGATGACTCTCCCACCAGGTCTCCTCTCTCTCTCAGATCCCTCCATGCACCCCCCCCCCCCACACACACACACTAATACCCCCCCCCCTCATTGAAGTTACCCCCTCACCACACATTTATCATCATCATGACCATTCCCTTTTTTTCCTCCTTTCTCTTCTGTTCTCCATCAGCTACAGTGTTGCTAACTGTCTTCCGTGTTAGTGGCTGTCTGCACAACCCCATTGGGTGGTCTTTCTCTAAGTTCTCGTCTTTGATTTGGGTCGTTGTTTCGATTTATTCTGTTTATTTCACCCTGGCACTGACCCCCCCTGGTTCAGTTTGTTCATCATGGCATTGTGGCATGTCTCTGTTTTAACCAAACTAACTAAACACGTTTTCATTGCAGCAGCACCAGTGTCATTAAGGCTGTCCTCCCCCTTCATGCTTGTGCCTGAGAATCTCTCGATCGCTCCCATTGGCTCGTTTGATTATTTTTAACCAATCATAATGGCTGTGTATTATTTCCATCGCCGCATGCACTTACTGAGCAATCCCATCCGGGTATTTCCATTGGCTCATCTCACCTTGTTGTTTTACTGCAGTGGTCCATCACCAACCCTTGTTCTGGAGAGTTCCAGTATAATGTTGCGTCAAAAACACCTGATTCTACTAATCAACGACTCACGAAGAAGCCCGATGAGTAGAAACGAATTCAGAAAAAAACTGCCTATATTGTGGAAAAACACCAATAAGAAAATAAATTAAATAAACGCAATAACAGGATTTAGGGTTAGGGTTAGGGTTAGTACCTGTCACGAGTGTTGTGACATGTAAACCAGAAAGGCCTACGTCCTATAGTATAGCTCTCCAGGAGCAGGGTTGGTGACCGCAGCTCTGTGTGCTGTACAGTGAGTCTGTGGTTCTGACGGCCCGCTGGTGTGGTGTGTCGTCAGGGTGAAGGAGCTGGACCCCGGGGCGGTCCTGGAGGGGCGTCAGGGGGGGCACGCCAGCCAGCTGGACGTGCTGGAGGCCCAGTGGGGGGTGGGCAGCTCACCCCAGAGAGATGACCTCAAACTGCTCTGTGAACAGAACGTAAGATACAGACACACACACACAGACAGACACACACACACACACACACTCCCCTGCTGTGCCTCTATCTGACCTCCATGTAAATCACACTCATCTACTGCCCTGTCCCCCCCCCCTCTCTCTCTCTCCTCCCCTCTCTCCTCTTCTCCTCTCCTCTCTCTTCCTCTCCTCTCCTCTCCTCTCCTCTCTCTTCCTCTCCTCTCTCCTCCCCTCTCCTCTCTCTTCCTCTCCTCTCCTCTCCTCCCTGGTCTTCAGGAGGAGGAGGTCTCTCCTCAGCTCTTCACCTTCCACGAGGCTGTGTCTCAGCTGGTGGAGATGGAGGACCAGGTGCTGGAAGACCACAGAGCTGTGTTTCAGGTACTGTTATCACCGCATACACACACACACACATATATACACACACACACACACACACTTGCATACATACATACATACAGTACGTACATACATACATACATACATACATACATACATACATACATACATACATACATACATACATACATACACACACACACATCATACACAGAGTGTGTTATCCCCTGTCTGTACAGGAGTCTATTCGTTGGCTGGAGGATGAGAAGGTTCTGCTGGAGATGACTGAGGAGGTAGACTACGACGTGGAGACCTACGCCACCCAGCTAGAACAGATCCTGGACCAGAAGATAGACATCCTCACTGAGCTCAGAGGTAAGGGGACGCAGAGCTCCGTCTGATCCCGGAACAGAAGATTTACACCTCCTCACTCAGCTCAGAGAAGTCGTCAATCATTTTTACCTGTGTGAAGTAAGATGGTCGACACAGTGATGGTCATCCAAGTCTATGTTTACACCCCCTTTGTCTCCCCCCTCCCTCTTTGTCTCCCCCCTCCCTCTTTGTCTCCCCCCTCCCTAGACAAAGTCAAGTCTTTCCGTTCGACGCTGCAGGAGGAGGAGCAGGCCAGCAGACAGATCAACCCCAAGAGGCCTCGCGCTCTCTAGGCTCCCACACACGTTCAACACAACACTTCACTGGTGGTACCCTCTGACATATCGTAAGCATGACATAGCTGATGTCATAAGCCAGTGTCTCAGAACCAACAGCCGATATCCCGGGTCGTGGTTTTACTGCAACCAAGTTGTGGTCGGAAAAACATCCTTTTGTTTGTCCATAAAAGAAAAAATAAAAGAAAATAAAAGAAAAAGATAGTAAAAGGTTACTATTACCGGGGTTACCGTTTGATTAGCAGCTGATTTTAATCTGAGTTTTCCGTCTGATAACTGTAAGTTATGACTGAATGGTGAGGGTTTACCCCCAGCGTCTGCGCTGTACAGGCTCCCATTGCTGCTTGTTGACATCCATCCATCTCTGTCTGTAAAAACCCAGGGCAGATTTCTCTCAGCTTTTCCATCTCTCCTGTAGACTCTATGTACCATGGGTAATGTGTTTGTGTGGCTTGATGACTCACGATTGCCTCTCATTTAAAAAAAAAAAAAAAAGGAAAAAAATGAGGTAATTATTTATTTTAACCACATTTTTCTATGCTAAAACTGGAAGATATGGTTGATTTTTTTACCTCTGGACATTTTTTGTTTTTAAAATGACTCCCAACTACAGTGTTCCTTGTTGCTTATTCTGGAGAGACGCAGTTTGTACTTTGACGGTTTTTGTCCCCCAGTTCAGCATTAACACACCCGATTCAATTAACCGACTAAATCTTTATCAGCTGAATCAGGGGTGTTAGTGCTAGGTGAGGGCAAAAGCCTCTCTGGGACTATGAACAGAGAACACTGACAAAGTAGGACATGATCTTTTCATGACGACCTCTGATCAACGTGTCAATCGAGGGAATTTCAAAGTCGTCGGCCCCGAGAGGTTTCAACCGTATGTATGCATGCACAAACCAGCTGTGATTGTACTTTACGTCCCCCATAGACCCGACTGTGCCCACCTCTGTGAACCTGTAAATAGAACCGCTTTAGGACCACGTAGTCTCACAGTGTTTTCCTCTACCGTTTCTCAGCCATGGCGGACCCCCTGCCCCCCCCCCCCCCCTGTCCGACACGGTTGTCACCTGGAAAATCAATTTAGTCGTCAAACTAGTACCCCCAAATGAGTTGGCGCCTTTTCATCCCTGGATGTTGCTATGGGGACTTGATACCTCGCCTGAGACAAAAATGTGGGGGGAAACACTGTGACCTTCGAAATGCTTCTAATGAATAGCTTGTATAAAACCGCTATACTGTATGTTTCTCGCCAGAATAAATATTTCTATGTACCAACCTGCCTCTAATAATCTTAGTTTTATCTGTTTGTTCTGTTTACAAGGCAATCAATATGATAGTAACTGAAGAATTCCCTCCTGCCATTAATCTTGTAAAAAGTTTCTCACCCCCCCTCCGCCCCCCCATCATCTCATGTTAAAGTTGTTTATAAAAGGGAAGTACAAATGTATAGTGAAGTACTGGAACTCTAAAGTACTTAAATGTGTGTGTACATCAGATGTAATGCTGGCGTAAAAGAATAAAGAACCACATGACTGACTGGACTTTGATGTGTTCTGGATTAAAGGGTTCATTACACTTTAAACAGTATTCCAACACCGGGATAGTGTGTTAACTTACAGTATGAGTTTATCATGACGACGGTATAATAGTTGTACATCATGAGATCACTATATGAGTAACATACGCCTAGAGACAGCTGTCCAATTGTATTTATTTCACAGTACAGAGACAATGACACAGCGAGCTCTCACCCAGGTTGGGCAGGAAGGAGCTACCAGCCAGAGGAGAGAGATGGAGCAGTGAAGGAACTACATACAATCTACGCATCTGAACCAACTCATCTTTGAGACCTAAACATTGAATATCAAAATCACCTCAAGAAGCAATTTTGGCAGTGTCTTAAACAAGTGTGCCATTTAGAAAGTACATTTCCGATGGCCTTCACTAATAATGCTGATAATAAATATGTATTCCAGCAACAGAACAAAACCATGACAAACATGAAATCTATTAGAAATTCAGACTGGCTACAAAGAGAAACAGGATACAGAGATACTATTGCATGTGTATGTATTTGTCCTCAAAATTCAAATATGCATTCTATGATTAAAATTCCACTTTTTATGTCAAATATACTGCATATACTTAAAATATATATGTAAATTATTGCCACCTCCATATATAGTACACAACTTAAGTATAGAGCCAAAACAATATACAATTCTGTATGTAACTCGTTATAATATCCAATATACCCTTGTTTTGAGTAGGCATTCATTTCTACAATGGCCTGGGAGACTGTTCTTTACTGGTCTGGAAACTGGTCTGAGACTGGTCTTTACTGGTCTGAGACTGGACTTTACTGGTCTTTACTGGTCTGAGACTGTTCTTTACTGGTCTTTACTGGTCTGAGACTGTTCTTTACTGGTCTGAGACTGTTCTTTACTGGTCTTTACTGGTCTGAGACTGTTCTTTACTGGTCTGAGACTGTTCTTTACTGGTCTGAGACTGGTCTTTACTGGTCTGGAGACTGTTCTTTACTGGTCTGAGACTGTTCTTTACTGTTCTTTACTGGTCTGAGACTGGTCTTTACTGGTCTGAGACTGTTCTTTACTGGTCTTTACTGGTCTGAGACTGGTCTTTACTGGTCTGAGACTGGTCTTTACTGGTCTGAGACTGGTCTTTACTGGTCTGAGACTGGTCTTTACTGGTCTGAGACTGTTCTTTACTGGTCTGAGACTGGTCTGAGACTGGTCTGAGACTGGTCTGAGACTGGTCTGAGACTGGTCTTTACTGGTCTGAGACTGTTCTTTACTGGTCTGGAGACTGGTCTTTACTGGTCTGAGACTGGTCTTTACTGGTCTGAGACTGGACTTTACTGGTCTGAGTAACTGTTCTTTACTGGTCTGAGACTGGTCTGAGACTGGTCTGAGACTGGACTGAGACTGGTCTTTACTGGTCTGAGACTGGTCTTTACTGGTCTGGGAAACTGGTCTTTACTGTTCTTTACTGGTCTGAGACTGGTCTTTACTGGTCTGAGACTGGTCTTTACTGGTCTGAGACTGTTCTTTACTGGTCTGAGACTGGTCTTTACTGGTCTGAGACTGGACTTTACTGGTCTGGAGACTGGTCTTTACTGGTCTGAGACTGTTCTTTACTGGTCTGAGACTGTTCTTTACTGGTCTGAGACTGGTCTTTACTGGTCTGAGACTGGACTTTACTGGTCTGAGACTGGACTTTACTGGTCTGAGACTGGTCTTTACTGGTCTGGGACTGGTCTGGAGACTGGTCTTTACTGGTCTTTACTGGTCTGAGACTGGTCTTTACTGGTCTGGAGACTTTACTGTAAAACTGTGTACTGCAGTGTGATAAATGGACCTCTAGTTGTGATTAGAGTAATTAGTCTAATATGTGTGTGTCAATGTGTGCCTACAGTACGCATAACACTGTTACTTAGAAAGAGTGGCAATAATTGTAATATTCTCAAATATAATCAGTAGTACATTTCATTTCAATACCAAGGGACTTGTGGTTAACACAGTTATACATGACGGCAGAACTTGCCAGAGGGACACTGAACACCACATATTCAAGATCAGCAGCTTCATGGATGGAATTTGACTTCACACATTCACGTTCAACTAGTTCTTGATTCTGACTGAAAAAGTTGCCCTCTCACAAGATCGGAAGCAATATCTGTCAAAAGCTTTGTAAAATAGTCCGGTTTGAAAAATAGTTTCGCTTGCAATATAAAATAGTACTGTAACAGATTACTGTTGTAAAGGGACAGTAGAAGTGTGAAGAGAAAGCTGAAGTGTCCGCAGTTGTGTTGTTGTTGTGTTATACTGTAGGCTTTACCCTCCTATAGATGATTGTGTGTGTGTGTGTGTGTGTGTGTGTGTGTGTGTGTGTATATATATATAAATATGTCTTTCCCCAGTTAATGTTGCCCGTGGGTGAGGTCTATATTGTAGCTGATGCATGGTAGTGGGTGAGGTCTATATTGTAGCTGATGCATGGTAGTGGGTGAGGTCTATATTGTAGCTGATGCATGGTAGTGGGTGAGGTCTATATTGTAGCTGATGCATGGTAGTGGGTGAGGTCTATATTGTAGCTGATGCATGGTAGTGGGTGAGGTCTATATTGTAACTGATGCATGGTAGATTGTCTCTGCTGTGATCTCTGTCTCATCGTGGTTCTGCTACTCTGAATTGGAACAATAATATTGCACTGGCAAAATAACAAACACCTTTCACTGTTGGTCCTCCAAATAAGAATTGGATCATAATCTGATAAAAGAAAACGCTACATATTCAAATATAATTCACCTGAAATATCCATCATTGAAACCTCATGAATTATGTAAATAAATACCTCGCGACCATTATATTCCTACATTTATATCATCTTTACAGTATCTACACATACATAACCATGGCTCCTGTACAGCCAGTTTAGAACAAACTATACAGGAGGACATTCAACTCATCAACAGCCACGGGCCAAAGGGGTATGGCTGTATCCCTCTGTATACAGCTCTGAACTAAATCCTTTATATAATGCAATGGACACTCAACTATGCTACTGTAATGTACTCCATTAGTGGTCTCATGATAACAAATAGCATAAACAGAACATACCATTCAGGTTGACTAGGTTGCCATAACAGCATGTTCCTGGAATCAAAACAACATGCTTGAGCTTTTAAGCTCTTGAGACATAAGTAAAAGGACATCCATACCATATACTCTATCTTAGCCATACATATACAGTATGTCCAGTAAGTACGGTAGATGTGGACAATATCATTATACTAGATTTTAAAAAAAAGATCTACAGTTAAATAGATCTAATATGACCTACATCATTAAAATGCAGTATTGAACATGTGCCTTTTGAATGAAACCACAAGGTCATGCTCTCAACGCAAGCTCTGATCGTTTCTCGTATAACATCAAGGAAAGGTTGGATACAGCCTAACACACTTTTCCACACCCAAGAACTGTCTAGTTTTTGGCACATTTACTTACATTATTTTGTATCCTGACATTGAAGAAATATACACAAATGTGCATACTAGCACACATACCCTGCAATAAATGATAGGTATCATGCACTACAAAGGTAACAATATGTAGCAACATGAGATGGTAACACAATTCTCCACCGTAAACTAGTGCAAAAAAAGAACAGTGAGGTTACACAGTTGAGTTACTACAGCTTTTTGAGAATGGTTTTGGCCATGTCGTGGTGTAAGTGGAAGTCGTCTCTAATGGTTACAGAAGTCTATGATGAACAGAGAGTGTTGTAATCGGGGTACGGTACACTCTCTGACATCCATGGCTTCCACAGTAGTTGCTAGGCATAAGACAAGAGTGTCGCATGAGAACACGTGGTACCAACCAACACATTCTTCCTGTTTTTCCGACACCGTCGATTCTGGTTAGATTCTGTGTGCAGGCTTACCATGAGTTCATCATTTTTTTACATCCTTTCACATCCTCTATTGAGGTGGTTTGGTGGGGGGTGGGGGGGGAGTCCAAAGTGACTTCCTCTCTCCTCGTCTCCTTTCTTCTCTCTTTGCGAAGCCACTCTACACCGTCGAGACGCGTCCTCACACACTCACAGAGGCCGTCTAAAGAAGGAGCCATGTTTGTTTTCTCTTCCCTCCTCCAAAGTTCTCGCAAACACAAATCACCACCATGTCCATTTGGTAGAAATCACGAAAGGTGCCAAAAGTCTTTTGAACGTTCTGTGGAAAAGCCTGGAAAATTCCTCCCGTTGTCCATTGTCCATGCAGACAGAATCATGTCCAGAAGAAGAAAAAAAAAAGTACAGTGCCATTGGAAAGGATGTCCACAGGAGTGTTCACCGGCCGGCGTGTCGAGTGATGAGCGCGGACGCTTGCTAGGAGGCGCCGCGGGATGAACTGAATACCAGCAGCAGCAGCAGGTAGGCAGGCAGGCAGGTGGAAAACACACAGAGAGAGCTCCCCCAACAGGTGGCTCAGAGGTATTGCAAGCAGATGGTCAGATAAAGGGATTGTTGCCATGTTCTGTACAGAGTTAAAAAGGTATGCCCTGTCCCCCTGTCCTACGGTCCTTCAGTGTCCGTTTCATAAACGTGTCCTCAGGAATAAGGCCTCAGAGGGGCCCGGAGCCCACGCTGAGAGAAATGGTACGGTAGAACCAGAGAAGAATTGAACCCGAGTTGAGGGTAGAAAACTGTTCTAAACCAATTCACGTCACGGATAACACAATAGAGAACTTGTCCCGTGCCACAGACATAAGGAACATCATCATCTCACTCCTCTCCTCTTTACCTTGCATCTTTCTCTTTCTCCTCCCTCCCTCCCTCCCTCACACCCGTTTTCCTCTACCCCTCCTTTCTAGAGTAAATGGTGCTTCTCTAGTGGGGGTGTGAGGGGGGGGGTCTCGTTCATTATTGCAAAGCATAGCAGGGTTGGGGATGTGAAGCCCAGGGGAGATAGAGGGATAGAACCAGAGGTGAAGGCTGTTCCCATCTCCCTGTCAGGGGTTGACAATGGTCCTCCTACAGCTCTGTAGCCCGGGTCTGTCCTGAGCTAATGTGTGTGTGTGTGTGTGTGTGTGTGTGTGTGTGTGTGTTTGTGTGTGCGTGTGCGCGCATGAGTGTGTGTTTGAACAGCTCTACAGGTAGAAGAGATTCAGAACACCTGGGTAAACTAGGTCACATGTCTCAGTGATGATTATGGGTCCAGGGTCCAGAGGGTTCGCGTGTGTGTGTGTGTGTGTGTGTGTGTGTGTTTGTTTGACGGGCTCCATCTCCCCATGACCCTCCAGGTTCAGGCAGTACATTCAGCCATCCCTCGAGTGAGGGGGTAGGGGGGGGGGGGCGACTCCAGGCCCCCCAGGGCGGTTTAAGGCTTGCGAATGTTAGTCTTTAGCTTGTCTGTTTTTACGTATCTTCAGTGGTCAGGAAAAGTACAGTATTCTAGAAAAGTCTGTGAGACTGAGACATGCTACAGAAGAAATGCCTTCATGTCAGAACGGTCCTTAACAGCAAGGTGAGCGCTCCTCCGGTCCCTCTTTCTCCCATGTCCCTCTCTCCTCCTCTCCCTCCTCTATCTATCCCTCGATCCGTCTATTGTCCATCCAGCCTTCCTTTCTTCTACCCCTCTGTCTCAACATCAACTCATCTCTTTGCTCTCTATCACTTATTTATCCCTTTTCCCCCCCTAAAATCTGAATACCCTCTCTTTGCCCCTCTTCCCCTATACCCTACCCCTCCCTCTCATCCTCCTATCTACCCTGGGTGTCCCTCTCCTCCCCCCCTCCCCCCCCGCCATCCTTCTCTCTCTTAAGGGCCAATCCAGAGATGATGGTGGTTCAGGTCGTTAGGCTGGGTTCCCTCCCACCGTAGCCTGGTCTAGTGAGCCCTACTTGGGGCTGAGTAAGCCACCGGACCCCTCCTTGGTGCTCCCGCTGCGGCCCCAGCACCCCGCCGCCAGGCTCATACTCCTCTGGGCGGCCCGGGGGTCCGCCCCCCCTCCGAACCCGCGCTCCCGCTCGCCCTCGCACTGGCTCAGGGTGCGCTCTGTCCGTCCCGGTTGGATGGGAGGAGAGTTAGGTCCCGCCCCTCCGCCCGGCCCGGGCTGGGAGGAGATGGTGCGCAGGATGTGGTTCCGCTTGCGGAGGAACTCCCCTCCGGCGGCCAGGCCGAAGCTGCCCTTGCGGAGGACCATGCGGGTGCTGGCCGTCTTGGCCGGCCGGGACCTCTGGCTGTACTCCAGCTGGGACAGGTGGGACGCGTAGCCGTCTGGGATGAACTGGAGGAGAGGCAACACAATCAATAGACGGTATGAGGGGATCAATCAGTCACTCCACCAATCACTCCATCAATTCTCCACTCTAATTCTTTACTGTGATAACAGCAACAGGGCTCAGTAACAGGGTTACAACAGGGCTAACAGTAACAGGGTTACAACAGGGCTAACAGTAACAGGGTTACCACAGGGCTAACAGTAACAGGGTTACAACAGGGCTAACAGTAACAGGTTACCACAGGGCTAACAGTAACAGGGTTACAACAGGGCTAACAGTAACAGGTAACCACAGGGCTAACAGTAACAGGGTTACAACAGGGCTAACAGTAACAGGTTACCACAGGGCTAACAGTAACAGGTTACCACAGGGCTAACAGTAACAGGGTTACCACAGGGCTAACAGTAACAGGTTACCACAGGGCTAACAGTAACAGGTTACCACAGGGCTAACAGTAACAGGGTTACCACAGGGCTAACAGTAACAGGTTACCACAGGGCTAACAGTAACAGGTTACCACAGGGCTAACAGTAACAGGGTTCCTCTTAGTCACTATTTCAGTTTGACTAAATGTTTTCTTTGCACGGTGCACTTTCTACACTGCAAAAAGTGAATCTAAGTAAGTAGTAAGTAAGTAGTAAATGTCTTAAATCAAGGCAATACATTTTACTTGTTTTATTTGTAAAATTCCTGTTCTGTTGGCAGATAATTTGTCTTATTTTAAGCATCCCACATTCTATTGCTTTTTTTTTCTTGTTTTTGAGAGCTTTCACTTTCTGCAGTGATAAAGGTGGTTGAAGTACCTGACACTGGTGCTGCATCTTCTTGGTGGGCCGTCCCACGATGTAGATGTGTGAGGGGGGCAGGCCGATGGAGGAGTAGACGCTGATGTCCTTGGTGGAGCCGTAGGCCGCGAAGATCTTCATGTGAGCCTGAGTACAGAACACACAGTGTCACTGGTCATGGTGTTGTAGGGGTTGGACCTAAACCTCGTCTTCCTTAAGCACAGACAGACAGACGGACAGACGGACAGACACAGACAGGCAGACAGACAGACACACACACACACACACACACACACACACACACCCCGTGACCCCCCCCCCCTGCCCTCTGACCCTCCTACCTCACAGATGAGAGCCTTGAGGAAGTTGCCCTTGTGTCTGAGGGGGTCGTGCACCAGGCCGTCACAGAAGGACACGATGCCGTGGGGGAAGTTGTGTTGGGACAGCCAGGCCACCACCCGCTGCTTCTGCATGTCTGGACGGCCCGTCACATACACGATCAGGTAGCCCAGGTCCTGCCAGTGCCTGCCAGAGAGAGAGGGAGCGAAGGGGGAGTCAGGGAGGGAGGGAGGGGGGTCAGGTGGAAGGCTGGCTGGCCAAGACTGCTCCAGACCTGCTCCAGACCTGCCTTTTTACCTACTATAAAAGCCGCCCCTCTTTACAATGCTAAGCTGCTATTTACACACAACAACCACTAGTTGGCCGGCTTGTAAATGAGCCTGCCCTCCTACAAAGAAAAACTGCAAAATAGCTTTTATACTAGCTTATCCTGATGTGATTTTGAAAATGTACGGATACTGGGTGGTAGAACGCACATATCTAGGAAAAGTCATGAGAAGTCAAAAGAAATTTGATTGAGTGCAAAGATATAAAAATGTGTGGTGGCCTGGGAAAACCCTTCACATGGTGGCATTTTGACATTTTCATTTTTTTATATTTCCATAAATTAGAAGTTCTCAGCTATTCATAACTGGTTGAATGACTGAGATAGCCCTTTATTTTAAAAAGTTATGAGCATTTTAATGTATCATGTCAAAAAAAGTGAAAGGTGATTTCTCCCCCTTTCTCCTCCGGGTCGGGGGAGGAGCCTATGCAGATCGGCCGGTCTCGTTTGTCTGCTTGTGATGCGGTGTTAGTCTGCTCGCCTCGTCGGTATGCGAGGGACAGATCCATTTGTGTGTCTTCTAGTTAAGATGTTATTACTTTATGCTTATTGTGAGCATCAGTAAACTGGCAATAACACAGGTGGAAGTATCGTCTCTCCTTTCGCTCATGTGTGCGTGCGTTGCTTAACTGAGAATGAGACACATTCAACATGACGTTGTTTCGCTAGCAAACTACCCGCCACAAAAACATAAAAATAAGTACTTTCTCTTTTGTTTTCTTAAAATGTTTATTCACCATAATGTAGTATGGAGTTCAAAGTACGGTACTAGAATACCCACATAATATCAAAATCGCCAAAATCGCGATTTCCATCAATTTTTTCCCAGGCCACCACACAAATACATTTACTCACAGGGTCAAATGAAAAAAAGGGAAAAAAGGAAAAAAGGAAAAAGGAAAAAAAGGGTCCACCATGGCTGTTCTAGTGTTAACACACTAGCTATAGTGCCCCTCCCTACCTGACCACAGCCCCTCCCTCCCTACCTGACCACGCCCCCTCCCTCCCTACCTGACCACGCCCCCTCCCTCCCTACCTGACCACGGCCCCTCCCTCCCTACCTGACCACGGGCCCCTCCCTCCCTACCTCACCACGCCCCCTCCCTCCCTACCTGACCACGGCCCCTCCCTCCCTACCTGACCACGGCCCCTCCCTCCCCGGCCCCACCCTCCCTACCTGACCACGTCCACGGCCCCGGCCCGGACCTTGGGGTCGCTGCCCATGATGGACACGCTGGCGGCGAACGAACCGTCGATGCTGAACACCACAAACTCCGTTCCCCGCGGCAACACCGTCAGGTAGCTGTCGGCGAAGGTGTGGTCGCCCCTGAGAGAGGGAGGAGGGAGGGAGGGAGGGAGGAGGGAGGAGGGAGGGAGGGAGGGAGGGAGGGAGGGAGGGAGGAGGGAGGGAGGGAGAGAGAGGGAGGGAGGGAGGGAGGAGGGAGGGAGGAGGGAGTTAGGGAGGGAGGGAGGAGGGAGGAGGGAGGGAGGAAGGAGGGAGGGAGGGAGAAAGAGGGAGGGAGGGAGGGAGGGAGGGAGGAGGGAGGGAGGGAGGGAGAGAGAGGGAGGAGGGAGGGAGGGAGGGAGAGAGAGGGAGGAGGGAGGGAGGGAGGGAGAGAGAGGGAGGAGGGAGGGAGGGAGGGAGAGAGAGAGGAGGGAGGGAGGGAGAGAGAGGGAGGAGGGAGGGAGGGAGAGAGAGGGAGGGAGGGAGGGAGGGAGGAGGGAGGGAGGAGGGAGGGAGAGAGAGGGAGGGAGGGAGGGAGGGAGGAGGGAGGGAGGGAGGGAGAGAGAGGGAGGAGGGAGGGAGGGAGGGAGGGAGAGAGAGGGAGGAGGGAGGGAGGGAGGGAGAGAGAGAGGGGAGGGAGGGCGAGAGAGGGAGGGAGGGAGAGAGAGAGAGGAGGGAGGGAGGGAGAGGGAGGAGGGATGAATAACAATAAAAAGATCCTGCCATGCTACAGGGAATACACCATGTTGTGGGCCTGCCATGTCTTTGTGGGGTGAAATGTAATGTAATGTAATGTAATGTAATGTAATGTAATGTGCAGCATTTGAACAAAAATGTGACGGCAGCTGGTGAAGGGGGAAACAAGTCAGCAACCGACCAAATGTTCAGACTTTTACTCTTAACATTTTAAATAGATGAATGAAAATCAATGACACACTCGCTACTCAAGCCAAAACATCGCAATGCAATGATAGATAGATAGATAGATAGACTTTATTTGTCATTGTTACAGTACAGGTACCAAACAACGAAATTTAGGAGGGGAGGCTCCCCTGGTGTTTAAGAAAGGAAAAAGAAACACATTTTGGAAAAAGCATAGATGCATAAAATCACAAGAAGATAAAGAGCTGGTTTACATCAATAGAGGCTATGTACACAATCCACTGTTCTATACTGCGTAACTGCGCAATGGATTCGGTGAGTAATCCCCACGACTACCTAGTTAACTATAACACTACTTGACATTGTTAGCAGGCTCACAAAACAAGCTGTGTTAGTTGACTAGCGATGTGTCATTGATTTTCAACAACGTTGACATTTATTGAAGTTTTTCGGAATAAAAGTCTGAACATTCAGTCGGTTGCAGACTTCAGGTTCAGTTCCCCCTTTCACCAGCTGCCGTCACAAATGACCAGGTCACCTACCTGACGACCAGTTTGACAGGGTAGACGCCCACGCCCAACCTCTTACCCTCTGGGAGGGCGTACGAGATTCGGCCACTGCTATTGGTCAGCTCTGTGTCGAAGTACACCCACTCTCCTGAAGGGGGCTGGGTCATGATGTGGATGTCAATCTGGAGGAGGGAGGAGGAAGAGAGCTTACTGCTGGAGAACTTACTGGAGAACGTACTACACATCAAACATCAAACAAGGGGAGGCTGGTGGAGGTGGAAATGGGAGGCTCATTTTGAATGCATGAGAAGGGGACCCTGTCAATCATACACAGTACATTACATACTATAGATCACTGATCAAACATCATGCTATGCTAGCACCTCCTGTGCAATATGGATAGTGTGTGTGTGTGTGTGTGTGTGTGTGTGTGTGTGTGTGTGCGTGCGTGCGTGCGTGCGTGTGTGTGTGTGTGGTTACCTTCTCCCCAGTGAGGGTGACCATGTCCAGAGGGCCGTACATGAAACGTCCCATCACCATCTGGGGTCCGTCCTCTGTGAACACGGCATCGTTCACACGGTGGTTGGCTGTCACGTTCTGATTACACACACACACACACAAAACAGGTCATCAATCCATCACATCTTTAACCAGAGCTATCTACTGTACTGGCAACATACTATCGCTTCAGCAACCCGTAGTACAGGTCCATGAAACAGGAAGTGACCTCACCCTGATCTTGACGTGGGTCCTCTTCCGTATCCACTTCTCGCGGGGCTTGGACGGCGTGAACTCAGTGACCTCCTTCCCATCCAGCTCCAGGATACTGGAGTTCTCATGCCTCATCACCTAGACAAGGACGCAGGGACGCAAAAAACAGCTCTGACCGTCAGCCGACCGACTCCACTCCCCTCTACAACATACATAGGTCATAGGTCTGGAACAGTCGTAAGCGCTCGACGGAGCGTCCGTAGGAGGTCTGTCTTACCTGTCTGAGGAGGAAGGAGACCACGTCTGTGGACTCCCAGTAGGAGGCGTGGAAGAGGTGTGGCAAGGCCACGGTGGGGAAGGCCGTTAGGGCGTCAGGGCAGTACAGGGCAAAGTCCATCCTCTTACTGCCCCACCACCGAGACGCAACTAGAGGAGAGGGGGGGGAGAGAGAGAGATGGAGAGAGAGAGAGAGAAAGAAAGAGAGAGAGGGAGAGAGAGGGAGAGAGAGAGAGAGGGAGAGAGAGAGAGAGAGAGAAAGAGAGAGAGAGACAGACAGACAGACAGAGGGCACACAGTCAACAACAGAACAGGCACAGGAGACTCCTAAACCAAAGCATGCCTAGAGAGAGAGAGCAGAGAGTCAGCTAACACTGCCCCCCGGAGGACTTAGAGCTCCAGAGTCACAGAGGCGAGGGAGAAGAAGACACAACTGGATCATTCCACAGCAGATCTACAGTCCAGAGATGCAAAGTCCAGGGGGAAAGGCTCAGTCTAGAGGTCCGAACCAGAGCAGTCTTAGGGGTTTGAGGGGGGCAGATGGAACGGGAGTAGAGTGGAGTTATGAGGGGGCGGTTTGGAGCAGAGGAGCGAGCAGGGTTACTGTAGGAAGAGCTCCGAAAGTTCTTGAGTCCAATACAGTGTGGTCTACGTGCTCTGAAATGGCCCCCCTTCCTGTCTGAACGGACTGCATCAGTATCAGTCACGTCACCACTACACTTGCTTTGAGTTTCGGTTCACTGAGTTTTCGGTTTATTGATTCCGGCCTATCAAATTCATTCCACGTCAATTAGTCACGTGAATGTCTGGAAAGGACACCATTTCAGAGAACAAGAGCACGGACCTTGTAAGGACCTTGTCAAGAGCTCGGAGCCTGTAAGTCTTGCGACGGAGAGCAGAGCAGAGGAGGTTTCTGATGCAGCTGGAAGGGGACAGAGGACAGGAGGACACACAGGACAGACTGTGGGTATGGTGGCCCTGGGGGGACACTAGGGGCGGCAAGGGGTGCTAGCTGAAGGCATCGGAAAGGGGCAGGCAGGAACACACACGGGGGAGCAAAACACTCTTTCCCCCCCCCCCCTGTCGGGGGGGAACTACAGTACCCAAGGTACCTGGCTCCATATCCATCAGTGCGCCTGGCGAGGGGGGGTCAGAGTTTGTGTCTGTGATGTCAGAGGTGACATCAGTGAGGTCAGAGGACAGGTCAAAGCCCACGTCCGAGCCAGGCGACTCGCTGCGTCCCAGGGAGAAGAAGCTGGGCCGGACTTTCTTATTCCTCCGAAGGGAGGGGCTTCGGGAGAGCTTATGGTAGGGGAGAGACAGCTGGGACAGAAAGCTGGGCTTTGTGGACGGGCTGCGTTGGCATGTGTTCGCTGCGAGGGTAACAAGGGGGGGGTAGCAAATGAAGAGATGAACACACAGTGAATGAATTGTCTGTTTCTACTGGCTGGCATACTGGAGAAATTGTATACCGGACATGCACAGTACACAGCAGACGTATTGTAAAAAAGCTGCATTCAGCTAACATTTTAAATGACATTTCTAAAAAATAAAAATAAATATCTAATTCAATCTTAAGGGGAGCTGAAGGAGAATGCTTGTTCCCAAACCGTTCTCTCTCCCTCCATGTCGACGACAAATTCACATTTAGTAAAATGGAATGCAGGAGAGGGCTGGGACAGAGGACATACGAGGTAAGCCCAGCAGTACACAGAGCCCTGCCCTGACACAGCAGGTCAAAGGTCAACTCACTGCTGGCGATGTTGGAGGCGGTGTAGGAGTCGGCCATGCCTGACACCTGGCTGGCGATGCTGGCCTCGCTGGCCCTGCGGAGGCCTCGGGGGTGGGGGGCTCCGCTGAGGGGGGACGACGGGTACTGGCTGTCCACAAACACGCCACAGTGGGAGTGCAACACATCCGCTACAGAGAGAGAGGGGTGAGGGGGGAGAGGGGTTCTAATTAGATTATGTAGAAAGAGTATGTATGATGGTATGTAGGGGTATGTAGGGGCTGGGGGTAATGACTTCAGCACAGCAGTGTGAAACTATAGTCATGTGAAAAGGATAGGACACCCCATGAAAATCTTTCTTTTACAACATATTTAAACATATGGACATATTAAACTGAAAAGAAAATTCTTTTAAAATTCATTTGTAAAATGTAATTAATAGAAATGCAATTTTCTTGTGAGGAAAAACTTAGGACACCGCAAATGTATTACTACTTAAAATGCCTAAAATTAGAATCAAGTGCACCACATCAGGTGCAAATGATTAGAACATCGTTAGAGAGGATTTTGGAGGAGCCTGTCTTATTTAAACCTCAGACATTTAGTTTGGTTCGCACTTGATTGTTGAAGTGAGTGGTATCACCATGGAAACCTCAAAAGAGCTCTCTGAGACCTTCAGAAAGAAGGTTGTAGATGCGTATGAGCCTGGTAAGTGATTTTAAAAGATCTCCAAACAATTAGAAATCAGCCATTCCACGGTCCGGAAAATAGTGGAGAGAGAAGAGGTGAACATTTAAAACAACTGCCAACATGTTCAGGTCAGGCCGTCCTAGCAAGTTCAACCCAAGAGCAGACTGCAAGATGTTGAAAAAAGTCTCCAACAATCCTAGAATGTCATCAGGGGATCTACAGGTAGCTCTTGCCACAGTTGATGTCAAAATATCAACCATCGGCCATCAGAAAGAGACTGCACAAGTTTGATTTTCATGGGAGGTGTGCAAGGAGAAAACCGTTGCTGTCAAAAAGACAACATCAGGCCAAGACTACAGTTTGCCAGAGAACACCTAGACAAACACCAGGACTTCTGGAACAATGTGCTTTGAAAAAATGTATCCAAAGTTGAATTATTTGGGCACAGTAACAGAATACATGTTTGGCGGAAACCAAAGACAGCATTTGTGCACAAGAGCCTCATACCAACTGTGAAGCATGGGGGTGGAAATGTCATGGTTTGGAGCTGCTTTGCTGCAGCAGGGCCTCACCATCATAGAATCCACTATGAATTCTTTATTGTATCAGAGGGTGCTTGAGGAAAATGTGAGACCATCTGTCCAAATATTGAAACCGAAGTGGATGTGGACCATGCAACATGACAATGACCCAAAACATTCCAGTGAATCCACCAAAGAATGTCTCAAAAGAAAGAAATGGAGAGTTCTGGAATGACCAAGTCAAAGCCCAGGTCTTAATCCTGCTGATGCTGTGGGGTGATTTGAAACGGGCTGTGCATGCAAGACACCCCTCAAACATCACACAGCTGAAAGAATTCTGCATGGAGGAGTGGGAAAACCCTTCTCCCAGTCGATGTCAGAGACTGGTACAGTTATAGGAAACGTCTACCTAATGTTATTTCAGCCAAAGGGGGCAATACCAGCTATTAGGGCATAGGGTGTCCTAACTTTTTCCTCAATAGTGATGGGCAACTTT
>NC_137689.1:49948323-49965823 GCF_963989245.1 Nansenia antarctica | reverse complement strand
ATATGTAGGCTACATTGTGATGGGTACAGGACAAGGGAGACTAAGATATGTGCAGTGTGCACGTATATTCTTTGTGTGCACTCTCATAATATGTGAGGTAATATTTCGATTTGTGTTGGTGGAAATTTCAAAGCGTTTCTCCTGTTTCATCCTTCTGCCAGCGGAGTCGCAGTTGACATTTCTCGAGTTTCTATGCGTACGCATGGATCACAGTGTGCGTAGCCTAGAGGTGCGCACAGGTTTTATAAATCCCAAAATTGCTGGAAAATTTGCTTACGCACCTTAGTGTGCGTACGCAAGCTTTATAAATGAGGCCCCTGGCCTTCCTCTCCAGGTCAGACACGCTCACACACACACACACACACACACACATACATACACACACACACACACACACACACACACACACAGAGTTAGGGCCAGAGGCAGAGCAGTGGGTCTATGACAGGGGAGGTCCAGTAGAGACAGGGGACAGGTGGTCTATGACAGGGGAGGTCCAGTAGAGAGACAGAGGAGAGGTGGTCTATGACAGGGGAGGTCCAGTAGAGACAGAGGAGAGGTGGTCTATGACAGCGGAGGTCCAGTAGAGACAGAGGAGAGGTGGTCTATGACAGGGGAGGTCCAGTAGAGACAGAGGAGAGGTGGTCTATGACAGGGGAGGTCCAGTAGAGACAGAGGAGAGGTGGTCTATGACAGGGGAGGTCCAGTAGAGACAGAGGAGAGGTGGTCTATGACAGGGGAGGTCCAGTAGAGAGACAGAGGAGAGGTGGTCTATGACAGGGGAGGTCCAGTAGAGAGACAGGTACCTGAACACTGATGGTGCTGCCTCTCCTGCTGCTGCTGGGGCTCTCTGACACGGTGATGCTGCTGCTGCACAGAGCATCGAAGCCCAGGATCCCCCCCACACAGTCCCCGATCACACACACCTGGAGGACAACACACAGACGTCAACTAACCTGTCCACTGCACAGTCTCCTATGAAATACACTCAATGTTGAATTGTGACAGCAGCCGGTGAAAAGGGGAACAAGACGGCAACCAAATAAAAAAAACAATAAAAAAGTTCAGACCTTTATTCAGAAAAATGTCAATAAATGTCAACGTTGTTGACAATCAATGACAGACTCGCTAGTCAAGCCAAAATATTGCAACGCAACGGATTCAGTAAGAAATCCCCACTGCTCTACACTAACTAGCTAACTAACATTGCATCACAATGTTTTGGCTTGACTAGCGAGTGTGCAACAACGCTGAAATGTATTATTTTTTTTCCGAATAAGCATTTCATTTTTCCGAATAAAAGTCTGAACATTTGGTCGGTTGTTCCCGCTTTCACCAAAGACACTCATGTTCAGATGAAGAGACAGGAGGCCTCCTGTCCCCCCCAAACACCCTGACCCTGACCCTGACACACTGACCTGGCCGGAGAAGGACGCTCCCTCCAGAGACCTGATGAAGTCACTGAACACCTGATTGGCCCGGACGATGACCGTCGCCACGGCGTCCTGGTACTGTGGGGCCGAGGTGGCCAATAGGGGGAGAGCAGCCAGGGGGATGTGGTCCTGACTGTTGGACAGGCAGCCCTCGTCATAACTGTAGGGGCTCAGACTGGAGAGGGGAGAGGGAGACGGTCAGTGCATGGGCGTAAAACCGGGCCAATACAACCCCTCCCCCAGATAATCATATCATCATGATGAATGAAAATATTAACTGTTATAAAACATGATGAAATGTTTGGTTTTCTCGATTCAATGTAATTAGCACAAGCATCCTTGTGTGTGTGTGCGTGTGCGTGTGCGTGTGCGTGTGCGTGTGAGTGTGTGTGCGTGCGCGCGTGTGTGTGTGAGCACGTGCGTGTGTGCGTGTGTGCATGCATGCGTGCGTGTGTGTGTGTGGGCATGTGCGTGTGTGTGTGTGTGTGTGTACTCACTTGGACACCAGGGAGAACGCCTCAGCGCACACGGCAGGACAGGGGACCAGGCGGATGGCGAGGCGTCCCAAGGCGGCGGGGTAGTGGACCCTCATCACCGTCTCAAACGCCCCGCTCAGGGTGTTCACGTCCCCCTGCTTGCTGCTCTGCTCCCCTGCAGGACACACACAACCTTACTGCTCTGCTGCCCTACAGGAACACACAACCTTACTGCTCTGCTGCCCTACAGGAACACACAACCTTACTGCTCTGCTGCCCTACAGGAACACACAACCTTACTGCTCTGCTGCCCTGCAGGACACACAACCTTACTGCTCTGCTGCCCTACAGGAACACACAACCTTACTGCTCTGCTGCCCTACAGGAACACACAACCTTACTGCTCTGCTGCCCTACAGGAACACACAACCTTACTGCTCTGCTGCCCTACAGGAACACACAACCTTACTGCTCTGCTGCCCTACAGGAACACACAACCTTACTGCTCTGCTGCCCTACAGGAACACACAACCTTACTGCTCTGCTGCCCTGCAGGAACACACACAACCTTACTGCTCTGCTGCCCGACAGGAACACACAACCTTACTGCTCTGCTGCCCTACAGGACACACAACCTTACTGCTCTGCTGCCCTACAGGAACACACAACCTTACTGCTCTGCTGCCCTGCAGGACACACACAACCTTACTGCTCTGCTGCCCTACAGGAACACACAACCTTACTGCTCTGCTGCCCTACAGGACACACAACCTTACTGCTCTGCTGCCCTACAGGACACACAACCTTACTGCTCTGCTGCCCTACAGGAACACACAACCTTACTGCTCTGCTGCCCTACAGGACACACAACCCCGTAAGCCTGCAGGGCAGCTGGAGGTCAGCACTAATAGAGATTCGAAGCTAGGGGTTTTATAACATCTCTTCATGTGACCGTGAGCCACAGCAGCTGCCATGACTATTTGTGACAGCAGCTGGTGAAAGGAAGAACAAGTCGGCAATCGACCAGATGTTTCAAATTGATTGACATATTTCAGAATAAAAGTCATTAAAAACATTATTTCCGTTGCCGACCTGTTCCCCCTTTCACCAGCTGCTGTCAAATCTAAGGTAACTCATCTTGAACAAGACGGGGGTCAACGTGCTAGAGCTACTAGCACCATTATTTTTGGTTCGAGTTAACAGTTTAAAATGTATAAATGTCTGGGATATGCTTTATAAATGCGGTGGTCATCATCTGTACCTGAGCCGGTGTCCAGGATGTTCCCTCCATGGAGGACCAGGACCAGGACGTGGATCTTAGAGGGCTGCAGACACTGCTGAGGAGAACCATCCTGCAGGGGGGGGGGGGGGGGGGGCGGTTAAGATTTGTTTACAATGGGACGAAGGGAAGGAGAGAAAGGGGGAGAGAATGTAAGAGAGAGAGAGAGAGAGGGTAGAGAGAGTACAGTGGAAGGGAGAGGGGAGAAGGAAAAGGAGAAGAAGATAGTGATGACCACTGAAGAACATCCTGACAGCCAATGGGGTGAAGAAAGGGATGGATTCACCTGGGGGACACCTTCACTTCTCTAACACCTTCACTTCTCTAACACCTTCACTTCTCTAACACCCTCACTTCTCTAACACCTTCACTTCTCTAACACCCTCACTTCTCTAACACCTTCACTTCTCTAACACCCTCACTTCTCTAACACCTTCACTTCTCTAACACCCTCACTTCTCTAACACCTTCACTTCTCTAACACCTTCACTTCTCTAACACCTTCACTTCTCTAACACCTTCACTTCTCTAACACCCTCACTTCTCTAACACCTTCACTTTTCTAACACCTTCACTTCTCTAACACCTTCACTTCTCTAACACCTTCACTTCTCTAACACCTTCACTTCTCTAACACCTTCACTTCTCTAACACCTTCACTTCTCTAACACCCTCACTTCTCTAACACCTTCACTTCTCTAACACCCTCACTTCTCTAACACCCTCACTTCTCTAACACCCTCACTTCTCTAACACCTTCACTTCTCTAACACCTTCACTTCTCTAACAGCTAAAACAGAAGAGCACGACACTGCAAGGCTGTTCTACAGGTACACCTATCCTACAGTCCTGGTGGTCTACAGACACCTATCCTACAGGTCTGGTGGTCTACAGGGTCCTATCCTACAGGTCTGGGGGTCTACAGGGTCCTATCCTACAGGTCTGGGGGTCTACAGGGTCCTATCCTACAGTCCTGGGGGTCTAAGGTGAGCATGTCTCTCTACTGGGACTTACAGCGTGACGTCTGGGACACCGGACAGAGTGGCGCGAACGCTGTCTACGAGACACGCATCGCTGGACACAGAACAACAAACTGAAACAAACCATCGGATAGACTGTGTGTGTGTGTGTGTGTGTGTGTGTGTGTGTGTGTGTGTGTGTGCGTGCGTGCAGGTGTGACAAACATTAGGCTTGTATCTGGCTATCATTAGAACACTAGAACGGCATTAGAGAATCTATGTGAAATGAACTTGAATGAACTTTCTATGTTAATTGATCGCATGGAAAAGAGTAGAACTGGAGATGGGGGAGGGACAATGGGCTACTATTGTTACAGTGGTTAGGGTTAGGGTCATTAGGGAGACACTATACCTCGATGAGTGTCTCCTCATTACTGGTCGCTGCATACTCTCCACCCGACTCCTGATACAGGGATTCTGACACACACACACACACACACACACACACAAACACACACATTGCATTAAACAGAATTCCTATTGTTTACCGAATCTAGTTGAGAAATAGAATTCATGGACACAGAAACACATGTTGATGGCAGTGAAAGAGTGTTTCATAAAAGTGTTTCTACGTTAAAATCAGGGGTGGGCAAGTCTACCTTGGGCTTCATCCACCTCTGTAGACTCGATCTTGTCCATCAGGTCGTTAGAATTCCAGTTAGTGATGTCCTTGGCGAAGATCTCCTCGTTATCAGAGAAGTCTTCTGGAGGAAACAGGAGACAGACAAAACATTCAACGTGAGTAACCGTTCATGTTATAACTGTGTAACATGTCATATGTAATGACATGTTATAACAGTGTAATGACATGTTATAACTGTGTAACATGTTATAACCTTGTAATGACATGTTATAACCGTGTGATGACATGTTATAACAGTGTAATGACATGTTATAACCGTGTGATGACATGTTATAACTGTGTGATGACATGTTATAACTGTGTAATGACATGTTATAACTGTGTAATGACATGTTATAACTGTGTAATGACATGTTATAACTGTGTAATAACTGTACCGTGGGCATCAAAGAACTCATCGTCTGTGCTGTCCTCCGAGTCCCGGGCGATACTCTGCATCCGCCACTCTGAGATGTTCTGGTGAGACGGACTTCCTGCACAGACAGGAAATACAAGAGTCAGAATGAGTGACTTCCAGACTACAGTTCTACATCAGTGGGCTTCCCCATAGCAGGAGTTTGATGCTAACACCAGTTAGGCCACTAACTCTTTTTAATTCCTAATTTCCAAAACAAACTATTACCATATTGCTTATACCTATTCAGTATTGCTTATACCTATCCTATCCTTAATGAATCTATATGATACACATCCTGTAGGGCGAAGGGGCCGAAGGAGAGGTCAAACCCCCCCACTCACCCCCTCTCTTAGACGATCTGTTAGACGACCTAGAAGACGTGGACCACTGCTTGGTGAGCTCCCCCCGTGTCTGCAGAGTGTCCCCCAGCACCCCCGCCTCCCCTCCCTCCGCCTCCACAGCCACCCCGGGGGTCTCCGGCCCCCCCTGGTCCTGGTCGGGGTTGGCGGGGGCCCCGTTGGTCTCTGCCACCGCCCCCCCCTCCTCCGTCAGGCTGTACTGGGCCATCTTGCGGGCCAAGGCCAGCTGGGTCTCCAGCTCCAGCTGCCTGATGTCCTCGATGGTCAGGCCGTACCACTCGTCCTGCCAGCACCACGCCTGCCTGTGGGCTCGCACCATCACCTTACGTAGACCTGGTCGGGGGGGCGAGACAGGGGGGCAGGTTAGAAGAATGATAGGCAGCAGACAAAGAGACACACTTTGTTACAAGGGGGGTCAGCGAAGAGGACTCCCCATCGCCCCTACTGGTCGAAGAGCGACAGTGCTCCAGCCCTGGACTAATTATCGAATGATTGTTGTCACCTGTGAGTGTTTGTCAGTGTATTTAGGTGTGTCCCATTTCCTCATTCCCTTGTCAGTCGATCACTTGTGTTACACCGTATGGAATGCTTCAGAACCCTGTGTATGTATTACCACTTCACGTATCCGTTACCCGGAACGTAATTTGAACTTTGACTTTGTTTGCTGGTTTGCAACCTTGTACCGCCTTTGGAGCCCTTTGCTCAATCTTTAGTTTTCGTGCACTTTATTATTGACCGCAGTGCCGGAGTTATTATTACCTACGTGCTGAGCCCTACTGCTCCCCTTTTTGTTGTCCGGCTAAGAGTTTATTTTTGTACCTATGAATCATACGTCTCAGTAAAGAGAATCTTTATTTTATTACATCTCCGTCTCATTCTTTACTTACACCGCACCTGGATCCGACATTATTGTGTACACCCAGAACCTATTGAGAAACATAACAGAACCTATTGAGAAACGTAACAGATCGACTGACCACTATGGATCCAGCGGATGTAATACACCTTCGCACCGTACTGGCCACCCAAGGTGCCATGCTGACCCAGCATGAACGTCTCCTCCGGGAGATGGGCGAACATCTCAGCCAGCTGTCCCTCACCGTCTCGAGCCTGGTGGACCGCCAGGACAACGCGGAACGGGTCGCCGCCGCAGCCAATGCCGCAGCAGTCCCACCTCCACTACTGGTCCCTACACCTCCGCCTACACCTCGTGAGCCTCGCCTTCCGTCGTACCAGAGAGGTACGACGGACGTCCAGAGGGCTGCCGAGAGTTCACCACACAGTGCACCTTAGTCTTCAACCTACAGCCGACCTCCTTTCCCACCGAGCAGTCCCGGGTGGCCTATATCACCACTCTGCTAACGGGACGTGCCCTGTCCTGGGCGACGGCAGAGTGGGAGAGGGGGACGGCGATATGTGCCAGTTCCCAGCTCTTCATAGCAGAGCTGCGGAAAGTCTTTGATCACACCCGGGTACTCTCTACCTACGAGGCAGGCAGGAGACTCACCGCCTGTCGACAGGGTCATCGCACGGTGGCGGACTATTCCGTGGAGTTCCGCACCCTGGCCAGAGAGACCGGGTGGGAGGAGCGCGCTGTGGTCGTCCTGTATGCGCAGGGGCTCTCGGAGGTCATGAAGGACGAGTTGTCCTTCCGAGAGCTGCCTGAGCAGCTGGACGACTTAGTCGACCTCTCTCGGCGGGTGGATAATAGACGCCGGGAGCGGGACCGCGAGAGAGGCTCGGCTAGGGGCGCGCCCTCCCACCTAACGCCGGGTGTGAAACCACCCAGTGGCTTCATGGAGGAGGAACCCACCTACGATGAGCCAATGCAGCTAGGAGCGGCACGCCTGTCTCAGACCGAGCGACAGCGGCGTCAGAGAGAGGGGCGCTGTCTGTATTGCGGGCGGGCTGGACACCTAGTCGCTACGTGCCCGGAGAAACCGGGAAACGGGAGGGCTCGCTAATGTCGGGAGGGGCATTGGTGAGCCACGAGTCACCTTCCGCAATGGGCGATCACCGGACTTTTTTGGGGGTAACGATAGAGGGGGGACGCCGCATACGACGGGTGTGGGCGTTGGTGGACTCGGGGGCGGCGGGGAACCTTATGCACACGGGCTTAGCCCACGAGTGGGGACTAGCTCTAAAGGACCTTCCCGTTCCATTACCGGTCCGCGCCCTGGACGGCCGGCCTCTGGGGACCGGCTTCGTTACCCAGTGCACACCACCTATTCGCATCCAGGTGGAGCAAGAACAGTGGGAGCTCATCCAGTTTTTTATTATTGAGTCTCCCGACTGTCCTCTGGTCCTGGGGCATCCCTGGCTGGCGGTGCACAACCATAACATTAACTGGTCCACGGGGCGAATTACCAACCCTCCCAGAACCCCAACCCCATTCCCAGTCCCTTCCCACTCCCTAGCTACAGCCCCTAGACCCTTTTCCACGCTAGCGGCGGGGTCTACAAACATTCCAGTGACTCCGGCCGTAGTGGGCGTTCCCCAGGTCTATTGGGATCTGGGGGAGGTTTTTAGCAAGCAGCGGGCTAGGGAACTACCCCCCCACAGGACTTACGACTGTGCCATCGACCTCCTGCCCGGTACCACGCCCCCTCGGGGGAGATTGTTCTCCCTCTCCGGTCCTGAGACCCTGGCCATGAAGGAGTACATCGACGACGCACTCGCCGCGGGCCACATTCGCCCTTCCACCTCCCCGGCGGGTGCAGGGTTTTTCTTTGTGGCCAAGAAGGACGGGGGGCAACGGCCGTGCATCGACTATAGGGGGTTGAACAACGTCACGGTGAAAAACAGATACCCCCTTCCGTTGATGACGACGGCCTTTGAGTCCTTGCAGGGGGCCCGGGTCTTCACTAAGCTGGACTTACGAAACGCGTAAAACTTAGTGAGGATCCGGAAGGGGGACGAGTGGAAAACAGCTTTTAACACCCCCAGAGGACATTACGAGTACCTAGTAATGCCGTTCGGCCTTGCCAACGCGCCAGCGGTATTTCAAGCGCTCGTTAATGATGTCCTACGAGACCTCCTCGACCACTCAGTCTTCGTCTACCTCGACGACATTCTAATTTTCTCCAAGGACCTAGCCCAACACCGAATCCATGTGCGACAGGTGCTCGAACGCCTTCTCCATCACAAACTTTTTGTTAAAGTGGAGAAGTGCGAGTTCCATGTGGACACTGTTTCCTTTCTGGGCTTCGTGGTGGACAAGGGGAATCTACTCATGGATCCCGGAAAGGTCAGTGCGGTGTTGGACTGGCCCCGACCCTCCTCTCTCAAACAATTACAACGCTTTTTGGGTTTCGCAAACTTTTATCGGAGGTTCATTCGCGGGTTTAGCGCCTTAGCGGCCCCGTTGACAGCCCTCACCCAGACTAGCCTACGCTCCTTTTCTTGGTCCCCGGAGGCAGACACCGCGTTCACGGCATTAAAACAGCGCTTCACCTCAGCACCCATCCTGGTGCACCCGAACCCGTCCCTACCCTTTGTTGTGGAGGTGGATGCCTCGGACATTGCGGTAGGGGCGGTTTTGTCACAGCGCTGCGCCAAGGACAATAAGACTCACCCCTGTGCCTTTTTCTCTCGCAGGCTGTCCGCGCCGGAGCGCAACTACGACGTGGGGAACCGCGAGCTGCTTGCAATCAAACTCGCGCTGGAGGAATGGAGGCACTGGTTGGAGGGGGCCGCGCACCCTTTTATAGTGTGGACGGACCACAAGAACCTGGCCTATATCCAGGGGGCCAAACGCCTCAACTCCCGACAGGCCAGGTGGGCGTTATTCTTCACCAGGTTCCAGTTCACGATCTCCTATCGACCGGGCTCTAAAAACACCAAGCCCGATGCACTGTCGAGGCAGTTCGATCCTGTGGACCTGGTGGAGAGTACGGATTCGATCGTCCCCACTGGCCTGGTCGTCGCCCCCGTGTCCTGGGGAATCGACAGGGTAGTGAGGACAGCGCTGAGGCGGGAGCCTGACCCGGGCGGGGGTCCGCCGGGGAGGCTCTACGTTCCGAAGACTGCGCGTGCACGACTGCTGCAGTGGGCGCACGCCTCCTCCCTCACCAGTCACCCAGGGGCCACCAGGACATTGGACTTCATACGAAGGAGGTTCTGGTGGTCCACAGCGGAGGAGGACACGCGCGCGTTTGTGGCAGCCTGTGCCCTATGCGCGCGCAGTAAAGCCTCCCGGCAACGGCCGCCGGGACTCCTACACCCCCTGTCCATCCCCAAACGTCCCTGGTCGCACATAGCCCTCGATTTCATATCGGGTCTACCCCCATCTGATGGGTTCACCGCCATACTAGTGGTGGTAGACCGGTTCTCCAAGGCGGCGCACTTCATCCCCCTCCCCAAACTCCCCACGGCCCAAGAGACGGCGGAGCTAGTGGTCCAGCACGTTTTCCGGGTGCACGGACTACCCCTGGACATGGTATCCGACCGGGGTCCTCAATTCGCCTCCAGGTTCTGGAAGGCATTCGCCACCAGCCTTGGCGCCTCCGTCAGCCTGTCCTCCGGGTTCCACCCCCAATCCAATGGGCAGACGGAGCGCGTCAACCAGGACCTGGAGGGGGTCTTGAGGTGCTACGTCTCCAGCAATCCGGCGACATGGAACCGGCGGCTGGCGTGGGCTGAATACGCCCACAACACCCTCCTCTGCTCCTCCACTGGCCTCTCCCCTTTCCAATGCCAGTACGGGTATCAGCCTCCCCTTTTCCCGGAGCAGGAGGAGGAGGCAGCTGTACCATCGGTCCAAGCCCATGTCAGCCGCTGTCGCCGTACCTGGAGGCGGGTAAGGGCGGCGCTTGTGCGGGCTTCGGACAGGTCCCAACGCCAGGCCAACCGCAGGCGCCGTCCGGCCCCGGTCTTCCGTCCTGGTCAGAGGGTCTGGCTGTCTACCCGGGACCTCCCCCTCCGGGTGGAGTCACGCAAGCTGGCTCCTCGCTTCGTGGGGCCGTTTAAGGTGGTGCGGCGGGTCAACGCCGTGGCCTACAGACTGCTACTCCCACCCTCCATGCGAGTTCACCCCACCTTCCATGTTTCACTCCTCAAACCCGTTGTTTTCTCCCCCATGGCCCCTCCACCCCGCCCCGCCCCCCTGCCCCGTCTCATTGATGGACAACCTGCCTACACGGTTAACAGGATTATTGACTGCCGGAAGGTGGGGAGGGGTCTCCAATTCCTGGTGGACTGGGAGGGTTATGGGCCTGAGGAGCGTACCTGGGTGCCTCGGCGGGATATTCTAGATCCGAGCCTCATCACGGACTTTCGCCGGCTCCATCCCGAGGCACCCGGGTGAACTTCTGGTGCCGTTCGTCAGGGGGGGGCACTGTTACAAGGGGGGTCAGCGAAGAGGACTCCCCATCGCCCCTACTGGTCGAAGAGCGACAGTGCTCCAGCCCTGGACTAATTATCGAATGATTGTTGTCACCTGTGAGTGTTTGTCAGTGTATTTAGGTGTGTCCCATTTCCTCATTCCCTTGTCAGTCGATCACTTGTGTTACACCGTATGGAATGCTTCAGAACCCTGTGTATGTATTACCACTTCACGTATCCGTTACCCGGAACGTAATTTGAACTTTGACTTTGTTTGCTGGTTTGCAACCTTGTACCGCCTTTGGAGCCCTTTGCTCAATCTTTAGTTTTCGTGCACTTTATTATTGACCGCAGTGCCGGAGTTATTATTACCTACGTGCTGAGCCCTACTGCTCCCCTTTTTGTTGTCCGGCTAAGAGTTTATGTTTGTACCTATGAATCATACGTCTCAGTAAAGAGAATCTTTATTTTATTACATCTCCGTCTCATTCTTTACTTACACCGCACCTGGATCCGACATTATTGTGTACACCCAGAACCTATTGAGAAACATAACAGAACCTATTGAGAAACGTAACACACTTAGCTTGAGTCCGACCGATATATACACTACAGAGAGTATGAGGGAAACCGGAAACACAGAGTAGAGGGCCAGAGCATAAATAATAATAAAGAGATTTAATCCCCTCGGGGCATAAATCCACTTCACCCAAAATAATATGATCAAATATTAAAAAGGGGTTTATCAACTCAACACTCACAAGAGTGACTGCAATCGCTCTCCCATCGCCAGCCACTCCCGTTCCATTGAATAATCGACCTCCAACTCCTGATGGCTCCTCCAAACAAACCAACAGGGAGCCCCCCCCCCCCCCCCCCCGCCCCCATCCCCCTCGGCCGTGGCTGCATTAGCCATAATGAGCCTCTCCATCTTAAACGTTCCTGACACAAAGCGTCAACAGGCTGCGGCTGACTCGACTCACCTCAGAACAATACAATACAAAACGGGAGATGACCGAATGTTGTTCTGTCAACGTCTACCCAACCTTTAAAACGACCAACAGTCAGAGGCCACGGAGACATCAAAGAGAGCAGGGGGGTGATCGCAACGGGGGGGAAACATGGAAGAATGGAAAAATGAGTCCTAAATAGACAGTACAAGCTGCTAGATCATATTCCATTATCTTTCCGCAGACACAACAGAGGAACAATGAAGATATGTGCCGATTGATCCGGCACTGGAAACGTCGCCGAATAACATGTTTACGGCCTTGGGCTGGAAATAAACGAGGGATGGGAATGGGAGTTTTACGATCGGAAGTGTACACAGTAAACACCTCTCCTGTTAGCATTAGCCCAGTGGAGAGTGGGAAAGTTTCTCGAAGTAGTGTTTGTGCGGCATTAAAGTACAAAGGGATGGGTTGCCGGTGGAAAAGTCAAGTTTCCGTTAAACGAGGATGTTGTGGATGTGTTGAGATCGCAGCCGCGCGGAACGATGGAGAGAGTGTCATAAAAAGCGTCTGGAGCAGAGTGGAGGCAGACTCATTAGGGCTGTATGTAAATGCTGGGAGTGTATATAAACAGCCATAGATCACCGTAATGAAACAGACTGAGGAGCTGACAGCTGAACACTGGCAGGAAATTAATCCTGACTCCTTTGTTATCTGACTGAGAGACACTGTTCTCTCTGTACTCTCTCTCTCCCCCCCTCCTCCTCCCTCTTGCTTATTCTCTCTCTCTCTCTTGCTCTCTATCTCCCCTCCCCTCTCTCCCCTCCCCTCTCTCCCCTCCCCTCTCTCTCTCCTCCCCCATCCCTCCTCCCTCTCTAACTGCCCAGACTCAGTGGGTTTTCATTAAGCTCTGGTTAATCATTATGGAGATAGGGGCCTGTGGTTCTTCATGTAGTCAGATTACCTGCCTCGCTGTTTGACACCTGCCGTCCCCACACACACACACACACACACACACACACACACGCGCGCGCACACACACACACGCACGCACTCACAAACACTCACAAACACACACAGATAACAGCAGACGAACACACACACGTACACACACACACACACACACGTGCACACACACGTGCACACACACCCACCCTCAAACACACACACACACACACACACACACACACAAGCACACAAACCGTATCGGCCAGGCTTGAAATCACAATGCGATGGATCACTTGCGATGGAAAGCAGGTGTCTCTTGCAAATATCAGCTTGGTAAACTCTCTAATGGACTCCACAATCGCCCAGACAAACACATACTCATTGCCAACACACTCACCCACACACACACAGACACACACACACACACACACACACACACAGACACAGACACAGACACACACACACTCACACTCACAACACTCACAAACACACACAGATAACAGCAAACGAACACACACACAGACACACACACACACACACACACACACACAGACACAGACACACACACACACACTCACACTCACACTCACAACACTCACAAACACACACAAATAACAGCAAACGAACACACACAGACACACACACACACACACACACACACAGACACAGACACACACACACTCACACTCACAACACTCACAAACACACACAGATAACAGCAAACGAACACACACACAGACACACACACAAACACACAGACACACACACACACACGCACACACACACACACAGACACACACACACACACACACTCACACTCACACTCACAACACTCACAAACACACACAAATAACAGCAAACGAACACACACACAGACACACACACAAACACACAGACACACACACACACACACACACACACACACACAGACACACACACAGACACACCGTACGTACCCACGTCGTGGATGAAGCGTTCTATCTTGGACTGCATGCCCCAGTATCTGAACTCCACCTTGCAGAGTTTGTAGGCACACATGACCGGGTTCTGGCTGGGGTTCTGGTTGATCTCCTCGATCCAGTCCTCCGTGAGCGGCCCGCGGCGCGTCTTCACCGACTGGTACAGCTTGGGGTCCTCCTCCGCCAGGTACTCGTGAGGGGGGATGGGGTCCCGCACGATGTCTATGGGGTCTGGAACACACACACAACCAGTAACTCTTTCATTTTCTATACATTGTTATTCTTTCTGTACATCTCTTCTTAACACTAGAACAGCCGTGGGTGGGGTCATTTGACCCTGTGAGTAACTTTTTAAAAATTATCCTTGCACTCGATCAAATTTCAAGACCGTCCTTTCATGATAGATATGTGCATTCTACCACCCAGTACCCTTACATTTACAAAACCACATCAGGATCAGCTAGTATAAAGCTATTTTTACAGTTTTTCTCTGAGTAGGAGGCAGGCTAATTTACAAGACGACCAACTAGTGGTCGTTGTGTATAAATAGCAGCTTTCCATTGTAAAGACTATGGTCATTTGACCCCCGATATATATATATACCTCTTCTATTAGGTAAAATAGGCTGTTCTAGTGTTAAATGTTGGTGATAGAGCCCCAGTCTGCCTCTATGGGAGGAGAGTGGAGAGAGAGAGAGAGCCTAGTGCAACGCTGGCTGGGAGCCACTAGGGGGCCTCGCCGTACACCTTCTTCTCTAGGACGTGTGTGTGTGTGTGTGTGTGTGTGTGTGTGTGTGTGTGTGATGTAATCACACAGCCAGAGCGCCCCCCCCCCCTACAGTGAGTCTGTCTGGAACAGCACACCTGCAGTAACACACAATGCCCTCTTCTCTCACACAGACACAAACACACACACATACACACTCACGCACACACACACACACACACACACTCAAACACTCACACACTCACACACACACACACACACACACACACACACACTCACACACACACACACTCAATCACTGCACAGCATACTGTCTTCCTTCTAAAGACCACAGCGTGGTGTCTGAACCATGAAATCACTGACAGTGTTGTGAGGCCGGTGCATCTCCTAGACAGAACCAGAACCAGAACCAGAGTCAGTACACAACATTAACATGCTTTGGCTTTGGTTCCTCAACATTGACATTGCAGCATTCAGATACAAAACTCAATAATAATAATAATAATAATAATAATAATAATAATAATAATAATAAGTAACATACTGTAAGTAAGTAAGAAAACATAACCCTACATTGATAAAGTAATAAAGTGATGGATTTTTACAGTGGCTTCAATAGTGTAAAAATCCTGTGCAGAGTACGATGATATGAAATGTAATATTATACAATACAGTACGGTATAGTAAATTAGTTTGTAGACAGAGTGTGTGTGTGTGTGTGTGTATGCATGTGCATGTGTGTTTGTGTGTGTGTGTGTGTGTGTGTGTGTGTGTGTGTATGCATGTGCATATATGTGTGTGTGTGTGTGTGTGTGTGTGTGTATGCATGTGCATGTGTGTTTGTGTGTGTGTGTGTGTGTGTGTGTGTGTGTGTGTGTGTATGTGTGTGTGTGTGTGTGTGTGTGTGTGTGTGTGTGTGTGTGCGAGTGTGTGTGTGTGTGTGTGTGTGTGTGTGTGTGAAAGTATTCAAATGTGTGTGTGTGTCAGGTCAGACATACCTATGGTCCTTTGTCTCTTCTCTGCTGAGGACAGGTTGAAGACGTCCCCTCCGTTCCCGGTGTCTGGCTTGTAGTAGGTCTCTATGTCGATGGAGAACTTCTCCACGAACGGACACGTGTACCTGGGACAGAGGAGAGGAGAGAGGAGGGTGAGGTGGAGTGGACTGGTGTCAGGACTGGTTCAGGACTGGTTCAGGACTGGTTCAGGACTGGTTCAGGACTGGTGTCAAACTCTCTCTTGCAGTGTCTGTGTGTGTATGGTACAGTATGAGTGTGTGAGGGGTGTAGGTGTGTGTGGTAAGAGTGTGTGAGGGGGTGTATGGTGTGTATGGTAAGAGTGTGTGAGGGGGTGTATGGCGTGTGGCGGTCTCTCACCGCGTGCGTGTGTAAGGGTAGGCGTTCCAGGACTCCTCCTCCACGCGGAGGGCGGCCTGCGGCAGGATGGAGCAGAACCAGGAGGGGATGTGCTTGCCGATGTGGTACACCTTGTGTGTGTACTGACCCGAGCCCCCGGGGCCGTCCTCGTAAGGCTTGTTCTCCAGGATCTCCACCCCGCTGCCCTCGCCATAGCTCTCCTCACGACTCTTCTTCTGCAAAGGGGGGAGAGGGAGGGGGGAGAGGGGGGGGGGGAGAGAGAGAAAGGTAGGGAGGAGAGGAGGAAGAGAGAGAGAATCATGTCACCGATGATTGTCGGTTTGTCTTGTTTCTTCGGTACGGTTTGGCACCATTTCTTGCACAAAGACATCCTGCGTCTGTTAGCGTACACAATAACATCCCCGACGTCCTAGATCATCTCAGATGAGATCAGAGCAGATTAGGTCCGATTGGATTACAACTTCATCGTCCATCCGGGGATGGAAATGTGTCTTTGGCGACCAAAAAAACAGACACATAAAAACATAAAAAAGTCATCGTCATTGATTATTCGTCGGTCACCGTACACAACAGACGTTTAAAAACCAACCTTCTGTCCTGCCTAAGCACTACCCCTGTTTACACCCGCCCAGGAGAAACCCTCAGCTGTTGAAGCCGAGGGGTAGGGAGGGAGGGAGGGAGAGAGAGAGGGTAGGGAGGGAGGGAGGGTAGGGAGGGAGAGAGAGAGGGTAGGGAGGGAGAGAGGGTAGGGAGGAGGGAGAGAGGGAAGGGAGGGAGAGGAGGGAGAGAGAGGGAGAGAGAGGGAGAGAGAGGGAGAGAGGGAGAGAGAGGGAGAGAGGAAAGGGAGGGAGAGAGGGAGAGAGGGAAGGGAGAGGGAGAGAGAGGTAGAGAGGTAGAGAGAGAGAGGGAAGGGAGGGAGAGAGGGTAGGGAGGAGGGAGAGAGGGTAGGGAGGAGGGAGAGGGAGAGAGGGTAGGGAGGAGGGAGAGAGAGGGAGAGAGAGGGAGGAGAGGGGAGGGAGGGGTAGGAGGGAGGGAGGGTAGGAGGGAGAGAGAGAGGGAGAGAGGGAGAGAGGGAAGGGAGGGAGAGAGGGGAGAGAGGGCTCCTCCAGCCCAGCCTCTCAGGTTCCTCACAGAGAGGTGACCCTACCACAACCTCATATCACAGAGAGGTGACCCTACCACAACCTCATATCACAGAGAGGTGACCCTGCCACAACCTCATGTCACAGAGAGGTGACCCTACTACAACCTCATGTGGAAGGTTAGAACGCTCTCCACCAGGCTCCTGTAGACCTCCACCAGGGCCCAGTTGTTCAAAATGTTTAATCTGGATCAGAATGATCCCGATTCTTTTTTTTTGCTATCCAAGATCAGATCTGGCTGATTTGGAGTCGTATATGGGTAAGTCAGCCCGCTCCATCTGATCCTGGATAGCAAAAAAAAAAGAATCAGGATCATTCTGATCCAGATGAAACGTTTTGAACAACTGGGCCGAGACTATCTTGGCTGACACCAAGTCCCACGGTTGTTTTATTCTCAAAGCGGAGTGCAAAGAGGAACATACTTCAAATGAAACATTCTCTTCATCCTCCCTCTCTTCATCCCTTTCCTTCCTC
>NC_137689.1:49923675-49943675 GCF_963989245.1 Nansenia antarctica | reverse complement strand
TCTCTCTTTGTTTCCCCCTCTCCCTCTCTTCCTCTCCCGCTTTCACTCTCTCTCTCTCTCCGTTTTCCTCTCTCTCTCTCTCTCTCTCTCTCTCTCACACCGCAAACAAATTATGGCAGCCACTGCCACGCTGCTGCTGATGTCACTGGTTACCATGGCTACCTACAGCTCAGCTGTGACGCTGTACAAGAGAAGGGAGGGGGGGGGGGGGTGGGGGGCAGAGGTGTGTGTGTGTGTGTGTGTGCGTTCGTACTAGAGGGGGAGTCGCTAGAACAGATGAGCTGAGGGGCTCGTTATGTTAAAAGCCTGCCCCAATTCCTCTTTCCCTGTCTGTTTATCCCTATGCACACACTCACGCAGGCACACACGCATGGACACACACACACACACACGGACACACACACACACACACACGCTCCCTGGCTCTCACTTTGAAACCAAACAGACAGGCCGGTCATGTTTCTAACCGGTGGCCAGGTTAAACCACGGCTAAACACCCTGCTGGCAGAGACACACACGGTCAGGTCAGGTACCAAACATCGTAACGTTAAACATTACCATTCATAAACAACTTTAGAATCCTTCTAAAATCATCTGCTGCAACGACGTTAACACCACAGCTACAGCGACGACCACTTTCCCCATCACGTTGAAGAAGAACTACACCTAGGAAAGAACTAGCATCAACAGTGACAGACAGCAGCTAAATGTGTCTACTATGCCAAGGGTCAGGTGACCTAATCACCCATAATCCTTTGGGATTACTTCCTGGACCCATCTCAGGCTGGCTGTGCCAGTCTCTCAAGCTCTATGGGGCGGGGGGGGGGGGTATAAGCATCCATCCCCCCCCAGTAGCACTAAACCATAAGAGCTCACTTTCTATTGTTCTGTGGAAGACATAAACAGGTCCCAGGGAAGGTGATGTTACTCTGAGAGGATAAGATTATCCTCTAGCTACTATCACCTTTCCTCCACGATGCCCAGAACTGTGTGTGTGTGTGTGTGTGTGTGTGTGTGTGTGTGTGTGTGTGTGTGATCTGTATATATATATGCAATAAACGCTTGTCTCCAATGATAGCCACAGTAGTAAACGCCGGGTTAAAATAAACTGTTTACCAGTATTCTCTGTTGATAGGAGCATTAAAAATTCAAGAGGATTAAAGCAGCGCATTTGATTCTGAGAGACTGTTGCAACATCCCCAGTATTTCCAGCAGCCTGACAGTGGTGTATGGAAACTATATTACATGACCGTCAGACGACCATGGATGTGATGTGTTCGGCTTTGTCATACTGCGCGTTTGGCTTCAGCGACAGTGGTAACAGAATAACCACCTGTCTCCAATAATAGCCTGTCTCCATCCAATACGCCCTGGGTGTTCCACACATTATCCCTCTGACCCTAGACACCCCTACCAACACCCTAGACACCACAACCAACACTTTAGACACCACAACCAACACAACCAACTCTACTCTGCTGCTGCTGCCCTTAACTACTGACTGGGCACATTAACTCCCCTCCCCTCCCTCCTCCCTCCTCCCCTCCCCACCTCATCTTCCATCACCATTATTTCAACAATAATAGTAGTAGTTGTAAACATGATCGGGCTGTATCAAACAGGGAAAACAAATTGAATTGATTGTTTTGAACAACTAACGCTAAATAGTGAAAATACCACCGCTCATCCGTGATCAGACTTAAGCTGAGGTATCAGTAGAGTATCAGTAGAGTGCAAAAAAACAGCATCCGCACACTCAAATCTGTGCAAAGAAAACGTGTTTATTGCGGTGCCAGAAGAAGGTCTATGACCGAAAAGCTTGCGCAATAAACAAAGTTTTTTTGCACAGATTTGAGTGTGCGGGTGCTGTTTTTTTGCAACTCAACTCATACTAACTCAACTCATGCTAACTCAACTCATGCTAACTCAACTTATGCTAACTCAACTCATGCTAACTCAACTCATGTTGACAGTACAGCAGACAGACTCACCTGGATCATGTAGAGCTGGGCGATGCGGTACTCGTCCACGCTCATGGGCATGGGGATACGGTACTCCTTGATCAGCATGGTCAGACTGGGGGGGGGCTGTGTAGGAGGATAGGGTCCGAGGGAGGGGGGAGGGAGGGGGGTGGAGGGTAGAGTGGAGGGTGAGGGCTCCTCACGGTGGGCCGCACTACCCAAGCAGCGGCATCATCTTCATCATCAAACAGCCAGGAAGGAGGTCATCATCACTCAGACCTGTGAGGGGACGAGACACACACACACACACACACCGGGGTTGAATAAAAAGTAAATATTGCAGTAAACACACACGCGCACACACGCACAGGCACACACACACACACGCACGCACACACACACACACACACACACACACCTGGGTGAAATACTACAGGTAAGAACAGAGCATGTCAAGGGAGAGCAGAGAGGAGACAGAAAAAAGGAGACAAACTTTACTGTAATGTGAACATGTTTACCACAGACCTACTGTACCCTGGTCACCACCTCTCTACTCTCATATGTACCAGACCTACTGTACCCTGGTCACCACCTCTCTACCTCTCATATGTACCAGACCTACTGTACCCTGGTCACCACCTCTCTACTCTCATATGTACCAGACCTACTGTACCCTGGTCACCACCTCTCTACTCTCATATGTACCAGACCTACTGTACCCTGGTCACCAGACCCTCTCTACCTCTCATATGTACCAGACCTACTGTACCCTGGTCACCAGACCCTCTCTACCTCTCATGTTTACCAGACCTACTGTACCCTGGTCACCAGACCCTCTCTACCTCTCATGTTTACCAGACCTACTGTACCCTGGTCACCACCTCTCTACTCTCATATGTACCAGACCTACTGTACCCTGGTCACCAGACCCTCTCTACCTCTCATATGTACCAGACCTACTGTACCCTGGTCACCAGACCCTCTCTACCTCTCATGTTTACCAGACCTACTGTACCCTGGTCACCACCTCTCTACTCTCATGTTTACCAGGCCTACTGTACCCTGGTCACCTGACCCTCTCTACCTCTCATGTTTACCAGGCCTACTGTACCCTGGTCACCTGACCCTCTCTACCTCTCATGTTTACCAGGCCTACTGTACCCTGGTCACCCAGACCCTCTCTACTCTCATGTTTACCAGACCTGCTGTCCCCTGGTCTGGTCACACAGAAAGTCTCTACCTCTCACAGTGTTTATCCCCAGCACTAAATCCCTCCCGGAAAAGCAAACATCCCATGCTAACATCCTGTGTTTGTGTGTGTGTGTGTGTGCGCGCGTGTGTGTGTGTGTGTGTGTGTGTGCGCGCGCGAGCATGTGTGTGTGTGTGTGTGTCCTCTTCCTTCAGTCACAGTTAGGATAGCTATCGATGAAGCTCCAGATATATTAGGAGGTATAATCCAACATCCCAGCAACAACACACCCCCCCCCAAAAAATCCCATGGAATTAAAATCCCAAGAGGCACGCGGCGAAACAATCCCTCCACACGGTCCAGGTCAAGGCAACCCGCTAACCCGGAAACAACAGCCTATCAACATCCAGGTAATCGTCACAGGAACTTTTTCGAAAAATGAATGAACCCACCCGGGTCCAGCAGATTAGTCCCAACTCAACAGGCCTGGTGTGTCAGAGACAGGGTGCGTCAGAGACAGGGTGTGTCAGAGACAGGGTGTGTACAACTGTACGTTATAACAGGCGTCTGAAAGAGAGAAACCCACGAGCGTCTAGACTCCCCTGCAGCACGACGCCAAACAGACAGCGTGAGTTTAGGCGCGTCACGTGACATGGAGGGCTTAATCCAAGACGGATTAGGGAGTGTCCGTGTTTACAAACCTGCATGTCTTAAGAGAAGAGAGGTTGGGGACACAGGGAGAAGAGACAGAGAGTGACAGAGAAAGAGAGAGAGGGTGGGGCTGGCGGGGGGGTGGAAAGCTGTGTATGTGTGTGTGTGTGTGTGTGTGTGTGTGTGTGTGTACTGTGTCTGAGAGTGTGTGTGTACACTCTAGCACTAGTCAAACAGTCCTGTCACGGATCTCTGTTGTGTAACCATTATTATTATTATTATTATTATTATTATTATTATTATTATTATTATTATTATAATCAGCTAATACCAAAGTCAGGACCATCTCTATGAAATTTAACTACAAGCTATCTTGTGTTGTCTATCTGTCTGTCTGTGTAAGAGAGAGAGAGAGAGAGAGAGAGAGAGAGAGAGAGAGAGAGAGAGAGAGAGAGAGAGAGAGAGAGAGAGAGAGAGACGGAGAGACAGACAAACAGACAGAGAGAAAGAAAGGGACACTACAGATGGATGGACAGACCAACAGATGGACAGACAAGGGAGATTAAAGGCTAGATGGAGCCAGAGGCCACAGAGGTACAGAGGGGATAGAGCCGAGTCAGAGATCACCAGGTCTAGGTTGGAACTGGGATTAAGGCTACATGTCATTAGAGGAGACTAGGTATCTAGTGGAATACGTCATTGGCTTAGAATGATTCGCCGGCTCCAACAATGTGATAGGTCATTGGCTTAGTATGTGTTCTGTCACAGTTGATCTCAGGTTAATGAGCGATCTTATCATACCTGAGAGAAGCCTAGCCCTACAGATGAGACGATGAGAAAATGTGGAGGCCACTCCATTTGCTTAAATGACAACGTTTAACAAAGGCTGAAAAAGACGTCTCTTGGATTCCAGGAACTCCATCAATCGTCAATTAGGACTTTTGATAACGGACGAATATTCTTATGAACGAGATGATCAAGCCGCAGCCATTGTCTCTCATCGTTGAGTACAGGACACACAATGATTTTTCTCTGAGGACGGAGAATAGAATGGTGCTGGTGGTGCGACGCAATTACACAGGGAGGGTGGGGGGTGATGGGGGGGGGGGGGGGTTGGCCTCGTGGGTCTTAGAGGGGGGCGATCCTCATCGAATTCTATGGAGAGTGGGTCCTTGACCTACAAAAGGACTCTCCTATATATAGAGACAATGATCCGCCTCCCAGCAAGGTGTGAGACAGAGAGCGACAGTGCCTTAGAACCCAGCCTCCCCTCCATCATGAAGCGGGACAGACTGTGAGTCAGCACTTCCAATATAGCTCCAGTGTGACGGGCTTACTAAGCACCACACATACTGTATTTGAAAACCCAAAGAGCTCGAGCTAACTACGCTTAAAATATAACAAGCGCTAGCTCAGTAAACACCACGTACAGCTGGCTGCAAAACAGACCGTGAACTGAGATGACACAGGGGGGGAAAAAAACAAAAAAAGAACACAGTTGGTGCCAGGAACTTGAGGGAATGGTTTGCCAATAATATTTAAGGGTTTCACAGTTTATCATCTCCTAACAACATCTAAACTATCTAGTGGAGGGGGAAATTATACAAATAATATCTCTCTAAAATCTATAAACCATAAGATGTTGTGCAACTTTCTGGGAATTTCTGTACGTATTTCTTCTGATAATTGATTGCGTATTATTTGGGTTCAAGAAACCACACCTGCAGACAAGATGCCCCCCAGCACTGCGTCTCCTGAGACACCCGCTTTTCCCCTTTACTGTGTCCCCTATGACTTCTACTGCCCCCCTTGTACTGTTTCTCTGTTCTCATTATAGTGTCTATATATCTTTTTTTTTTAAAGTTTTTCCTTCTATCACTGAGACAGCCAATGGCCCCGGGCCTGAGCTGGATTACTCTTCCTGCTACGACTGGTGGATTGACGATTCACTTGCTTAGTCAAATGTATTGATTGTAAATCGCTTTGGAATAAGGCGTCTGCTAAATGCCAAAAATGTAAATGTGAATGTAAGATGCAAGCGCACACAGACATTTGACATTTTGACATCTGACCAACAGAAAGGCTGATACTATACCTGTTAGACCCTCTGGTCTTTACTCCGTCTTTCCTAGGCATTAGAACCTTTATTGTACTGAGTACACTACTGTAAAGCCAACATATACACTATAGGTATTGTATTTGCACTCTGGGTATTGTATTTGCACTATATAGCTATTATATGAGTATGGCATTTTCCACTATGGGTATTATATTGCGTAACCAGATGCAAGCCAAGCCTACAGGCCTCTATTCAGGACCCAGTAATAAGACAGAGCACTTAGCCTGGATACAAACCCATTAAAAATGCTGGGCTCTGACTTGGCAGAGACTGGCCCCGCTACAATTACATCTTCCAATATAGCCAATGTGGGAGCACTTTGTCAACTTGCGTGGTAATGTTTTTCAACTTTTCAATACGTGTTTTTTCCTCTCTCGAAGACGGCTCCATTAATTTTAATTCCTTTTGGGGGATGTCGACTATCGTGTTCAGCCGAGATTCCAACAGCTTTTTGTAGAGCTAAAAGGATTGGATTGATATCCAGTAAAGCAATATGAAGGAAGCCAGCTAGTGATCTCATTTCTATCTGTCAAAATATTGCTTATAGCCATCCAGTACTTTCAGGTAAAGGGGAAGAGGCAATGTTAGTTTTGAACTGGGAAATCTACTGTCTACCAGTAACCCTTCATGTCCCAGTCATAGTGGGTATAGGTCCTCCAGACCACCATTTTATGAAGTTCTGTTACATTCTGTAAGCATAAGCTGAAAACCCCAGTGCAGCAAGGTGACCCAGGTTCAACACCGTGATTAGACAAGGAATGTGAGACATCCTGCTGTGCTCATGAGACCTCATGGGAGGCTACTGTTACATTTACATTTCTGCTTTTTCTGACATTTTTGACATTTAAGTAGACACTTTTATCCGAAGCGACTAACATGACTGTTCCATATGAATGGAATTAAAGAAAAACCGTTCCTCGTTTACCCAGGTGGCAGTATCAAGAATTCCAGAGCAATCTCTGCTCCATGCACACAAGACAGGACAGCAGGAATGTGCCCAGCCCACAGGTCTCACAGACCCCCTGTCTAGAGGGAGGCCTGCAGTAGACCAGCGATAAGGCACGAACCCCCACAACATCACATGCCTCCATCCTCACTGAAACACCCTGCTGCTGCTGTTGCTGCTGCTGTTTCTGCTGCCGTCTGTCCACATGCAATGCTTTGCCCTGGCTTTTATCAATGTGCTCTTTTACCAGCACACAATCAATACAGGCCTTGGTGGGAGCATCAACCATAACAATCCAGCTGTTCTCCTCGCATTCGCATTCGCATTCGCATTCGCATTCGCATTCGCATTCGCATTCGCATTCGCATTCAGATTCGCATCCGCATGTGCATCCGCATTCGCATTCGCATTCGCATTCACATTCACATTCACATTCACATTCACATTCACATTCACATTCACATTCACATTCACATTCACATTCACATTCACATTCACATTCACATTCACATTCACATTCACATTCACATTCACATCCACATCCACATCCACATCCACATTCAGAACAACAACATCAAGCGCCCCCCCCCCTCGGATTCAGATCCCTGACAGCTCCTCCATCGGGTTCAGATTCAGATCTCTCTCTCTCCCAGCGCTCCAGGATCGCTCCTCTCCTGTGGAGATGCGTTTCTACACCGGAGAGATAAAAATAAATAAAAAACTCACCGAACGCAACCACGCATCACAAACACACGCCCCGCCTCACGTCACAGACAGATGTACAGTGGTCTAGGGTTAAGACTCACAGCCTCGACAGCGGGAGAGCAGGTCAAGTGTTTCTGCAGTAAGACAATTACAAACACAAATCCTCTACCGCTGTACCTGACACATCACCACGGTCTGGAGGACGCCATCCATGCTATGGATAACACACTGCAGCTCGTCTAGAGCCGAACCCCCCCAGCCTGCAACCTGTCTCCTGCCCCAAAGCCGGCCGGACTGCTGATTCAATAGTCTTAAGTGCCTCCTTTGCTTCCTTCACCTCCACTGACGTGAAAGAGACCTGGAACAGGTGAAAGACCTAGTAGCAGCCTTCCTCCATACTGCCTTCTCCTACCCTGTTCCCTGTGTACTCACACCAGCGAAGAGGACCAAGAGGACACCAGGAGAGGGAAGCCTCCGTAGACGATAGAGCCAGGGGGAGGCTGGTGGAGGTAGAAATCAGAGGACGGGGGCTCCTCATTGTCAAAACGCATGGACGAGAGGAACGGTATCGGACAACATAACGCAGGGGCTGGAATGTGTCGATACTACTCCTCGTTGCATTTTATGCGTTTACAGCGAACCCTTCCACACTCCAGCCCCAGAGAGAGTTTCACCAGGAGCAGAGAGAGACGTTTTTTACCTCTCCGTACTGGAGCTGTAGAACACTGGAGCTGTAGAACACTTCCACACAGCTCAGTCTAACCCAACAGATCCGATCGATACGGAGCGCAGGTCCATTCCAGCTGTTAGTCCCATGTGCCAAGTAGACCAATCAGACAGGAGGAGTAACTGGCAATCCTACAGACCCATATACTGCCTGAGGTTCTCAGATTGTTGTTGTTGTTGTTGTTGTTGTTGTTGTGTTGGTCCGTGCGCTCATCAGCTCTCACAGCAGGACGGAGGGCTTCCTGTGTGAAACTGTCACGCCGAGAAAAAAAGAGAACACATCGATCCTCTCTCTCTCTCTCTCTCCCTTCCCTCTTTTCCTCTCTTCCACCGCTTTTTCCTTTTTTTCCCCCTCCCTCTCCCCCATCTCCAGTCTCCACCTCCTCTAGAGCTAGGGGGCCCTGTTACCATGACAATGCACAAGGCTGTGCCCTGATTGGAGGAGGTTGTTGTGATGCATGGAGTCCATGGGACGGCCCACTGGTTAATCAACGCTACTGCACTCCTCTATTCCACACCTCCATTCCACTCACTCTCTCTCTCTCTCTCTCTCTGTCTATTCATCCCCTTCTCTCACACTCATTCTCCTCTCCCTTTCTCTCCCTCATTTACCCTTTCTCTTTCCAGCTGTCACAGTCTCTCACGATCATCCATCCTGTCTTTCCGTGTCACTATCACTGTCAAACTCTCTCTTCCCCTCCATCTCCCTCTCCTCCCCTCCCCTCTCCTCCCCTCCCTCTCCTCTCCTCTGGTCTCTGCACCAGCGTGACTGACTGGGTAGGGTTGTGGTTAGCTCCCTGAGAGATGCAAGTCCCCCCACCTCTCAACAGTCGCACATACATACTTACACATGGAGAAGGTTTGTGTGTGAGTGTGTGTGTGTGTGTGTGTGTGTGTGTGTGTGTGTGTGTGTGTGTGTGTGTGTGTGTGTGTGTCTGTGGGCTATACTGGGGCAGACTGGGTGAGACTGTGATACAGACAACACCTGGGCACGTAAGCATGCACACACACACACACACACACACACACACACATGTTACCAAACTAGTTCCCAAACTAGATTCTCATTCATATAACTCATATAACCTAACCAGGGACAAACAGTTCAAACTGAAGGGAGTATGACAGAGATCTGCTTTGAATGGAGGATAAGACTGTAGGAAACAAGTATGCAAACAATGCTGTAGAAACATCCCTCTGATCCCTGAGCCCAGAGGAAGATTAGTCCACCTGACCATCCTGTGTCGGCCTGCAGTCCTGATCAATCCTGTCCTGGAGTGGGTTTTGCATCGCGGCATTGTCTGCAGAATTTGCATGCCTGCCGTGGGTCACAATATGAATCATTTTGCTTTGACTAGCAAATCTACCAATGGTATTTTCATTTTCATACGTCAGATGACAACATGATAAATGGATATTCCTGTCATTAGAAGACTGTTTCAATGAAAACACACACCCTCTCTTATTCACCTCCCTGAGGTAATTAATCATAAGCTGCAACGTCTGCAGGAAAAGTGCTATACAAATAAAGGTTATTATTATTATTATGATGATGATGATGATTATTATTATTATTATCATTGAATTCATACTTAGGAATAACGAAACACAAGGTGTTCTATGTTCACACATAGCTTTTAAATCAGGGAAGATCTGAAGAGTTTGCGTAAGGAAATACCGTATACAACCGTGGTCTTGGAGTCGTGCCAGTTGAATTGCATATGATAGAACTATACAAATATAGAGTACAGTTTCACACACACACTACTCCAGCTCCAGACATCCGTACGGTAGGCGTGCGGAGGCCAGGCCAGGCCGTGCTTTCACAACGAGAGCCATTGTTTTATCTGTGACCTGATGTGCACCGGGGGCTGCTGGGGGACAGGAAGGCTGTGACTCACACCGTCATGCTGCCTGATAAACATTTAATTGCGTCCACACCACATGTCTCTGCGGGTTCGGGGTTAAAAATATCTCTCGGCCGACGAGGGCCAGACACAGTTCATTCTTAGAACCGTTTCATTCTTGGAACATTTCTAGATGAAAAAAAAAAAGAATGAAAGAAAGTTTTCAATTCACGCTTGAATTCTTTCGGTAGCTAGGCTAGTGAATTATCGCTCCGCCGCGAATCGCATGCTCTGCTCGACACTCAAACGACGTCACGTCAATACCGAGGGGAGTTAGTAGAGTTCTACGATGCTGTTCTCTAAGGTGAGAAACACCCTATTCCCATCATAGTGTACTGTCGAATCAGGGACCAGGAAGGAACCCGGAGACTGAGGAAGAGCAACAGATGACAGAATTGTCTCTACAGGCTGCAAGGATGGACACAATGAAATGGCTTGTTGACAGGTCCTGCACCTAACACACACACACACACACACACACACACACACAGACGCACGCACGCACACACACACACACACACACACACACACACACACACACACACACACACACACACAGACACACATACACACATACACACACGCACACACAGACGCACGCACACACACACACACACACACACACACACACACACACACACACAAACACACACACACACACACACACACACAGACACACACTCACTCAATCACTCACTCCTTATCCGCCCATCAGCAGAGCTTGCTTAACGGAATCATCCAGCAGGCCATTCTGCCATTACAACTAACTGACAGTGAGTTACACCAAGCCACGGTCCCCAATACAGATGCTGCTAGAGTAGGCGTGGCGCTGGTCAAGGCCTTCTCGGACTTCCTGTTTCCTATATGTGCCAACTTTGTCGTCGCCTTGTCAAACAAGCTGTGTGGCGTTAATGAATGCAGTAACAGTCGGGTGTCTGTTTCCTTGGGCTCGTCTCCAAGGCTCGCCGTCAGTCCCTCTGTCACACACATCTTGAGTACACACTGTTACATCGGCAAAATGGTGTCACTACTTACTTACACTCCATTGTTAGGGTTTCAGGTGTTTGCAGGGGCCTCCCGTTTCAAACCTGCGAGGAAGAGACACAGCACGTAAGCAACACTTGTCGGTGAACGAGACAACCTGACAGTCCGTGACATACACAGTCACTGTGGGTTTCAAAGTCAACATTACCACAGACCCCAGCACTGGCCAAACGCTTTTCCGATTTTTATTGAACAACATTGGTGCTTCCTCTTTTTTATTCAATAAGAGTGCGATAACAAAGATAAGAGCTCTCTGTGGTGAGAAGGCACGACATTGTAGAAATAGAATAGAATAGAGAGAGCGCTTGAGAACGAGAATTCCCACACACAATATGGAAATGTGCATTTGGCTCTTCGTATATAAACAGATACAGCTTTTCCGAGCAACACATTCCTTTTCCACTCTCACGAGTGCAGATAATGATACTGGAACCCCTGGGCTCTGATGCGATCATCTGACACAATCAAAACGTCATAACATGAATGGGTGGATGGGGGGCGGGGGGGTAGGGGGACGACAGAGAGAGCGAATAGGAGTGAATGTGCCCCTGACGACGTGGGGGCGAGGAGATGAGAGTAGGCAGTCTATTTATAGCTCAGGGAGAGAAGGGGGTTGAGTATGTGTGTGTGTGTGTGTGGGGGGGGGGTAGTTGTGACGTGCCTCCCGATCGCTCTCCCCTCCTCTGTTTCTTCAAATGATGGCAATAAATCACTCGCTCTCAGGAGGGAGGGGAGCTCAGATAATCGTCAGATGCTCACCATTCACCCAACCATCCGCTCCCTCCCTCCCTCCCTCCCTCCTTGCCCGCTAGCGCTCAGAGCTATTAAAAACCCTTATTTTGAGTCTCCGGTAAAGAGAGAGAGAAAAAATGCCACTGTAAGCGCAGACATCGATTTTTCACCCATGATGCAGTTTGGTTCATATCAGCCCTTGCTGCCAGATTTGGATTGGAAAAGCTCAGGTTTCTGTTGGGCTCTGATGTCTGATGACCAAGCTGGAGCGTGGTGTGGTGACAGAGTATATGGAGCTGAACCAGAGACAGGCAGAGAGCAGCCTTATCTCAAGCAGAAGGTGGGTGTACTCTGCACCACAGCCACCTAACCCACCAGAACATTGCAGGAGCTAAACCTGCAAGAGTTAAGCCATACTTCATGAAGCCTGACAACAGAGCTGTGCAATCTTTTGTTCTTAGTGTCGGGATCGTTCTGAGTGAGACTGATTAGATAAGCACCGTTGAGAAAAGAGGGACAATCAAGGATATGGTATATAAAGAGACCATGTTTGTGTACACAATCAATATCAAGTGAAAGAGGAAGTAGGAGGACAGCCTAGCAGCTGAAGCTAGGATCTAAACCTCAGAGTTAAGCCATAATTCATGAAGTCTTACTACAGAGCTGTGCGATCGTTTTTTTTTCTTTTCATTGGAGAAAAGGTGAGGGGGGGGGGTGATTCTTAGAACTAATGGTTCGTTCGGCCAATCCAAAAAGATACAAGAGAAAAGATGGGGTGAAAGAGGGTACACCAACCAGCTTAGGGCACAACCACTTCATTATGGATCACCATGCCGACAACATCAAAGGGCCTCCCTCCACTCTGAAGTCAGGTACGGAGAGCTACGGACTTCGATTCCCGATTCCCGATTTAGCTAGGCCAGTAGGAGGACGCTACTCGATGGAGCTTGTACAGTAGCTAGTGGCCACACAGAGACAGTGGACATACTATATTTACATTTTTTTACATTTTGGGCATTTAGAAGACGCCTTATTCCAAAGCGACTTACCATCAATACATTTGACTTTGACACTTTGAAGTAAGTGAATCATCAATCCACCAGTCGTAGCAGGAAGAGTAATCTAGTGAACCTTTCCCATCTCCCTCTGCTCTTGTCCACACATCTCCAGTCTTGTCAAAACACGCCTCGATGAAAGTCATCTTCGGCTTTGCTATCCCTTTGCTTATGAAAATGTTTATGGAAACTAATATGCAAATGTTTGTATCACATCTGGTGTGTGCCAGTGGTGCTCATGATCTTACTATGGACTCAACGGATCAGCCTATGTGCTTACAACACCAGTCTCTGGTAGGGGACGAGAAGCAAGGAAAAACAAGGGTACCGTAGCAACAATGGTGATGAAACTATTAGTCTCAGACTATTAGATTGCATTCGTGCCCATTGGTGATGTTGCCATCAAGGATGCTTCCTCCAGTAGCGACACTGTTCACTGCTATAGGAGTTGTTATTGTGATAGCCAGGCCACGGTGACTAATGTCACCTGCTGCAGTGGTTCTGAACTCCACCCTGACTTTCCTATGAGAAGCTTAAGTCGACAAAAAAAGAGAAAGAGCAGGCTATGAAGGATCAGAGAGGCCATCTTAACACCCACTGGCTTCACAGAGGGTAGGCCTCTGCTCTCTCCCCACCACAGAGAGAGAGAGAGAGAGAGAGAGAGAGAGAGAGAGAGAGAGAGAGAGAGAGAGAGAGAGAGAGAGAGAGAGAGAGAGAGAGAGAGAGACACAGGGAGACAGAAAGACAGAAAGAGACTAGGGTCTTGGGTACATCCCTATATGATCAAGCTTCAGTTATTCATCACCCCTAGGTTCATGGCCACTGAAGTGAACACTAATACGTGTGAAATATCTCACTTATCTGTGATCTTGAAGGAAAGGAGACAAGGAGAGGTCACCATAATGATCACGAAGGATCGAAAATGAGGGGGGAAAGGCTAGAAAGTCATATTGAGGCATAGCCACAGGGCTCACTGCCTCTCCGCATTCTCATGGTCTCTCAGTTGCCTCCCCGCTGCTGTGTATTATACAATACTGAAAATATGTTGCCATCTCATACCATCTCGTCCTGGAAATTAATTAATTAAATGTTTTAATTTTTGCCATTTAGCAGACGCTTTTAATCCAAAGCGGTTTACAATTTTGAATTACAGGGACATTCCCCCTGGAGTAACTGAGGGCAAAGTGCCTTACTCAAGAGCACACTAGTCGTGGTGTGGTTTCAGGCGGGATTTTGAACTCACAATCTTCCGATCACATGTCCAACTCACTATCCACTAGACCACCACTACCCCAAAGGCGGGATCTGAACTCACAACCTTCCGATCATATGTCCAACTCACTATCCACTAGACCACCACTACCCCAGGGAAATAATCACCTCACACCAGTGCCAGTGTGTTTCTGCATTAGCCACATGTTGTAGACCGGAAATACACTCAAATCCGTTTCTGTCTAAAATCTGTTTCTGTCTATTATATTCGGCAGAGACTTTCAGCTATATTTTCTTGATAGCGAAATATATCTAATATTGATCATCTGATTGTTGAGACTGTGCTTATTTAGTGCAAGAAAGGTCAAATATAGATTGACTCAATGACGCTTTAATAATTACGTCTCCTTATACATCTATTACAAGGCAAATACTTCATAGAGAGATGTTACATTCTAGTAGAGAGAGAGAGAGAGAGAGAGAGAGAGAGAGAGAGAGAGAGAGAGAGAGAGATGACCCGTGGTCATCACAAACACATACTCACAACATGACGTCAACCTCACTATAGGACCCAGGAACAAGAGACCCTGAACTAGTCCGTGACCTCGACTTTTATACCATCCTAAAAACCTTGAAACTAGTTCCTAGTTGAAACTAGGAGCCATTGATAAGGAGACCAATCAACCGTCATTCATCTTATTGAAACTCACAGCCATTCTGGGGGATGGTAAACTTAAGGCAATGGAAACTTTTCCTTCTTCAACGTCATTGTCCTGTCTGGCAGAGTCTGTTAGGCTACATTAGTTCAATGCAAAACCAGTCAATTACCCCCCAGCTTACTTCACACAGAACCAGTAGAATATCAAAGTCACAATCAAATCAAGAAATATTTCATACACAGAAAAAATCAATCTCTCCCCATTTTCCCTCCACATCCCAGTCTCTGAATACACAGGATGTGCTGCCGTCTCCTTATGTGGCAGACCTGTAGTTTCTGTTCCGTTGACTACGGTAAGGTCGCTTTGTCTCAGAGACACCTGGGGCACATCTTCATTTTCAGCCGGCGCAAAACGGATGCAAGTCCGAAACGCAGGCGGAATGACAATCTGTGTTGGGCGGTAAAACAGGTGAAACGACCACAGTGCTGGAGCGCTGTCTCACCTGACGCTCAGGTAGGGGGGGTGGAGTAGCGGTAACAAGAGACGTGTTCATGACAATGAGCAGGTCAAGTGCCGTCGGTTACGCTGAAAAACAACCTGGCCTTGAAAAGTGGCCCGCTATCGTTAACCAGACCCAGAGATGAGGAAGGCTTGAGAAACGGAGGCCTGAGCTCCACACACAGCCCAATACCATTAGTGTCTGGCCCCGCTCCAGGACCTCGGTGCCTGGGTAATATATGGCTGGGCCTGGCCTAGCCTAGCCTAGTGAGGGTGACACACACACACACACAGCACACAGCCAGGAGTCAGGCTGCAGTGACACAGGCTCCTTTTTCGCCCACGGTCGTTTGTCACCAAGATTAAGCATCTATTGAGATCCACCCGCCCCATCTCCTGATTGCTTCCATTTATAACGGCCAACAGTGAGTTCTTTTCTGGGAGTATATTTTTCGCCCACGCGCCATCGCACACAACGCTACACACACACACACACACACACACACACACACACACAGTAACACACACAAACATCGTCACACCAGTGTCATATACACTGATGAGCCAAAACATGCTTAACAACATGACCACCTGCTTAATATGCTGTTGGTATTATGCCATTTATTATTATGCTCGCGCAATGATGAGAATTGGGCGCCCAACACCCTGTCGCCAGTTTGTGGTTTGTCCCTCCTTGGACCACTGTCTGTAGGTACTCACCACTGCTGACCGGGAGCACCCCACACCTGACTCTGAACCCACAAGCCTTAGCGTTTCAGAGATGCTCTGACCCAGTCGTCCGGCCATAACTATTTGGCCCTTGTCAATGTCTCTCAGGTCTTGACTCCATTTCTCCCGCATCCAACACATCAACTTCAAGAACTGACTGTTCACTTGCTACCTAACATATCCCCCTAACCCCTTGACAAGTGCCATGGTAACAAGATAATCAATGTTATTCACTTCACCTGTCAGTGGTCTTAATGTTTCAGCTCATCGGTGTACAGTACGACAAACAGATCGTTACACATCACACACCACAACACCACACACACATCACACCACAACACCACACACACATCACACCACAACACCACACACACATCACATACCACAACACCACACACACATCACATACCACAACACCACACACACATCACACCACAACACCACACACACATCACACCACAACACCACACACACATCACACCACAACACCATAACACCACACACATATCACACCAGACACATCACACCACAACACCACACACACATCACATACCACAACACCACACACACATCACATACCACAACACCACACACACATCACATAACATAACACCACACACACATCACACCACAACACCACACACACATCACATACCACAACACCACACACACATCACATACCACAACACCACACACACATCACATACCACAACACCACACACACATCACACCACAACACCATAACACCACACACATATCACACCACACACATCACACCACAACACCACACACATCACACCACAACACCACACACATCACATACCACAACACCACACACACATCACACACCACAACACCACACACACACATCACACCACAACACCACACACACATCACATACCACAACACCACACACACATCACATACCACAACACCACACACACATCACACCACAACACCACACACACATCACATACCACAACACCACACACACATCACACACCACAACACCACACACACATCACACCACAACACCACACACACACATCACACCACAACACCACACACACATCACATACCACAACACCACACACACATCACACCACAACACCACACACATATCACATACCACAACACCACACACATGTACACCTCACACAGGAAGTGTCCATGTCAGAGAGGAAACAGAAGAAGGTGACAGAGCGCTAACTCTTAACTAACAAGCGGAGGCTCTAACGCAGGGTGTTGAGTGTCAAGGTGTACTACGAGAGGCTGTGGGTGTGGGTGTGGGTGTGTGTGTGTCTGTCTGTCTGTCTGTCTGTTTGTGTGTCAATGTTTGATGAGGATGTTATGCCTCGCTGGGTTTGAACAAAGCCTGAGGATTGGTAATTAGAGTGAGTGCTCAAACGAAGGTAACGTGAACGTGGGCGGTGGCGGTGGCGGTGGCGTTAGGAGCTCTCTCTCTCGGTTAAGAAGAAATGACCTTGCTCTCACATGACCCCTTGTTGAATAGAGCCCTCAGTCACAGGCAAGTCCAGGTCATACTCAGGTCCTCGGCACAGACCTAGGATCCCCCTCAGTGGCCTGGTTTCAAATCAAGTTGGAGTTGTATAGCGCATTTCTCACACAATGTGACCCAATGTGCTTCACATGATGACAGAACAACACGCAAGCAGGCAAGGGCAAAAAAACCTGTACACTGTGCATCCAGGAAATTATGCATTGTTTGGTTAGAGTGTCTACCCTGAGATCGGAAGGTTTGGGGGGGGGGGGGGTTTGATCCTTTGAGCCAAGTCCTACCATACCCGACGCCTGGCACTCGGTATTAAGGAGATGGGTTAGGGATTGGGGGGGACTACTACTTGCTACAGACTACCATCCTTCGGGTGGGGGAGATAGGCTTCTCTGTTCTCCGTTCTGGCTTGTGTGTTCCGACTACTTAATTACAGATCTAGGATCAGGCAGTCAAACAGAACAAAAAGGTACCAAATTGGAACCCAAATACTACATGTACACTACAATGCACACAAATAATTGAACAGAGAAACACTGCGCTTTTCTTCGGACGACACAGCAGTTGTGGCTGATCTCCCACTGCGATGAGATGGCCTACAGGGAAGAGGTGACCGCACTGGAACAGTGGTGCAAGGACAACCACCTCTCCCTGAACATCCTCAGGACCAAGGAGGTCATTGTGGATTACAGACGGGGGGAGGGGGGGGGGGGGGAGGAGCACTCACACCCCAATTACCATCAACGACTCAGAGGTGGAGAGTTCAAATACCTACCTAGGTATTACCTAGGGGTAAACAAGACCTGACATGGACCGAGGGCCGGCCGCTGGAATAAACAGTCTAAGCGGTTGCTTAGGGCCACAACTGCGAGAGGGGGCCACACCTTTTTTTTGTCATCGATTTAGCGCAAGCTACCACCCGTCAATCAAAAACTCCGCCGCCCCCGTCGACGAAACACCAGTCAATCCAAAACTCTGCTACCCCCACTATCATTACAACTCCTGTGTAAAATTTAAATTCTTACCTTGAATGTAGAGAATTCGATTCATATATTGTCTGTTGCTTCTCATATTTTGTTATTATGTTCTATATACTGTATGTCTAGGTTATTTCTGAAAGGTATTTATGAGAGCGAAAGTATCTCGTAACGATTGTACGTGTAGAACCAGAGTGACAAATAAACATCTTGAATCTTGAATCTAAGCGCTAACTACTCATTCCAAAAGAAGCCGTCCACCATAACAATGACACACAATCGAACGCCCCTCTCAACACAGCCTGTTCTTTCCATTCAATCTCAGGTGTTTTTTTTACCTCCTGGTCCCTTGTATAATCTGTTGTTTCAGATCCCCCTGCATCAGCTTTAGGAGGAGTACGATGAAATCACATGGAAATGAGTACAAGGTCTGAGAGCGCTGTCTGCACACTTACTCTATTCTACCCTGTTCACCAGAGGCTGCTATGGACAACTGGTGAGCGGTGTGAAGGTGTGTGGAGGTAGGAGCTGTGCTTAGCCCAAGCTCCAAACCTGTCTGACCAGCTCTGACAACTGACCATAAACACTATGCATTGTTCCAGTACTTAGAATCACTTTTAAGTGATCCCAGACCTGGCATGACTGGTTAATGTAGTAGCACCTTTGTTTTGATCTATCTAATGGTGATCAGTGAGTGAGAGGGAGGATGTATGTACTTAAGTAAGGATGCCTTGTAGACATCATTATTGGAACAGGGCCCCAATTCGGTCTGAAGCAATTCGGTCTAGATGCCCATAATCCCCTCTTGCAGTAAATAAGAGCCAAAAAACAGCTGTTGTTGTACATGCACACATTGCAGGCTATTTTGTGAGCACTCACAGAGAGGGAGAGAGAGTGTGAGAGAGAGAGAGAGGGAGAGAGAGAGAGAGAGAGGGAGAGAGAGGGATGGGGGGAGGGTTCTGATCAACAAATAGGTCTATTTGTGGATGTCGTGAGGACAGCAGTCTGCAGTAACAGAGAGAGGAGGCGAGTAGAGGACAGAGTGTTGTTCACAGGGCAAAAGCCACACAAAGTATGTGTATTGCTCTCTCTCTCTCTCTCTCTCTCTTTCTCACCCCCCCCCCCCCACACACACACAGAAAGTAATAATGACTCTCTCTCTCTCACTTACACCCCCCCCCCCCCCCCCGACACACACACACACACCCACACACACGCAGAAAGTATGTATATTGCTCTCTCTCTCTCTCACTTACCCTCCCCCTCCTCACACACACACACACACACACACACACACACACACAGAAAGTAGGTACTGTATATTACTCTCTCTCTCACACACACACACCCCCCACACACACACACACTCATAGTCAC
>NC_137689.1:49806175-49918675 GCF_963989245.1 Nansenia antarctica | reverse complement strand
GTCATCTAATAAAACAAGAGAACATTGCTATATATTGGCAGAGGAACGTAGAACGTGAAATCTCTTCAGCGTCATGCGGATGGAGCCCAGGTGGCGGTTCACTCTCTCCAGACGTTCCTCTAAGGCCACCTGAGCAGAACACACACTTAGCTGAAATAGCAATACACATTCAAAAACAAACCTTTGTCTTTTACATTAGATTAGATTAGATTCAACTTGATTGTCATTGAAGAGTATGTTTTCTATGGTACTGTACATACATTTTCACTGATATCATTACCATTTCCTCAACTGAAACATCTCACAATAAAATGCCCACCACATTAAGATGATATGCATCCTTACAGTTGGTAAACACATGTGAACATACAGGGTTAGCAGGGGTGGTGGTGTCCAGGTGACCTTACCTCATCTAACCTGGCTTGCAGGGTCACTCTGCCCCCGGCCCCCGGCATGCGGCTCAGAGACGCCTCGATCTGACAAACACACACAAAAATAAAGACAGAAATTAATATGGAAATGTATAAACAAACACATCTGAAGCCCTTTTGAAGTACTGGTCAGATTAGTGAGGCAGGCGATGCTATGCTGGTCGTGGGGTGATTTGGTGGGTGGAGGGTGGAGGGGTGAGGAGTTAGCACCCTTCAGCCAGAACAGGATGGGGGGGTGGGGGGCGGGGGGTGGGGGGTGGGGGGGCGGGGGGTGAGCTGCCTCTATAAATAGAACTCATTAACAAAGGACAATAACACCAGATTATGTCACAGGAGGGGTGGGGATTAGTGGCTGTCTGGACCAACACTCAGAGATGTATGGGGTTGACATAAAGCAACATGGTAATTGACACATTGGCATTTCTGTTTTTGTTTTTATTGCTCCATTGAAAGGTATTTTTCCCATATTTTGCTCAGATACCTATAGCTGTTAGTGTAGCTAGAGGGTATCTGTTAGTGTAGATAGGGGGTAACTGTTAGTAGATAGATGGTAAGTGTTAGTGTAGATAGAGGGTAAGTGTTAGTGTAGATAGAGGGTAAGTGTTAGTGTAGATAGATGGTAAGTGTTAGTGTAGATAGAGGGTAAGTGTTAGTGTAGATAGAGGGTAAGTGTTAGTGTAGATAGATGGTAAGTGTTAGTGTAGATAGAGGGTAAGTGTTAGTGTAGATAGATGGTAAGTGTTAGTGTAGATAGAGGGTAAGTGTTAGTGTAGATAGAGGGTAAGTGTTAGTGTAGATAGATGGTAAGTGTTAGCGTAGATAGATGGTAAGTGTTAGTGTAGATAGAGGGTAAGTGTTAGTAGATAGAGGGTAAGTGTTAGTAGATAGAGGGTAAGTGTTAGCGTAGATAGAGGGTAAGTGTTAGTGTAGATAGATGGTAAGTGTTAGTGTAGATAGAGGGTAAGTGTTAGTGTAGATAGAGGGTAAGTGTTAGTGTAGATAGAGGGTAAGTGTTAGTGTAGATAGAGGGTAACTGTTAGTAGACAGATGGTAAGTGTTAGTGTAGACAGATGGTAAGTGTTAGTGTAGATAGAGGGTAAGTGTTAGTGTAGATAGATGGTAAGTGTTAGTGTAGATAGAGGGTAAGTGTTAGTGTAGATAGAGGGTAAGTGTTAGTGTAGATAGAGGGTAAGTGTTAGTGTAGATAGAGGGTAAGTGTTAGTGTAGATAGATGGTAAGTGTTAGTGTAGATAGATGGTAAGTGTTAGTGTAGATAGATGGTAAGTGTTAGTGTAGATAGAGGGTAAGTGTTAGTGTAGATAGAGGGTAAGTGTTAGTGTAGATAGATGGTAAGTGTTAGTGTAGATAGAGGGTAAGTGTTAGTGTAGATAGATGGTAAGTGTTAGTGTAGATAGAGGGTAAGTGTTAGTGTAGATAGAGGGTAAGTGTTAGTGTAGATAGATGGTAAGTGTTAGTGTAGATAGAGGATAAGTGTTAGTGTAGATAGATGGTAAGTGTTAGTGTAGATAGAGGGTAAGTGTTAGTAGATAGATGTTAAGTGTTAGTGTAGATAGAGGGTAAGTGTTAGTGTAGATAGAGGGTAAGTGTTAGTGTAGATAGAGGGTAAGTGTAAGTGTAGAATCTAGCGATGGTAACTGGAACACCCTCTCACCTGCTGTTTCTCCTGGGTGAGCTCGTCAAATAGCCTCTCTGCGTCAGCCAGGGAGTGGAGCCTGTTCTGGAGGGACAGGCCCGAGTCCTCCCCGGGGTCCTGGAGGTCCGCCCTGCACCCCCCAGCCCCCTGCTCCTCCCAGCCCAGCCGGGGGCCACTCTCAGCGGGGTCCACACCTCCAGGGAAGGCTGCAGAACCCACGCCTACCTGCTGGGAGCCTGGGGGAGGAAAGAGCAACAGTCTTCTTAGTTAGATTTAATTATTGTTGTCTGGCTCTTAGGAACCTAAAAGGAAAAACGTTGATAGTATCAAATTCAATACATTGTTGGACTCCCATGAGAGTGCGAGACCTTACCTTCCTGTCTGTCCAGTGCTGTAAAGTGCAGTCTCTTCCTGGGACTGGTGCTGTTGAAGGAGTGGCGTCTCTGGTCTAATGGCACATCAAACCTGCAACAGTTAGCCTGTTAGCCTCTAGTCTGGACAAGTGGGATACAGTTAGCCTGTTAGCCTCTAGTATGGACAACAGGGCTACAGTTCCATGCTTGCAGGGAGGAGGAGACAGCGCAATTAACAGAGAATGAATGAACTCATTACCAGAGCGGTACGGTAGCTTCAGATAGGGGCCCCTGGTTAAGCTAGCTGTGCGGTCGACTGATGTTCAAGTCGACGATATTCTACTTCAAAACAAACCCTGTGACACGTGTAGCTGTTGAGCGGGTGTGGGTGCTAAGTCTAGTTGTCGTGGTTACCTGCTGTGCAGGTGTTGTTGGGGTATCGTGTTGCCGAACGCGGTGGAGTAGTTCTCTGTCGGGCTGCGTTTGGGACTGGACCTCGCAGAGAGAGGCAGGAGCATAGTCTCTCGCTTAGCTGCCACAGAACATACAACACTTTATTAGTAGTTAACAATACTAATATAAACATACACAACTTTATTAGTAGTTAACAATACTAATATAAACATACAACACTTTATTAGTAGTTAACAATACCAATATAAACATGCAACACTTTTTTAGTAGTTAACAATACCAATATAAACATGCAACACTTTATTAGTAGTTAACAATACTAATATAAACATAAAACAACTTTATTAGTAGTTAACAATACTAATATAAACATAAAAAAACGTTATTAGTAGTTAACAATACTAATATAAACATGCAACACTTTATTAGTAGTTAACAATACCAATATAAACATACAAAACTTTATTAGTAGTTAACAATACTAATATGAGCAACAACCAACATAGCCTTTTATATCAAATGCTTTTACCACACTAGGAAACAAATCAGCCCTTATTATTTCACACCTTACAGTGTAAAAGTAAGAGTGTAAAAAAGAGTCGCTGGCATACGGCTTCAAGTCAATGCACAGGAATAGATAGGAAGTGGGCTATATTACCACGGTAGAAATGTTACTTTAACCTGATCAGTAAAGAGAGAGAGAGGGAGTACATACTGGGTGTGGCTGGGGGGGGGAGGGATCGCTGGGCACGGGGGGGCAGAGACGAGGACCTGTGGCCTTCAGGGGATAAGCTCCTCTGGGCCCTCAGCAGAGCTGCTCCTCTCTCTGGAGCGCCTCTCTCTGGAGCTCCTCTCTCTGGAGCTCCTCTCTCTGGAGCTCCTCTCTCTGGAGCCCCTCTCTCTGGAGCAGTCCCTCCACCCCTCTGTGGTCCAGTCCCTCCACCCCTCTGTGGTTCGCTCCCTCCCCTGTCCTCCACAGCCCTGCCTCTGTCCTCAACAGGCTCTCTGTGGCTCCACTCCATAAAACCCACAGTAGGCCTCCGACTGCTCCGCCCTAGATGGGGGGACGACACACACAGACACACAGACACACAGATAGAGACACACACACACACACACACACACACATACAGAGACACACACACACACACACATACAGACATACACACACACACAGACATACACACGCACACACACACACAACCACATCAGATGGATTCTATGTCCATTGCCAAACCTCTCAATTTTCACAAGCGGAAAACCTTTAAAAAAAAAAAACTGTTTCTACTTAAGAGAAAATAAAAACATGTTTCCCCAAAAGACTGAGCGAGTTCAGGGGGAGATCAAAGTGAAAGCAGTCAAACGGCCGCGGCGGTGGAGCGGAGCCAAAGCACAGCTTCAAATGAAATTAATTAGATGCACTTAGATGTCATCAAATAAGCATGGCAGCCAGGTTAATGCCTCTGGGAGGAGAAATTACAGTCAGCGGAACTCCCCGATATTTAAAAAGCAAGCTTGCAAAACCCAAAGCACTAGAATTAGGCTTGAACCAGAGCCAAAAACACTCATGGTGAATGGATACGTCCAATACTCCAGAGAGAGGGGTTAGCCGTTCTCTTGTGATTCGTGACGTGTAGGCGGGGGGGACGTGGGATGGGGGGAAGCCAATGAGAGTGAGTCCCTACTGCCTGAGGTGGAGCTGTTCTTACAGGGGGCCCGGCCCTCCGTGCTGGTCTCCTCCAGCTGAATCAGGGCCTTCATCACCGGGGTGAGGGGCCCCTCCCTCCTGCCAGGCTCCCTCTGGCCCCCGCCGCCGCCACCGCACTGCTCCTGGGAGTGCTCTCGTTCAGGGGGAGACTGACACCTACAGGACAAAAACAGGGATGACAAGGACAGGGACAGGGACAGTCAAATCTGTTCGTCGACAATCCCGATCTGTCTAGCACCGTTTAGCGTGTAAAAAAAATTATGTGTAAAAAGAACTGTGTAACGTGTAAAAAAAAAGTGTAAAACGTGTAAAAAACAAACAAACCTGTAAAGCGTGTCACGCTGCTATGACGACCACACTTACCTCCAACTGTTGTCCGTAGGGCCTGCCGATCCCGCCGACTGGTCCGTTTTAGGACAGGGAGACTTCCTGTGGCTGTTGTGGTCGGGCTGAGGGCAGGGGGACCTCCGGTAGGAGCTGTCTGGGTCCAGAGGGTGTTTGCTTGGCGAGTGCAGCAGGTCAGGGTGATGCAGCAGCCTGGGGAGGGACCGACACAACCGCTGGAGTCAGGGAGAGCGTGGAGGGGGGGGGGTACAGACGGCGCACCACAGCATCGTCCGTGGATAAACGTCTCTTATCTGAGGGGTACGTACCCGGCCCCGGAGGGCTGCGTGTGGCTGTGGGGGCCGTAGCGCGCTCTCGCATGGCTCTCGTGGTCCAGCTGTTTCACCTGACTCTCCAGCTTAGAGACCACCCTGGAGGGGAGGGGGCAGACACAGAGACATCTAGATATGGTTGAGACTGTAGATACAGAGCTACGTTCTATCTGACACTCGTGAGGCAGGGGGAGAAAAGCAAGGTAGCAGGAGGAATACACCACGTTGCTTTGACCCTAGCCAGAGTCTAGAGATGTGTTCTGGTGAAGGAGGCAGGACAAGGAAAGATTCAGAGAGATTCACTCTAGACAGGAACACTCTACCTGAGGACTCCCGTCATGAAGGATCCCTAGTGCTGTCATAACCGTTACGACGCTAATGGCACGATTACGGCTCATTACGTAACTCTGGCCTGTTTTGGGTTTATTTATTTCTGAGTGGGGCAGTCCCACTCATTATTTTCATTTGATTGGATAGAGAGAGTGACAGACAGGAAAGTAAGGAGGATGGAGCATGGAGCATGTCAGCAGGGCACGGGCCGGATTCGAACCCATGCCGACCTCGGTACATGTGTGCTGTGTGCCGTGATGCTAGACCACTGGACCACCCCAGGCCACAACTCTGCTCTGTTTCACCACGCTCGTCATAGGAGACGTCTGCACTTACCTCCTGAGTTCAGATATCTGTTCGTTGGCGTCGAATAGCTTGTTCTGTGTCGACACCAAATGGTCCTGTTGACAGAACAAAGGGTTAGAAGCTTTAGAAGAGGATGGCGAGGAAACTAAAGACGTGGAGTCAAAGGTCAAATAAAAAAAGTACGATACTGCTGCAAGCGTTTTGCTTTGTGTTTCGTCTGCATTCCCCTCCATTTGTGAAGTCATTAGAAATGATCAAATATTCACTTTTGGATGAAGTCTTATGTACTTTTTTTTATTTTTTATACATGCTTCACAATTGTATGCTCTCGAAAAAAAAATCCAATAAACATAAACCACAAAAAGAGAAATAATAGAATAGAAGTGGTACCTTCACCCCTTCATGGTCTGTCCTCAGTGAGTCATACTCCCCCAGGAGCTGAGGACACAACACACACACACACACACACACACACACACACCCTGAGTCACACACACCCTGAGTCACGGTGGCCCCACATCACCCTGCTGTCCAACGCTGTTCACACCCCCGAGCGTCACCACAATAGACGCTCACAAGGTCCCCTGCACACATCCGCCACGGGAATGAAAGGGCATCTCAAATACACAACTATGAAAGGGAAACTTGACCCGACAATGAACTCAAATTGCAAATGGACCGTATGGATACCTCAACAACAGTACCGTTATTGACTCCATATGTGGGTTTGTTTAACGGCCGTTCAGATTGTTGAGTGACGAACAACGGGAACGGGTATTTGGCATTCATCATCGTACGCGCGCGCGTACCAACAAAATTGGGTCTCTCCGCACGTTTTATGAAGGTCTTTTTTAAAATAAACACATTCGCGCATGACTTCTAAACATGTTGATGAATGAGGACCGACACTTTAGGAGGTTGGACGTAGGGTAGTGGTGCTCTAGGGGGGGATAGTGAGCTGGACTGATGATCGTGAAGGTCATGAGTTTGAATCCCACCCTGGGAACACCACCAGTAGTAGTAGTGCCCTGGAGTAAGACACTCAACCCTAAATGACTCCAGGGAGACTGTCCCTGTAATCTCTAATTATAAATCGCTTTGGATTAAAAAGCGTCTGCTGAACAGTCGATTATAATACTTTTCGAAAAGGCTGATTCTGCCTAAGCCTGTATTCTTCCCACGGCACATTCTGACTCACGTCCTGCAGCATCTTGTACTCCCTCTCCCTCCTGTCCTGCCTCTCGTCTGACTCCCTGCAGGCGTTCTGCAGGGCCTCCTCTAACTGGTGCGCTCGGGTCCTCAGGCGGGCGGCCGAAGCGTCCTTCTCCTTGCCGGAGCGTTTGCTCTCCTCCAGCCGCTGCTGCAGGGCCGTCACCGCCGCCCCCGCCACGGCGTACCTCTCTGGCCAATCCACCTGCAAGGGGGGTGGGACGAAAATTCCAACGACCAATGAAAATGCGCCCCGTATTAACACTAGAACAGCCGCACCTGTTTTACCTACTATAAGAACCGCCTCGGGGGGGTCAAATGACCATAGTCTTTACAATGGTAATCTGCTACTTCCACACAACGACCACTAGTTGGCGCCTCTTGTAAATTAGCCTGCCCTCCTACACAGAAAAACTGCAAAATAGCTTTATACTAGCTTATCCCAGTGTTTCCTCTATATGCATTTATTCGTGGCGGGCCGCCACGAATCAATTTCCTCCGCAACTAATTGATTCAGACAGTCCACTTTGATTCAGGCTGCGCAGAAAGGCAGCAAGTTATTATGACCGGAGAACAGAAAAAAAGCAGATTGCAGCTAGATTTAGGCCGTTTCCAGACCTACATTTCGTTACGATTTAGGGCGTAGTTAGTAACAATATGTTACAATGTTGCAATTAACCTCGTCGTTTGTGTTCGCATTGCAATCGAGACTGAATCGCTCTCAACAGGCGCGAGGCGACGCGCTTTCAAAACAGTTTTGTGATCCCGAATTTAGCGGGACATTTGGATTTCAGGAAATCACTCTCCTCTCTCTCTCTCTTCGCCCGTCGCCGGTCCCTTTAATCCCGTAAACATATCCTAATCGAAAATGCAACATCATCAGCGACGACTGTGGGTTATTGCATTTACTGCTGTTCTCTGGGTCATGTTCTTATACCAGTGCTCAGTATAGAGTATTTTAAATGAACATTCGTAATGTATGTCTCTGATGTTCATGGTCAATTAAATCAGCCTATTTTGTGAAACAAATAATGTTCCCGCTAATGGGTTAACCGAGCATTCTCGCACCTAACGCTAGCTTCGAACTATTCATAGCAATATGCGCGGGGCAAAAATAATCTATTGCCTCTAAAATCACCACGAACAGAACGGCGGAGGTACGGGTAAGCAGGGCTCATGTTGGTGTCCTCAAAGGTAAGAGTTGGTTTTCCTTAACTCAACTGATAGCATTACCTTGCTGTTGTTGCTTACCGAATGCTCCATCTGACTGTCACACTATGATTTTACTTGTGTAAACAGTTAATGAGTAACGTTAGTTTTGTGCGTGTACTCTCATGTAGGCCTACTTCGTATTAATGAGCTGATGATCTTTCATTGTGTGTGTGTGTGTATGTATGTATGTATGTGACTGTCAGTCACAAGTTTATATTCTACGGATGTTGTTCAGTGCTGTATGCGCGTTCCCGGTTCCATGTGTACTCTACTCTTGTGTACTTCATTCGATGAGCTGATGATCTTTCTGTGTTTGTGTGTGTGTGTGTCATGCGCGTTCCGCATGTTCCGCTGCAGCTGTAGGATATATTGGTATTTGATCACCTTCTATATAAAATCACCTGCTCGGCTTTAATGACTTAACCGCTATTAAACCCCCAAAAATTGTTGCCACCCTCTAGTTTTATGGTGAAATTACGTCTTTGTTTTTAGCGCCAGTGCGCGTTTTATGCGCGTGCGCGCGGAAAATGAACGCTCCACCACTAATGTGAAAAATCCTGGAGGAAACACTGTATCCTGATGTGACTTTGAAAATGTAAGGATACTGGGTGGTAGAACGCACATGAAAGGAGGGTCGTGAAATTTCATCGAGTGCAAAAAAAAAAATGGTTTTACTCACTTGGTCAAATAACCCAATCCATGGCTGTTCTAGTGTTAAGCACTGAGACTGAATGTTTCTCCAGGTGGATAAAGGAGAGGTAAAGACTTGCCAGTTTGTTCTCCTGTAAGCGGTTCTTGGCCTCCAGCTCCTGGATGCGGACGCTGGCCTGGGTCAGGGCTCTCTCCAGGTGGGCGCAGCGTGCGCGGAGGGCCTGGTTGGTGCTCTCCAGGTCCTGAGGCAGGTCCCTCAGCTGCAACTTGTCTCTCAGGACCCGGATCTCAGCCTCGTAGTACGACTTCAGGTCAGCCACGTGCCTGGCGTGCTTCTCTCTCAGGTTCTGTCTTAGTCTGATGAGAGGGAGAGAGGGGGAGAGAGAGAGAGAGGGAGAGAAAGAGAGAGAAAGAGAGAGAGAGAAAGAGCGAAAGAGAGAAAAAGAGAGAGAGAGAAAGAGAGAGAGAGAAAGAGCGAAAGAGAGAAAAAGAGAGAGAGAGAAAGAGAGAGAGAGAAAGAGAAAGAGAGAGAAAGAGAGAGAGAAAAAGAGAGAGAGAGAAAGAGCGAAAGAGAGAGAGAAAGAGAGAGAGAGAGAAAGAGAGAGAGAGCGAAAGAGAGAAAAAGAGAGAGAGAGAAAGAGAGAGAGAAAGAGAGAGAAAGAGAGAGAGAAAAAGAGAGAGAGAGAGAGAACAGGGGGAGGAGAGGAAAAATGAAGGGACGAGACGGTGACGGACGAGGTCAAATTCGTCAATTCTTAAGGCGTGAGCTACCCTAGGTAACACGGTCTCGCTATCGTACAGAAGGCGCTGACACCGCACGACACAACACACTCACAGAGAGAGGACCACGGGGTCTTCCGCCGACTCTGCCGCTCTCTCCCCGCGAGGACTGCCCGCACACAGGGGGCCGGCCCCCGAGGCCGCGTGCGTCTCCCTCGCGTGCGGCTGCGGCTTCAGGGTGCTGGTGTGCGTGTGGCTGGCCTCCTCCTCGCTGGCGAGAGGGGCGACCGCGGCTCTGTGCGGTTGTTGGCCGTCGGAGAGAAAGTAGGGCTGGGTTTTGGCCTGGGAGGTAGAGGGGGGGACCACCCCCCCCACCGGGGAAGGTGAAGCCCGCGAAGAGGGCACTCTGGCTGGGGTGGGCGCGGCGGCCGAGAGGCTGGAGGCGTTGGAGGTGCAGTCCGTGTCCCCCCCGGGGTTGCCGTTGCTGCCCTCCGCCATGCTGTCGGGGCTGAGGGGGGTCCCCACGTGGGGGGAGGAGGGGAGGGGCTGGCCGGGGAAGGAGGGGCTGCTGAAGTAGGAAGGGGAGGTGAAGCCGGAGGTGCGGTCCGACTGACGCACGTGGACAGACGGGTCCAGGGTTAACACCTAGAACACAGGGTCACACAGAGGGTCCAGGGTTAACACCTAGAACACAGGGTCACACAGCGGCAGAGGAGGCTGGGTTAGAACACTGAACTAAGGAAGTGAGAAAGCTCTGAAAGTGAGAAATGTCTTCAGTCTACACCTGAACTGTCCTTCCTGAGACATCTACTACCCCCCTGTACTGTTTCCCTAGTGCAGATTTATTTTTAAAATAATTCTTCCTTCTTCTAGAACGACGACTGCCAATGGCTCCAGGCCTGAGCATAGATTTATTTTTCCTGCTAAGGCTGGTGGACAGACGATTCACTCACTTAGTCAAATGTATTTGTTGCAAGTCTGCTTAAATGCCAAAAATGCTAAATGTAGAAAGCACTGGGGTTCTCCCAGGTAAACAGAAGCACACACCCAAGGACTGTCATCTGACTGCTAATGTGAGCAGTGTGTGTGTGTGTGTGTGTGTGTGTGTGTGTGTGTGTGTGTACAGTACCTGTGGTGACATAGGGCTGGATGTGAGGGAGCCGTCACAGTCTGTGCGTCTGGAGTCTGTCCTCTGTTTGTTGTGGTAGATCTCCCTCAGAGACACTCTGGGCTCCTCTCGTGGGGTCTGGAGGGAAACACAGACAAGAATCTCTCTGGAAAAAACACTCACTTATTACAACCGCAACAATTAATACCGCTCTCTTAAAAAACGACCGTTTTCTAAAAGCACAGTGACTCTTTTCAGTGCTACGCAAACGTCGGCAGCCCGGGATGCTAGCGTTCGGCGTAGCGTCGGCGTACGAAAGACAGGATATCATCCCCCCTGGACACCCGGACACTTTTTGGCCATGACACTACTACCATAGTCTTTACTTACCAGGCTCATGGAGGACTGCAGCAGGAGGTAGGCGCCACTGTCAAAGCTGTCAGGTAGGGGGCGGTAGAGCTCACTCTCCTCCAGGCGCCAGTACGTCAGACCTGAGGGACACAGTGAGGAGTCCAATCTGTCTGAAGCCAACTGCTTTTTATGACCACAATGTTATCGAATCGTTACTGAAGGACTGCGGCTTCAAACAGTGACATTAAACCAATTCCATATCTAGAGTGCCGTCCGTTATTATTTGGACAGTGACGGTAAAATTGGAATACGTATGGAAGTTAGAGGGTACAGTAAAAAGCAATTATTACAGGGAACACAAAGGGCTTTGGGGATCTCCCGGGTGCACAGATACACACACTGTCAAGGGCTGTCATCTGACTGCTAATGTGAGCGGTGTGTGTGTGTGTGTGTGTGTGTGTGTGTGTGTGTGTGTGTGTGTGTGTGTGTGTGTGTGTGTGTGTGTGTGTGTGTGTGTGTGTGTGTGCGAGCGAGTGTGCGTGTGTGACGGAGTGTGAGTGTGTGCGTAAGGGAGTGTGTGTGTGTGAGTGTGTGTGTGAGTGTGTGCGTAAGGGAGTGTGTGCGTGTGTGTATGTGTGTGTGTGTGTGTGACGGAGTGTGAGTGTGTGCGTAAGGGAATGTGTGTGTGAGTGTGTGAGTGTGTGCGTAAGGGAGTGTGTGCGTGTGTGCGTGAGTGTGAGAGAGATTTTACCTGAGGCCTCAGACACAAGGCTATCACTCCTCCTGAGGGGGAATGAGTTGGAGGAGGGCACAGACGATCGATTCTGAAACCCGATGGAGAAGAGAGAATGAGACTCAGAGGCTGTGATGTGACTGCACAACAACATCAATACGTTGGGGAGAGGGGGGTAGAACCAGCGTAAGCATTAGATACACAATAGCTTTCCCCTTGCTCTAGGTTGGCTAGGTTTAAGGCTAGGGCTAGGTTGGACAGGTTTAGGGCTAGGTCTAGGGCTAGGTTTAGGTTTAGGGCTAGGGCTAGGGCTAGGTTTAGGGCTAGGTCGGCTAGGTTTAGGACTAGGGCTAGGTTTAGGACTAGATTTAGGGCTAGGGCTAGGTTTACGGCTAGGTTTAGGGCTAGGGCTAGGTGTAGGGCTAGATTGGCTAGGTTTAGGGCTAGGTTTAGGGCTAGGTTTAGGGCTAGGGCTAGGTGTAGGGCTAGATTGGCTAGGTTTAGGGCAAGGTTTAGGGTTAGGCTGGCTAGGTTTAGGACTAGGTTTAGGGCTAGGTGTAGGGCTTGGTTTAGGGCTAGGTGTAGGGCTAGGTGTAGGGCTAGGTGTAGGGCTAGGTGTAGGGCTAGGTTTAGGGCCAGGCTCACCTGGTCCTGGGGGTCTGTGGTGTGCTCCAGGGGGCTGTCTCTGGGGCTGTTTAGGGATGGGTTTAGGGATAGGTTTAGGGCTAGGGTTTGGGCTAGGGCTAGGTGTAGGGTCAGGGCTAGGGCTGGGGCTAGGTTTAGGGCTAGGGCAAGGTTTAGGGCTAGGTTTAGGGCTAGGTTGGCTAGGTTTAGGACTAGGGCTAGGTTTAGGGCTAGGTCTATGGCTAGGGTCAGGGCTAGGGCTGGGGCTAGGTTTAGGGCTAGGTTTAGGGCTAGGGCAAGGTTTAGGGCTAGGTTTAGGGCTAGGTTGGCTAGGTTTAGGACTAGGGCTAGGTCTAGGGGTAGGGCTAGGTGTAGGGCTAGGTGTAGGGCCGGGCTCACCTGGTCCTGGGGGTCAGTGGTGTGCTCCAGGGGGCTGTCTCTGGGGCTGTCCCTGGGGGAGGGCTGCTGCTGCTGCTGCTTCTGCTGCTGCTGGGGCTCTGAGGCCTGGGGGGAGGTCTGCTCCTCCTGGCTCTTCTTGGGTCTGTGTTTCTGCTTCTGAGCCCAGGAGGTCAGTGGTTGGCTGGAACACACACACAGGACGCATCAAAGACACAGTATTTTAATGTTAACTATGAGAGGGACGGTTCTTTGGGAGAGTGTTTGTGTGTGACGTATACACCGCTAGTTCTTCCGACGACGACATTAGAACAACATTCGCCATAGTAACAGGAGGTTCTACCTGGAGGTTCTCCGTTGCGAGTCGGGCTGAAGGCTAGGATTGGCTGCTTTGGCGGCTCTCGGTGGCGCCTCATTGGCCGAGCTCTGCTGATACCCGACCGAGGTGGTCTCTGTGTGGTCCTGGAGGGGAGGGGACCAGGGGGTCTCCTCTCCTCTCCCCGGGCCAGGCTCCTCCGCCCCCCCCCCCAGAGTCCTGGTCTGCTCCAGGCCCGTGTCCCAGTGAGAGAGGGTCCCGTAGCCGCTGCTCAGGAACGTATCTGCCCGGCCCCCCTCCGTGCCCTCCCCTGGCCTGGTAGTCCTGGCCCGAGCGGGCGGGGGCGAAGGGGACGTAGAGATGAGAGGAGGGGGAGGGACGGAGAGGCGTCCGTTGCATTTCGGCAGGTCCGCGGGAGTCTGCGGGTCATCGTGGGGCAGGGGGTACCCCCCCTTGGTGGTGACAGCAGGGGTGGAGGTGTACTCGGGGTGCGGCTGGGCGCCCGGGCGGTTCTGGAGCTGGACCAGAGCTTTGATCTCATCCTGGATCAGCTGAGGGAGGACGACAACAACAACAAGTCTCAACACGCATCAAGAATACCCAAGTCCTCATCAGGGAGCTCTGTTTGGTGCTCAGGGCCAATAGGGAGGAGGATCTTGAGGTTTTAAGACAATCATACATGAAAGAAATCATGAGAGTGTTGCTTAGAAGTAAGCTGACCTGTATTTGGCACTGGTACTGCTCTTGTTGAGCGAGGATTTGCTCCTGGTATTGCTTCTCCACCAGCTGAAACAGATGCAGCCATCGGCCCTGTTTAGGAAATAAAAATACTAATCATATTATTAAGGATATAATATGTTCACCACTGATCTGCATAGGTTTGTGGGTGGAAAAAACACACTTTTAAAATCATACCCAAATGGACACATTGGGACCCTAACTGTTTTGAGTAAAGCGCACATATTTGATAAATTACATTTTGAATATAGCCCACAAATCTATAAAGTGTAAAACCAGTTATGAAATTGAAGGCAGAGTTAAGACAGCTGTGGATCACTGTTAGGGTTGAGGCACACAGCTGAGGACTGTGTGTGTGTCTGTGTGTGTGGGTGTGTGTGGGTGTGTGTGTGTGTGTGTGTGTGTGTGTGTGTGTGTGTGTGTGTGTGTGTGTGTGTGTGGGTGGGTGGGTGTGTGGGTGTACCCATAGAAGCAGCTGTGCTCTAGATATGATGTGAGTCGAGGAGAGGTTGTACTATGCTCTCAAAGGGGATGGGGGGGTGATGCAGAACACATAAACCATACTCTGTTGAAGCTCTAGAGGCAAGTCCTGTTTAAGTCATGTTCTATACATTTCACCTACTGTATATAGCCCAGCCCCTCCCTTGCAATTCCAACAAGGTCGACATAACTGCCTTCGCAACACTTCTAGCCAGGCGAAGAATACTCCTATCCTGGAAATAGCCTAACCCCCCCCCCCCCATTCTCTGCCTGGCTGAAGGATGTGATGTGGTTTTTGTTGACCCTTAGAGGGTCTCGTGAGCGCTTTCTAAAAAAAAAGTGGCAACCCTTTGTCTCCTACTTTAATGATTTATCTGTTCTTCCTCCTGACTGATCACCTAGGTTTCTACATACACTACCAGACTGATCACCATACATACACTACAGTGTTTCCCCTAGGTTTGCTGCCTTGGGAGGGTGGCATGGATCCTCCACCTCCACCCCCCCGTTGTGAAATGTTAATTTCTCCTCACCCCCGCTCGCCCCCCCCCCCCCCCCGCCCCTCCCTGTTGTGAAATGTTAATTTCTCCCCCCCCCCCCCCCACAATTAGTGGAGCAGATTAGTAACAGAACAAGTTATCTCTGTAATATCATAATATCAATTATGTGACTAGAACAAATATGATAATTTATAGACTTTATTGTTGAGCCACAAAGCCATCACTTATTTGTTATTAATTGTTTTACTGTTTTGACACTATAACAATCTTGACTTCACTATCTGTCCACTTTCTCACCTGGTTCTTCCTGCTCTTGCTCCCTCACTCTCTCTCTCTCTCTGTGTCATCTCCATCCTCCTATCTCCATCCTCCTCTCTCCCTCTTTGCACTGACAATCACACACAAACATATGTGACAGGGTCTGGTTAAAAAGTCTGCAAGTCTGGCAACATCATTTTTCAGTTTTTTTACTACCTTTCATTATCTACCTGTCATTATCTACCTGTCAACATGTGATGACATGCTGACATGTTTAAATGGCAAAAATGTTTTGCTAATTCAAGATTCATGTTTTTTTATTGCCATGTGTGTCAAACGTTTATTACATCCTATTACAAGTAATAAAGGGGGGTGCTGAGGGTGCTGCACCAGAACCATAGGTTCTCAAGGCTACTTGTGGTCTTTACTACTATCTTGACTTCACTATCTGTCCACTTTCTCACCTGGTTCTTGCTGTCTCTCTGGTGTGCCGACACCATCCTGCTCTCTATCCTCCTCTCTCCCTCTTTTGCTGTCCACCGAAAGGCAAACATAACAACCAGAACATGTATAATCTAATAAGAGGTATAAATTGATCCATAGGCCACATTTCTTTTTTTTTTTGACATTGAACATTTTTCTTGCGGGGGCGGGAGGTCCCGTTGGGCAATGGTAGGGGAAACACTGCACTACCAGCCTGATCACCTAGGTTTCTACACTACCAGCCTGATCACCTAGGTTTCTACACTACCAGACTGATCACCTAGGTTTCTACATACACTACCAGACTGATCACCTAGGTTTCTACACTACCAGACTGATCACCTAGGTTTCTACACTACCAGACTGATCACCTAGGTTTCTACACTACCAGACTGATCACCTAGGTTTCTACACTACCAGACTGATCACCTAGGTTTCTAGCAGTGGAGGCTGGTGACTTCCAGAATTGAGGAGGCCAATTTTTTTTCCGCTTGCTCGCTTCACTCGCGATGGAATGTTCCCTGTTCTTCTTATCTGTCTTTGTTAAAAATTATTAATTTGTGTTTGGCGGTACTGAAGGGATTGGGACACTCTCAGGATGGTGGATGAAGCAGCTTTTATTGCCTGCACAATGGGTCATCAAATAAACAAAACAATTGGCATGAATCTCTGGTCCGCCTGCAGCAGCTAATGTCCCTTCTGCTCAGGCTCACAACATTCACCACAACATACTACATACAATCAATGACATGTCAAAAGCACTCAAACTCTATGTCAATCAGACACACAACATACAATTCAGAACAATACTTCATCCATTTCTAATATTTATCCCGCAGAACAGCACTCATACACGCGTGTGGCGGAAAAAGGTACTACACGGAGGCCAGGCCTCCTGTTCCCACCCATCTTCAGTGATTTGGCCAATCACATATTGCCATGAAAAAAAATGCATTACATTGACTTCTATGAGAAACCACTTTCCGACAGGAGGCCTGGCCTCCGTGTAGTACCTTTTTCCGCCACACGCGTGTATGAGTGCTGTTCTGCAGGATAAATATTAGAAATGGATGAAGTATTGTTCTGAATTGTATGTTGTGTGTCTGATAAAAAATATAATTATTGCTTTTTTAAATCTCTCTCTCTTCTCTCAAATTATTGGGGAGGCCAGGCCTCCTCCACCTCTATGGAGGAGCCTCCACTGGTTTCTACATACACTACCAACCCCTGATTAATGTACTCCCTAATCCCATGGCTAAATATGAACATGCTGAAGCTTTTTATTTTACTTGAATTGATTTATTTTATTTTATGTCTACCTGGCTGTCTACTGGATCACTCCAATGTCAGTAATAGTGCATTGGTTTTTGTGACGTGTGTTGTTGTTGTTTTCGTTTGTTTCGTTGTTGTTTTGGGGTTGGGTGGGGCGGGGAGGGAAAAAGAAAATGTGGGGGGAAAATGGTGAATGTTTGAGTACTTCTCACCAATTAAATTAAATGAATAAATAACAAGATTTCACCTATCAAACTGTATAAAATTGCGATGGGATGAAGTTTGAACTAGTTTGAAGTATTGTCCTGTATTCAAGGATTGGGAAACAAATCATCTCCCATGTCTGAAAGGATCAGCTGGAGAGTGGTGAGGTGTGCAGTCTGGAGTGTGTGTGTGTGTGTGTGTGTGTGTGTGTAGTTTGGTTTGAAAATGTATGTGGTTCATTCTAGGGTCTGTTTGTGCGTTGTGTGTGTGGTCAGCTGAGATCCACAGAGAAACCAAAAGCGACAGCCCAGAAATGAAGTTGCTAGATGGCCAACACAGTGCAGTGGCCACACAGACACACACACACACACACAGACAGACACACACAGAGAGACAGACACACACAGAGAGACAGACACACACACACACAGAGAGACAGACAGACACACACACACAGAGAGAGACACACAGACACAGACACAGACACAGACACACACACACACAGACACAGACACAGACACAGACACAGACACAGACACAGACACAGACACAGACACAGACACACACACACAGACACAGACACACACTCCATCCATCCATCCATCCATCCATAGTATGGAATGCTCCTGGTTCTCTGACCTCACAGTCCTTCCAGATCTCGGGGTCTGTCTCCCCGTTGCTCTGTATCTCCTGCACCAGGGCCCGGAGGGTCTCCAGAGAGCTGGGGTTGATAAAGGGGAGGCTCCTCCCCGGCCTGAACGCCTCCTCCGTACTCAGACACAGGCTCCTACAGCACAGAGAGACACATACTCAGACACAGGCTCCTACAGCACACAGAGACATGTCGAATGGCCGTTGGAACAAGTGAGTGATCTAATAGGGCTTTCACACCAGCAAAGAACCGTTCCGGTTTGCGTTTGGGAACCTCCGAACCTTGGTGCTGTCTGGCGAACCAGCCCGCGTTCATACCAGTGTAACCAGAACCATCCACATCATCAACGATGGGTGATGAAGGGCCGGGATGAACAAACATTTCACAACTAGATGGCAGCTACTTCACTGGAAATTAGGATAATATCTTCCACTACAGTATCTGAAATAAACACTATTTTCCATGAAACAAAACAAGACACTTTCTACACGCGTTCTCTTACTAACCAGCAGCTCCATTACTGGAATAGAAATGCCTTACAAAATTTGCGTTCGCGCGTGTGCACGTGTGTTTGCTGTGCATGTGAGGAAGATAGAGAATGATGAAACTTTTGATAATTGTTTTGATCACTAATTAGATTTAGATTACATTACATTTTGTCTCCTTCCTTCTTGCTAGTCTTTGCAGCCTAGAATATGACACACCCACTGACGACGTGACTGTTCTACGTTTTGGTTCCCGCTTGAGAACCACTATTTTCTGGTTCCCGCTGCGAACCAACTTTTCAGTCTCCGAACTGAACGCACCAGCCGGTTCCAGACTTGGTTAGAACCGGAACGGTTCTTTGCCGGTGTGAAAGACCGTGCCATGGGAGAGGGATGGGGTGTTCTCCACTGTCCCGACGACACCTACCTGATCTTCTGGGGGATATCGCATGCTTTCGTGATGCTGTCCATCTGTCTGCTCTCCACAGTGCCCCCTGCTGGTTTGGAGGAGGAGGTGAGGCCCTCCTCAGGCCCGGCCAGCCCAGAGGCGGAGGTCCCCTCTGAGGACACCAGGGAGGCCTCGCTCTCCTTGCCTGCGTCCCCGTTAGCGTCGACATGGCAGTGGCTCAGGGCCCCCGAGGTGGACACGTCCTCAGAGATGCTGTCATCTGTGGACATGCTTAAGGGCCGGCACACAGGAGAGTCTGATACCTGAGGGGGTGGGGGCAACAGTTAAGAAACAGCTCTGTGTTCCCCTTAAGGCTGCTTGCAGGAATGGCCCACACCACTCTTGGCTCAGCATATGTGACACGGTCTGGTGAAAAGGACGGTGTGTGTAGCGGTCTAAGCACTGGCCACTAGTGCATGCTGCCCACCGGGGACTGGGTTCGAATCCCAGCTCGCCAGTGTGGGGCACACACGGGGAGCGGCATATTGGGCGGCCGCTCCCGAGGGCGGTATAGGAGTATTTCCGGACAAGGATCCGTCGCGCAACAGTGCCCCCGGGGTGCCGGAATAACAGGTGCTGGGCTCGAGGAGCCAGTCAGCTAGTCTGCCTGGCGGCCTCTTCTGGGACTGCCGGCCACGGGGTCGTGCGGCGGATCCTTCGCAATAGGCAGGGGATAATTGGATGCTAGGTTGGGTTCAATTGGCTACCAAATTGGGTGAAAAAAGGGATAAAATCTGAAGAAAAAAAAAATATATATATAAAAAAAAGACCACATGCCAGCAATCCTCTTGTGCAAATGACCAAAAAGCTTCTTTCTTTTTTTTTTTTTATGTGTTTTCCGTTTTTTTTTTCATATTACAAAGGTTTAAGTGTTGATGAACCCACTCGATATAACCAACAGTTTTCACAGTATAACAGTATCACTAAATACTTAAAATTGTGTGAATTGGATTCATTGTATAGTCTGCCGTAGGCTACTGGGTAAGTGATACATGGCTTTGTAAACAAACTTACGTTTTAGGACATGTTCAAAAGTAAGGACTGTGTGATCGTCTAATTGTGTTGTGGTGGTTGTGTTTTAGCATGTTGATGTTCTATCAACATGCAGTTAGATGTTCATAGTGATGTGCCATCTTACCTGCTAGCTACTAGCAGCTGTTTCGCGTGTGTTTTGATTCAGCGAGAGTTTCTCCCATTCTCTGTTTGAGGTGTATCAACATTCAAATAATCTACTTCAACTATTTTCAATAATATAAATGAAAAATGACCTTTCCCTACTTTTTCACCAGACCCTGTCACACATGGCCTGATGCATGAGAAGCACTGGCTTAACGGCTTCTATTGGATTCAGTTAAATGTTATTGGTGTTAGCAGCCCTGAATGTTGCTCGGGGGGCATAAGGCCACCAAGGAAAACACATCTATGGAAGTCAATGCAGCAAAGAATAAAGGTCGATTTGTGTTGTCAGTCACTGTTGTCAGATGCAGCATTTCTCTAGATAGAAGGTCCCCAGTAAACGGTGCGGAACATGGACAAAGCTCAAATTCAGAAACTATTCTGAGGCATGAAAACATCTGATGAACTATTGAACAGCAAACTAACCCCCTTGAGCTCAGAGTCATGTGGAATACACTGACGTGTCTGTGGGGTGGAGCTACAAGTGCCTAGGGCCCAGATGTTAATGACAGTTCTCTACATGCATGGGACATTTCTATATATCTGTAGCACTTGCTAGTTCGGAATCACAGTGTGGAAGACTTGTTAAAGAACGTGGTGTTGTTAGGGCTGACAAGGGCATCGTCCTCCAGCTATCAAGGAGAAGCTGTGATCGAGTCCATGACATTTGAAATAGCTCTTAGAGAAGGGAGCTTATGGTGCATCACCAGCCTCCTCCTGCCCCAACTTGCAACCCATATAACCATAAGACTCTATGGTCAACGTAGCGAACACTAGCTTGGCTGGCTACATTTCATTGATTGTGTGTGCCAGGCTACGTTAGCTATGTGTCTCGTTAAATAAAACAGATTTATTGTCGTTACATCTGGCAGTTCATCGCGCTGCTTGTCATGATAATGGGAGGCTAGCCAACCTGGCAACACTGTCTGTGTCCTACAGGCTGGCTGGCGGAGGAACCAAGCTAGCCACACGAGCTACCTGAGAGGTTTGCCATCATACAGGCTGCGTTCGTAAGTTCGCTCTGAGAGCGCCGGAGCGCACAATGGGTTCAACGTCATAGAGAGACCGCGTAATTTGATTGGACGAGAGGCATTCCATGAGTGCTGCTCAGATTTCCAGAGCGAATTTACGAACGCAGCCACGGTTTACGGATGGATTGATGATGTAGCCTGTCTACAGCCTCCCAAGCACACCACGGATGAATTGATAGATAGGGGTAACTAGCTAGGTAGAGACATATACATTTTATACACAGCTAGATTTGACTTACCAGTTAACTTGTAACGTTACTTCACCCATATTTCCCCCTCCAGAACGACTAGTCTACTGCACCTACTAGTACTGTACTGCAGTTAGGGCAGAACAACGTCCGCTTGGGGTACATTGCGCAATGTCCAATTGGCCGAATGGAATCAGAAACCGGTGATCCGATTGGCTGATCTTCCCTTATAACACAACGCGGCCTCTCATACAGTCATTCTGATTGGCTGTGATGCATGAACGCTGTACGGTTGAAAAACACAACAATGGATCTGATTGGTCAATGAACTCCGGTTAAATACTGCAATTTGAAGTGCCATGAATACAGCTAGATGACTGAGCCGTCGACATGTTTCAGGGGCAAACTGTGCACGCAATATGTTTATGTTCCACAACGTCGTGCCCCTGTGAATATAGCTTTTTTGTTTTTGACACTGTGGGATCAACGCATGCGGGGAGACAATAGTGGTAGTTACATTGATGTAACGGTAACATTGATCATATTTGGGAGGGATTACAGTTTTTGCCGCCCTGACACCACCGTCACATTAACCCACGTGACCTCTATGCTTTGTCAGTAAACTACAGCAGTTATTGACTAGTACATGTAGTATTGTCCATTCGGGAAAAAAGGATGAGAAGAGCCTCTGTCTTCTAGGTTTCCCACGCACTTAGTTAGGTAGATGGTATTGGAAGGGCATAGAAGCATGATAAAAGGTATTTTGGGAGCTGTCAAATCTGGATTAGAACAGTTCCTTCATCAAAACCACAGGTAGTAAAAGAGTCAGACAATGACCGCTGTATTGAAAATACATTTTATTACACTGAGTAATAAATACATACAAAGATGCAAGTAACAGCATTTTCATCATTAATACCAATAAAAAGAACCTAAACATGAATGAACCAATGCATTTGGCACTTTTCTGTCCTTCACACACTCACCCATGTGTTAAACTCCATGTGAAAGGGTCTGTAACCCAGACCAAAATCTATCAAAAACGTTCCTCTTATTGTCTAACCCTGTACAAGTCATGCATTTTCTACAATTAACCATGGTCCATGGGGCTGTTTGCATGCAAAAAAATAATAATAATGTTTTAAATATGAAGTCTGGAAACCGACTCAAAATGGGGCACAAAGAAAAAAACTAAAATCATGTATTGATCGATGTATTCCAATTATCAGCGTGTGAATTCAATTCTAGAATGTCCCCCACCTCACCCGTAGGTCACAACCTTTCATAACCATATTTTCAAAAACATTAAGGAACTTTAAGGAATATGCCATGTAGCAGTCTTTTAAACGGTGAGAGACAAACACACTGTTGGTTCTTGTAGGAGAGGAGCTTCCATCACTCCCAAGGCTAGGACCTGGCATTTCTTTCCGTCTCTGCCAAACATTCACGCACCAGTCCTCTAGCATGAATTATACCTTTGAAGGGGGAAAAGTACATCATTCAATGTATGATGATAACTCTGTCTCAGTCAATCTAGCAGAGTAACTATTGTGCTTTGTTAAGTACATGGTTAGTCCAATGCTGATACACAATACCATATATGTATTAGTATAGCTACCTAACAGGTACAATGCCATTTCTAGCAGACACTTACTTAGACACTGATTCTACACATAGTGCCTCAATGAATAAAGTAAAGTAAGTTGTGGCGTTAACATTTCCGGGAGGGTAAAAGGTTACCTCGTTTTAGTCTCTCCATTGCACTCTTGCTCCCAGCGTAAGTTGGCCTTATTTCCTTCCCAAGCTCCTCAATGATGGTCAACAGCTCTGCATATTTACTCTGAGGCACTTGGGTCCCACTTGATCCCTGACATGAGAGTAGAATGATACATCTGTCAAGTTTAAAACGATTCCATTGAATTCCATTGCATTCATGTAATAATTTATATTACCAGTAAGATCTCTTGTAAGATCTCATTGCATGTGGTTCGTTTACCTGAGAAAATCCCAAGGAGGGTGGTCCGTAGTCACTCACAAGGGGCCTGTATGACTGCAATGTCGCCAGGTTGGCTGAGGGAGACTGGATGCTTCCAACTGCTAAGAGAAAAACACACATATGGATTAATACATTTCTCAGTTCAGGAGATCATGTTGACATGGGAAATCGAAAACGGATGACTCACACCAACCATAATCAACATAGCCTACGTTTTATATGTTTGGGATGTTCAGATTGCTTTGTGGGCACGTTTTCCTAATGCAATAAGTGTTGTCAAACACTAGATGTCCTCGAAGGGTCATAAAAGAATACCCTTGCAGATCAATCAACAGCTCCGCCAGAGACTATCATGGAGGAAACGGAACAGGGCTGACTTAAAGAAGCCAAAGTGATAAATTTTTGTCACAATGAAACGGCAACCCCCGGGTGGGTTCGGACACAGAACGATGGGGGTTCATTGTCGGAAAAGAAGGAATTTGTAAGGATGGACGTTGTTGAGGGATTGGGCTTTTTACATTAGTAATAATGGCGGATATGAATTAGCCTAGCTCCCACGATCTGACCCTATATATATAACTGGACAAAAACTACAGACACGGTCTTTCTCCAGGTATTCTCCGAAACCCCGAATTTACCACTCGATTTAACGGAAGGATGATTGAATTTTAACCAATATTTTTTTCTTACCCTGGTTCCCGGAAGTTCCTGGAATGTGCTGGTGGACATTGGGTTTGTAAGACATTCCCAAAGACATTGTAAATTAAAGAAATAAAAATGACCCGAAATTCAGTGAAGCGTCTGTCTCTCACTTTTTGTTTACAGCGGCGGCACCGGCAAATATGGCCGTCACTTTGTATTGACACCCACAATGCCTTCTATCACCACAATACAATTATCTGACCGAAAATGGTTAAAAACGTGCGTTTTCCACGAATTAATTCATTTCTAAAACAAAAACAATTTAAACTTTTTTCAGATGTTATACCTCACAAATTATTAATACGTTTTTTTAAGTAAAAAAAAATAAAAGAGATATATATACATATATACATGTTCAAATCCTTGGTAAATCCCATGGATTTAATAGCACATGGAAAATTTATGAGCCACTCGGTACAGAAAAAAATGTTTAAATACGAAACTTTAATTCCAAAACGTGAGCAATGATAATGCGCACAATGAATAATCATTTAACTAACTAGAACTCTTGTCTCAACTATTGTCTCAACCACGAACTTTGAACAATGAGATCAAAAGTTTTGCTACCCTGGAGAAATGAGCTTTAAAGTACCTAAAACGTGACCGTCTATTGAAAACATGTAGACCTCCACCAAATTGTTGGTCAAGATCCAATAAGAATCAATGGTCGTGACTCAAGCAAAAGCTTTTCTTTGACAATTTACCCACCATTACGGATGATGAAAGATAACAGGAATTGAAAAGAAACCCAATTTTGAGATACCTGGCTTTGTCTGAGGAGAGGCATCCATTGTTGCCTCACTTTGCTACGTTTCCCACTGAACTGCCCTTCTATCAAAATTGTCTATCTTCAGAAATCAAACAATTCGCTTGTGCCGGGGCACGTGGACTGTTGGGTCTTCTTCTAGAGTGTCTCTGTGCTAGTGATAATTTGCGGGACCCAGGACGCGGTCACACACTTGACCATTGGTGGACAAGGAGCGGTCACGTTTTACGGCCCAATCATAGCTGTGAGCGTCATGGCCTTAGAGCAAGCTGTAGTAGGGGCCCCCAAAAGTATTTAGGAACACAATAACATAACCCAAGCCCAACACACTTTTACAAACTTCTTGATCATTCTTAATAATAATGATGCTACATGTTAACTTCATGTATATTTAGAATGTTACTCTAATTTCTTAGAGTTCCTATTGGGGAATGAGTATGTAAAGTAGAAAACCTGATTAGTAGAATAGTGCTCAAAATATAGTGCTCAAAATATAAGAAACAGACAAAACAGCAGAATTCAAACTTTGTCCTCAAGATTTATTGGTCATATGCAAGAGGTAGAAACTTGCACTCAATTAAATCATTTAATACAGATTCTTTGTACAACAAGTCAGTAGTGCAACTCGTGCAAGGATGAAACAACACTGTCCTTCAAGTGTTTCAACAAACATCTGTCAGCAAAAACAGGTTTATTTCAAGATATGACTACTGGTATACACATTGGTATATAACAGCCCACCCTGTCATAACATTTTACAGCACTCAAATCCAAAACAACTATTTAGCCCCTGTACATTGTGTCTGAAATGACATTAAAAAACATAAATCAAAGAAATAACGGTACCAACTAGAGACCAAGTAATGGTGACTAATGTAGAGAAGGGGCCATTCCAGTTGAAGTGAGTGAAAACGTTTCTCTTCGCTGCATTTCATCAGAGCTGCATTTCATTCCAGAAAGTTCCTCACTACCCTCTACCCTTACTCACTCCATTCCACTTTAGACAATTACTGCCCAAATCCTAAAATCTTCCTCTTCCACTGTGGATTGGTGTGAAGAGACAGAGGGTGCAAACACCCTCTAGCCCAGGCTCAAACCAATCCAATGCACACCTCAGGGAAAAGGGGAGAGCATCAAAGTTCAAAGGGTAGGAGTAACGAGAGGTAGATGCAAGCTCTACCTAGTTTCCGCCATACAACCTCCCACCTATCCAGTCCTACCAGATCCAGATAGAACAACCATGACCCCGTAGAGAGCCTGGAACCCTCCCCAAAGGCACTGGGTGCCAAAGCATGTTTTTTTGTCATTTAAAGAAGAACATGGGTTTACGATCAAACGTCTGAATAGTCTTAGGTTTTTCCACATGCGGAATTAAATACAGCCTGGCTTTCAGTGAAGTATCACACAGTTCGTATTATCAGACACCCCGTCCCTTTCTGTGCAGATGTACTTCTCCTGGAGGTTTACAAAGCAAGGATAGAGGGGCAAACATTTTGCTTGTCAAACAGTATCAGGTTATATAATACAAGCTGTTCAGTCTGACACTAAATACCAACACTTTCTGATCGGAATTAGAACTCATTCTGTTACAACTGCAGGGGAACTAATGAAAGAAATAAAAGAACCAGATGTTGAAACCATGCAGTCAGTTCTTGATAGTCGAGCTGGTAACACAACCAGGTACAGCAGGTAGATAGGTAGAAGGAATACAATGTCTGACAATTCTGTCAGCTTGAAAGACACTGGGAACATTGAGTAGATTTCATCTCAGACGTTCAAGATCTGATGACCAAGTGAAAAGAAAAAAGAAAAAGAAAAAGGGAAGAAAGAAAGAAAGCTTTGGGGGTGGGTTGTGGTCATGCATCTCATGTAGACATTTTGTAAAATGTCAAGTTTGTTTTAAAAAATAAAAATAAAGGGTCACTGTGTAGCTTTAACTAACCCCTGAGCACTGTCCTGTGTCCAATAGAAAAAAATAAAATGAGTGACATTCGGGCCTTCTGCGGTGAAGGAGGCCTTTAGAGGTCACCAACTGAAAGCACAGATCATCTTTTAATTAGCAGGAGGTAACAGAAAACAGTCTCAGGCATTATTATCACGCCTCTTCCGCACTCTGACAAGTCTTCTCCCAGCTTTTTCACTTCTCTTCATAAATCTTAAACTCTGAATTTCAGAGCACGAGTCGTCCAGCAAACGCCTCTGGGGTGTAAACAGAGTCTCTTCTTTGGACAAGAACCCTGAAATCCTCACTCTTGACTAGCAAGACTTTAACCTCCAAGAATACCAAAGTTCTGCGCGGCATTCTCTGGCCCCTCTGAAGAGAGAGAGGGAGGGAGGGAGTAGGAGGAAGAGCGGTGGTGCTGTAGCTCACAGAGCAGAGGTGGGAGACTGAGATGAACTCCAGTCCCATCGAGGAGAGGCGGTGAACCCATGCTATGTGTTGGTGGCCGTATGACTGAGGCTCTGGGGGTGGAGCTGCTGCCACATCTGCTGCTGCTGCACAGCCAGCTGCTGGGATTGGTCTGACGATGACAGGATGTTGGTCAGGGGGGACACGCAGTTCGCTGGAATGATCAAGCCTGGAGAGAGGAAGGTATTACAATGTTAGAATCAAAATAATTAAGTACCACTATGTAGCCATCCAACCAAGATGGATAAAGGGAACACACTTCCAAGGGGTGTACCCACTACCCACTATCCTCTGACCCTGAGTCCACCTTCCCACTATCCTCTGACCCAGAGTCCACCTACCCACTATCCTCTGACCCTGAGTCCACCTACCCACTATCCTCTGACCCTGAGTCCACCTACCCACTATCCTCTGACCCTGAGTCCACCTACCCACTATCCTCTGGCCCAGAGTCCACCTACCCACTATCCTCTGACCCCGAGTCCACCTACCCACTATCCTCTGACCCCGAGTCCACCTACCCACTATCCTCTGACCCTGAGTCCACCTACCCACTATCCTCTGACCCAGAGTCCACCTACCCACTATCCTCTGACCCTGAGTCCACCTACCCACTATCCTCTGACCCAGAGTCCACCTACCCACTATCCTCTGGCCGTCCTCCGTCCTGAGGCGGACGATCTGCATCTTGACGTTGGTTCCGCTGACAGAAGCCAGGACTCCCTCCACCTTGGTCCACACGCTCAGCACAGAACCACACAGCACGTAGTACGTCCTACACCTCAGCCCGATCTCACACTGGAGACCCACAGAGGCTTTCTTACAGTTACCCCGCCTGGAAAAAAACCCAGAGGAAAGGACATTAAAACACAGGCATACAAACAAGTACATTGTTCTAATCCTAGACCAGGGTAGCGTTTCAATCTGAAATATTCTCTACTCCATTGTGCTTTCACCCATCCCATTTCATCCATAAAGAAGAGGGTAGAAAGGAGACACCATCTTTATGGATGAAAATGCAGCCATGCTGGCACTGAACTTCAATCAAGCTTAAAAACACCATTAGAACATGACCCATGTAGGAGAGAGGGTGCACCTACCAATACGCATGGGAGCAGACTTCAGCTGAAGACTTGTACTGGTCAATCCAATGCTGCTTGGCATCATCTGACAGGACCTACAGCAGAGCAAACACATGAGTCTTGAGAGCAATGTTGAGAGAAGGAAACTGAAGACAAAGACTAACAAACAGCAAAATTAGATTAATCAAGCTTACATGACTTTTTCCATTATGAACCATAACCATATTAGTCATGTCTCACCTTTTTACACTTCTTCTTGATATCTATGTAGGTCTCCAGCTTGAGCTGCCTCCCTGTGTTGGGCCGGTAGATCAGGAACAGCCTCTTCTTTGGGTTCACCTCCTTCACCAAGATGGCCGTCTTCTTGTTGTTCCTTACCTGGGGAGGCGAGAGCAACAAACGGATAAACATGGCAAACTCCGCGCACCAGCTGAGTTCATAGGTCCATTGAGGAAAGCTGCAATAATATGAAGCGATGTTCGACAAATTCAGTTCTTCCTACCTGAACGTAAAAGCCATCGTCTGCTCCACTCTGCTCCGCCCACACATGTGTGGCGTCCTCCCAGGACATCCCTCTCTCCACACTCACCTAGAGAGACATCAGAGAACCACAATGAACAAAGAGTCTGACAACAGATCGATAATACCCAGGGGTGCACACAACTGGTGCGCCAGTGCGCATGCGTCGCCAAAATGCATGCTGCGCGGCAGATCAGCCGCATGAAGGCGCTCTTGCGCACCAACAGCTGGAACCGCTGGGAGAGGAATTGACTTCCTCAAAATCCAACTGCTGACTGTTGCATCACTGAGGCACCCGACGAGCCGTCAAAATGTCCAAGAAGCAAGCCCCACTAAGTAACTATTTGCCGTCCCCTCAGCCGAAGGCCCGACGAGTAATCCATCACAACAGTCGACCGACGACGACCACGGCGACTCCCCTCACGAAAACATTCGGAAAGTATCGTAACTCGTACTTTCATTCCGGGTATCGCGTATCGCACGGTTATCACGCCGCCACGTGAAAATTCAGTCCCGAACGACTCGTCGCTAAAAGGAAAAACAACACCAAGGGACTTCACGTTTCTTTTCTATGAAGCTTTCAAACGTTCAGACGTTTGTTTTACAGCTTCATTATCGCACCTCGACCCCTGTCCCAGGGAATATGGTTGGGAATTCTAAAAAAAAAGAAGAAAAAAGACTTTGTTGCACAATCAAAATAATGAGCTATTTAAAGTGATAGCCTACAACATCCTCTACCATGGTTGAAATTGAGGACAGTGATGACAGCAGTCAAGAGAGCAGTGATGATGATGATTATGCTTGTAGCATAAATAAATGCTTAGGCCGTAACTTTTTGTTGAAAAGTTGATTTCAGTGTTTACAGAACAGAGCAGTGCTTAAAGAGATGTCCATTTATTTCAGTGTGTTAAAAGAACAGACATTCAGTTAGTGCTTAAAGAGATGTCAGTTGATTTCATTGTGTTTAAAGGAGTCTGACAGACTTTCATGCTTAAAGAGCAGTCATTTGATTTTGCATTTGTTTCTTTTGTTTGGCACACAATCATTTGTTCGTTCATCTTTATTTATGAATAAATGTCGTTTTGCTAATATAAGTTATCCATGTATCCCTTTTTTATCCATCCTGTGGGACGGGTCGTGACTCGCGAGCACCAAGCAGCATCCCTAGGTGCTCCTCTGAGTACTGGCCCCAAAAAGTTATGTGATAATACCATTAAATCCCACTATCAGGACAGGAGCTGTTGTAGAGGTTGCACTATAAAAGTCTGGATAATTAACTGTAACATTTACAATGAATAATCATTTTAAAACAATAATCCCATCTCTGATGCCGTACCGTGTAGAGCTCGACATGTCCCGAGGTGGAGTAGCCGGGGGTCAGGAACTTCTTGGACTCCATCTTCCTCACCTTCTCATCCCCTGAGCCCAGATCTGGGGACAGACACAAGGGCACATAGTTAAAAGAAAAGGTTCCCCCCCCCAAAACCATAAAAGGTTACAATCAAGGTCACAATCATTCAAACTGCCATTTGGGATTGGGGCTTGTAATCTCCTTATTCATGTAGCAGGATCTTTACAATAGATGGCATGGAATATGAACACCTGAATCAGATCTAAGTGAATATAGGGCAGCGTTACACCAACATAATTGCCAGTTCGCCCCAGGCTGTCTGGCTGTATCTCTGCCCAGTTATCTGCCCTGTGTGTGGATCTGTCTGGCATGGAAACTAGGGCAGCAGAGCGTCCTACAAACACAGGAAATCCTTTTTGGCAAAAGTGATGAAATAGGTGTGCATACATTAGCTGAAGGAATCAGGATAAAGTAATTTCCCTTTGCGATCAATAAAGTACTACTCCACTCAACAGTAAAATCTGAAGCTGGTAAATGATGATAATTTGTTTAAAAAGGCACAATGCAGGGTTATCCATCATTGAGGGATTTGTGAACATTTCTTTCATTTAACAGGGCAGGGGCGCAGCGCCACCCTATCCTACCTAGGATGCCCATGTCGTATCTGCCGTTCTTCTTGGCGTTCTGTATGACAGCCGCCAGCGTGTCGGCGAAGTACTGGAACAGGGCATTCTGCTGTGCAACCTCCATGCCCAGGATCCGGTTCAGGAACTTCCCAATGTTGTTGTAGTCTGACGGGGCGACGGACAGAGACACATGACCAGCCCATACAGCACAGCATTTCACTCCAACACCACAGACAAGCATGCAGACGCTTCAATGCTCGTACTATGGCCATCATCACCAAACTGTACTTGACTTACACAATAAAACAATTCCGAAATTCTGTCTTCATTCTCACTTCTATTACAATCTGACTTTCATTCATTAGAATGACACTCACCTTTGTCCAGCGACAGGATCCCTGATCTGTCCTCCACATTGATCAGTCCCACTCCAATTAATCCATGACGGATTTCTGTAGAAGATTTAATGAAGACAAGTACAATAGACATTAACAGTGGTATCATTACAATGATAATACATGTTTTTAAAATGGTAGTAATAGCCCATTGCCAAAATGGCTGTGTCAGAATGAGTCAGAGTTGATGACTTGACTATGACTCTCAGTATCCCCCACCCTGGGATACAATGGCAATGATAATACTACGATGGTTGCACATCCCTGGTTAATGTGATCACTCTATAGCCTTTGCACTACTGATGTTTACAATACCACCTTTGCATATACCGTATATTGCACGTCTCTTGATATAGCTTCTTCTACAGTGCACATTACACACTGTGTTGAATCTAATCTAATCACCATGTGAGAAATGTAAACCTGGAGAATGGAAGACTGCACATAAAAACAGGGAAATGTATCCAATGACTAATGTTCATGTGTGTGGAAACTCCAGTGATGTGTACCTTTATAGAAATCCCCTTCAAAGTCTGAGGGTGGATTCACCATCGGGGAGTCCAGGTTTACAATGGACTTCATCACAATTTCCAATGCGTTTCTGCCATACTGTTAGGAGGAGAGGCGGTTAGGACTAGATTTTGAGAATCTTAAAAAGACAATTTGTACAACACGCACACACACTTACTTTGTTGTCGAAGTTGAACCTGCTGAGGTCTCTCGTCTCAGTCGCCCGCCTGTCCCCATGGGTGAGGGCACCCTGTACCAGACACACACACACACACTTAGTAATTATGTGACATCCAAGGTGTAAAGATGACCAGTTCCATTATGTCAATAACAAAACATAACAAGACAAAACCATCAAGCGCCAGAGTTCAAGCTTGAAGAACTGAAACACAGGAGTGACAAAACAAAACAGTGAAAGCCCTTGTTCGCAAGGCGTGGAGCCTCTTCAACTGTGCAATCTCTCTGACGGATCAACCTACACTAAAATACTTGTTCACATCGAATCAACATCACAGGACGTACCAGGCTCTCAAGTCTTTTGGCGACGATGGAGGCGAATCTCTGCTCTCCTGCCAGCTCTGAGATGAGGAACACGTACTCTGGAGCTGTGACCTGGTTGGACCTGTGTGTTCTCCCTGTGAGCGGAAGGCGGGGGAGACAATGGATTACATCTCTATAGCACCTCTTCACTTGGTCTCAAAGTATATGACATTTTATGGTGGTGGGGGGGGGGGGTGACAAAACAGGTGTGTGAGGTTCTACTGACCGAACTGCTGTATAGCCCTGTCAGCGCTCCAGGGCAGCTCCAGCGTCATGTGGACCCTGCGGCGCTGGTTCTTGACCCGACGATCAGCCTGCAGCGAGATACCGGAGCTGGCCGCCTCCGAGATGATGGCTATATTCTGGACGAGCAGGACGAAGAGGTTAGGATCAATCACTTTTTACATAACAAAGAATTGATCATAATGGCATATTGAAATGTATACACATTTAGAGATCTCTGCCACTGGCACAAATTGGCTCTATATAGAAAACAATCTCTCTCTCAATAGTTCTACAATAACTTCATAAGACGTTTTCTACTGGGTCTCCATAGTGAGGAACTAAAAGAACCCCCCCCCCCACCCCCCTTCCTTACTTTCTCTCCGTCCATAAACCTCTGTTTCTCTGTGAGGTTGAGGATCTCCACAGGGACGTCCAGCTCAGAGCGAGACTCGTATGAGATGCTGCCGTCGTCGTTACTGACCACTCTGCCTTTACGACCAGTCATCTGCAGCACAGGGCGGAGAGCATGAGAATCATTGGGTGTCTCGACCGTATTTGAACAGACTTATTACAGATTTTTCTGAATCACTCGCGCGCCGCCCCCCCTCTCCCTCCCCCTGCAGTACCTCTGCCACACTTTCTGGCCCCCCCAGTTCATCGATGAGCTCGTCCAGGGTGTTGGGTGGGAGGTCCTGAGCCAGTTTCTCCAGCTGATCCAGGAGGTCCTTCTTCATCTGCTGAGCGTCCTCCACAGCATCCTGACTGGTCATACAGCCATCGTCCACCTCTACCTTAGCTGAGGGCAGACAAAGAGAGTAAATACTGAGAAATTGCCAAAACACCAGGCCAGTTTTCTAAAAAGCTAAGATTACATAAGGCACATTCAAGCTCAGGTGACTGCTGAACTGTAGGAAACCCTGAAGAAGCCCTTACATTGACTGTATAAAATAATTGCATTGGAGGAAGAGTATGCAGCTATCTTTGGTCTTCTGACTATGGAGCTGTAGCCACGTCCTCACCTATGGCAGGTGTGATGGCCTTGACAGGAGCGGTGAAGGCAGGTCTGGTGGAGCCCAGCCCAGAGGCCAGCAAGGCACTGTGGATAGAGTCTGGGTCTATACCCTTCTTTTTCTTCTTCTTCTTTTTACTCTTCTTCTCCTTGCCTTTCTTTGGCTCCTTCCTGATCAGCCAAGGATCTGGGAGAGGAGAAATGTTGGGTTATACTTGTTTCTAAGATCATAAACGTACATAATGCAGTTACATAAATTATATATCGAGTGTCATTTACATTCATGTGTCATCATGTCAGATTATGGCGGCATATCTCAAATGGACCAGGGAGTGATTTCCTATCATGTGGACAGTAGTATTATCATTATCATCATCATCATCATCATCGTCATCGTCTCACCATCTTCCTCATCCTCGCTAGATTCATCCCTGAAGGGGTTGAAGTCATCTTCGTCATCATCCCCTGAGCTTACGGATTTGAAGCTGTCGTCACTGTCTGTGTCTTTATCCGACTCCTCTGATTGGCTCTCATCTGAGCTGCTGCCGGACAGACCCCCATGCTTCCGCGGCTTCTTGGTCGGCTTCTTCACCTCAGGACCTGCAGAACGAGGAACCAGCAATGGGAGATGTCAACAACAACAACAACAAAAGGGAGCATTACAACTTAACCTACAACACTGAAATCAGGCACTCATCACAGGGAGACTTGAAACTGGAGCCTCGTTCTTGTGAGACGACAGTGCTGACTCAAGGAACAGAGGGGCTTCCCTACCTTTCCTCTTCTTGCCCTTCTGGTCAGCAGTGATTTCGATGGGCGAGGGGGTTTTCTTGACTGGCAGGTCGATACCCAGCAGGCTGAAGAGCTTCTGTCTGTCTGGAGCTGGGAAGTGCTTCTCTACCAGAGACTGCAACACGCCTCTGAGAGTGGCAAGAAAAAGGGCCGGAACGTCACACGTCAGAAACAAACGTGCAGTTCATATTCACTTCTGAATGTTCTAGAGCAGCGGTTCCCAAACTTTTTGGACTCACGGCCCACTTTACAAATCTCTACAGTATTCGCGGCTCACTCAGGCATTTTCCAGATGCGTAAAAAAAAGTGGGTGTCCAGTATTTCCTCCAGGAATTTTCACACTAGTGTCGGTGAGGCCAAACCGCGTTTTTTTTCGCGTGCACGCGCATGAAATGCGCACGAGCGCTCAAAACAACGACGTAATTTCACAAAAAACTAGAGGGAGCGTGGCAAAAAAAATTAGCGGTTAAACCATTAAAGCCGAGCGGCGATGTTTTATATAGCAGGTGATCAAATGTATGTGTTCAATATTTACGACCAAACATCCTTATGTGTGTGGGCAACTCCCGACTCCCGACTAGGGTTGCCAGATGGGCTCGGGTTTTTTGGGTGGAATTAGCGGTTTTAGACTGTGGTTAGGGTGGAAAATGTCGATCCCATCTGGCAACCCTGTTCGCGAGTCCGATTGTGACGGGGATGGAATGTAGCCAATCAAGAAGAGAGCTGACTTCTTCTTTTCGGGATGGAAATATCGGCGCACACCACACACAATACAATCAAGGCTGTTCAATCCAAGATTTTTTTATCTTTTTAAAATTAAAACGTTTTTGTAACAAAAATAAAACAATTTTTTTGCCCATGATTTGGCGGCCCACTTGCAGTACTCTCACGGACCACCAGAGGGCCGCGGTCCATAGGTTGGGAATCTCTGTTCTAGAGCACCCTTTCTCAAACGTCTTTCTCGTGGGGGCCCATAGGGTCTCCGGGCCCCGAGCGGGGGGACCTGCCGAGTGGAAGAAGCACTGAGCGTAATCTGACTGGCACAGCAGCAGGGCTCTGCAGACCGGCAGTTGCCTCATCCTCGTCCCCGGCCCAGAGTTTGAGAAGCGCTCTCCTCTAGAGCGTTAATGTGATCCGTGGTCAGGATAAAAGACTTACTTGGCAGTGGAGACAAAGTCATTAAGCTCCCCTCCACCTTCCTCCAAGGCTTCAAGTGTCCGAGCCTCTCCTGTCGACTGGAGACCGATGACCACACACTGCAGACAGAGACACACAGACCGAGTCACAGTCTGTTAATAGGACTACAACCTTACCACAGCTGCAGTTAAATCACCATCCTTATAAAGTACCACTACCAAAAGATGTTCTTCTGAGATGAACCTACCTTTCCGTTTTTGACCTCCTCTCTGGCGAGCTGGACCACTCTGCGGACCTTGGAGGCGATACAGAGGTACTTGAAGAACCTCTGGTGAGCGGACCAGAACTGACCCCACATGGACTTCTTCATGCGCTGCTCAGCATCCATCAGGTTAGCAGCCTTCTGGAACTTCTCACGTGCACTCACCCACTGAAACACACAGACCACACAGTGAACGCACTGGTTCTAAGCAGAACTCGACAGACACTTTAGATTTTTGGGTCCGATACGATGGCCATTTATGAGGGAGGGCATTTCACTGATAGCCGATATTGTTTCAGTGGTGAAATTATTTTTTTGTTTTTTTTAGCACAGGATTCAGAAGAGAAACAATGGGGAAAATATCTTTAAAAAAAAAATATATATTATATTAGTTATTAGGGATGTCCCGATCCCATTTTTTCACTACCGATACCGATACCTGGGCTTCAGGTATCTGCGATACCTGGGCTTCAGGTATCTGCGATACCTGGGCTTCAGGTATCTGCGATACCTGGGCTTCAGGTATCTGCGATACCTGGGCTTCAGGTATCTGCGATACCTGGGCTTCAGGTATCTGCGATACCTGGGCTTCAGGTATCTGCGATACCTGGGCTTCAGGTATCTGCGATACCTGGGCTTCAGGTATCTGCGATACCTGGGCTTCAGGTATCTGCGATACCTGGGCTTCAGGTATCTGCGATACCTGGGCTTCAGGTATCTGCGATACCTGGGCTTCAGGTATCTGCGATACCTGGGCTTCAGGTATCTGCGATACCTGGGCTTCAGGTATCTGCGATACCTGGGCTTCAGGTATCTGCGATACCTGGGCTTCAGGTATCTGCGATATACCTGGGCTTCAGGTATCTGCGATACCTGGGCTTCAGGTATCTGCGATATACCTGGGCTTCAGGTATCTGCGATATACCTGGGCTTCAGGTATCTGCGATACCGATACCGATCCACGATCCAGCATTCAGGACCAATATTACAGTGATATGCGATATCAATATCGGATCGGGACATCCCTATTAGTTATACTCAATGAGTTATATTTAATTCACAAAAACATGCAGTCTCAAAACTGCAATACCACCGTCTCTTAAACTCAGTCTCTCAAAGACTCAACAAAATGCGTTGTGCTCCATGCTGTTGACATGCACGGTTGAATGGAACTACACACACACACACACACAAGCTGCTTATGACAAGAATGTCTGACTCTGGAATTCATGGACACTAGCTAGCCATAGATAGCCTGAAATCAATGATTGACAAATAGTATCTTGCTGTGTAACTCCTTATTCCGAATAACTTCAAAATCATTTTCCTGTGCCAATTGACGACAGTTTAAAGAGCAAACTTTCTTAAAATCAGCCACTTCATACGCCCTCCAGTAACAGCTAACACCAATGAGCAAGTTTATTCATTCATATAAATCGGTATATCTACTGCCCTGTAAAATCCCAACTACATTGACATTCTACAACTTAGGAATGTGAGGCTGATGCACATCTTTGAAATTATATCGGTGGAATAAGCCGATACAGACATTTCTGTTAAAGGCCAATATCAGAGCTCTGATATCTGTTGGGCTCTAGTTGCAAGTCATGCAACACTTGGTTAAGGGTTGCTACTGAGTGACTACCATGCCTGGCTGCACAATACATTTGAATGAGCAGCGTTGCCAGTCCTTACCAGACGCACAGACTTGTTGTACATTTTGATGTAGTGCTGAGTGAGAGGAACCTCCTCGATCTTGAACGTCACACCGGTGAAACTCAACTGCCTCGCGATGTACATCCCCCTCAGTTTCATATCCATGGCAACTATCTCCATGGCACCAACACCTCTGAGAATGCACAAGGGAAAAGCGAACAAGATGAGAATCTGATCAAGGTCAATTTCATCTAGTATAAAATGAGGACATCCAGCTTTTGGTTAGAATCTTGCTAGAAGATTCTGCAGCACTTAAGTAAAGCACAACAGCCACTAACCTGCGCTCCACAGCTTGGATGAAGTTGCTGAACTCCTTGAAGGGCGTTCCCTCTCCCCAGATGCCCAGTCGGTTCATGTAGGCCATGTTACGAGGCTCAGAGGCGCCTTGCCAGACAAATAGAGGGAATTAGAATTAGACAGTGCCTTTCTTTACTGGTCATTAAGGATTGAGGCCTGGACTCCAACATCTCATCAGTGGTCATAACCTCTTACCAGACAGACTGACATGTGGCGCTAGCGTATATAACCTCTTACTAGACACTCACCAGTGGCTAGGGCTGGGTATCGCCACTGATTTCCCAAAACGATTCGATTCCGATTCACAGCTCGATTCACAGCCCGATTCGATTCGATTCACGATTCGATTCGATTCGATTCGATTCCGATTCGATCTAGTTACAATATACATTTTTGCTTGAATATGAAAGAGATTCTCTGAACTAATGCTATAAATGGTTCAAGGAACCCTATAACATGTAGCATTGTTAAACATATCAATGAATTGACTCCAAAGCAGTTACATGAATGTACTTTTTATTTACATATGACTTTGCTTTTGTCCAGCTCATCTCTATCGTCACATTTTTTAAATCCAAAATGCACCCAGACATCTGACTTTAAGCCTGGTGGTGACTTGAGTGTCCCTGCCATCGCCATGTTTTTAGATTTTAGTGTTGAGACCTCACGTTGCGTGAGATATGATAAATTCGTGTAGCGCGAGATCTGGCCACGAGATCTCGTTGCGGGTTGAAGCTGCAAGCAAAAAAAAAAAAAAAAAAAAAATCGATCTCGGGATTTATGAATCGATAATCGCTCATTTTAATGAAGATCGATTCAGAATCGGGAAATCGATTTTTTGAACCCAGCCCTACCAGTGGCGCTAGCGTATATAACCTCTTACTAGACAGACTGACCTGTGGCGCTAGTAGGGATGTCCCGATCCGATATTGATATCGGATATCGCTGCGATATTGGTCCTGAATGCTGGATCGCAGATCGCACCAGAAAAAAAATAGGCTGCGATCCGTGTGCGCAATCTGGCGTGTCACTCACGTGATGACAACAGTAGTAGTCAGTGGTCACATGCAGGAGAGTTGACTACCTGTGTGTAATGAGTCTGACAATGTCATGATGCTAGCTGGTGAAATCATAAACCATTTGCTTACGTAATTTTTGGGTTATTTACATAGTCTGAAACTACAGATGGTAAGCTTTCAAATGATGCGTCAGACATTGAAATCGGAAAGAAATTCAAGACGACACGAGTATTTGAATGTTGGTGCACCGAATGGCAATGCGACAGGAGAAAAGTGACTGACCAAACCACAACAACAAACGCTGCTAGCGGCTAACAGTGGTACATCGCTAGGAACGTCTAACTGCGTTTTTATATCATCACAACATACTGAGAGAACATGGACATGCTAAAAACACAACTACATTCTGAATGCATCCGTTTGCGCGTCTGTTTTCAGTTTAGCGCTGCCTCTCTGGGAGCCCAGCCCCAGTTCATCAGCTCCCTCACCTCCACTCCCATCTTAACTAGATGAACACACAGTCCTTGCTTTTGAACACGTCCTAAAACGAGAGTATGTTTACAAGTCATTATCACTTACTGATAGCCTCCGACAAACGAGAACAGTTAATCCAATCCACAGATTATAAGTATTTAGTGATGGTTAAACTGTTTTTTATTATATGGACTGGGTACAAAAAACGAAAATCAGATATTGTTGACACTCCTTCGATTCTGCGACTGGTTTCTGGTCTCACCAGCGGGCTACACTTTTAAAAAGGGTCCTATAATTGATTTGCCATTTGTAAGAGAAGATAAATAGAATAAAAACCTGAAGGCTCTAAAACTAGAAATCAGACAGTAACTCTTTTTTTTTCTACAATGCTGAATGCTGCTGTTTAAATTGTTTTAACCAGTTGGTCACCGAGTACTGCAGAGTACTGTTTTTGTTGCTTGAATAAAGGCTGGCAGTCTTTAATAGCCAACTGTTGTTGTGGACTACACTGGGGAAGTATTTGTTATTATTCAGGAGTAAAACAATAAATACTAATATCGGATCGGTATCGCAGATACCTGAAGCCCAGGTATCGGTATCGGTAGTGAAAAAATGGGATCGGGACATCCCTAGGCGCTAGAGTATATAACCTCTTACTAGACAGACTCACCAGTGGCGCTAGCGTATATAACCTCTTACTAGACAGACTCACCTGTGGCGCTAGCGTATATAACCCGTGCTTTGGGCAGTTTGTTCTGCAGCTCCAGCACAGCCAGTCCAGTCTTGGTGGGTTTGGAAGAGCCGATGGGACACACGTTTTTGGCTTTATGACACTCATCATAAACAATCTGAAGGCAGGTCGGTTAAGGAAAGGCAGCATCAGCATCGTGAAGGAACTGCTAACCCTTAGTTACGAGTTTTTGTTTTCCAGGTGAATGTCAATAATCTTTATGTGTGGCTTCTTTTTTTTATTTATAGCATCACTATCCACTTCTCCATTTATTTCCTTTTAATACATCAGATTTTAAATTGAAGGATACAACTCCGTCAAAGTCTTCCCCACACCAGTGGAGGAGCTGTTTGAACCTGGTCTTGTACTTCCCTCCAGACTGGCTCTCTCCTATTAGGGAGGAGTAGGTGGCGAAGATCACACCCTTCTTCACACTGCCGTTGTGTTTGGAGGAGATCTTTCCATATTTAAACTGAGAGAGACAAAAAGAGACATCGTTTGTTGAGTGTTGAGAACATTCCATGGATATTAAAAACTCACTTCAAAACAAAAACATGAAGAGTATCCAGTGTGAAGAATCGTTTATAATGAAGCTCGTCCTTTTTAAGATTCAAAACTAGCCACAGAAGACAGAGGCACACAAAGCCCTGTTGTGTGCAGTTGTATAGCAGAGATACCAGTATGTCTTACCTTGTTCAGTGAATGGACTTGAATGTTCTTCGCTCCGATATCTTTGAGGTCCCTCTCCGCATCATACTTCAGGTCATTTGAAACACTAAACCTGGAGAACGGGAGCAAAGGATGAGTGGAATGAGAAAAGTGTCCTGGTGATTTCAAGTTCCCTCGATCATATTTTTGCTGAACAGTTTAACCCAACAAAGAAGCAGTGTCTGTTTACCAGAGCGATCTCTTCCTGCCGAGGAGGTAGTTCTCATAGATGATCCCAGCGATGGTCCTGCCCTTCCCCACTCCGGCACCGTCACCAATCAGATACGACGCCCTGTCACCGTTAGGGAGAGTTGTCTCGTGTTGCTATGGAGACATGGAGAATGATTCACATGAGAACCTCCCCAGCACCTTGATTACAGGACAAGGTGGGCCAACGTTCCTCCTGAACTACCACAAAAGGTAATGAAATGCCACAAGCTACAAATCAAGTTAGTTAAAGGGTAGGGAGAGGTTAAGGCACAGATTTACGTACCTGGGCGGCATATGTAATTGCCTCGAGTTGCAGGGCAGAGAGCCAGCCGCGGTCGATGGTCTCCTCGGGGATGGAGAGTCTGTACCACACTTCGGGGGGGTTCACACTGGACAGGGAGCTGGTCTCCACCACAGGGTCAGGATGCCGCAGCCCAATCCTCACTGAATGGACCAAACAGTCAGTCAGTCGTTTCCATAACCAATCATATTACACCTGTATTAGCTTCGTCACAACCCAGGCCTAGACACCCAAAACACAAGCCACGGCTGTGTGATAAGTACGTCAACTAATTTCGATACCAAGTTAGGAAAACTTACATTTCATGGGCATGTACTCTGCGTACGTCTCGGCATGACCCAACTCTTCCTCATCCTCTTCCTCTGGCTCCTCCTCCTCTTTCATACCGGGGAGTTTCTACACCGAAACATCACAGTGAGGTTTAAATCCAGAGAAAGTGGGTAAGAGAGCTCTACTTTGTTTAAAATGGGGTATAGGTCAAGAACACAACACATTTAAGTGTCTGTTCCTTTAGCAAGGTTTCAAAAAAATTCCTGCGGAATTAAGCCAATAAAATTACATTATCTGTGGGTCCTCAGACAGATACCCAGTTAACAGACTGTCAAACCGATTCCTTCAAGTTTATTAAGAAGAATGCGGTGAATTCTGCTGCTTGGTCAACAGTGAGGAGACTCTTACGAGGGTAGGCGAGAAGCTCCGCACCCTGACGTCGTCGTTCACCCATATTCGTGCGACGTCTTTACTCGTCACCTCTTTCTTGACTCCGTTGTTCAGTTCGGCTGTAAGACCTAGAGGAGGAGAATACAGACGTCAGAGAAAGGGGCCCAATAAGACCCTTTTGAGGGGTCTAGGGGGAATGAATGCATTCACCTCACTACTTTTAGTTTCATAAACAGCTTTGAAATAAAAAACTAAAAGGACTGATATGACCCCCACATGCGAACTAAACAAAGGTGTGAAAGTGCCTTGCAGGAATTCAACCTGGTCTGTTTTAAATGTCCCTTCCTTATTGATGCACCCGATGTTACATGATTACAAGATTCTGAGGGACAACCCCTGGTCTTGATCCTGTCCATACCTGGTTTAGAGATCATCTTTGTCGAGACCAGAAATATTTCTGCGAGGACAAGAGCATTGATACTGATTGAGAATTGGGCAATGATCATAATCAATAATCTACATAGAACAACGTGAGGGGTCTTGGAATAATGTTAAACAATGTAATGTACACAAGATGAAAGAAACAAACATTACGAACACGCCTGGTTGGGCATGTGGGACAGGGGCCTATGAAACAATCCATGATGTAGAGTCATGTACATTCTGTACTACTCACATCACTCTCAAAGTTCACTAATCTATATGAATCCAAATGAACTGGGGTTGCTCTCAATGACATGGCCTAAAGTATTAGACGACATGAGGCATCATCCCAGCCTCTGTGAACTCAAGGTGAGTATTATGGCCACTGTGTCTGCCTCCTCATACAACAGCTTCCATTCCCTCCATAAGCAAACTCCTGATCTAAGATTTTAAAGATGCTTCTCCAAGGTCACCAGAGTTTACACCTATCCAGTACCTTCAGACTGGGGGGGTCAAAAAGAGGCTAAAGGGGGAGACAAGGAAATTAAGCCATTTTAGTGTCTTGGATCCCGGCCAGGGTTCTATGGTTCCATGACTCACTGGTGCCTGTGGCTGTTGCTGTGGCTACCGGCTGGGCAATGTCAGGTGGGGGCTTGAGCTTCATGAGTTCCACTAGGCTGCTGTTTTTCATCCCACTGCCCTTCAGGGCACCCGTCCTCAACAGGTCCTTCAGCTGGATCTGAAACAGGGAAGGGAATAATACTGTTACAGAGTGTACCTTGTAACAGAGTAATTACAGGGGCAATAGTATGCCCTCCTCTTTGCGATTCTGGAGGCAGTATGATTTTGACCTGCTCTCGGGTGGAAGTACCCACTGTGGACACCATGGAGGGGAGCGCCCTGGAGGTGGAGGTGGACCCACGCAAGGCTGAAGGAGTGGTATGAACCACCTTGGTTACGGTAATGGTGTGTCTCTGTGTGTTTGCTGCTGAGGGTTTGGTCACGACGATTGTTCCCAGCGACGGCAACTGATTCAGTTGATTTAAGACAAACGTGGTGGTCGAGGGCTGAGGTTTATGCTGTTGGAACATTGAAGAGAGACATGAGACTACGTCATAGCGGCACTTTACAAAGACACAACCCAGGTTTTTGCTGACAGTTGAATCTGCAAAAGCAACATGCAGCCGCCATGATAAAGGACTGTGATCTTACCCTGATAGTGACAGTGGGGGTGGGTGGAGCTGCCGTCCCAGGGCGAACAATTCCGGTTGCCTCAAAACCCAAGCCATCCAGGCCGCTGATGGAGATGGACTGGTGGACAGGACGCACATAACACCGACATGAGCATCAGAGAAATACAAGTTTATGGTGCATCTCTATATTACCAATGGCTGAATAAATCAGGAAAACATCGAACAACTGTGTGCAGCGCACTACAGACCAGCATGAAAAAATAATAGGGTGAAATGTGCTCAATTGAGGGAGAACAGCTTGAAAAGATGCACCTTTACACATGGCTCTCACCCTGGTCATGAGAGAGGTTCTGAAGTTAAGGATGTTGCGTGATACAACTGAGATGATTACCTGTTGGGTGGGAGAGGGCTGCACATCCTGAGGGTCAATGTCAAACAGGTCGTTAGGGCAGATGCCACTCTCACTCAGGGCTGCCAGGAGCAAATCCTGTCCAGGATCCATCATCTGCAGGAGACAACAGGCTTGTGAGTGACACAGAGGGACGATGACAAATCACTTAACAAATCGTGACGTTACAATTATAAGGTTCCATCTCCATTTTTGGTCAAAATGTAGTTTTTTACATAATCTGATCCATTAGGTGTTTATTAATGCCTGTGTGGTGTTATTTTTAAAATGTTGATATTTTTGATTTAGTAATTCATAAAATACAAAGGTTCCATCTTACAAAACACAATGGAATGTAAAAACGTTGACGCTCAATATCTCTAAACTACCCTAAACGGCGATAGAACCTTATAATTCTAAGCTCAAGAAATGGCAACTTCTGCATATTGATCAAATTGTGTCTGAGGATGGCTGGCTATGCAACTGAACTAAGTTTGTTAAGCAGACTGATTCACAATGCTCTAAATGTTACTGTCCTGTGAGTCTAGATTGAAGTTAAGCGTAATAAGCCAGATATCACCCAGCCACATTATTCCAGTATTCAACAGAATTCTAAATCACAGGTGCACCACAGGTAAAATCATTACCATAAAAAAACACTCAAACAAGCATGAAGACCGTCAATTCAAATGAACACAGATTTCACATCACATGTGTGGTACACATGTGGTACACGCATGTAGATAAAGTATTTGACCTTTACCTTATTCGTCTGATTGATTTCCAAAAATGTAAATGTAATTTACACTTTTGAAGAGGATCAGAGGATTGATTAAAAACAACAACAACCATGATCTGTGGTGAGAGAGAAAAGTGTCTGGCATGTGGTCCCAGCCGGCAACGTTTTGTAAATACTGAAAAGCACCTTCAAGCTATAGAACATTTCTATACAGGTCTCCTGCAAGCAGCTACAATTGCCATACACCTGGAGTATAATGTGTGATGTTCACTTACGGTTCAGGTCTATGATCTTGAGAAATACTCTGGTTACAAAGTGACCCAGACTCGGGCACGTGTTTGCACACTTACTAGCTCGTCTCAACTTCCTGGTCTGACGTCGTTCACAAACCAAGCATAATGTCAAAACGCACAACACGTCCCAGAGATGTTAGAAGAGTCAATAAAGTATCAACTAACCTTATGGTTTCGACGGATTTAGGGCGAAACCACCAAGTACCAGTGTCACACTAACTAACCAGAAACATAGAGCAGAGCAACCTTGTGTAAACGTAGCTTACGCTAGTCACTTCTAATCGTCAGTGAAGATTGCTGTTACAAGTGACAGCTAGCTAACTATAACTTAACTATCTAGCTAATTTCATTATGCGCAAACTAATCATTTTCAACCTGAAGTCTGCTTGCATGCAGCTCATCCAGTCTGTTAGCTCGGTGCCGGTGACTCGATGTCCCAGTAGACTCCGCTAGTGGCTAACTACCTGGCTAGCCGAGTTGACAGTGTGCTTCGCTTAACAAAACAACGATGCTGCGGTTTGTATCCAAGACTGTCCTTATAACGTATTTTATGAAAACAAGATACGGTTGACTCTGGAACCGTTGCTGTAGCGACCGTGTTACCACCATATCCGTGATATGCGTTGGTTTCGCCTCAGTCAGCTCAAACCGCTAGCTGCTGTGTTATGGTGTGGTTCTGCTCAGTCACGCCGCCGTCATAGCTCGCTAGGTAGCTAATGTGACTGAATTACAATAAAATAACATTTCAAGAAACACAACACCTCGTAGCCACAATTCGAACGGTTCAACGTGACCCTGACAAAACCACCTACCGTTTTCGGACATTTACGTCGAGCAACAACACTCACTTGTCAGTTAACGGCCGTTGCTAGTATCGCATCGGGTTCCAGGGGATGTCACCCTCCTCGCTCCGCTGTTCTCTAACCGCCTTCCGCCATCTTTACACAACGGCCAGAGACGCGTGCTGGTCACGTGACGCTCCGCTCGAGAACTGGAATTTTCAATCGCGAATTCTTGACGTGTCCTCGATAAAAACGGTTTTCCGAGCGGCCGTGAGGCGTCCATTTGCAATAAGCGATCGATAATGAAAAGAAAGTTGACAATCCGCGCATATTTTAAAACCTTACAGATTCGAGAAACAGAGCACTAAACCTGTATCACGTGACTCTGTGAGGTCTTCGCAGGAAATGACGTATACAGACGTTTCCTCATTATGCAACATATGTCACGATAATGGCCATATTGGTAAGGTCAAAGACGACGCAGGTCAAAGCGTAAGACAAATGTTGCCCTTTTCCATGAAGTGTGATGAATCTTCTCTCACATAATGCCTCATCATCATGAATCATCATGCATGTGCTCTTTATTAGTCATATATTTGATAGAAGATCATGATAGCCTACTACTGTCAAATAACACAAATTGGTGTTTATTTTATCATATAAAAAGACACATTGAGGAAGAGCTAGATAACATACAATGATGTTTGGAGAAAGGCTGTGTGTGCGTGTGTGCAGGCCCGGGGTGGCTAATCGGGAGGATCTGGAGTTTTCCCGGTGGGCCGGTCTGGTTTTAATTTAATAATTATAATTTTGCCATTTAGCAGACGCTTTTAATCCAAAGCGATTTACAATTACGAATTACAGGGACATTCCCCCTGGAGTAACTGAGGGCAAGGTGCCTTACTCAAGGGCACACTAGTAGTTGTGTGGTTTCAGGCGGGATTTGAACTCACAACCTTCCGATCACAAGTCCAACTCACTATCCACTAGACCACCCCTACCCCTGGTTTTGGGCCGGTCTGGGCCGGTGTTCGGTCGTGGTAGTACTTGCAAGCCGATACCGTTCTGGGCGGCTGGGCCGGTACCATTCTGGGCCGATGCCATATATAGGGTGACCAGATGTCCCGGCCACGGGGCCAGTGTCCATCGCGCCGCAACAAAGCGCCGACATGTTCAGTTACAGCAGAACGTCCAGAATCTATGGGACGTCTTCAGCCTATCAGGAAACAGCATTCATGTTCCCATGGCAACAGCCCCATGTGGATATAGGGAGCTGGCTGAATGTGCTAACCACCCGCTGACTCAAAGGGCTCGTAAAGTGAAACTGTGTCAACAATATCTAGTTTTCGTATTTTTTCAACACCAACTTGAAGTTTAACGATCACTAAATACTGATAATGTGTGCATTGGATTCACTGTTCTCCTTTTGCCCTAGGCTACTGAACATACTGGTAAGGGACCACTTTACTTGTAAACATACTTTTGTTTTAGGACGTGTTCAAAATCAAGGACTGTGTGTTCATCAGTTTATGTGTTTTTAGCATATTCATGTTCTCAGCATGTTGTGTGATGTTATAAAAACGTATTTAGGCGTTCGTAGCGATGTACCACTGTTAGCCGCTAGCTGTTAACAGCGTTTGTTGCTGCAGCAGAGTGATTTTTCTCCCAGTCAGTCTCTGTCTGAGGTGCACCAACATTCAAATATTCGTGTCGTCTTCAGAAAATTTTTCCGATTTCAATGTATGACACATCATTTGAAAGCTTACAATCTGTAGTTTCAGGCTATGTAAAACACTGAAAATGACTTGGGCAATTGGTTTATCCTTTGCTTTGACCAGCTGGTATCACTGTCATTGTCTGAATGAGTGCAGAGTTAGCCTTGACAGCTATGTCAATCACATAGTCAATCATCTACAGGCCTAACACTGTCAGGCTACTTTTCTTTATTAATATACTAAATTGATACTGCACTTTGACTTCACTTTCTGCTCCATACAGATACTTTATTGTGAGGTTCACATTCGAATAACATATATTTGTTATATATTTGTTAAGTTTTTATCTGCATAGTCTATTATTGGATGTTGCTGAATAAACCAAACAGAATAGGAAACAGAATGGAAATGCATATATATATATATATATTTTTTTAAAATTGGATAGACATAGCTCTCAACTCGGCCAGGGGGGGCGGATGCTACCAGGGGCACCTAAAGTTCGGTCCGGGCCCACATTGTCCCACACAAACATACTCCTTGTCTCATTTGGTTTGTTGGGACCTGGTCACCCTAGTGGTGTCCAGCAAGGGATTGCTGCTATCACAGTAGAAGGCACAGGTGAGCTGTTGTACCAGTGTGGGAACAATGAAGCAAACCCATGACATAGCATCCTGTAAATGTAGAGAAGACTGTAGAGAACAGTGAGTCCGCTATTACAGACTCAAATACCACGGTTGTAATTACATGATTTTAATATAGGCTACTGTAATCGGTTGTGAACTAAAGTGGGCCGGTCTGAGGCATGAAACTCCAGAGCTAAAAATGAGTCCCACTCCGACCCTGCGTGTGTGTGTGTAACACTAAACTTCTTGAAAGTTCTTGGCCTCACATACAGTGAACAGAAATTATTTTGTAGTCCAGCTCCTGCGTCACTTTTGGATGTACTCTCGTTTCAAAGGTCAACACACAAGTCAAACAAACGAAAGGTTGGCAAACAATACTGCCACAAACAAAACAATCAAATACAATGCTAAGATAATTGCTCATTCAGAGCGACAGATAGACCTGAGCCCCCGATTGAGACAGCCCATTCCGATTGCTTGTGTCAATTTTATATTTTGCAAAGCAATTAGGTTTATGATTGAGTTTATGATATGATTTTCTTACAGGACTAACATATTCTTATTGCCTTTGTTATATGGTTTAGAAAGATGTCTGAAGCCAGATAGATCTATATTTTTAGTTTTCATTATTTTCACAAGGGCGATGGTGATGGTGATGATGATGTAGTGTCGAGGTTTGCGCTACTGGTTTACACTTATCACTAAGCCACATGTCAACATAATATTGGGCAGCGCCATCTGCTGATTCAATAAAACTGTTGTAGCCCCTTTAAATGTTCACACGCCTCCCTTCGTTGAATGAGTTATGGCGGAGAGGGGGAACTGTGGAAACTGCTTTGGCTGAAGAATTTCAAAGCAAAACCTAAAAAGTGACACTTGATGAGAGAGTTTTACCGGACAGAGGAGTGGTGGAATGACTATTGCATTAGGCAGGGGAAGGCTGAGAGAACTCTACATCTGGATCAGTGTACTGCGCGGCGGAGTGCATGACCCGAATCCTTTCAGCCTTGCATAAGATTGAAAAGGACAAAAAAAGAAAACAAGCCAGAAATGAACGGGGTAAGTTGGCTTGATGACATCATCTTGTAAAATATTTACATTAGTTTCACATTAAGTATTACATTTCGGCAACCGTGAGTAAGAGGCGCGTTTTTTTATTCTAATGATTTGTTTACTGTTTATCTAGCTAGCTAACTTAGCTAGCGTGAGCGAGCTGCTACAGTCATTCGGAATGTCCTGCCCATGGCATGGATGGACCTGGCTAACCATGGCTGCGTTCGTAAATACGCTCTGGAAATCTGATCAGCACTCGTGGAACGCCTCTTGTCCAATCAAATTAGTTTGTCGCTCTATGACGTTGAACCCAGTGTGCGCCCCGGCGCTCTCAGAGCGGGTTTACGAACGCAGCCTAGCGGTTAGCTACTAGCTCCACTACTACCGGGTGCTTCAGTAGCGGTAGAAATGAATAGTGAGTTGTTGTCTGGGGGAAAGGCTATGCTGCTGTCGCAACTGATATTATCACGCAAAGGTTCTCGAAAGAGGCTTTGTCACAAATAATGAGTGTGACGCGTGAAGGGATTTGGCTCCCAACAAGCACAGCCAGCTGCTGTGGAGGCAGGAGGAGGAGGCCTGTCAGACAGAGCAGGCGGAGGGAGCAGAGCCTCGCTGGGGTGGATGGGTGTGTTCCACTGAGGTGACCGTGTGTTCAGATGAATCGTCACCACCACTCATGAGATCAGAAACTACCCCCAAATAGTTAGCCAATGTTTAGTTCGCTAGCAATATGACTTTAGGACATTTCTATGTTGAAAAAGAAATGCAAACGACTTTGTTTACAGGACCTGATTAGATTTGATTAATTTCAATCTGATCTAATCAGGTCCTATAACAAACTCATTTGCATTTCTTTGATGCGATCGTTGATCAAGACTCTTCTACAGCGACACTTTGACAATGTATTGTTCCCATCGTTTGTGTTTCACAGGACATTGTATATAACCATGGCCATTCCATCACCCTCTTGAGCCGCAGCAAGTCCAAGTCGCCTGTCCACGATGAGATGATGATCAAACTGGTACAAGAGGGAAAGTGTCCTGGCAGGTGTTCTATACAAAACGACACACAAATGCATGCTGATGGTATGTAATGTACATTATCTTGTATGCCTACTGTTTGTTTTATCACTGCAGTTTATGCCCATTTCTTCCATTCTGTTCTTTGACTTTGTCTTGCTTTTTAAGTGTGCAATGAGAATTGCAAGGCATCTGGACTCGTACACAATTGTAATAGTGTTTGGACAAATATAGTGTCTGCAGTGGTCTATGACAGTAGGTAGCCTTAGAGCCAGGTTTAAAGTCTAGTTTAGAGTCAGGCATTTAAAAATGGCAGACTGGCAACTGGAGGGGTTCCGCTTTATTTTACTATGCTGTGCTCCTCTGTGTGTCTCATACTCCTTTTGGTTTGAACAGTTTGCTCCTGTTTATATGAATGAAACTGATTTGGTAACACGTGTGTGTTGACTAGGGGGTGAGGAAATTGAGAGGTGAGCAGAAAGACACATTTCCGCTGTGTCCTATTCTATTCTACTTCCAAAACATTGCTGCATGAGGTCCGCTCTTCTCCACTTGCAACTAAAAAGGAGTTAGGGTTATTGCCTATATGGGAATTTGAATAGTCTAAAGTGGTTTTCCTCATCTCGTTTCCTCCATCTTTGCTGATGTAATCAGCTAGATCAGTGTGGGCCAATCTAGATGATTAAATTCCCATTTAGGAGACAAGGAGAGGGAGTCACTACAGACTACCTCTTTATCCTCATCTGAATTCCTCTCTGTTTGCTCCCTTGACACAGCCAGGAGACTGAACTTGGTGAACCCTGAGGCCTGCGTCATGAAGCTGGCAGAGAGGGAGGACAGCCACGGCCACGGCCAACGCCCTCCCTACAGGACAGAAGAGGTGGCCTCCCAGCAGCTCCACTACACGCCGGCCTGCTTCCGCTCCACAGCCGAGCTCTCCCCTCCCAGCAACAACACGGCCCACGGCCCCCGCCTCACTAACAACTCCGCTGTCCACCTCGCTAACCAGAGGAGAGACATCCGACGGAAGGCCAAGGGGAAGAAGTCTGCACTCAGAACGTAAGGGCGTGGAGGAGAGAGGGGGGGGGGCATGGAGGAGAGAGGGGGGGGGGGCATGGAAGAGAGGGGGGGCAGGAAGGAGAGAGGGGGGGCATGGAGGAGAGAGGGGGGGGCATGGAGGAGAGAGGGGGGGGCATGGAGGAGAGAGGGGGGGGCAGGGAGGAGAGAGGGGGTTTGGGGTTTGACGATACAAAGGTTTAGAACTTTTGTTAATGCATGCAAAAAAAAGCTGTGTATTTCAAATGAACTTTGTGAACTGCATTGCTTATCAGTTGACTTTGAAGTAATAAGTAACAATCCATTTCTGAGAAGTTGACAGTTTCTGCATCCAACAATGTCCCCAAACTTGCCAAACAGCATGTGTTGGGAGAAACATGCTGGTGCCCATACTAACGTTGTGACCTTTCTGTTCAACATCTAGTTTTCTCATTCTATTATTGTTTGCCCCCCTAATGTCTATCATCTTTGTTATCTGCCATGTGTCTTGTAGGTCAACGGACACAGAAGTAACTGCATTGACCATAGTTAGTTAATACCAGTTAACTCTCTCTTTTTCTTTACAGAGCAGAAAGTCGGAATTCACAAAACAGGAAAGTAACAGACTACTATCCCATAAGGCGAAGCTCAAGGAAAAGTAAAGCAGAGTTGAAGGTGAGAGCAAATAACTTATTGTCTACTAAATCTTTGACACTGCTATTTATCAAGCTAGTATTCAAAAATATAAATAAAAAGATAATTCAGTAGGACTGTACCTACCTGACTTGCATAGTTCCCATTAAGTTGTTATTTTAACTTGTTTATCTATGTACAACTATTTTACGTGTTTAAAACATGAATGCAACACTACTGCACTAATGCAATCTATATTTGCCTTCTGTCACCAGTGTGAACTGAAGAAGAACATTGATGATCTGATTACAAACGGGATAGAGGAAGGGATGGAGGTAGAGTGATGGATCAGATTGCATTTGTCTTCTTTACGTCTTTAGTTCAGTACACACTCCTCCATGTTGGCACAACATTCGCATAATTAAATGCCAAGTTAAAGGTGTTTTAAGTGTTGTCTTATTTGGCCCCCATATCTCCTACCTCTGACTCTCTTTTACAGGTGCAGCATATAGAGGGGAAGGGGAGAGGAGTGTTTGCCACCCGGGGTTTCCAGAAGAACCAGTATGTGGTGGAGTACCATGGCGACCTGGTGCAAATCACCGACGCCAAAAAGAGGGAGGCCGAGTACGCACTTAACCCTGCCACCGGCTGCTACATGTATTACTTTCAGCATCTCTGCAAAACGTACTGGTATGTCAAACCACTATTTCCTGTATTGACACGTTGCATCGCTGGTTGCTTTCAAAGCACTGCCAGGCTCATGTGGTCTAAGAGGCGTTGAGGTCATTTGCATATGATTGACAGTTCAGTGGGTTGTGACGAGGACACAAAGTATACGTAGGAATGTGGTCGCCCATCATCAGAAAGGCTTTCTAGTACAGCCGTTCATCGTGACGTTTACCTCTCAATGTGGAATGAAAACGCTACTGTCCGCCTCATCGAAATGTTTCCTTTTTCATGTTGAAGTGTGGACGCCACGAAGGAGACCGGCCGCATGGGCAGGCTGATCAACCACAGTAAAAACGGAAACTGTCAGACCAAACTCCACGACATCAATGGCTTACCTCACCTCATCCTCGTGGCCTCCCGAGACATCGACGAGGGTGAAGAGCTGCTTTACGACTACGGGGACCGCAGCAAAGCTTCCATCGCAGCCCACCCATGGCTCAAACAGTGACGGAGGGCTCACCTAAAGGAAAAGGGAAATGCTAACACCTTTGTTTCTTAATAGATAGTTTTTTAAATTGCCTTAGCAACAGAATGTGTAACCACATTTTTTTCCGAGATAGGAAGGGGGGTGGGGGTGGGGGGGGGGGTAGTTTGTGTGTGCGTGTTAAAGGGGGGTTTTCAAAGGGGTTGGGTAGAGGGAGGATGGGTCACAGAGACTTACACACATGAGATTGAGGTACATCTTCTGAATGTCAAGATGACATCAATACTTTTAATATATTTATCCGTCTATATGAAACATGCTAGTTTTTTCCAGCACATTTCTTTTTGTATATTTTGTATTACCGGTAGACCAGTGCTTCCACGGCATGCAGGTTGTAGTTCAATGTTCTGCATTTTTATACACTTTTTTTTCTTTCTTAATCTGTTGTTTGGTAGTTAGTTGCTTAGCAATAATGATATTTATGGCACCAGAGCCCCTCTGGTTGATGCAGAAAGGAAAACTATGAAATGCAAACTACGAGCCCTCTTTAAAAGTTTCAGAAAAACTGGAATGTGATTCCGACCATTGAAACTCACACTTTATTTGAAATCATGCCATGTATAGTTATTTTATGAACTTGAACAAATCTGTACCTCTCTAACACACAAAGCTGTCAAATGTCCACAACCAAATGCTCCTTGTGAAAGTATTTAAATAAATCTGTATGCTGGGAGGCATTGTTGAATAAACATGTTTTATGCAAATTATCCTTCCTTGTATGACTCTGTTATTAGTGTATATCAGGCATGTTTCTGTTAATATAATAAAGGCAAAAAAAAAAAATGCACACTCTTTGCTGTCACATTTATTCACCAACATTTCCAGAACCTCTGTGATAGAATAAAGGCCAGCAGGATGAATTTAAGGATAATACTTTCATCACATGCTTACTGTCTTGAATCAAAGTATTGGAAAGAAGAAGCATTTTGTTGTGTTTTAGCTCTATACTGTTTTAGGGCATTTCTGCTTTATTGGGATAGAGACAGAGATTGACAGGAAGGATGGGTGAGAGGGAGAGGAGGGATGACATGCAGGATAGGTCGAAATCGGAATCGAACTGGAGACCCTGCGATTACATGGCTGACACCTTAATGTGCTACGCCACCAAGAGCCCCTCCTTAAAGAGTTCTTGATGTATTGGGTGACAGTGTTTTCTTTTTACTCAACCTTAACGCTTTTAAAAAGTGTCTTTGTTATTGTGTCATTACACCATGGGCTGCTACACAAAAGTTTGCATCAGTACATGTAATTCATTGCAGTGGGTCTCAACAGCTGACCTTGGTTAGAGAATGTAGAAATACATCGCTCCGTTATATATCTAACGTTACATGTTTTAAGGCTGATCTGTGCATGATAGTGCTGCATTATGTTTATCTATTTATATCGATCTATTCTTGCCAATTCCTTATTACCAGTGGAAAGGGGGAAGGCTAAAACACTTTGAATGGAATAGATAGGACTTTCCGTTCAATGGAGGAAGCATGATACTCCCGAGTTCATCTCGCTTTTCCCCCCGTTGATGTATTAAACAATCTAAGCAATCTAATCAGAGCAGTTGTTATTATGTAATATTATTGATGGATGTGTCATTTTTGATGGAGAGCAGTGAGCGGATGACTGGATGTGAGCATGTATTTGACTAATGCCGATAGATTCGCGTCTTGCTCCGAAACCGGAGCTGTCGGTCGCAGACAGGATTTTACAGCGTTCCTTCAAACTATCGTAATTCATGAACTATATGCCCAATCAAAACAATTCAAACAGTTTCTGAAAGCAGAGAAGTTGCACTTTTTGAGGCTTATTACGGTAGTTCACCAACAAAAAAAAGCAGTGCTCAATGTGTCAGGAGAAATAAAAATAGAATTGTGTCGGCATTTCATGTCGGCATTTCCCTGGTTGCGAGATCTAAACTAGTCTACTATAACTGAAAGCGGCAAGTAGCAGGCACTTAACGTTACATGTTGTAAGGCTGATCTGTGCACGATAGTGCTGCATTTTGACATAATTCTTATCGCATTTCCCCCCGCTGATCTGTATAGCGGGGGGAATCTTATGACACGTAACTCCTCCTACAGTCCCGGGTCGTTCCTGTATAGTGGAAAACGTCTCGTACACGGAACTGTTCAAAAGTGTGCCGAAGCGAGCCGTGCTGACCCGGGCTGGCCCTGTAGTGGAAAAGCGCCATAAAACTGTATGTGTATTTGGAAATCTGAAATTCTGGCACACATTAAATAAAATGGATCCAAAATGATTTGACATGTGGGACAATGACTATTTATTGCATACTTACTCATACAAACAACCCAGCAGACCCCTTGCTTCTGTAGCTGGGTCAGGATGACTTTTTGAGCGGCAGCCAGATTGGTGGGTTCTGGGATAGCCCCAGTGACATCTGGTAGGCTCTGAGATGCCAGTACAAGCTCTCCTATTTTCTCAGTGACCTCTCCAATGCCTGCAGCGTCTCCGTCTTTTCGGCTGTTACAAGGAAAAAACATAATAGATACGTACTGGTTGTGTTTTAGCGGTTTTAGTAGTGGTGGTGGGGTAGAAGCCTAACCTTTTGTTTGAAAGATTATGTGTTGGAAAATCCATAATGATCTTATCTTACATATATTCATAACCAATAATACTTTAACTGTGTCTCATATTAATGACTCTTGTGTGAATGATTATTGGGTAACAAACTTGTTATTGAGAATACACTCTCCTCAGCCTAGATATGATGCAAAGTCCAGTCTGGGACAGACAAGGTCACTGTGACTACCAGGTCACTGTGACTTGGTAGGCATAAGAGGATGGGGAGAGCTGATCATGTCACTGATCATGCCACTTTGGTTGAATGAGATTCCACCCAATGAATCAGTCGATAATGGTGGGAAGGATGAGGAGGTGTGGTTCTCACATAGTATAAAGAACAGATGTTTTCAGTTAATTCTTCAGTTGTTCTGCAGACCAACAAAGACCTAAATCTTCGCCTCCTGAAAGTTGATTCCCCCTACAATTAGAAAAGTAGAAGAAAAGCAACAACTAAATAACAAAAGCAATGCTTTTTATTTACGAATGTAGCTTGGCCAGGTCCAGTCCCTGTTTTGAGATGATAAAAAATTATGATGGTTACAGTTTAAAAAAAATGATTACAGTTAATTTTCAGTTTGATGAAACTACCTCTACTCAATACTTTTAAGTAGCCTACTGTACTGTTTACCGTACTCGGATGGAGGGGAGGACCCGGACCACGGGTAGTAGCGAGACAGTTTCCACACGGAATGTTTAAATTGAAACATGTTTCCACACGGAGTGTTCTGAGTGATACATTACGTGTTGTTTGGGGTCTGCAACGGTGTAACAGCGAAATAGTTGGCGAATGACTTGAATGTGTATGTAGTGGTTCTCTTTTTGCTCAAAGTGATCACTTATTCATTAGATATCCTTACGGATACAGAGCGTTTTGGATGAAATCGAGTTGCCTTTCTGTCAGAATATGTGCGACTGGAGTCCAGTGGCGAAGGTGTACGACCCGCTGAAGGCAGGCAGCATCGACGGCACCGACGTGGAGCCCCATGACCGCGCCGTATGGAGGGCCATGGTCGCCCGCTACAAACCCAACAAAGCCGTCGTGGGGGACCCGCTTCTCACCTTGTTCGTGGCCCGTCTGAACCCACAGACGACAGAGGAGAAGCTGCGCGAAGTCTTCTCAAAGTACGGAGACGTCCGCCGCCTGCGCCTGGTCAGGGACACTGTGACCGGCTTCTCTAAGGGATACGGCTTCGTTGAGTATAAGGAAGAGCGCTCGGTGGTCCGGGCCAGGCGAGAGGCCAACAAACTGGTGGTGGACCAACACGAGTTGCTGGTGGACTTCGAGCAGCAGAGGACCCTCCGAGGGTGGATACCGCGGCGTCTGGGAGGCGGACAGGGGGGGAAGAAAGAGTCCGGACAGCTGCGCTTCGGTGGGAAGGACAGACCCTTCCGCAAACCCATCAACCTGCAGGTCTCCATGGCCCAGGAGTGGGCGACGGGTGTCGGGAGAGATTGGGACAGAGGTGGTGGAGGAGAGAGGGAGGAGCGGCGTAGAGATAGAGACATGTCCTCCTCGAGCTATGAAAGAGACACCGAGTTAGGGAGAGGGAGAAGAAATGACCATGAGAGGGGGAGAGAGAGGGGGGACAGGGAGGGCCACAGAGAGAGGAGAGGCCGGAGTCATGAGAGGGAATCCACAAGAGAGAGGGACGACAGGAGACACAGTGACAAGTACAGACACAGGGAAAGGAGATGACACCTATTCACCACGCAGTCATTGTCAAATCCAAACTCAAAGACCATGTATTGAGACAATGTTTTGACCGTAAGTCCTAGTCAGGTTCTGGCTTGGACACACATCTCACAACTTTTGTTACTCCCCCACCTGCATGTATTTTACAGTTACATTTTTGGCATATAACAGACGGCTTTATCCAAAGTGACTTACTTAGTCAAATGTATGCGTTGTAAGTGAATCATCTATCCACCAGCATACCAGGAAAATGTAATGACCCAATGGATGTCCTATTACAGAATCACTTCTTGTCTACTCACATGATCCCAAACAACAATAAAAAGCTATAGCAAGGATAAGTTAATTGTGTAGTTGACACCCCCTGTACCTTGATTGCTCGGTGCTTGTGAGCTGGACAGATGTTGATTTTTTTTCTTTCTCCAAAAGTAACACACTTCCTCTAAGTATTAAAATGCTGGTCAATGTTTTACTGAATAAAGATTAAGCAAAACAATCTGGGGATCACAATTTTTATTGAGCAGGTATATTTCAATTTAAATGGCAACAAGCTGTATGAAAACAATGAGTCATGTCGTAATACGAATCTTATTCTTGAACCACGGGCAATAAATTGAAATGCAGCCAATCCTTCATTGAATAAATACAACTCTTTTTGAAAGACAGACATGAGCTATCATGACCCCTTTCTAACCATTAGGCTAAATTCCATATCTCCACTATACACCTGGCTGTAAAGTATACTGAATTTGCATTATATATTTCAATACCAGGCATCAATGGAGGTACATGGAGTAAGTGGAAAAGGGGGATTCATAATAATAATGTGATTATAAATCTGCATTGGTTCAGTAATGTAGTTCCCTTTGTGTAGATTTCCCCCCCAGCTGGAACACATCGGCCTCGTTTGTAAATTCGCTCTGAGAGCGCCGGAGCGTCCACGTGATTGCCTCTCGTCCAATCGAATTACTTGATTCCATTATGACATTGAACCCAGTGTACGCTCCGGCGAATTTACGAACGCGGCCATTATGAGCCCTGATCCCTTTCAGTACAATAAATGTTGCCCAAACTTGTTATTATCTTATTATGTCTCAAATCATGAAATAAATTATTGAACTGTTAATTGCCATAGTAATGGTATCAATACTATCTTAAAACAGCCTACAGGTAAGGCAGAAGCTTATCTACAGGACCATACCCAAGGATTCAAAAGGTGCTTCAATAATGTTACATGCCTTCCGCTCCTCCTAATCTCCTTTCCTTCATGGACACTATTCAAACATGGCTGAAGAGGTGAAAGCATCTATCTTGTCTGATCACAACAGAGCAAATGAACAAGAGGAGACAAAGGAGAGGAAGCCAGTTTAGACTAGTAATATGCACCCCAAACTACCACAGGGTTGTGTCCTTCGTCAACTTGGCCATTCTGCTATAGGAAAATCCTAAGTGCAAACAGGCTGGCTAGGCCTGAAAGAGAAGGCACCACAAAAGCCTGAAAACAGAAGCAGCAGCAGGTTAATTAAATACAATTTAAAAACCAAAACACTTCAATCGAGACATTCTTTTAAAAACTACATTTCTGTGCTTAATTTACCATTCACAATGTATAAAACCAGTACATTTCCTCTAATTTGTGCATTTTGTCCAAACGGCTTCCCAAACTTCTACCATGTATTTGGGTTCATTATGCAAATTCAAATATTTGAGAATGGGCTTACTTGCAAACTTACTTTCAAACATTTTTCAGGAGAGCAATTCAAAAATCCCACCTCAATAAATATTAAGAAATCTCCAAGTTATGAAATGTATAATTCATCCATTAAAAAAAGGCGTCCACATCCATGCACTGACAAGAGTTGCATGGATGCACCTTTAGCCAATGCTGGTGAGAGAGGGGCTTTGCAACACTGCCCCCTAGCTGCCTCTGAGGACATGACTACCACAAGGTCGAGGATCTAGGGACAAAGTAAATGCCTTTTCTCTGGAGTGTAAAAAATATGCCAATGTATCTAGTCTCTCATTCATAGTCTCTTTCCTCTCCTCTCTCACCTAAAATGACCACCTGTGATACTGGAGCCACAGGAATACTCTGAGATCCTCTTCTTAAATCTCTCAACCTCACCAAACCTTCTCTTCACAATATACCTACTAAGTCTGACTCTCTCTCTCTCTCACACACACACACACACACACACACACACACACACACACACACACACACACACACACACACACACACACACACACACACACACACACACACACACACAACACACCTACCTACCTACCTACCTACCGAACCCTGGCAGTTCTAACAGACACAACGCTGTGTGTGCATCACTCTACTCTCTCTAGTCTAGACAGTTCTCAAGGGTTTCACTTTGGGATAAATCAAGGTTTTAGGAGATTTGACTGACTTCTAATGAGTCTCACTCAAGCTGCCAAATTCCAGCCTGTAACCCCTCCCTCCCGACCCTCCTGTCACTTAACGCAGATGATGTTTCAGAAGGTGGATTGCAGTGCTGTGGGTGTGCAAAAGCTGACCGTTACGATGCTTTTTTTTAAGTGCTGCCACTCACAGGGTGGGACGTGAGGCTGCCCCACCAAGGGTGTTCTGAATGATGTCATCAAGCGCTGTCCAAAGACTACATGTGCTGCAAAGCCTCCTGGGCCTGTTCTGTGTACACGTCCTCTTTCCCCGCCCACGAGTCAAAGCTCTCCTCAAATTGTGCGCCCCTCTGCGAGTTCCTCCTCTTGTCTCGCGAGAAGAAGCTAAACCTGTGAGAAGTGAGAAGAAGTGTGAGACAAAAAAAGACGTGAGATAATACTGTTCACTTCTCATGTAAATGTCACATATGAGAAATGTCTTTATGCGGGGGAAAAAAAGGTATACACATTTATACATCTAGAATATAATATTGAATATTGAAATCCATTATTATATTAGCAGTCAGCGAAACTCAAATTGGGGCTAATTTAATAGCCACATCATCCCATGTAAACAGATATAGTGCTATAGCCATACCAACTGATACCAAGGTAAGGACACATCTTAAGAGTCTTCCTCTCCTTGTGTCTGTCCTCTCCCCTGCTCAGAGAGGATCAGGATAGCATACGAGATAATAATGGCTACCTCTCCGGAATGAGCTTTCACTTGTCCTGTGTTTATGACGGACAGGAGACCAGGAGAGGAGGCCACTTAAGAAACACCTTAGATTGGACAGTTCAGCCAGCAGCAGGGTGAATTCTACAACTGAAGGCAACTCAAAAGTTCATCAAGGTGAATGTTTTTAAAAGCCAGAATAATAAGGAGGAGAGTTAAATCATTAGGTATAACAGTGTTAAAGGACCGGATAGAGAGACAGGACACAAAGTGAATATCCTTGATTCTGACTGGCTGATTCTTAATGATCTACAATCTTTCCATTGGGCAGTGATTTCGAGAAACCCCACAATCAGCCAATCAGAATTCTCTTATCTACCAAGGTATGGGAGGTTCCATGCAACAGCGAATACATGCAGGGGGAGGGTGGGGGGTGGGAAGGTATATTAGCTTAAGACAGTGAGTGACTCAAAGGCCAACCAATGAACAGGGTCGTACAAGAGACATGAGACGTCTGATTGGCTGTAAAGTGGGGTCATCTGGAATCAACCCAGCTGCCACCATCGGCATTATGGCTGTGAAGATCCTGTCACACAGAGGTACACACACACGCACACGCGCGCACACACACCCACACGCACATGCACACGCACGCGCGCACACACACACACACACACACACACACACACACACACACACACACACACACGGAAAGAGGCACAGACACGCAGAGGGAGAGAGAGAGATAGAAAGAGAGAGAGAGAGGGAGAGGGGGAAGACAAGGACCACATCAACATAGACCACTTTTCTTCTTGTATCATTCCCCTCCCCTCCTAGCTCCCCCAGTAGAGAGCTACATCTCCTTTCTCCTGTGAGATGTAGCTGTTAGTTTTTCGGGTATTTTTGGTTCTGGGATGTGGGATTACTCTAAACCACATGGGATGAACCAACGTCGTGCCTTAGTTGATTTAGTGTAAGTTGTCAGACCGAGAGGTGGATGCAGATACATCAAAAACGCCTCTGAATGTTCAACTAAAGAAACCTATCAACTCAATATGCTGTCCCCCTTGACTCAACGTTCAACTGGTTGAGGATTTAGTGTACAAGAATGTGCTGGAATGTGCTCTATCTATGAGCACACCTAGTGTGTGAGTGTGTGTGTGTGTGTGTGTATGTGTGTGTATGTGTGTGTATGTGTGTGGTGTGTGTGTGTGTGTGTGTGTGTGCGTGTGTGTGTGTGTGTGCATGTGTGTGTCTGGAACATACAGGCGTTTGATTCCGGACTCTTGCTGTATGTTGGGTCGGGGGCGAGCCCTCAGCTCGGGGGAGGGGGAGGGAGTGGGGGGGCCGGTGTCATCTTCAGCCTCCTCACTAGAGAGACAGAGAGAGCAAGAAAAGTTATCACTCCATCATCATCATCATCATCATCTTCATCATCGATTCGACACCTTTCTCACTAACTCGACTAAAGCGGCTCTAACTTTGCAGGCTGACTGACCTGTGTTCAGCGTCCATGACAGGGAAGGAGTGAAGGAGGGAAGAAGGGAAGAGGGTAAGGAGGGAAGGAGGGAAGGAGGGAAGGAGTAAAGGAGGGAAGGAGGGAAGGAGGGAAGGAGGGAAAGGAGGGAAAGGAGGGAAGGAGTAAAGGAGTAAAGGAGGGAAGGAGGGAAGGAGGGAAGGAGGGGAAGAGGGAACAGGCTGACTGACCACTATCCATGTTGAGCTCCCTCACCTCCATGTTCCATGTTGAGCTCCCACACCTCCATGTTCCATGTTGAGCTCCCTCACCTCCATGTTCCATGTTGAGCTCCCTCACCTCTTGTAGTAGGCGATCTCCTCCTGCAGCATGAACACTTTGGCCTTGAGCTCGTTCCTCTCGTGCAGCACGTCCCTCAGCTCCTGCAGGGTGAACCTGGGCCGGTTGGGGTCCTTCGCGTCCACGCCGCCCGCCGCGTCCTCGTCGCACAGCGCCTCCTGGTGGTGGGGACGCAATATACTACATGACACCCCAAAAGGAAGTAAGGAAGGAAACTAAAGGAAGGAGGGAGGGAGGGAAGGAAGGAGGGATACCTGATAGGTGAAGTATTGGAACACGGCAGGCATGTCCTCATCACACATCGCCTCCTGGTGGCACACGAGGAGAACTTCGAGTCAGACACCGGGGTCTTGTTCCAATACCTCGGAAATGCATCCGTCTTTCCTCCCTTCCAACCATAACTGCATCTCAGACATTGGGGAACCCGTTCCTCCAGTATTTAGCCAATAGCAACCTCAGACACTTTAGGCCAGGTTCCAATACTTTAAAAAATGCATCCTTCCTTCCTTGAGGTAGTAACTGATTTGATGTGGACTACGTTGGCTCCCTCTCATCTGGTCTGGAACTGGCCATGTGAGAGCAAATCCACAGTAGTATATAATAATAATAATAATAATAATAACCTTTATATGTATAGCACTTTTCCTGCAAATGTTGCAGCTCAAAGTGCTCAAATATCTAGTGAATATAAATATAAAATATATAATATCTATCTAGTGAATATAAATATAACATATAAAATATCAATCTAGTGAATATAAATATTAAATATCTATCTAATATAAAGTGCTTAATATCTACCGTATCAAGCTTTTCAAGTCAGTGCAGATGAAGGAAAGGAGTCAATGAGCGGTGGTAGAGCAATTTGGTGGAAACATTGCGTTCAATCACTTAGAAATCTGTTATAACCTCTAGGACGGAAGGAAGGGGACGGGAAGGATGCATTTTAAAAAGCATTTTTGGCTTTTGGAGACTTCATAACAACTGAACGCATGCAACCCAAAAAAAAACAGCTGTCAGAAGTCTCCAGGGTGAGTAGGCAGAATACAAACGTATGCGATCATCGTGACGTGCTTAAATGTAGCGTTCTCAATTTGGGTTCTGTCGGTGCAAACACACTCACACACTCTGTTGCAGGGGGAAAGGGAGGGACCGGACTATTCCATGTGCTGTTACAGGGGGGTTAGGGCGGTCTAAGTTTAGGGAGGTCATGGCAGCAGTAGTTCAGTCCAGTTGGTGCTCGCCAACACACACACACACACACACACACACACACACACACGGCAACACAGTTGGCTCAGGGACACATGTCTCACACATGCCGAGTGTAGCATGTACGGTCCTCTGGGAGAGGCACACACACATGCACATGCACATTCTCTCTCTCTCTCTCTCTCTCTCTCTCTCTCTCTCTCTCTCTCTCTCTCTCTCTCTCTCTCTCTCTCTCTCTCTCTCTCTCTCTCTCTCTCTCTCTCTCTCTCTCTCTCTCTCTCTCTCTCTCTCTCTCTCTCTCTCTCTCTCTCTCTCTCTCTCTCTCTCTCTCTCTCTCTCTCTCTCTCTCTCTCTCTCTCTCTCTCTCTCTCTCTCTCTCTCTCTCTCTCTCTCTCTCTCTCCCACCCGTACTCTCTCTTGCTCTACATCTCTCACACACTCACAACACATTCCTGTTTAGTAAGGTTGAAAAGGGTCACTCGTGGATTGAACTACCAAGGTTTTGCTTCCACATATAAATCCATAACAAAACCACACACACACACACACACACACACACACACACACACACACACACACACACACACACACACACACAGTGTAGTATCATCTCAACATCTGTGCTCTAGCGGTACCGCTATCTACAAGGTGCCTTTTTTTAGGGAACGGTGCATGGTGTTAAGAGGCACAACAAACACTCTGTACAGGCGCTAGCTGACACTACTGTGTTACCCATAGCAACACTGCCTCTTCCTCCACCTCCTCATCATCATCACCATCCTCCTCCGCCTCATCATCATCCTCTTGGCCCTCAGGGCAGGGGGAGAGAGACGGGGGACGTAGGGGGTTCTCCCCCCCCCCCTCAGACAGCAGCTCAGAGGGGTAGGGGGGTACGCTCCCAGCCCCCCCTGCCACCAGAGCAGCTTTACCAGGCTGGGGGAGGAAGAGTGATGGAATTACAACGTTTTTTTTAAATTCTATTGTTTTCGTGGATCGAGGTTAGTCTCATTGACATAACATTCTCTTTTTCCCCAAGAGGAGACCTCGGGGGGGGTAGAGGGTCAGGTGCTTTGACACAGACCTCACCTCGGGAAAAAAAACTGGATATTCGGAGCGTGATTATTATTTGGAACGGCAAACGGAACACATTCAATACGGAAGTGAAGCGGCAATAAAGAAGGTCCTTGGCGCGGGTCACCTCTTGCTGTCCTGCCTGTCCTGCTTAGCTTGTTGGCCAGGGGGTGTTTTAGGCTATTTCTGTCCCCCCCTCATACGACAGCTTTTTCCAATGAGGAAGTAGCACCCGGCTCGACAGACTCTGAGTCAGTGGTGGATTATAATAATAGATATCTCCTCAGAGTGGAATCAGTTGACTCATCAGGCCTAGTCATATCAGGCCTAGTCATATCAGAACCCTGATATACACAACGCAGGCTTCAACAGTAAGCCCCTAGAGTGTGTCTAGCAACACCCACAACAGAGTATGTCAACTTCTGTTGAGGGTGTCTGAGGTGTTATAGAAGTGTCCCTGTGTACCCTCCCCCCCCCCACCCCCTAATCCCCTCCCTCCCCCCCTCTCTCTCTCTACCCCCAAAGTATGTGCCTGTTGGGGCGCTCGGTGGAGTAGCACACTAAGGCATCAGCCACGTCATTGCAGGGTCCCCGGTTCGATTCCGTCCGTCGACATATCCTGCGTGTCATCCCTCCCCTCTCTCTCTCACCCATCCTTCCTGTCAATCTCTACTGTCTCTATCTCAACAAAGCAGAAATGCCCTAAAAACATATTTTATTTGTATTATATGTATATAAAACAAAACCTTTCAAGTATGTGTGTGTGTGTGTTACCTGTGCAGGTGAGGGGGGTTGTGGCGGGGGCTCCTCTGGGTCACGGGAGGCCGCGTCCCCCTGCAGGCGCTCCCGCAAACGTGTCACTTCCTGCCGGAGCGCGCCGAGTTCCTGTCCCCGCGCCTGAGCGCCTGCCTCCAGCTCCACCTTCTGACCTATCAGGGCCTTCCCCTGGGCCTCCACCACCGACATCTTATGACGCAGGTCGTGGTTGATCTTCATCAGACGAGACTGCTGCTGCTGGAGCTGGAGGGAGGGAGGGAGGGAGGAGAGAGGGTGGGGGGAGAGAGGGTGGGGGGAGGAGGGAGGGGGGAGGGGAGGGAGAGAGAAAAGGAGAGAGGGCGAGGGAGGGAGAGAGGGTGAGGGGAGGAGGGAGGGGAGGGAGGAAGAGAGGGGAGGGAGGAAGGGAGGGGGAGGGAGAGAGGGAGAGAGAGGAGGGAGGGTGGGGGGATGAGGGAGGGAGGGAGAGAGAAAAGGAGAGGGGGCGAGGGAGGGTGAGAAAGGAGGTAAACAGAGAGATCCCGTGCGAGGGGACCAGATAACAGAGGGACACAGAGGGAGGGAGACAGACAGGTTATTGAACCATCAGATCAATACGCTTCAATAAGTCAAGACATCCCTGAGCAGGGAGACGGATCTCCTTACCGCCTCGATGTCCTCGTTCTTGAGCGTGAGCTCGCGGTCTTTGGCTCGGATCTCGTCTCTCTGCTTGTCCACCACCTCCTTTAGCTTCTTCATCACCTGACGCTCCCTCTCCGTCATACCTGGCAACCCCAGACAGCACACAGGGTGAAACCACGTCAACAACAACCACCTCTGGAGGAGACATGGAAAAAACATTTGCATTTTTTTGGCGACAGGAATGTGGTAACCCGGGATGGGGTGTGTATATATACTAGTTATTTTAGTGTATGTCTCTGTCTCTGTGTGTGTGTGTGTGTATGTTTCTTTTTTGAGTAAATACAAGCAAAAACAATGATATGAAAACATGAATAAACCGAATTATGATGAACACAGCAGCAGAGTTCCTGTCTGTGAGCCAGGTTGGGTTTTAAATAGCCCTGTTTCCACACACACACACACACACACACACACACACACACACACAAATATACTGTGACATAGCCTTGAATATCAGTGTTGGGGGAAATCAGGCCTCTAAACATCAGTCCATGTTCATTACAAAAGTCTCTCTATCTTCATCTTCATCTTCATCTGAGTGTGTGTGTGTGTGTGTGTGTGTGTGTGTGTGTGTGTGTGTGCGTGTGTGTGTGAGTGTGTGTGTGTGTGTGTGTGTGTGTGTGTGTGTGTGTGTGAGTGTGTCAGTGTGTGTGTGGGGGTTCTCCAGCAGGTGTGTGGGAGTACTGAGCGTGGTTTGTCCCAGTTCTCTCCCTCTGGGATGTGTGTGTGTGTGTGTGTGTGTGTGTATGTGTGTCAGGGGGACTGAGGCCCCTCTATGACATCATGACAGAGTCACTCATGCAGTGACGAGGCTGGCTCAGCCTCAGACACAGAGAAGGCCTCCTTTGTGTGTGTGTGTGTGTGTGTGTGTGTGTGTGTGTGTGTGTGTGTGTGGGCCGGCCGCCCACCCACACACACACACACACACACACACACACACACACACACACACACACACACACACACACACACACACACACACACACAGAAAGCGATAGATAGTTTCCTTTCCCCAGTACTTTCTCAGCCAGGCTCAACAACAGCTGGATACCAATCAATAAAGCCCCTCCTCCCCCTGTATCTGCCTTTCTCCCCCTCCCTTATTCACCTCATCACATACCTCCTACATCTACCTCCCTTCACCTGACAGTCATGGGTTTAGGGCTCAGTGTTAGGGTGAAGTGTTAGGGTTTGGGGTTCAGTGAAGTGTGAAGGATGTAGGGTTCAGTGAAGTGTTAAGGGTGTAGGGTTCAGTGTTAAGGTGAAGGGTTAAGGTGAAGTGTTAGGGTTCAGTGTTAAGGGTTTAGTGTTGAGTGTTGAGGTGAAGGGTTAAGGTGAAGTGTTAGGGTTCAGTGTTGAGTGTTAAGGTGAAGTGTTAGGGTTCAGTGTTAGGGTTCAGTGTTAAGGTGAAGTGTAAGGGTTTAGGGTTCAGTGTTAAGGTGAAGGGTTAAGATGAAGGGTTAAGGTAAAGTGTAAGGGTTTAGGGTTCAGTGTTAAGGTGAAGTGTAAGGGTTTAGGGTTCAGTGTTAAGGTGAAGTGTAAGGGTTTAGGGTTCAGTGTTAAGGTGAAGTGTAAGGGTTTAGGGTTCAGTGTTAAGGTGAAGTGTAAGGGTTTAGGGTTCAGTGTTAAGGTGAAGTGTAAGGGTTTAGGGTTCAGTGTTAAGGTGAAGTGTAAGGGTTTAGGGTTCAGTGTTAAGGTGAAGTGTAAGGGTTTAGGGTTCAGTGTTAAGGTGAAGTGTAAGGGTTTAGGGTTCAGTGTTAAGGTGAAGTGTAAGGGTTTATGGTGTTCATTCTCACCTTCGTGCCTCTGGAGGTCCTCCTCACTCAGGGGGTCTTTGATGGACAGGTTGGTGAGGAGGGACTTGTTCTCCTCCTGCAGCTGGGAGATCTGGGTGAGCAGGTCCTGGGCCTCCCCTCGCCACACATCCTCAACCAGCTCCAACTCCTACACACAGGGAGAGTTAGAACACACACACACACACACACACACACACACACACACACACACACACACTTCTATCTCCATACATCCTCCACCAGCCGTAATTTCTGTGCGCATGCACGCACACACGCACGCACACACTCACTCACTCACTCACACACTCACACACACACACACACACACACACACACACACACACACACACACACACACACACACACTATGCATACATAAACTCTTAAGGTATTGTGGGTGGGGTTTCCACCATATTTAATTTTTTAACCACTTCAGCCATCTCTAACATGCAATAAAGAAGTCAGGGATAATGAGACACTGAGAAGTATTTTGACATTCTATCACTGGTATACAGCCATGGCAAATATGTGACAAAGATCTGAAGACCAGGCAACTAGGTGGACACCTTGTCAGTAATGTTCACTTCGGCAGTACATGAATTATACCCCACACAGTGGAAAGTTTACAATACTCTTGGTATGCCTACATACTTTAAATGGTACCATATCAGTTAATGCTGTAACCATACGTTTTTCCACATATAGCCTATCTATATAATCTCCTCCAAAATTAGTGTCTGCATCCTCGTGACTATCATAGTAAATAATAATCCATTATAATTATAATCCAATTATAATCCACCCTTCAAGTTGTTTCCAAAGCCTTTATGTGTTATTAGTTCTGTTTCTAATCAGTTGTTGTTGTTGCTGTTTCTAATCAGCTGTTTCTACGATGATGAGGTGAATCTGTGTGATGACTGTCACTTCAACGGCTGGGCACGAGACACATTTCAGTCAACCATTGACAGGGAGAACCCTGCTGTCACGAGCCCTGTGGCCGTGAGCTTTTGTATTGAACTACTTCTGTCACCACAGGTTAAGGCCTATCTATTGAGTAGAGCAGAAGACTCATGCCAATGTTTCATATTAAAACCTATGTCTGAATATGTTTGTATGACTGTTTGTTGCATTGAAGGCATTTTAATTAAGGCATTTTTCCCAGCACAATTTTCCTGTGGGCAAATCAAATCCAACTGAAAAGGCCAGGGTCTGCCGTATTAAGTTTACTTATCCTATAAATCAAGTCAAATTGAAGTAACTACATTACACGTGTATCGACCTAAAAACAGTAGAAGTAGCCTAACCTAGTGTAGTGACCAAAGATGTAGTTGGCCTATGACAAACCACCGCCGATCAAGCTACAGTGTTCCAATCTCTCTGGTAGCTTACTGTCATTACATAATAACCAACACTGCAGTAACACCAGTTGGACTTATCAGTGTCATCATTATGACAATGGCTGCGTTCGTCAATTCGCTCTGAGAGCGCCGGAACGCACCCGCTGGGTTCAACGTCATAAAGGGACCAAGTCATTTGACTGAACAAGAGGCATTCCATGAGTGCTGATCAGATTTCCAGAGCAAATTTACGAACGCAGCCACAGTCAGAGCCCTTGGTTTTGGGGACCCCCCGGCTGTTAAATGTGTACGGCCAATACAAAAACTAATAACATACTTTAATAATAAACGTAGACCAAACTTCAATCAGTTTTGCATTGTTGGTTAGACAATGACTTCTATCACTTCTTATCACATTGTTATGATAATATGGTTATTGTTGTAATAACATTGCCATCTTGAGAAAGACTTTGACAAGCTGTGGGAACCATACATGAAGAACATGTAGGATAGAATACTTTATACAAAGTGGAGGAAAGTTTTGTTTTTGTATTGTTTTTTCATTCAATCCAAAATTGATGTGTGTCTATGTTTGTGAATTTTGTTATTGTATGTTTATCTTTTTTTGTCTTTTGTTGTCTCGTCTTGGATGTTGGTATATAAAAATGATAATAAAAATATTGTGAAAAAAACAAAAAAACATTGCCATCTTGTTTTATGTTATCAGTCCCCATTATAATAAAAGGACCTTTTTATGCTTCTTCTCTTTCTCCATGCGGTCCATCCTCTCCAGGCGCAGTTTGTCCAGCTCCAGCCTCAGCTCGTCGGTCTCCGGGCTGATACAGTTGCGGCTGACCATCACCTCCAGGATCTCCAGGACCCGCACCACTTTGGGCATGAGACGGGACAGGACCTCGCAGCCATACTGGTCGATGATCCGCTCGAACTCCTGGCCCACCACCGCGGCGATGTCGTACACGTCCATGACCGTCAGGTCGGCGACGTTCTTCTCCAGCGCCGAGCCGAAGTCTTCCATGGCCGGGTTGTCTATCGAGTCCCGTTCCGCAGTCCCTCCCTGTTCTCCTGTTAGATTTCCTTCGCCACAACAAACTTCCTTCCTCTGGAGAAAAGAAACTATTTACTTTCGGGCTTACTGCTGGTTGTACATCTATCTAAGTCACCTCTTAAACACCTTAGACGTGTAACGATAACGCATTTCTACTTGTGTCGGATATTTTGAGGGTAGAATTTGATACATTTGATATTATCGCCCGGCAGGCGTCCCATTGCGGTCCTGGTAGCGCGTCTGTCTTTCTGTCTCCGATCTGTGGACAGATTGCAGTTTGCATTGCGCATGTCAGGAATATCAGACAGACGAGGTCGCTGCGAGGGTGAACGTGAAAACCCAAAATAAAACATGCCATCTGTAGAATAACTAAATCACCCATAGTGGGGGAAAAAAGAGATTTGGATGTGATTTGAATTTCTCTGACAGATTTGGTGCATTAGCCTGTGGTAATGACTCTGGGGAAATGCCCATAACAGAGACCACACATCAATGAAAGTTATGGATACTATCTACTGTAAAAACTGTGAAATGTACAGTATCAAACATGCACACATTATACTACAGGGGTAAACTCAGCATAATGTAACATCAACTTTTATTGTTAATTATTTACACAACAGTCATAATCAGTAACAGTAGAACACATATGGTCAAATATGATTTACAGTACAGCTGGGAAAATAGAACACATTTTATCTACCTTCTGTAGCTATGTGTACATGTAATCACTAAATACTTTATACATACTATTACAATGTATATACTTTACATTAAAAAAAGAAATCTCAAAAGATTGGAAAGTTTATGTTTATCAGACATTACAAATGATTTATCTCTCAGTCAGAGATCTGGAATGTTCCGAACATTCAGGATTCTCCGGTTCCGGCCTCACCTCGTCTGAACTGCAACGGAACAGAAATAAACAGAGATTAGAATGGCTTTGACAACAGCCTAATTCCAATCTGATCAGTCATTCCCTCTGAGGCTTTAGGCCGTGTCCGGACACTTAAAACACCCTTCCCTCCTCCCTTCCCAGCTGACATGACTGTTGTCATTGGGTTAGTGAATTTATTAGCAGTAAGGACCGACTCTTACCGCATTCTTCAGCAGGTTTTCAGTTTTATGGAAGATGGAGGGTCTCTTTGAGGCGCCAGCCCTGGGGGGTTGTGGACTGCTCGTTGGGGGGAGCTGGGGCTGGACCTGGGGCTGGGGCTGGGGCTGGGTCTGGGGCTGGACCTGGAGCCAGGGCTGGGACTGGGGTTGAGGCTGGGAGAAGGGCTGGGTTTGGGAGTAGGGTTGGGTTTCGGAGAAAGACTGAGGTTGTATGTAGGATTGTGTTTGTGCTCTGGACGGTTGCGGACTGTTGATTGGGGTGAGCTGGGGCTGGGTCTGGGGCTGGACCTGGAGCCAGGGCTGGGACTGAGGCTGGGTTTGGGAGTAGGGTTGGGTTTCTGAGAAAGACTGAGGTTGTACGTAGGATTGCGTTGGCGTTTGGGAGTAAGGTGGAGTTTGCGAGTAGGTTTGATCAGGAAGATATGACTGGGATTGGGAGTAGGATTGGGGCTGTGTGTAGGACGGGCTCGGTGTGTAAGACTGGGGTACTGTGTATGATTGAGTCGGAGGTGAGGCGAAGGGGTTGGTGTTGACGTAGGGCTCGGGCTGAGAGTACGTCTGAGGCGGTGGGGTGGGCGGTGGGAGCAGGGTGGGTGGAGGCGGGGGTGGGAAGCTGTCGTTCTCCTTCGCCACCTCCCCCCCTCCCTCTGTGGGACCTTCAGGACTCCCGTTCATGTCGTAGTGCTTCTTCCTCAGCTCGCCCAGACGGACCCGTTCCTGCTCCAGCTGGGTCTCCAGCTCCAGGACCCTCACCTGGGGTACAGACACAACAACCGCTGTTTAAACACGGTAATACATGTATAAATGGTAAATGGTAAATGGACTGCACTTATATAGCGCCTTTATCCAAAGCGCTTTATAATGGCCTCTCATTCACCCATTCACACACACATTCACACACCAATGGCGGCCGGCCGGGGCTCGACCCGCCGATCTGCCAACCTTGCGATCATTAGACGGCGGCTCTACCTCCTGCGCCACAGCCGCCCCTATTTACACAAGTACTGTGCTGTATGCTTCAAGCCCCCTACGTACACGCAACTAGTCTACAGATGTAGCACACAAGTACAGTATGTCCAAAGCCACAGCCCCCAACACACACACACACGCACACACACGAAGAGGCACAGACACACAGAGAAAGAGAGAAAGAATGAGAGAAAGAGAGAGAGAGAGAGAGAGAGAGAGAGAGGGGGAGACAGGGACCACATTACCCACAGTTCCCAGTGACCAGAGCCCCCCAGGGACGTACCTGAGACTCCATCTCCTCTTTCTTCAGCTTGATCTGGGAGAGGCCAGAGAAGTCCATGGAGCCTGGAGGGAGGACAGACAGGGACAGAACCAGGGCTTAGTTAGAATGGTGGAACCCCTCCCCTCATATGTATCCTCCTTTCCTTTATCTGTTTCCATCACTACCCCCCCCCCCCCCCCACCTTTCTCTCTCTCTCCTCACCCCCCCCCCCCTTCTTTATGTACTGTAACCCCATAGCCTCTGCCACCTCCCCCCCCCTTCTCTCCTCACCCCCGCCCCCTTCTATATGTAACTCCCCCCCCCCCACCTCACCTCTCCCAGTGAACCTCTGCTGGCCGTGTTTGGTGGAGCTCACTACGACGGCCGTCATGTCGGTGACGTGTCTGGAGGCCTGCTGCAGCGTCACCAGCCTCTTGTTGTTGCGGTCCGCCTTCACCTGTAACCGTGACGATTCAGAATCTATCTGTCTGCGCGCCTGATGACGTGTCGCTTAAGAGTTCATTTGGGGGTGTTTGTGTTCGTGTGTCTAGATGTTTGGTGTTTGGAGGTGTGTGTGCTCGTGTCTCTAGATGTGTGGTGTTTGGAGGTGTGTGTGCTCGTGTCTCTAGATGTTTGGTGTTTGGAGGTGTGTGTGCTCGTGTCTCTAGATGTGTGGTGTTTGGAGGTGTGTGTGCTCGTGTCTACCTTGGACGCGGCGACCAGCTGGGCCGTGTTGGCGGCGATCTCATGGGAGCAGACGATCAGCTCCTCGTATTTACCCCCGTCAGTCACCACCCTGTCAGCTGAGTCTCTAACAGGGGAAAGAGAGAGAGAGAGAGAGAGAGAGAGAGAGGGAGGGAGGGAGGGGTTAACAAGGGTCAACGTGTTCACTTGACGTCAACGTGATGTCATACCTCTGGCATTATAGGAACAACATGATCATGTGGCTTGCGTTCCTGTTGGGTTGTAAATGGAGCCGTCGACTACAACATCGCCTTAGTTTGTATCTCCTGTCTGTACTTACAGCAGCTGTGTGGCCCCCCAGCCCACGGCCTTGGAGGCCGAGATGAGACCCTCGGTCCAGCAGGAGTTCTTGGCGTAGAAGTCTTTCACCGACCCCACCCCCTGTGGGTGTAAACACGTCAGTGTCGCCCACGTGTGATCGTGCACCGTAAGCTGGCGTCTCCCGTTTTTGAACGCCACGATGATTTATCCAACTATCACATTTCACGGTCACTTACGTCGCAGAAGAGCAAAGCTCTTAAAACATTATTTTTTTGTAAGCTTCCGTACTGTAGAGACCACCACCTAATCCGCAGATCCAGGAACAGTACACAAACTTCCAAAGAGCGACTAAACTGCTGGTTATGCATTTTCTAAACCCCTTGTCATCCAGCGGCGTGTTAATGAGGGTGATTGATGTTGGTTCTAGAGCAAAGACGTGGTGACTCACCCTGCCTCCCTCCACGATATCCTTCTGCAGGGCGGTGGAAGCTGTCACCAGCATGTGAACGGCCTGCGGCAGAGACACGGGGTCAACACGTCATATACGAGACTCAGTGTTTTTTTCCGAGACATACTGTATGTGACAGCAGCTGGTGAAAGCGGGAACGAGTCGGCAACCAATGAAAACGTTTCGACTTTTGTTTCCGAAAAATCTAAATAAATCCGGCGAGTAATCCCCACTACTGCCTAGTTAGTGTAGAGTAGTGGGGGATTACTCAGCGAATCCGTTGCATCGCAATGTTTTGGCTTGACTAACTAAATATTGACATTTTTCAGAATAAAAGTCGGAACATTTGGTCGGTTGCTGACTTGTTCCTGCTTTCACCAGCTGCTGTCAGAAATGTACGTATGAGAAGGTGACAGCTGAAAGGGACTATGCTCCGAAAGAAGAAGAGGCCGTGATCTCACCTTCATCAGGTCGGAGCAGGAGCCGAGGATGCTGTCGTGGGAGAGAGGGATGAGAAGAGAAGAGTGAAAAGGAGGAAGAGAGAGAGACTGAGAAAAACAGCTGTGTGTATACCGTAGATTTAGCTATACTCTGGTATGACACGTCGACACTGTTGATTACGATAATGGCTCCCCCCCGAACTGTTCCGTCGCTTCAAAGTTCAGTTATTTTTTGAATTCCTGATTTCTTTGTTATTCACTGTGTGCTGCTTCCCAACTGACCTCTGGTTGACCTCCAGCTTCATCCCGGTCGTCTCTCTCCTGGCCTGGCTCAGTATCTCCTGTTCGCCGAGCGGAAAGACATGCTTTAACACAGGGCGCCGCTGAGCGAAATACAATTCTTATTGTGCTTTTCCACAGTGTGTGTGTGTGTGTGTGTGTGTCAGGTTCCTACATCCATGCGCACTACAGCGTCCTCTATAGCGCTGGACGTAGCGGCCATCTCTTTATCCACCACGTCTCCCAGCTCCTCCTTCAGCACGTCCCGCCCTTTGGGTTGCAGCTCCTACATAGGAAGTACACGTGGATATACATCACATCCTGTTCATTACATCACATCCTGTTCATTACATCACATCCTGTATATACATCACATACTGTTCATTCACCCCTTATAGGAAAGGGAAAGAGATTCAAACGAAATGCGTTCGTGCTCTAGAGGGGGCGTCTAGGCGAGGGGGCACAGCCGTTATAGGCGACCCCCCCCCCGGAGCAATTTAGGGGTTCAGTGCCTTGCTCAGGGACACTGACAATTGGTCCACCGATTGGGGGGATTCTAACCGCTGCGAGCTGCTGACTTCATTAGACGCCGGCGCTACCGGTTGAGCCACAGCCGGCCCCTTATATCAAGAGCGTGGAAATAAACGACCCCCCCGGGGGTGACCCTGACCTGGCCCATGGTGAGGAGGCGCTGGACGGTGTAGCGGATGGCGGCGGGGTCGGCTCTCTGCAGGGTGGCCTTCAGCTTCAGCTCCTTCAGGTACTGCAGGACGTGGGTGGCACAGTCCCTGCAGCTGTCTGTCAGACCTAATGGGGAGGGGGGAGCAATGAGTGTATGTGTGTGTGCGTGTGTTTGTGGGGCGTGTGTGTGTGTCAGAGTGCGTGTGTGTGTGTGCGTGTGTGTGTGTGTCAGAGTGCGCGTGTGTGTGTGCGTGTGTGTGTGTGTGTGTATGCATGTGCGTGTGTGTGTGTGTGTGTGTGTGTGTGTGTATGTGTCTGTGCGTGTATGCATGTGTATGCGTGTGTGTGTATGCGTGTGTATGTGTGTGTGTGTGTGTGTGTGTGTGTGTATGCGTGTGTATGCGTGTGTATGCGTGTGTGTGTGTATGCGTGTGTATGCGTGTGTGTGTATGCGTGTGTATATGTGTGTGTGTGTGTGTGTGTGTATGCGTGTGTATGCGTGTGTGTGTGTGTGTGTGTGTGTGTGTCTTACGGTCGGCCTGGTCAGTAGGAGCAGCGTGGGCGGTCGCCCCTCCGTTGACGATGGTGTCAGCAGCCAGGTGAGAGAACTGAGTCACGGCCCTCAGGAGACCACTGGCATCTAGAGAGGAGGGGGGGGGGGGCAGGTCACACACTGACCTCATAGACGCTTTATACTGTATCCCAACACTCACACAGACAGACAGACACACACACACACACACACACACACACTTATGTAACTGGTTACTCACCGTCCATTTTGCTCATGTAGACCAGCTGGCTCTGCTGCATCTTGTCTATGGAGGCCAGGGTGACCTGCCCACGGTTCACCAGGTACTCTGGCGGCCATTTTGTTGTGATGGAGAGAGAGAGAGGGAGAAGGAGGGAGGGAGGGAGAGAGAGGGAGGGAGGGAGGGACAGGACCGTTAGGAGAGGAGAGACTGACAGACTGGATGAGTGAGTCAGTGATGGGAGTGGGGGGGGTCGGGGGGGGGGGTGTGTAGCTTACCTGGAGAGCTGGTGCAGCGGACGTGTACGGGGTCATCCAGCTTGGCCACGGCGTCCAGGACGATGCCCTCCGCCTCCACCACGGCACACTGCAGCAGACAGAACTGCTCCTCCTGCAGCTTCTGGGTCAGCTCACCCTCACGACACGCCTGGAGGAACGCACACGCAACACACACACACACACACACACACACACACACACACACACACACACAACAGACACACACACAACAGACACACGCAACACACACGTAACACACACACAATGGACACACACGCGCGCGCGCACGCACGCACACACACACACACACACACACACACACACACACGCACACGCACCAGGTAGGTAAGTAACATACCCACATACAGTATGTACACACTTCACTTCACAAGACAGTTAGTCCTTCGGAAGCCTTGCGCATTGTGACAGGATGCCTGCGTCCTACCCCCGTGGACAACCTTCCCATCCTAGCAGGCATCCAGCCTGCAGGCCTCCGCCGCATGGGAGCCACAGCACGTCTCGCCTGCCGGGCCGTGGAGCTTAATAACCATCTACTCCATGATAGGCTCACTATAACAGCGGAGCCCTCCCGGCGTCTCAAGTCGAGACACCCATTTGTGCCTGCCGCACAGGATCTCAGGCAGCAATGCAGAGATCTTAACATCAGTGCGGCAGGATGGGCGGATTATATGTGGCACGCGGAGTGGGAGGCAAATACCTCCAAACTCCGCGACCACATCCCAGTCGCCGGCCCTGAGCCCCTCGGGATGGACTTGCCAGGGCTATCCTGGGTGAGGCTCAATCGTCTCCGGACCGGCGTCGGGCGTTTCCGCTCATCAATGCACAGATGGGGCTTGGCCCCAAATGCGTCGTGCGAGTGTGGCGCAGAGGACCAAACCGCAGACCATGTTATCCTGGATTGCCCGGTGTACCACCCACCCAACGGGATGCATGGTCTGTCGGTATTAGATGACGAGACGATGACGTGGCTTCTGGAGGGGTGTCTAGAAATATAGTCCGGGTGAGCCCCTCAACCAGGTCTCGGGGTGGTAAAAGGGTAGCCCCTCAGCCCAGAGCCTGGTGGAGTGGAGGGGAAAACAACTACCCATACGCCGAAGAAGAACAAGACAGTTTGCTTGACAACACACAGACAGACATACGCGCACGCGCACGCGCACGCGCACACGCACACGCACACACACACACACACACCTGTTGTTGTAGCTGGGCCCTCAGGGCCTCCATCTCTCTGCTGTTCCTCTGCCTGTCCTGGTCCAGGGAGCTCTGCTGTATCTGGGCCTGCTGGCGTAAGGAGGAGAGCTCTGCCTCCTTCTCCCTGGAGGAGCGCAGCAGCACCTCCCTCTCTGCCTGCAGCCCCGCTAGAGCGCTGCTCATCTGGGAGCCCGTCTGGAGGAGAGGAGAAACACACAGTAGTTCTTCTTCAGTAGGAAACAGGTGCGTCGTTAGCCCCGGGGCATTAGGGGGCTCGAGCCCCGAATGTTTTTCTAAATAGCCCCGGATCCTTTTTTCCTGGGGGGAACTAAAACAACAACAAAAAGTCGCCATTGATTTAACGCATCGCAGCCGATTTAGAGCAAGCTACCACCCGTCAATCAAAAACTCTGCCACCACCCGTCCACAACGCCCGCCCCCGTCCCCCCAGTCAACGGAAAACGTCTCCGCTCCACTGATGTTCCAAGACCCTAACAACGACCCCGAGTAGGAACCACAGACGTAGGAGTCAACTGCCTCCAGGACAATGTGTGAGGGGGACTATCGAAGGTTCCTACCATCTCCTTGTTCTGGAGGGCACTGTTAGCGTGTGACACCTCCGCCCGTCTCTGTTCCAGCTCTCGGTTCAGTCTGTCAATCTCCAGTCTCTGCTCTGCGTTGATGGCAAGCTGTACACAAACAAGAGACAACGTGTCAGGATATCATGCTGCATCCTTCCTTATTGTGTTCCATGCATTATTTAACAGCCAATCACAGGGCTCTCTATTACAGCCAATCAGAGGGCTGTATTTAACAACTAACAGCTTGGTATTACAGCCAGAGGGTTGTATTTAACATGAATGTATATATTTATTTACCTATTCCATGTGTTTAACTCTTCTTTTCCACTAAGTATGTCACCCCCCCCCCCCCCACACACACACACACACACACATACACACACACACACACACCTGTTGTTGTAGCTGGGCCCTCAGGGCCTCCATCTCTCTGCTGTTCCTCTGCCTGTCCTGGTCCAGGGAGCTCTGCTGTATCTGGGCCTGCTGGCGTAAGGAGGAGAGCTCTGCCTCCTTCTCCCTGGAGGAGCGCAGCAGCACCTCCCTCTCTGCCTGCAGCCCCGCTAGAGCGCTGCTCATCTGGGAGCCCGTCTGGAGGAGAGGGGGTGGGGGGGGGACATTTTGATTCATGCAACGTTTGCATCTATTGCTTTTAATAAGGGAACAAAACACACAAGACAAAACTAAAAGGTGGAAGAAGAGGTAGAGAAGAGAAGAGAAGGATGAGGACTATTGGGTGGAGGATGGGTGTGTTTTCATGAGCCTACCGCCTCCGTGCTGCTCAGTGAGTTGTGTATGTGAGCCAGCTGTGCACTCTGCTCCAGCAGCTCTGCGTTCAGACGCTCTATCTCCTGCCTCTGCTGCTCCATCTGCTCGGGGAGGGGGGGGGGGGGCGGGGGGGGACAAGACGGACCAGACCGTTCAGACACGTTCCTCATGAACCATACACCTCTGCTGTTCCGCCCTTCCTCATCAGTCGTGTTTAGAATACACTTGATTTGACAGGGGGGTATTCCATCAACGTTGCTTAAGGAAAATCCAGGCTTATTCTGATAAATCAATCCGAATTTGATCCAAAATAAGCCTGGATTTTACTTTAGCGACGTTGATGGAATACCCCCCAGGTCTTATGTCCTATGTTTTAATTATGTTATGGTCGTTCCTGAACAAGTACTATTTTATCTGATTAAAGTGGCTGATGTAAGTGGCTTTGCACAGAGGCGTCTGCTGAAGGCCCTGGATGTGATGTGGATGAAGGTGGATGAATGTGATGTGGATGAAGGTGGACGAAGGGCTCCACCTTGAGGAGGTTCTCCTGCCTGAAGTGGTCCACATCGCTGGCCAGCTGGTGTTTGCCCCTGATCAGGTCCTCCTGACTGTGCTGGGTGCTGGATAACAGCCTCACCGTTTCTGCGTTCTGTGTACGCACACGCACACGCACAAGCACACGCACAAGCGCACACACACACACAGAGACAGAGGTGGAAGGGGGGGGAGAGAGAGAGAGAGGAAGAGATATTGTCAGACATACAGTATAGCAACACAGTTACAGACAGGCATAGAGTAGAGACAAGGCAAGTTTATGTGTATAGCACATTCCATTCAACGGGGGCAATTCAAATTGCATTACATACAGAATCCAAAGATAGATAAACATTTAACAAGATAATAGACGATGAAGAAAGACATAGATAGATGTGTTAGTGTTTAATCATAACTGTTGCAGAACATGAAGGTTTTTAGCTTAGTCAAATATTTTTAGGGTTTGGGCCTGTTTGATTTCTTCAGGGAGTTTGTTCCAGGAGCACGCGGCAGAATGACTGAAAGCTGCTTCGCCGTGTTTTGTTGGACTCTAAACCCCCAGTACTAGTGCTGCCTGGTCTGCTGTACGTACCTTCCTCTGTAGGTCGGCGTGGCTGGTGACCAGCTCAGCGTGTCTCTCTTTGAGCTGAGAGAAGCGGAGCTCTGCTGCCTGGGCTCTTCCTGTGTGGGGGAGGAGTGGGGGAATGGGACCATAGAAATAGAATAATGAATCTGACATGTGTCTATCTGTCCGTGTGTGTGTGTGTGTGTGTGTGTGTGTGTGTGTGTGTGTGTGTGTATATATACAGTATACTTATCTGTCCGTGTGCGTGTGTGTGTGTGTGTGTGTGTGTGTGTGTGTGTATATACAGTATACTTATCTGTCTGTGTGTGTGTGTGTGTATGTGTGTGTGTGTGTATACCGTACTTACCATCTGCTTCCTGGTACCCGGCATGTATCCCTGCGGTGGCAGCGGTGGCGGTGCGTAGAACCCCGACCTCCATGCGCAGTTGTTCGTTGTCCACCAGGGCCATCTGCTTGTGGGTGCGCTGCTCGTCCAGCTCAGCCTCCAGGTGGTTCACCTGGGCCTTCAGCTGGAGGACGCAACGCTGGGCCTGAGCCAGAGGGGCGGGCGGTTAGGATACAGAAAATGTTCGCACATGCACATGCACATTGCCACGCGCACACCCGCGCACACACACACACATCTTTACCTCAGACTTGATGAACTGCAGCTCTGGTTTGATCACCTCCAACTCCTTCCTCAGACTGTCCACCTCAGACTCTCGATGAGAGGGGAGAGGGGGGAGGGGGGAGGGGGCCCTGAGATATGAGAGGGGAGAGGTGAGCCAACACACTGACAGAGAGCTGAGGGAATATACACCTGTCCTACATAACATGACATCATATGTGACAGCAGCAGTCGGGCAAACCAATCAAAACGTTCAGACTTTTATTCTGAAAAACGCTGTTGAAAATCAATGACACACTCGCTAGTCAAGCCAAAACTTTACAATGCAATGGATTCGGTGAGTAATCCCCACTACTACCTAGTTAGTGTAGAGTAGTGGGGATTACTCACCGAATCCATTGCATTGGAATATTTTGGCTTGACTAGCGAGTGTGTCATTGATTTTCAATAAGGTTGCCATTTATTTACATTTTTCTGAAATAAAGTTTGAACATTTGGTCGGTTGCCGACTTGTTCCCGCTTTCACCAGCTGCCGTCACATATACACCTGTCCTACATAACACAACGTAATATGGTAGATTTACTCATAGAGAGAATGTCTCGTGTATATTCAGTACAGACAGACAGACAGACATGAAATAATTTACCTTTGTTCAAATCCAGCATCTGGAGGATCCATTTGGCTGAACATGGCGTACTGTCAGAACACACAAACACGTTCAAATCAGAACACAAAGTGAGGCGCCAATCTCAGGCGGTATGGAAGCATGAAGTGACTCTAATTCTGTGGTTGTAATTCCAGACAGAGACCCGTAGCAGAGGAAACATGGGTGAACCATATGAACCCTGTTCTCCAGTCATACCTGGGGCACCTGCTGGGGCACCTGCTGCAGCTCCGCCTCCTCAACCTCATACATCTCCTGATTGGGCATCACCACCACAGGCCTCACGTACTCTGCCAGGGCGGACGCACGCAGGAAGTTCGGAGGAGACTACAAGTGTTACACACACACACACACACACACACACACACACACACGTGAATGTGCGCCACCGATACGCACACAAAGATACACATGTATGCACAATGATACTCACAGACACCAACGGACACAGGCGCAATGTAATCACAAACACACACACACACACACACACACACACACACACACACATCATGTACAGAACCTTAATCAAGCGCTGAAACACATACAGGAACACACACAGACACATACAGGAACAGACACAGACACAGACACAGACACACACACACACACACACAGAGAGTGAAACAGCAACATAAACCCCCCAGTAGACTCTCTTACCTCTGGCAGATCTGGGATCTGGATGACACTTTTGAAGAACTCCATCTCTCTGGCTCGGTCAAAGAACTTGGTGAGGCTGAGACACAAGAGAAATCACCTTCAACGTCACAATCCTAGTGGTCCTGGTCCTGGAGAGTGACATGGTACCTCTCTGCTTCCATCACACAACATCCCACCCAGTGGAGCTAGAGAAGTAACCCTGTAGCTCCCCAGGAACACCGTGTTGGACGTCTGGTTTAGAAACACCTTGAATAGTGTCTGGTTGGATGCTAAACTGCATTTCGTTGTATTGTACTTGTACTCTGCGATGACAATAAAGTTGAATCTAATCTAATCTAATCTAATCTAATAATCAGAGGAGATGTGTAGTACCTGTTGAACTGGTCACGGAACCGCTCGCGATGGCCAAGAAGAGAGTCTGCTGCAACACCTGCAAAAATGACCGAGATATGACAGCGGTTAATTTCAAACTGGGCCACTCACAGCTCTGTGTGTTCGTGGGTATGTGTGTGTGTGTGTGTTTGTGTGTTCCATGCATATGTGTGTAGATGTTTGTGTGTGTGTGTGTGTGTGTGTGTGTGTGTGTGTGTGCGCGTGCCCGCCCATGCATATGTGTGTAGGTGTTTGTGTTTGTGTGTGTTTGTGTGTGTGTGTGTGTGTTACTCACGGCTGTGTAGTTTGAAGAGCAGTCTGACAGTATGGTGGTAGAGAAGGCTGCTGTCCAGTATGAGGGGTATCAGCGGTCCCAGCCGGCACTGACCAGCTGGAGTGTTGGACTTGGCCGCGTTGGCGTCCAGCTGCCGTAGAACTGCAGGGAAGACCCAGACCCAGACCCAGACCCAGACACAGACCCAGACCCAGACACAGACCCAGACACAGACACAGACCCAGACACAGACACAGACACAGACACATACGGTCACAGAGAAGAATAGATATGAGGGGAAGAAAAGAGTAGCTAGTAGTCTATGGACTGACCTATAGCTAGTGGTCTATAGACTGACCTATAGTTGGTAGTCTATGGACTGACCTATAGCTAGTAGTCTATAGACTGACCTATAGCTAGTAGTCTATAGACTGACCTATAGCTAGTAGTCTATGGACTGACCTATAACTAGTAGTCTATGGACTGACCTATAGCTAGTAGTCTATGGACTGACCTATAGCTAGTAGTCTATGGACTGACCTATAGCTAGTAGTCTATAGACTGACCTATAGCTAGTAGTCTATAGACTGACCTATAGCTAGTAGTCTATAGACTGACCTATAGCTAGTAGTCTATAGACTGACCTATAGCTAGTAGTCTATGGACTGACCTATAGTTGGTAGTCTATGGACTGACCTATAGTTGGTAGTCTATGGACTGACCTATAGTTGGTAGTCTATGGACTGACCTATAGTTGGTAGTCTATAGACTGACCTATAGCTAGTAGTCTATGGACTGACCTATAGTTGGTAGTCTATGGACTGACCTATAGCTAGTAGTCTATGGACTGACCTATAGCTAGTAGTCTATGGACTGACCTATAGCTAGTAGTCTATGGACTGACCTATAGCTAGTAGTCTATGGACTGACCTATAGCTAGTAGTCTATAGACTGACCTATAGTTGGTAGTCTATGGACTGACCTATAGTTGGTAGTCTATGGACTGACCTATAGCTAGTAGTCTATGGACTGACCTGTTTCAGCCATCTTCAGTCCAGCGTCCATATAGTCCAACAACTCGTGGGTCATATCCAACCTGCAAAGACACTACGTTGACACCAGCTGCACATCTTTGACCACAGAAGAAGGTCAACGACAACCATTTAGATATCGCAAAAGTGGATTGTGCCATTTAGAAGGAGAAAAGGAGATTTATAAAAAAAAACAAGAGAGAATAAGAGAAAGAGAGTAAAAGAGCGGAGGACAGGAACTCACACTTTGACGTCAGTTCCAGCCTCTCGCTCCACCGTCTCATCGCTGGCTTCCAGGTTGCCTGGGATCGGCTTGTGCTGTGCGACATTTGTGTTGTTCAATCTTGTGAACAAGGGTGTAGCTAATATTTCAGAAACATAATACTAGGTGGTTTCATACTCTCACCTTCACGTGGAACTCCATTTTAAGAACCAGGAACTTGGCAGACAGGGCCACAATGTGTCCATACCGATCGTGCAGGTTTCCCTGGGGAGAAAAACAAATGGACATAATTCACTCTCATTTTCATTTATTCAAACATGGCAGAATACTCACTTGAGGTGGACACGTGTAAATTGATCTTTTGTGCAAAGCATACACTGAGTTATGTGGTTTACCCTGGTTAAGTATAAGCATCAGCTTAACCCGTTTAATCTACTGTATCTGTACTGAATCAGAATTATTTTTATTGCCACGTATATTAATCGCAGATACAGGAAATTGACTTGGTGTGGTTGGTGCATAAGACATAAAGATACAGACAACATTTTTTTTTTTAAAGAATGACAGAAAGGGGCAGTAGAGCAATAATTATTTAGGCTGTAAATGAGAGTATGTAAAACTAATATAGATTACATTGTCAGTTGTATGTGTGTGTGTCTAGGCATGTGAGTGACGAGGGGGCGTTAGTGGAAGTCCCCGAGTCAATGAGAGGAAGCAGGTTAACAAACCAGAAGCCCTCACCCAAAGCACTCCCATATCTTTGACATTCCGGCAGAATCTTTGGGAATCTCTGACGACCTGAGGAACAAACACGAGACACAAAGACACAAGGGTGGTCACATGGTACAGGACATCAGAGTGATGTGAGGCTGGACAGGCTGAACATACACAAGAAACTACAGGGACATAATGAATAAATAAATAAAACACTATCGAAATAAAACACTTAACATGAGTTTTGGATGAGAGGAGAGAGGGATTGATGTTTCAGCATCCGTCCCTATCTAGCACTTTCTGCAAAAACACTCGGAAAACAACGTAACTGGAGATCTAGTACAAATAGTACAGTATATAGTATAGTTCACTTTATGGAGCATATGGTTGTATTTGGGTTTCACCCCTACATTTGGGTGTCCGTCTCGGAGCATTTTGTGGAGCATGTAGCAGAACTTCCAGCTGACGATGGCGTTGCTGGACAGAGGGAGGTTCACCATGTAGGACCAGAACGTGGCGGCTCCGGCCTCCTTATGAGTCCCCAAGATGATGTCAGCACAGGCGTCAAGGAAACAGACAGACAGAACACTAGACAGACACACAGACAAGCCAACAAGCTAACAGACCATGGCAAGTAATGGATGTCATTGTGAGACTATGTTGTTGTTGTTGTTGTTGTTGTGGTTCACCAAACAGTTCCATAAGACAACGATATTTGGTTAATGAAGAAGTCTAGGTCCCAGGTTGATAGACTACTCCACATAGTGTAACTGTAACAATGCCATTATAGCTTTTAAAGAATAGGATTCATGATGTTGTATGGACTATAGCACCCTACAATGTAAAATGTCACCCTACAATGTCAAAAAGCACTTAGGTGCATTAAGAACTCATCGTGTTATAGTCATAAAGGATACTGCGCGCATATTTTTCCTTCAGTGTCGTCTCACTGGAGGTGATGGTTTTGGTGATGCTGTGAAGCTGAAGAATATGAAGAGAGGAGAGGAAAGAGGAGGTGGAGAAAGGAGGAGAGAAAAAAGTGTGTGAGGTCACAGTTTAAAAAACCGAGTTAGGGCCAAAAAAGTGGACTGAATGTCTCCTGTTATCATTCCTTATAGAACACTTAGCACATGACAAGAGAACGAGAGAAGGAAATATGTTTTTTTTCCCACAGGCATGGCATGAGGAAATGCGGTCACTGAAAAAACACACTAACTAATAAAATCTGTTATTGTGATGGTATTTATGAATATGATACAGCAAAATGTCCATATATTATGCACGCAGGTATACAGTAGGCTATTATCAATGAGGCATGCATGAACACAATTAGAAACGCGTTATTCCATCAAGAGAATAACTTTTTTGAATTATTTACACGACAGAATCACACAAGGAACGGACAGAAAAAAGTGCTTATTGCTGTTATTTGTAATATCTACAAAATACTGTAATATCTACAAATACTGCTTCTCAACCTCAGAACCAGCGTTTGCCATCTATTTTCATCTATAGTGCTACACCAGAAACTGTATTAGCTCCCCAAAAACTCTGGATATGGTTACCTGAAGTTTACTAAATTGTTCTTTCTCCGCAGCCAAAGACTTTTCAGTTTTATTCTCGCTCTTGGTCTTCGATTTATTGGAACTCATCTTGTCGGTGTCATCCACTCAGTTGAAATGACTTGACGGTACTGTCCTGGTTGTTGTCCCGATACCTGTAGGCGCTGATTGATCCACCTGCGTCCAACCAGACAGGCGACGCGCATCCTGCCGGTGCACAGATTCCTCTCTTATCAGATGTGCACCACGTGGTGTGATACAGTGAGACAATAGCAATGGTAAAAATACTTTGTGAATTTTCCAAATTAGAGTATAGATGATAATAACGGCATGCATCCCCGGCTCTGCGCAAGACCCTATTTATTTTATAAATCAGTGCACAAAACTGCGTAATCTTGATTCCACTGTTAGTTATGTAGCGACAGAAAATTGAGAAATTGAACATTTTGATTGTGTAACATCTGGAAATCCTTTTAGACAAACTCTTGAATTAAAAGCAAAGGGACGACAACTTGACCGTGACAGTGTTCTGGAAGTTTTGATAAGGGGAAGAATGAACATTTCACTGCATTTTAATAGAGGTAATACTATGATTTGCATTGTCTGACAGGAACATACAGTATTACAATGAATACCAGTATCAACAAGCTACAAATGTTTAGATCACAAACACAATATGCTAATACAGAAAGGGAGGAGTTCCATGTCCCTTTTCAACAGTTCAGTCTCTTGCCTGAGCCATCAAGCAGGTTTGCTGGCGGTGAAACCGGAATGACAATAATAAAGTAGCACCATTCACCAGCCCAGTAGGACTGGTTCAACACCTCACCCACACCTGACGCAATGGCTTAGGACAAGGACTGGAAGAGGCAGGACATTGAGCATACAATCCTTGCGCTCATAGCCCATACATTGAACACAAAACATATTCTTAAAAACATTCTAGCAGTTCAAAAATAACAATGATACACGTTCCTTTAAAATAGCACAATCAATGCATTTCCCCCCCCCCACATAACAAAATAGTTAACGTTTTCAAAGTATAAAAATCACTCTTACAAATACAATCTTCACAAGCTGTAAATAACACTTTTGACATCAAGATACTTGAGTCCTTCTTTGGTGCCCTGAAAGGCGGTTTAATTTGTTCATTGTCCGGCCAAGACGAGTCTCTGGGTTAGAGGTGAAAAGAAGACTCTTCCTCCTTCTGAACCAGAGTCTCACTTCCTGGTCTATCCTGAGGTTCTAGTCAATGCTGGTGGTTCTCCAGTCTCAAGAGCCACAGCTGGTGTCTTCCATCACCCCCCCCCCCTCCTCATCCAGGAGGACGCCCACTACTGCCCACCAGGTTCCTTGGTTCTGTGGAAGGACACGGTGCATCTGGGTGGGGTTTCACTGTCCTGGTGAGACAACAAAAGACAAGTCAGTCTTCACACACCCAGGGAGGGACAGAAGAAGCATCGTCAACCACCGGCATTTCACACTCCTGCCACCTTTCACACTCCTGCCACCACACCCAATGTGAAAGAGAGAGAGAGAGGGGGGGGGAAGAGAGAAGAGACGAAATACAATAATGGTATAAAAAGCACCCCCCCCCCCGCCAAATAACCCCCAAAAACCCAAAGAAGGTACATACCCTGTTTGTGTTACTGGCTGGGATATGGGAGGGGCTTTGGTTGGGGTAGGGAGAAGATTCATGGCCTCCGCTGTCGTGGCTGACTCTGAGGCTGATGACGTCACAGTCGTGGGTGGGGCTGAGAGGGAGGAGGGTGCTGTGTTCCAGGCTGGCCACCATCTGAAGTATCTGCTGCAGACGCCAGGTGGAGGAGCGCTGGTCCTCCTGGGAGACGGACCAGACCAGAACCAGAGACTCAGAACCGACCTGGGCCCAGTTGTTTCAAACTTTTCGATCTGGATCAGAATGATCCTGATTCTTTTTTTGCTATCCAGAATCAGATCTTATCTGACTGATTTCGAGTTGTATAGGTGGAAAATCTGGAAGATCTGATCGTGGAAAGCAAAAAAAAATAAAAGAATCAGGATCATTCTGATCCAAATGAAACATTCTGGACAACTGGGCCCTGGAGATCCATTGCGACCTGCGTAATACGAGATTGATCTTTATACAACAACGCTCTTATAGTCTGATTAGATGGTCCCAATCTTTCTTATTGATCTTTCAATCAAATGACTTGGTCTCTTTATGACGTGAACGCAGTGTGTGCTCCGGCGCTCTTGGAGCGAATTTACCAACACAGCCTAAAATGTGAGCTCGTTACTGTACCGTTTAGAGCAACAGGCGTTATCATTTTAATCGCTACAACGGCGGATGGTCTTACGTCTTCTGAGACTCTTGCTGATTGGCGGTCACCGGAGAGGTGGTCATTCGCCGGTCTGGGACTCCTCCCGCTTCGCGGGGAGGGGTGGTCCAGGTACACACAGGTGAGGTCGCCCTGGCTGAGAGAACATCGACAACACACTGGGTGAACGGGTCTCGTGGGTCAACGTGAAAGTTTAGTTTTCCACAGCTTTCAGCCTCATACACATTTCGAGATCGACACCAGACGGTGCATCTGCAGGCTGCAGCTGTGTGTTGTACACCTTGCTATACGCCTGTCGAGTAGCGGGTACAGCGCACTGTTTTAACGCTATCTTCTAATAACTGTGGTCACTGGGGTTTAATGGGAATCAAACAGGAGGAAATGTTTTCAAAACAGGTGCGGGCGTTCTTACTGGACAGGTTCAGGTAGAACCTTCCTTTGTTGGAAAAAACATTTTCTTGTGTTTGTGCGGGCCACTGAAGGCAACCCTGTTTGTCTTATCTACTTCCTTCCCTACCAGGTAAACTGTGGGTCCTGCAGAGCTCTGGGACTGACGTCCAGCAGCAGGATGGGGGAGTCCTCTGCCTCTGGTCCTCCGGTAAAGACAGCCAGGAGGTCCATCCCTGTCTCTGTCTCTGTCCCTGCCCCTGCCCCTGCCCCTGTCCCTGTCCCTGCCCCTGTCCCCGTCCCCGCCTCTTTCTCCACCACACTACTACAACTACAGCTAGGCCCTGTCTGTCTCTCCACCATACTACTACAGCTAGGCCCTGTCTGTCTCTCTACAATACTACAGCTGCAACCTGTCTGTCCCTCCATGACACTACTACTACTACTCCACCCACAGGAAGTTGTCATATAGGAGCTAGGCCCCGTCCGTCCCTCCGCCACACTGCTCCATCCACCGCCAGGGGACTCTGTCCGACGCTCCGCCAGGGAACCGGCGTTCCCGGTGATTCCGCTGTCGCGTGGCGACGTCTCCCTGTTTCCCCTCCCCTCGGTCCCCCCCGCCGTTCCCTGGCAGCCGTCGCCGAGGGCGACAGGGTCGCTCGTTCGGCCCGAAGCGCGACTCGCGGAATCTACCTCCCCGCCGACTCCACTCCTCTGACTCCACAGCGTCTCCGTGCCTCGTCTGCCGCCCTGCTGCCCCCGGTGGTTGTTTTTGGCGCTGCGGTCACTCAAGCTAACCTGGTCTGGGGTGACTCTCATCGACGCTCCGGCGGTGCTTCCGGCTAGGCTGCTGAGAGTCGCCGTGGTTTCCGTTCTATGCGGCGTTTCCCGGTCGCTGTAGTTTGAGTCTCGATCACCGAGGAGTCGTCCTCGTCTAGAGGAGGCCGCGCTTTGGTTTCCTGACCCTGTAGAGAGGCGGTCTCTCTCGCTACCTCGGCCTGGAGAGTGACTTGGTGATCCTGTGGCTACCGCTAGGCTACGAGTCGCCTCTTCTTCTCTCTCTCTCCCTCGCTCGTCCTGGCGACCGTAGCGCCGCTCGCTCTCGGCGTAGGGAGTCGGAGGACGGCAGCTCGCTCCGCTTCGGTTCTCTCTCGTTGCCGCCGCTGCGGAGCGGTCGTGAACGCTAGCGTGACCCGTCGGCTGACTTAGCGACATTGTCGGGGTGGCGATGAGGTCGCTGGTTACCATGGCTACATGGTCAGAGGTTAACCCGAATACGCTCTCTTCCTGGGATCCTTGTCTGTCCCTTGATTGGATGGGGAACGGGGGGGGGTCTGGGAGGGGTTCTGTATTCACACTCAAAGCCTGTCTGTGGTCTGGGAGGGGTTCTGTATTCACACTCAAAGCCTGTCTGTGTAGGGGTCCTCCTCCTCCTCCTCCTCCTCCTCCTCCTCCTCCTCCTCCTCCTCGCGTGGCCCGCTGACCGGCTGTGGATCCTGACACAACACTACCTCTGTAGCCACACAGAGACGTCACAACAGCACAAAGATATTGAGACCAGCAAGAACAACAACAAAGCTGTACTAGATCACTATATAGCAAGATGCTGCACAATATACACCCTCGCTCTCAACACACAAACACGGTTAAATGCACAAACGCACGCACGCACGCACAGCTTACCTCCCAGGTGACCCCTGACCTCCCCTCTGGTTCAGGGCTTCACGTGCGCTCTCCAGGTTTAACTGCAGTAGCTGCACGTCATTCTGTTGGTTCTCACACACCTTGAAAAGTAAACACACACACACACACTCTCTTAGTCTGAGTGCCACTGAAGCCAAATACAATCATTCAGTCACAGCCAAGTTCACAGCCAAAACTGTCAGAGCTGAGTCATGTAAGAGTCATGTGACACAGCCGGCCTAGCTCCACAGAGCCCAGGAGGAGAACAGGCCAGAGGTTGTCTCGTCTTGGCATGCGGTAGAACCAGACTGGCAGCCCGGCCAGGAGCACTGTGGGTAACCAGCGCCAGGGACAGGTCTGCTCTGCTCTATGTTAGCGGCGTGCGATAACTGTATGTCTTCTAGATGTTATCATCGTGTCAATTGTCATAGTTTCTTCTTGGCCCTAATATTTGGAGGCAAGGAACTGCAGAAATGTCAGATTGTACTAGACAATAGTTTTTTTTTTTTTTTACATTCAGTGAAGATGGTGAGGCAGATGGTGAGGTAAAACAGCCAGGGAAAACAGCCAGGGAAAACAGCCAGGGAAAAGAAGACACACCTGGAAGAGACAGCGCAGCTTAGACTCGGTACGCTCCTGTTTAGAACGAGCGAACGCCAACAGTTCGTCCTTCCAGTTCTCTCCCTCACCTGGGGAGACGAGGACAAGTCATCCTACTCACACTGTTCAGAGGATCATATCAGTGTAGGAAGGGAGGAACCAGCTCAGCCTGTTCAGAGGAACAACAGCCTCCACTGTCGGTGTTGCACGGAGGAGCCCAGAGGGGGCAGTGTTGTAACTTTATAGGTTATGATTGATTCATATGTTACATGATCGATTGACAGTTAAAAGAGATTGATTCATGTGTTACATCATTGATTGACAGTTAAAAGAGTTATTATTTATCGTTAAGAGAGTTAAAAAAGAAGTACATTTCTGTCGTATTGGCTAAGAATAGTTCGAACTGCAGGTCCCAGAAGGCCTTGCGGCAAGACGTCATAGAAGTTGACAGTTTGTTGTTTTGAGAAATGCAAATTATAACGTCCAGAATTTAAAGGGAATATCTAACAGCTTGTTTATTGTTTGAAAGTGATCAAAAGTGTAGGCCAACAGATTTTTTACATAAAGAACCTTTCGCATTATAACCCGATATCCTAGCCATCATGTTTGAAGGTATAAACACTACAGGCAGTGTTCAGTAACATAGGCCGTTTAGCTGATGCTTTTATCCAAAGCGACTTACTGTAAGTTGCGGGGAGCGCATACATTTTTTAGTATATGGCCCCGGCGGGAATCGAACCCACAATCTAAGCGTTGTTAGCGCCATGCTCTGTCAACTGAGCCACAAAGGCACATCATTACTGATGCTGCCTCCTGAAAGAATTGTATACTTCATCAAAAGGGTTGTGTCATTTACAGGGCTTAAAGTGGGAAAAAATCCTGTGACTGAAACTTTTTCTTGGGGAGGGGGGTCACAGTTTGAGATATTTGAGACATTGAGACAGCTTCTTGTCTCAATGTTTAAATGCATTAATACTATTTTATAGTCAATACAAAATATATGTCTCAATGTTAAAATGCATTAATACTTTAAATGAATGTGCAACAATACTATGTGCAATAATATGACAACCCTTGTGTACATAAGGTTCAGATATAGGAAAAGTTAGGATATTTATAGCATAGCATAGAGTACAGCACAGTGTTTTATTGTATAGTATAGTAGATAGTGTACATAGCCTTTATTTATGTAAACCAGCTCTTTTCCCTTTTTTATTTTACCCTTGGCCCTCGTGTTTTTAGTCTTTTTCCAAGCACCAGGGGAGCCCCCCCTCCTAAATTTCGTTGTTTGGTACCTGTACTGTATTACAGTTTTTCTCAATTGCTAAAACACATTTCACAAAACTTTCCTCCATTTTCCCAAAACTCTAAACACAACACACTTTTCTAAAGCTACATAAGCAAAACCACACCTTCTCTCTTCAAAACTCAAACTCAAACCCTACCCCTAATCCTAACCCTAACCTTACTGTAACCCTAGCACCTAACCCTAGTTTTCCCACATGTATGATAGTCATGCATAAAAATAAATCTGCGCTCCCTGTCTATCTAATTGTTATATCTAACATTACATATTTTACATTACAGTAAGGCTGATTTTGCATGATAGTCATGCATTTTTAGATATCTATTTCCCCCCTTTAAATGGCATATGATGTCCGAAATTTTACTAAAGTTCAGCCGCGAAGTTGTTGCACTGTTGTCCTATCGAGTTTTACGTAAATAAAGGTTTGAAAAATGTTACGTATTCCCACATGTACCGTAACATGTACAATACTGTACTGTATCACAACTCAATGCAAACACTACAGAGGATCCATTACACACAACAATACTCACTGAAAACAATGTTCAGGGTGTGATGTTTTTTTATTTATTGATGGAACTATACCACACACACACACACACACACACACACACACACACACACACACACACCACAATCATTTGCAACAAGTGTCTTAAATTTTGAGTCGTTATGTTTAATGAATGAAGCCAGGTGTGTTCATTGTGTTAAAATGTTGCTGACTGTGGCAAGCATTTTGCATCACATGAGCTTTAATTTGAGAATTTGACATTTTGAGCAGAGTTTTTTGCAACTTGTGTTTTAGCAAGACAAAATGTGTTTAGATTTATGAGAAAAGGAGGATTGTGTTTTGTGAATTGTGTCTTCATGTGAAATGTGTTTATGGTTTTGGCAAATCGGAGCTAGTTTTATTATGTGTTTAGAGAACTGGTCATTTGGTTTAGAGAATTGGCTTTTGTGTTTTAGCAATTGGGAAAAACTGTAATGACAATAAAGACCATTCATTCATTCATAATACTGTTTTATACTTAATAAAAAAATAATAAAAATAGATGTCTTTAAAAGGCCAAACTGATTGCATCACTTATTAAGCCACTATCACTATAACAATACAGAATAAAATATATACATGTCTATAAAAGAACAAACTGATTACTTATTAAGCCACTATCACTTATATTCTCCTTCTTGGCACCACGTCCCATAAGGCTTCCCGTCACTACTCAGGGTTTTTCCTGGCTCAAAATGAGGCGGAGGTGGTACCAGTGGTGTTTGACATCGGGGGGGACCCATGAAGCAGGGCTGTCTGGGGGTCCTTAAACGAGCATCAAACCAATTTGTGCCCTTTCGCCATCAATTTATGGTGGAAATGTCATTATATATGTAAAGGAAAAAACAATATTCAGGCACCAGATGGCCATTCAAAATATAATGTAATATAATGCAATATAAGGCTCTCAGGCATTCTGTACTTTCAAATATGTATTCTCCTTGAGCAGTCAACATCAACTATCAGCTGTTTCGCTAGCAAACACGAAAGCTAAGTTATTTGTGAAACAGCGCCCCCGCCACCACGTCGGCGCAATGCCGCAATTGCAGTTTTTTTTTAATTCTCCCGCGCCGGAAATCCGGCACTGTGCCGGAGTACTTTAAGCCCTGCATTTAATTGAAGATTCTTATTTTTATATTTGTTACGGAGGCCTTATAAAAATGTTGTTCTCACTTTACTACACTCCCCCCCGCGCGCGCACACGCGCACACACACACACACACACACACACACACACACACACACACACACACACACACACACACACACACCCATGTGGCTGGCTCAGTGTGCCTCTCACGTAGCGGTACCAAAGTGTTGTCTTCCTGTACCTGCCAAGGCCAGTTCCCTGCGCAGCAGCTGCCCCTCCTGTTTGAGGCGGATGATGTCCTCTCTCTGGCCGCTGCTCTCTGCTGTCTGCTCCTGCAGCTCCTCTACAACGACACACAGGTGATGCAAACTGGTGACGGCCCACCACCCATCAATCAATAATACATCATAACAGTCGACGATTATTATTACCCAATCTTTTTTTTTTTGGGCTGATTTACACAATTCACATGGATGACCTATTTTGAGGTAAAAACAGCGAATTTCACTGAAAGGTGATAACTTTGCACCCCTAAACGCAAAACAAGGCAAGCTGGAGAACCTGTTGAGGTTGGGGCTGTGAAACTAATTTGAATCTCCTGTGTTTTCAGCCTTCACCTCACTCTTAATGCCCCCATTTGTTCTAAAAGAACAGGATACGTCCACAAAGTGGAGGTCACTACAACACAGCTCAAGGTTTTACGTGACAGCTACATTGTGATTACTGATCAACACTCCATTTGCCTCCCTCCTTGTGATGAGAGCAGCGTACCTTTGAGGCGTGCGTTCTAGCGGCCGTGCGTTCTAGCGGCCGTACCTTTGAGGCGTGCGTTCTCGTGGCGGCCTTCCCTGTAGCATCGCTTGTGCTCCTCCGCCTCCCTCAGCACCCTGCCCTCCCGCGAACGACTCTCCTTCAGAGACGCCTCCAGCTCTTGCAGACGCCCCGACATGTCCACGATGTGATCAGTGGCCTCGCTCACGTCCTTGTCCTGATGGGGGAAACAACGATGACATGCCACAGACACCCAGACAATCTAATATCTCAAATGTTGCACATGCACACACAAAAAAAAAAACTGTTCCAACAGATAGACAGGGAAGCGGGTACAAATGACCCAACAGAAGGTTGAGACACCTTATTTTTGACATCATCACGTCGGCAGCATACGATACACACACACACAAAAACTGTATTTTGTCTTTTTTTGTTCCTTCTATCACAGAGACTGCCAATGGCCCCGGGCCTGAGCTAGATTACTCTTCCTGCTACGACTGGTGGATTGATGATTCACTTGCTTAGTCAAATTATTCATTGTAAGTCGCTTTGGAATAGGGAGTCTGCTAAATGCCAGAAATGTACGAAAATGTAAATTGTACACACACGTTCATTTTCAGGTGTTTACTACGTGGCCGAGGGGCCAGGCTCATGGTCACATGACACCCCCGAGAGCTGTGACATCACCAGTCACGTAGACGGCGCGTACCTTGAGTCGGAGCATGGCGCCGAGCTCCTCCTCTCTGACCTGCAGGGAGCCCACCTGGGTGGACAGAGCCAGGACCGTGGAGTTCAGGCTCTGGTTCCTCTCCTGTAGGGGGTGACAAAACACACCGCGACCACCTCACTTTATTTCACTGTCACCTGTGTCCCGCCCAGAGCGCTGCTACTCCACACAAACGCACTGCACTTATATAGTGGCTTATTCCAAAGCGCTTTACGACGGCCTCTCGTTCACCCGTTCACACACCAATGGCAATCTGTCGTTAGACGCCAGCTCTACCCCCTGAGCCACAGCCTCCACCATTCTGGAGTGGGAGGCCCAGGAGGGTCCTGTCGGCCTTTAGCCCCCCCCCCCCCCCCCCCCCAATCTAGGGACATAATCTAGGGGCGCACACAAGTGTGTCTGTACCTCCAGGTCCTTGGACTGTTGGCTGGCGTGCTGCTGAGTCTGCCCCAGCTTGTGCAGCTGCTGCTGGGTAGAGTTGAGCTCCCACTGCCCCTCCCTGTCCCTGGCCTCTGCAGACTGCACGCGCTTGGTGACGGCACGGATCACCTCGTTACGCTTCTGCAGCTCCTCTGGAAAAAAGACAAATGCATTTTACGACAAAAATAAAGATAAGGAGAAGCAAACATATTGTAATTTCCATACATACACACATAAAACGCGTAACACATAAAATGGAACACACACACACACGCTCGATCTTATCAGCAAGATGTTTCCAGTGACGTTTCATTCTGAGGTTTATGACGGACTTTCATAATGTATTCTCAGACCTAAGTAGACAGTATTATGCAAACAATATAAACAGAATACACTACATGCAAATCACCACTGAACGCCTAGATCCACCTATGCATTGGAGGAGATATGCATCGGAGGAAAAACAGGGGGTGGCTGTGGCTCAGGAGGTAGAGCCTGCGTCTAATGATCGCAAGTTCGGCGGTTCGATCCCCGGCTGGCCACGTGTCGAGGTGTCCTTGGGCAAGACACAGAACCCCAAATTGCTCCCACTGAGCGGGCCGGTACCTTGCATGGTAGCTTGAATATGTGTGTGAATGGGTGAATGAATTGTAAAGCGCTTTGGAATAAGGCCTAAAGCAAACCTTTCCCTCTGGACCAACACCACTGGTATAGAAGCTGACATCATGGAATATTGCATAAATATTGCATAAACCCCTGTACTAGTGCATAATACATTTGTATTCGTGTGGTCCCTGGTTCTCACCCTCCATCCGTGCACATCTCTGCTCCAGGGCGAGGACTCTCTGGCGGTCCTGTTCCCAGGCCTGGAGCTGCTTGTAGTGGGCAGCAGCCATGGTGTTGAGCTCCTGGTCCCGGTCCTTCAGCTCAGCTATCAGCAGCTGTAGCTCCCTCCTGTGTCTCTGGATGGCAGCACTCTCCATCTCACTCAGAGTCTTTTTCTTTTTACAAAAAAACAAAAACACATATAATATAATAGATGCTCTGGGGGGTAATCCATCAACATCGCTAAGACTATCTTTGCTAGACTTACCAAATAAACCTGGATTTTCCTTTAGCGACGTTGAGCAAGACACTGAACCCCAAATTGCTCCCAATAAGCAGGCTGGCGCCTTGCATGGTAGATTGCCGCCATTGGTGTGTGAATGTGTGTGTGAATAGGTGAATGAGAGGTCACTGTAAAGCGCTTTGGAATATACATTTACCATTTATTATGTTCCACAATGTTTGAACTACAGTATGACACATTCCTCATCATATTCACTCAGTGTGACAACTAGCATAGGTCCTATCAAGTCTTACCATCTGGCTGCCGTGTGGGATGGGAAGAGAGAGGGTTCTAGTTGAGACAGCTGGAGGACTTCTGGCTGACTGTCTTGCCATTTTCTGCACCTCAATCTGAGACAAGGTGGAGACTGGGAGAGGCTCAATAGGAAGTCCAAAAAATGTCTGCAAAATCATCAATCATGTCAGATTTTCGCATTTCGCATTTCAACTTCTTCAGTCTCCAATACTAACTTCTAAACTGATCAAATACAGCTGAAACAAGACAGTCCTGTCATTGGTTGATTTGGATATGCTAGCATATCAGCCCAATAGAGGTCTCAGGTCTTCTGACGCTGGTTTTCTCCGTGTACCACATGTACAAAAGAAGAGATTTGGTGAGGCTGAATTCTCATTTTATGCACCCAAATTGTGGAATGCACTGCCAGTTTACATTAGGGATGCAACCTCAGCAAATATGTTCAAGTCAAGACTAAAAACCCATCTTTTTAAATATTGCCTTTAAATGACTAAATAATTAAATGATGATTATATAATGATTGGAGCACTTTGAGCTGCAACGTTTGCAGGAAAGGCGCTATACAACTAAAGTTATTATTATTATCTACCTCACCTTTTTCACAGGAGTGCTGCTGTGCCAGGGATCAAATGGAGTAACTGAAAAACAAATGCATGGCTTTGTTTACAATGTGAAGCATACTGACTACCACCATGAAGCCCTACATGGTTTCGTTGTTTGTGTCACTTTACAGAATAAAGCTCCCCTCCCCCTGAGTCGAAATAGTATTGTTACCAGGTGGTAAGGAAAAGCTGTGTGATGAGTGTCCAGAGCTTCCATTTGGGTTGGATGTTCTACCTCCGTCCATAGCATCTCACTCATTGCATTTCTTTTAGCTAGCTAGCTAATGTAACAACTTAAAAATGTGTTTAACCATTGCCATCTGTCAACTATTATTGACTGTACTAAGCAAGCTCTTCGTCCGCATTCCAACTACCCGCCATGATAATACATTAATTGATTTCAAAATGCGGAGAGCCCATAACAGCTCCTTCTGTTCTGTTGAATGAAACGTGTATATTTTTAAAACCACTTGTTGTGGTGGGCGCGGGGGAGCGGACGTCAGAGCACGCCTGTCAATGCCTCTCGTATAACGTGGGGATGAAATAGAAGCAGCGATTGGATGTATGGTAGAATTTTAACACAAATTCTAAATACATACCAGTTGTATAATGCGCCGCATAGCACAGCTATTTATTGATCAAAAACAGCATCGTTATTAAACCGATTCATCAGGCAAACAAGTGAACACCTATTGTTTCTTCGACGTGCGATCCAAGAGGCGCCAGGACCCCGAGCCAAGTCTGTAGAGGTGTGCTCGAGCTGTCACTACTTAGCCTTATTCTAGTTGAAAGATTTCCTCAACGTTTACCTAATAATGCGTACGGTTTTGTTAAACAGTCAACAATTCTAAGGTCGTTTCGAGGGGGTATGTATGTGTATGAACTTGTTCCATTGGTCGCCTTGGAGATGATGACACAGCTAGCTGTGTGTTGCTACGGTGATAGCGGTGCGAGCTGGCTAGCTAGCTATGAATGAAGGCTGCGTTCGTAAATTCGCTCTGAGAATGCCGGAGCGCACACTGCGTTTAAACGTCATAAAGGGGCCAAGTAATTTGATTGGACAAGAGGCATTCCATGAGTGCTGATCAGATTTCCAGAGCGAATTTACGAACGCAGCCGAAGTGTTAGCCAAGAAACCAGCAGTAGTCAACCTATGAGCTAGCTGACTGGCCTGCCCTGGAGCTAGCTGGCTACCGGTTTGCCTGGACTATTGCTTAGGTTGTCTTATTTTAATGTTCCTTTGTCCATGTTTAGTAGCACTGTATGTCAGCGCCACCTGTTAGGTAGCTACCTGTCTGTTTGCGCTATTTATTTAGACGGGTACATTTCGACCTGGCAGATTGCAGTAGCTAAGTAACGGAACGGTGGGGTGTGCGGTGCGTTCAACGAGACAGCAGCTGTCAGATGGCATGGAAGGGCAGTGGCAAGCAAATCCACGTCGCTTATTGTGACAATGAATATGTTTACACACGCAGGCATATTAATTATATACAAAAGCTGCTTACGTTAGCGACGCATAATATGTATATATTATAGGCCACGGTATCACAAAAGATCTGGAGGACCTCGGCTGAACAGAATATGAAAGTGCTGTTTCATAGAACTGCAGTTTTCACTGTATTAGCAGCACTACTAGTTGTCAATGAGAACGTTTGGTTTGGCTATAGTATAATGACAGGTACCATGTACTGCAGCAGTGGGAATGATGGTGTTCTCAAATGTTGTGCGCATGGGAATCAATCCAAATTCCCAATATGTACGGCCTGAAACACTCCAGTTAACCAACCTCTGCACGATGAAGTGAACATTATTCAATTACTCATGTGCTACCTATTTCTCCTTCTGTTTTAGATCATCTATCATGGCTACTACTGAGACTGCAGAATCAGGTTCACCAGAAAACAAAGGAGATCATGGGACTGCTGACTCAAATGCAAAGTACCCATTCAAAGTTCTCTACTGTGGAGGTATGTAGTGTTCAGTCAGTCTTATGTATCCCATTGCAGTGTTTTGTAAATGGTTACACTGTGTCATCATAACAGTCAAAAGTGTAACTCTTCTCCTCACTTTCTTTTGCAGTGTGCTCCTTGCCAACGGAGGTATGTATAAATGTCATAGAATTTGCCCCACAAGGGAGGGCTAGTTAAATATATAAACCTTGTTAAGCGGTGGTTTAGATTCGGTTATAGATACAATTCAAAGAGATAATTATAATCATATTTTCCCCTCCAGTTTGTAAGAAACACCTGGCAATTTAACGATTTATTCAATTATGCCAACATTAACCTCACATCACCCAAATTATTCTTCCACACATTTTATTTTTTAAATGATTTAAAATCTTATTTTGGGAATGAATGCAACAATGATATTGTGTATGAGCTATGTTCTTTCCTCCTGTGTCTTCAGTACTGTGAGTACATGCCTGAGCCAGCCAAATGCAGACAGTGGCTGGAGAAGAACTTCCCAGATGTGTTTGCCAGGATGAGTGTAGGTAAGTTCCATCACGTATTTGAAAGGTCTAAAATGGCGTTACTCCTTCTATCTTCTTTGGTGTTTGCAGATCTGATGGAATATGACTAGCTTAGGGGTCAGAGTGGGCCAAAGTAATGATGAATGATGCCGTACTAAACTTCCCATTGTCTTCCTCCCCTCTGCTGGTTCCGGAGGGAACGCTCCAAAGCAGGACTCTAGCTGTGGAGAGGCGCCCCTCGGTGGTGAGGAAGAGGAGAAGAAGAAGCAGAAGAGAGGTTTCTTAATTAATTCTTTACCAGATCATTAATATGGCTGATTCTAGTAAATCATAAGTATTCCTTTAAACAAACACTTTGGCTCACGTGTATGTGATTCAGAGTTTAAACAAGAACATTCATCATTCCTCAGGTGGCAGAGGTCAGATCAAACAGAAAAAGAAGACCGTCCCCCAGAAAGTTTCGATAGCGAAAATCCCCCGGGCCAAGAAGAAATATGTTACACGGGTGTGTGGCCTGAATACCTTTGGTAAGACTGCTGTCCCTATCATCCCCTTTGTTACTTTGAAATAGTCTATTCTAAGTCTTATTTTTTGTTGTTTTTAACACCTCTGTGTGTGTGTGTGTGTGTGTGTGTGTGTGTGTGTGTGTGTCCTGCAGATATTGACCTTAAAGATGCTCAGAGATTCTTTGCTCAGAAGTTCTCCTGTGGTGCCTCGGTGACAGCGGACGACGAAATCATCATTCAGGGAGATTTTACAGATGACATAATCGATGTCATTCAAGAGAAATGGCCTGAGGTAAGCCATTTGTATTGCCTCTCTCCACTAGTGTTGTGTAGCCGTACCTCAAAATGACGTCCTCACACCTCCTTGGAGGTCTGGAGAAATCGTTAGTAGCCAGTTCCGTTTGAATGGAGCTCATGTTGTTTGAATCAGAATGTATGTTTCATGAACTCCCTCCTGTCTTCCTTACTCTTGAAAATAGTAAATGAGTCAGTGTCAGCCAATCAACTTAGCCACAAACAAACCGTCTCTGTTTATCTCTCTCTGTCATAGGTGGATGACGAAAGCATTGATGACCTGGGAGAAGTCAAGAAGTAAAGACCTAACATGCACTTTTACTGAAATGGATGCGACATGAAACAACAACCTGGCCAAATGTACACATTAACATTAAAAGAAGTCGTTTTATATCTATTTTATTTACTGTATAGAAACTGTGGACTTGGCCTCCCCCTTGGCATATTTCAGTTCTTGATAGCTGCTTTCTCTCTTGGTTGCCAAAGGTCTGGTATGATGTGAATTCCTTACGCTTTTCACTCAAGCAAACTATAGGGTAATAAATCTCGGTCTCATTCGCTTGTTCACTCTTTAGTCTTTTCTCCCGCTCGGCATCTCGGTGTGTTCTTGTGTAAAGCATTATGTCATTGGGCAGGACGCACAGGCAAGATTTCCTGAAACTTGGGACCATGTCGCATGATATCAGGTTACACATCACTCCTGTTCACAACAATTGATAACACTCTTTTATTCTTCAGGGATGAAAAACCAATATTAATAGTGTAACTCTAGCTTGTGTATTAGGCATGGTCCATAACAAAGTCTGCTGAGGCAATAAATGTAACGCTTTGGAATACAACCAATTTGAGAGGTTTTTGAATTGTGTTGTTCTTTTTTTGTTTCACATACAGTGTCAGTTATGGCTCATTATAAAGAGCCCTTCCTGTATCTATTGTAGCAGTGAGAATGTTATGCGGCCTTAGGTTAGTTGTTTTTGGGGACCTTTGGATCCATTTTTATACCCATGAGTTCTCTATCCACAAGCATAATATATTTATAATGAAGCCCTGCTCCCTGAACAGATGGTGTTTACACTCTAGTTAGTTTCCCTATGGAGTGACAACATCCCCTTAAGAGATAACACAGAACACAGTGGTCACACAGAAACTCCACCTGTGGGTCACGCCATGTAATTAAGTATATTGGTATTTGAGCATTGTTTGCATGAGGGCAAACAATAAACTCCAGGCTCAGGAGGAGCTTGGAAAACCATATCTGTCTACTCTCTTAAAAGCATCCGAGAGTGAAAGTCCACAGTGTCCCTGTGCCATTTTTGATTGACCAAATGGCGAACACTACAGACAGCTGCTGCCCCTTCAAGTCCCCCATGCTGGACCAGGTCCTGCCTCCCATCCTGATCCTAGAGTTCATGTTCGGGCTGTTGGGGAACTTTGTGGCCCTCTGGATGTTCATCTTCCACATGGACACCTGGAAGCCTAATGCCGTGTACCTCACTCACTTGGCAGTGGCAGACTCTATCGTGCTCTTCTGTCTGCCGTTCAGGGCTGACTACTACAGACGGGGCAAAGACTGGGTTTACGGTGATGTCCTGTGTCGGATACTGCTTTTTCTGCTGGCAGCAAACCGGGCTGCTGGGATCTTTTTCCTCACCGCTGTGGCCGTCGACCGGTACTTCAAGATTGTCCACCCAATGAACCGAATCAACCGCATGGGCCTGAGCTATGCTCTGTGGGTGTCCCTCGGGCTGTGGGCGCTGATCGTCGCAGCAACTGGATACCTGTTCGCTAACGATCATTTCTTCCACCGCAACAACCGGACACAGTGCGAAAGCTTCAACATCTGCATGGGGTTTGATCCCCTGTCCACCTGGCACAATGCTTTCTATGTCATCCAGTTCTTTCTGCCGACTGCGATCGTGACCTTCTGTACCATCTGCATTACCTGGCAGCTCAGGAACAAAACCCTGGACACCTCGGGAAAGATCAGGCGGGCTGTTCGGTTTGTTTTGATTGTTGCATTAATATTCATTATCTGTTTCTTCCCCAGCACCGTGTCACGTATCGTTGTGTGGCTCCTGAAGTACTGGTACGATGAATGCCGGTATTTTAAAGAGGTCAACCTGGCGTTTTACACCTCGGTGTGTTTCACATACTTAAACAGTGTCCTCAACCCCGTCGTATACTATTTCTCAAGCCCTGCCTTCAGTGGAAGTTTAAAGAAAGTTCTGAACAAACTGCTGGGGAGGAAAGAGGTGGGAGAAGAGGAGGCTTGTCCTGGCGTTAACCGTCCTCCCACAGTGTCACACGGTATTGAGACTACATAGGATTGTCTGACACTGAGTTTTCACAGGTAGCATGGTGTTGCTCCTAAAGTTTAAACAATATCTAAGGACTGTCTTGAATTTTAATATTATAGTTTGGGGAAGGCATGCTGATCCAATTTATCGGTAAGGGCAATTTCCACCTGGAGCCACAGTGCACATTAACCTGATAGAGGACTGCAAGGGGTCTTTCACAATGTAATGCAGACTTGAGCCTGGCTCCTTTCAGTAAGTACCGCACAATATAGGGTTAGCCTGCTTGTTTCACATACAGCAGATTGTACCTAGCACTATGTTATTGGGCTTTATTGACAGTGCAAATGCTTAGTAAATCTGGCCCATGTCTTGCTATACTTAATCAACACCCAAATGTAATAATGATTCATTTAACTATGTAGAAAAAAATGCTACTTAATGAATCAATAATGATTTTTTAAAAAGTATGTAGACCTATATTAGTCAAATTCTGACCTACCTAAATGACTATCTACTCTGTGTCCTTAATGAGTTCATATGTTTCAATTAATAAAGTGACATGAATGATTGTGAATATTAAATAGGCTAAGCCAATTGATTTGAATGAGATTTCCAGTGATACTTAAAAAAAGGTTTCTCTTCCTCATCCGCATCTTCAAGAGATGCCTATCTATCTGCCTGAGACACAGCTCATAGGACTTGGGGTCATCAGGTGAGGTGGGTACCACTACCATCCGTCATGGCTGTGTCGATGATGATAACCCACAACACCCACAGAAGGCTAATCGGTGACACCTTGCGTCCCAGATGCACCCCCCTCTACTTTTACCCCTCTGCTGTACTATTACTCACAAAGAATACCAATTACTGAGAACACGTTGAGCAAAACATTTTCCTCAGGGACGACATTCCAAATGAAAGTCTAGTAATGGGTATGTTGTTAAATATGAACGTATATATATCTGATAAGGTTTCGTCTCTAATAACTTTTTATGAGCTGTTGCTGTTAGTGATGTAATCGGCAAACCAGTGTGCTAGTGTTTAAATAAAAAACGAATTATGACTACGATTATACAGTTAATACTGTACACGATGTTACTTCCACGGAAGGGGATTATTAAGAGAGAAAGAAAGTTCAGACCAGCCAGACTTGGGGTGCGTTCGTAAATGTGCTCTGAGAGCGCCGGAGCGCAAACTGGGTTTAACGTCATAGAGCGACCGAGTAATTTGATTGGCCGAGTGGCATTCCATGGGTGCTGATCAGATTTCCAGAGCAAATGTACGAACGCAGCCTAAAAGATGCCTCTCGGGTGACGTCACCGGTGGCTTGGTTAGGGAAGGGCTGCTTGAGGAAACCTAACGGGGCAACGAGGGACAGGGACTTCACTTCACTGTCATCACTCATCTTTATTCCATCGACCAAAAAGCGATATATCGACTAGTCCAGGTAAGTAGATACTTGTGATTTGTCCTTACCACTTAGCCCTCTTTTTTTTATCGCCAAGGCAAAGCGACATAGATATTAGCCATATGATAGTGGTGTCTACACAGAATCCGCTGAATTCCGACAGGCAGCGATACGAGTGGACGAAGGCATCAGCTAGCTGGATTAGCCAAGTTAGCAGCCTTTGGCCGGAGAAGTGCGTATAAGATACTGGACTGGCGAACTGAGGGGGGAGACCCGCTTCGGAAATGGTCATTTCTATTTTGATGAACTCATCGTTGTGTTGTCTATCCAAAGTAGCTGGCACACTCAGCTGGAGTGCTTGGTTTGGGTGTGTGCCCACTGCCCAGCCATCCAGATCCACCACATCATACGGACGGGATTATCACGGGTTCTAGTGATCAGTTGCAGTGACTCTGATCATGTGTAGAGTCGTTGTGTTAATCTTATTATGGCAGGAGAGAAACACCTGCTTGAAAACGGACAAAAGCCACGGGGAAGAGGTCATCAGAAGTCAACCTGTGACTCTTGTGTAACTGTTGTACTTTGACCAGTAGGGTCAATCTGTCTGGCGGATGATGGTGTTCGACAAGCACTTTGACACACCTCGCCAGATCGCTGGGACTCCTACCATCATCATCATTATCTGTAACACTACAGTAAGATCGGTTTCTCAAAACAGCCAATTTGTCAGGAGCGACGACTCGCATTTCGCTTATACAAATGAATGCTTCTTTCTGAGAATAAGATTAGAAACGATCAAATAATAATAATAATAAAAGTCATATTTTGGCAGCAGCAGATCGTTTTGTTTTGGCTGGGAGGAGCGTCCCAAACTACCGACGAAGCTGACGTACCAAGGCCTGCTTTCTTTTTTTACCTGGCTCAAAATCGTGGCCAAAATTGGCCTCACCATTGAAATTCGGTATTGATATTGTATTCGAAAGATCATTGAATTTATTCACACAAATAATTGCTCTAGTCTAATCCCTCACTTTCTTTATAATTCTAACGGATAAATCATTGACTTTATATCACGATGATACACTTCTTTCTCCCCCTCATATCTCCAACATGCAAGTCATTTGAATAAGAGCACCAAATGGGCTGGCTGGGGCCATGGTAGGGTTGCCACCTTGGATTTGTAAAAAAACAGAAAACTCAACACTTAGATACCCTTTACATTTACACCCCTACCTCTGTCCCTATAGGATACCCCTTACATTTACACCCCTACCTATACAGGATACCCTTTACATGGGGTATCCTATATGGACAGAGGTACTTACCAAAACGGACACGCGCGGAAGACTGACTGGGTGACAGTGAGTGACAGAGTGCAGTTGCTAGGCGATAAGGTAAGCTTTCGTATTTCTGTTGCCCATCAGATAAAAGTAGCCAATCGTATCTGTTTAAACCTTTATAGACACAGGACTGGATGTAGGCAATAGAAGGAAACCTTTATCTATGAAGAAAACCAAATGAAGTTTTACATTTTCACCCAAAAAACGGGACAAATTGTGTCCTGGGAAAGATGATACATTTTCCGGGGCAACTGCTGAAAAAATAACAATCCCGCTAAAAACGGAACGGGTGGCAACCCTAGGCCATGGACACATGCAGTCTCCTCAGTCCTCACACTATCACATCTATCAACCATAACCCCTTCATCCGCTCACACCACAGTCAGGGTTCCCAGATGGGGCGGGCTACCGCCAAATGGGCTACTGGATTTAGCGGGTTATAGACTGGTTAGGCTGTAAATCGTCAATCCCATCTGGCAACCCTGACCACAGTCACACTTCTCCACTGTGATATTTGATGAGATCCAAACGGCCCTGTACATGGCTGGGCTGGGGGGTCAGTAAACCCAATACCATTTAAAGGGTGTTGAGATATCTGAGGCACTCTATGCAAACCACTAATGGTGCCGTTCGAGACATGACCACCGGACTTGTGTTGAACGGCATCTGACATCTGAACAGCTCCTAGAGTATACCCCTTCTCCCAGGGAACACGAGGAACAATCGGCCAATGTTCCCCAGTAATACACTGGGTGACAAACGGAGGGATCTCCTTAAAGGACGACTATTCTCTATTTGAGGTCATTTAGTCATGTCATTCTCAGCGTGGTCATCAGCCCTGCCCTGAAAAACATGTCAGTCCAGAATTGTTATCAGACCGTATTCTAACTATCGGTCTCACAATCATATTCACTTGCAACATTAATCGACTACTCCCCTTGAATATTTGTTTGTTCTGAAATGTCAGAATACCCACATACGTAGCACGTGTATAGCCAGGAGAATACCCACACACTAGCAGTTGCTTTGGAAACATCAAAACACCAGTGTGTGGGTATTCTTCTCTCTTCTACTACCCTCACATCACCTGTCTCTTGGTTGAATGATATGGTGTTAGCCTCATTGGTGAATGATATGGTGTTAGCCTCATTGGGGAATGATATGGTGTTATATCATTGGGGAATGATATGGTGTTATATCAGTGAATGATATGGTGTTATATCATTGGTGAATGATTTGATGTTATATCAGTGAATGATATGGTGTTATATCAGTGAATGATTTGATGTTATATCAGTGAATGATATGGTGTTATATCAGTGAATGATTTTATGTTATATCAGTGAATGATTTGATGTTATATCAGTGAATGATATGGTGTTATGTCAGTGAATGATATGGTGTTATGTTGTGGTTGTGTTATTCTGGGTTAGTGTTAGGGTAAGTGTTAGTGTTAGGGTAAGTGTTAGTGTTAGGGTAAGGAATGTGAGTAATGTGCAGCGGTGATGTTTCCAGTGTAAGTGGGTTTGGAATGTCCTGGCTTCCTGTCTGCTGTGTGTTTGACCCAGAACTGGCCTGCTCTATCGACCTTTACTCTTTCTGCTCATTCCTCCTTCCTGGGAAGTGGCCATTAAGACCCCCCTTCCTCTCTCACTCTCTCTCTCACTCTCTCTCACTCTCTCTCTCACTCTCTCTCTCACTCTCTCTCACACTCACACTCGCTCACTCTCTCTCACTCTCTCTCACTCTCTCTCACACTCTCTCTCTCACTCTCACTCTCTCTCTCTCTCGCTCTCTCTCACTCTCTCTCACTCTCTCTCACACTCACTCTCTCTCTCTCTCACTCACACTCACTCTCTCTCTCACTCTCTCTCTCTCTCTCACTCTCACTCTCACTCTCACTCTCTCTCTCTCACTCACACTCACTCTCTCTCTCTCTCTCTTTCTCTCTCTCAGTCAGTGACATTTCCACTTATTGCGAGCATGCTGCTAAGGCTGTTTTATGTGTCAACAAGACACCGCTTTTGTTGTTGTTGTTCTATTCTATTCTCTAAAACCACTGTCTCTTTGTTTGGCTGTGACCCTCCAGGTCATCCCTCCTTCTGTCTGGAGCAGCCCTACCTCTATCTGGAGCAGGAAGCTGGGTGGTGGGGAAGGCCTAGCCCCCCACCCTGAGAAGGCCTAGCCCCCCACCCTGAGAAGGCCTAGCCCCCCACCCCGAGAAGGCCTAGCCCCCCACCCTGAGGAGGCCTAGCCCCCCACCCTGAGAAGGCCTAGCCCCCCACCCTGAGAAGGCCTAGCCCCCCACCCTGAGAAGGCCTAGCCCCCCACCCCGAGAAGGCCTAGCCCCCCACCCTGAGGAGGCCTAGCCCCCCACCCTGAGGTGGCCTAGCCCCCCACCCTGAGAAGGCCTAGCCCCCCACCCCGAGAAGGCCAAGAGTCCGGCAGTAGCCCAACTCCCAAGACAGAGAAGGGACCATGAGCACCGGCAAACCCAGCGGACTCAAACCCCCCAGCAAGATAGGCAGACCAGCAGGCCTGCTGCCCACCAGGACCTCCCCCTCCTCTGGTAAGAACCATGCACAGGGAGTCCTGTGTCTTTCTTCTCCATGAAATTGAAGATCCTAATCCTGTTTTGTATCTAATCTAATCTAATCCTGTGTCGGACAGACAGCTGTCATAAAGCCATCCCAATATGGAAGCTGATAGCCACTGAGTGACTGACATGCATGTATCAGCCAAGCCACACCACAGGACATGACACCACAGCACATGACACCTCAACATATAACACCACAGCACATGACACCTCAACATATAACACCACAAGATATAACACCACAACATAATAACACCACAATATATAACACCACAATATATAACACCACAAGATATATACCACAACATATAACACCTCAATATATACGGTAACACCACAAGATATATAACACCACAAGATATATAACACCACAAGATGTAACCTGGAAAAACAAGACACAAGGCAGAGCAAAGTACAGTACTAGATGTGCATAACGAATGTGTAAGTGGATAACAATTTAAATGTTTAATTTGAGGTCGTTCTTTTAGGGAACCCGGTGACAGAGTAGTGTTCATGTTCAGTATGAAATGTTATCTTTGTGTTTATTAGTTTGTTTGTTTGTTTGTTTATGTTTCTGGTTTGTATCCCGTGTAGTTGTATCATCTGTGATACGCAGGGCTACCCTGAAGAAGAGACTCCCTCTTAAAACAAGAGGTTGCATCAAATAAATAAATAAATCACGTGACACGAACGGAATTCCCTGTTGTTCCTGTTACAGCCACCCCGAAGCCCGTCCCCCCACCTCCTGAGAAGCCCCTCCCCCCTCCCGAGAAGCCCCCCCCCGGCGGAGACTCGCCCCCCACCCAGGATGGGACCGGGGACTTCCTGCCAGGAGAGAAGGTCTGGGTCAACGGGAACAAGCCCGGCCTCGTGGCCTTCGTGGGGGGCACCCAGTTCGCCCCGGGCCAGTGGGCCGGCATCGTGCTGGACGAGCCCATCGGGAAGAACGACGGCTCGGTGGCGGGGGTGAGGTACTTCAGCTGTGAGGACGGGAAGGGGATCTTCACCCGGCCCTCCAAGCTGTCCAGGACGGCCGCGGCGGAGAGAGAGGCCAACGGCGGGCACGCCAGCCCCGTCCTGGGGACCACCTCCGCCCCAGCTGCTGAGTCCTCTGCCAGCCCCCCAGCCCTCAGCCCTGGTCACCCCGGTAACCCCGGTAACCCCTCCTACACTCAACACTAGAACAGCCGTGGGTGGGGTCCTTTAACACTAGAACAGCCGTGGGTGGGGGAATTTAACACTAGAACAGCCATGGGTGGGGGAATTTAACACTAGAACAGCCATGGGTGGGGGAATTTAACACTAGAACAGCCATGGGTGGGGTCATTTAACACTAGAACAGCCGTGGGTGGGTCATTTAACACTAGAACAGCCGTGGGTGGGGTCATTTGACACTAGAACAGCCGTGGGAGGGGTCATTTGACACTAGAACAGCCGTGGGTGGGGTCATTTGACCCTGTGAGTAAAACAGTTTTTATATCTTTGCACTCGATCAAATTTCAGGACCCTCCATTCATGACTTTTCCTAGATATGTGCGTTCTACCACCCAGTATTCTTACATTGTCAAAATCAGGATAAGCTAGTATAAAGTAATTTAGCAGTTTTTTCTGTGTAGGAGGCAGGCTAATTTACAAGCCGGCCAACTAGTGGTCGTTGTGTGTAAATAAATAGCAGCTTCCCATACGAAAGACTGTGGTCATTTGACCTCCGAGGCGGCTCTTATAGTAGGTAAAAAAAGGCACAGCTGTTCTAGTGTTAACTTAATGTTTATCTTGATAGAGTCAAGCGTTGTTGTGAAGTTGTAGAGTAAACAGGATGTGGTGCATGATGATGGTGTGTCGTTTTTTTTCCTCCAGCCCAGGCCTCTGGCCACGTTGCGAGCCCCGGCACTGGCATGAAGACAGTCAGTGGGCTGAACCGGACCCTGACAGCCAGCGAGTCGGTGTCCAACCTCTCGGAGACGGACTCGGCTAAGAAGAGCACCAGAGAGCTCAGACTGGGACACCGTGTGCTGGTAAGAGGCCCGGGTGTAAAAATAAAATTAAAAAAATCTAATTTTGAGTGCACTGGATTCTGGATCTGTGTTCAGCTCTCTCTCTCTCTGTCTCTCTCTCTCTCTCTCTCTCTCTCTCTCTCTCTGTCTCTCTGTCTCTCTCTCTCTCTCTCTCTCTCTCTGTCTCTCTGTCTCTCTGTCTGTCTGTCTCTCTGTCTGTCTGTCTCTCTCTCTCTCTTTCTCACTGTCTGTCTGTCTGTCTGTCTGTCTCTCTCTCCCCCTCTCTCTCTCTTTCTCTTTCTCTCTCTCTGTCTCTCTCTCTCTCTCTCTCTTTCCCCCTCTCTCTCCCTCTCTCTCTCTCTGTCTCTCCCCCTCTCCCTCTCCCTCCTCCTACCCAGGTCGGGGGCACCAAGGCGGGGGTGGTGAAGTTCCTGGGGGAGACGGAGTTCGCCAAGGGGGAGTGGTGCGGCGTGGAGCTGGACGAGCCCCTGGGCAAGAACGACGGGGCCGTGGCGGGGGCCAGGTGAGTCACCATGACAACCACACACACACACACACACAGACACACATAGCGGTACACGGGTCATTCACCTGTAGGGAGGAAAGGGTTTACAAAGGTCATACGAAAAAAAGTTTTTTCCTCTCTCTCTCAACCCCTCTCCTCTCTCTCTCCACCCCTCTCCTCTCTCTCTCTCTCTCCACCCCTCTCCACCTCTCTCTCTCCACCCCTCTCCTCCTCTCTCTCTCTCCACCCCTCTCCTCTCTCTCTCTCTCTCCACCCCTCTCCTCTCTCTCTCTCTCCACCCCTCTCCTCCTCTCTCTCTCTCCACCCCTCTCCCCCTCTCTCTCTCCACCCCTCTCCCCCTCTCTCTCTCCACCCCTCTCCTCTCTCTCTCTCTCTCTCCACCCCTTTCCTCTCTCTCTCTCTCTCCACCCCTCTCCCCCTCTCTCTCTCCACCCCTCTCCCCCTCTCTCTCTCCACCCCTCTCCCCCTCTCTCTCTCCACCCCTCTCCTCTCTCTCTCTCTCTCTCCACCCCTTTCCTCTCTCTCTCTCTCTCCACCCCTCTCCTCTCTCTCTCTCTCTCTCCACCCCTCTCCTCTCTCTCTCTCTCCACCCCTCTCCTCTCTCTCTCTCTCCACCCCTCTCCTCTCTCTCTCTCTCTCTCCACCCCACTCCCACTCTCTCTCTCCACCCCTCTCCTCTCTCTCTCTCTCCACCCCTCTCCTCTCTCTCTCTCTCCACCCCTCTCCTCTCTCTCTCTCTCCACCCCTCTTCTCTCTCTCTCTCCACCCCTCTCCCCCTCTCTCTCCACCCCTCTCCTCTCTCTCTCTCTCCACCCCTCTCCTCTCTCTCTCTCTCCACCCCTCTCCCCCTCTCTCTCCACCCCTCTCCCCCCCTCTCTCTCCACCCCTCTCCCCCTCTCTCTCCACCCCTCTCCCCCTCTCTCTCTCCACCCCTCTCCTCTCTCTCTCTCTCCACCCCTCTCCTCTCTCTCTCTCTCCACCCCTCTCCTCTCTCTCTCTCTCCACCCCTCTCCTCTCTCTCTCTCTCCACCCCTCTCCTCTCTCTCTCTCTCTCCACCCCTCTCCCCCTCTCTCTCTCCACCCCTCTCCTCTCTCTCTCTCTCCACCCCTCTCCTCTCTCTCTCTCTCCACCCCTCTCCTCTCTCTCTCTCTCCACCCCTCTCCTCCTCTCCTCAGGTACTTCCAGTGCCTCCCCAGGTACGGTCTGTTCGCCCCGGTCCACAAGGTGACGCGGATCGGCTTCCCCTGCACAGCGGCTAAGTCCAAGGCCTCGCGGAGGAGGTCCACGCTGAAGCACAGCCCCAGCGCCTCCTCCGTCAGCTCCCTCAGCTCCGTAACCTCCTCCGTCGGAGGGAAACCCAGCCGAGCGGGCCTGGTGAGAGAGACAGATACACACACACACACATTCACATTTGACATTTTTGCCATTTTAGCAGATTACAATAATTTTTCGTCTAGAAGC